>NC_083727.1:8130000-8755000 GCF_028564815.1 Eubalaena glacialis | reverse complement strand
TCTATATTATGTACGTGCCATAATTTATTGGACCAGCCCTCAATTGTTCAACATGACATAATTTCCTTTTAAAAAAGTTAGACTACAATTCATTGAACATTCTTGCAATTAAATCTTTGTGCACATCCTAATTATTCCTTTAGGAAAAACTCTCAGAAGTAGAATCACTAGGTCCGAGGTCATGCACATTTTTAAAGCTTTTTTGTCCAGAAAGATTGTACTAATTCTATATTAGCAGCAGCAGTGAATGATGGTATGATATCTCTGCTTCCTCAAGTCTCTACCATTACTGGGCATTATATTTTGAATATTTGCCAATGTGATAGGTGAAATGTATCTTTAAAAAATAATAGGAAAATTTTTAAAAATGTATCTTGTTTTTATTTGCATTTCTTCAATTACAAATATGGCTGATTCCTCTTTTATATATTTAATCACTTCTATGTTTAGGCTCCTGATGTTTGTGTCAGGCAGGGTTCAGCTGGAGATAACAAATAGCACGCTTCCTGTTTTAAGGAGGAAGAGCTTTGACAGAGGGAATTAGCTTCTGACAAGGTCACTGGAAGAGCTGAAGGGGCAGGACCCACGTGGGGCTTCCAAGAACGGCTCTGAGAACAGCACCCCGGAACCGGCGCCTCTGGTGAGCTGCTACATTTGCCCCAGTCAGCTTCACTCTACATGTTGGGCAGCTGCTGCCACAGTGGTTGAACCTGAGCCCTGCTTGGTCTGCTAGAACTTTACCAGCAAAAACTAATGCCCTGTGCCCTGCTCCCGAGACACACAGCCCTATTAACTAAACTGGAACCTCTGCTAATTCTACCACCAGAACAAACAGACAAACCACAACCAAGTGAAAACAACCCAAATACAAAATACCTAGAAATGCTAGGTTAAATGTAACAGATATCCTTTTCAATACCTATTTGAGGTCAGAAAAAGATCAAGGAAATTTCCAGGGGTCACAAATGGAAAGGGAGCTGGAAATGGGAGTTGTAAGCAAATGCTGAAGCTACTGCCATGGGGGGAGTATTTGCCAGTCTGGTAACCTAGATGCTTGGACTGGCCCCGTGAGCTTGGTAAACAATGTCTTGGGGGCCATGCAAGTAGGGAGACAAAAAAGAGAACTCCGCATAGTTCCAAGACCCTCAAAGGGCTACGTCCTCCGGGAAAGGGCTGAATAAAAGAAAAAAAAAATCTGACTTTTAGCAAACAGAAATAATAAGGAAATTTGTCTTTGCCGTTGCTCTGAGTGGGGGAAAAAAAATAGATTCCAAGACCTGGTAACCACACATCTCCACTTGTATGGGTTTGGAGTTTGAGGTTTGAATCAACACTGAGTTTTTTATAGTGGAAAACTGGAAACGAAATGTCATCATCAGGAGAATGGATAAAGAAATTATTATCTATTCATTAAATAGCAATGAAAATGAATGAGCTGGCACTATGGTGGTCGACGTGGAGAGATCTCACAGTGTTGAGTGGCAAACATGAGTTGTGGACGTGGACATACAGTAAACCAATGCCAGTCTTAGACTGGGGCAAGTTGGGCCCCTGTCCTGGGTCCTCCTGTCTAGGTGTCCCTGCACTTTGGAGGGACTCCTCCACCCCGCTTCTCCAGTGCCTGGGCCCAGATCTCTGGGCAGGGCGTTCTGAGCTTAGGCAGAGACCATGGACTTGCCCTCTCCCACAACCTGCTGCACAGCATGTAAGGTTGACCAGAAGCCCTGAGGCGCTCTGGACTGTGCCTCCTTGGGACTGCGGGCAGATGGCTCCTGCTGGCTGTGAGCTTCATAGAGCAAGATTGGGCTGCCAGCAGGGTGCTGACACACAATTTTGGGCAACTCAAGGACCCCGCAAAAAATATTTGCCCAGGACCCTGCACATCTTGGGGCAGCCCTGCAGTAACATATTCAGATGGGGCTTTAAAATGTACAAAATAATACCTAACTAGTGTTTAGTAGTCTATACACGCTTAGTAAAAGATGAACATGGAAATGAGGACACTCAATTCAAGACAGGAGTTGCTTCTTGAAGAGAGAGAGGAGAATTAGGGTTACACTGGGAACTATTTGAAATGTTTTATTTCTTAAAAGTCGGTGGTGGGGGGCTTCCCTGGTGGCGCAGTGGTTGAGAATCTGCCTGCCAATGCAGGGGACACGGGTTCGAGACCTGGTCTGGGAAGATCCCATATGCCGCGGAGCAACTAGGCCCGTGAGCCACAATTACTGAGCCTGTGCGTCTGGAGCCTGTGCTCCGCAACAAGAGAGGCTGCGATAATGAGAGGCCCGCGCACCGCGATGAAGAGTGGCCCCCGCTTGCCGCAACTAGAGAAAGCCCTCGCACAGAAACGAAGACCCAACACAGCCATAAATAATAAATAAATTAAAAGAAAAAAAAAAGTCGGTGGTGGGGAGTAAAAGGTATTGATTGTATGCCTTTTTACGTTTTTCCATATGTTTGAAATATTTCATTTTAAAAAAAAAGGAAGAAAGAAAGAAAAGAAAAGAAGCCACTTGAGCCCCTCCCTGCTTTGGTAGGGGCTGGCAGGTGTGTGGGTGGGCTTCAGTGGTGGCAGCCACACTCTTGGAGGGGTCGCACATCCTAGTCTCTACCTTTTCCCCTGAGAAGACCCCCCTCCTCTGCACTTTCCCTCCGTCTTAGCGGTTTAGTGTGTAAACAGATTCTTGTGTGACTCACCAGTGCTTTTGCTAATCCCTTTACCAGCAAATACTTGTTAAACACTTAAATCTTGCAAATGGAAAGGAAATTCCACAGTAAATTTAAGTGTAAAAGTCATCCAGAATCCTGCATCTTGGACAAGACTGGTGAACAAATAGTTCTATATTGAAACTTAATAAATTTAATTATAGGAAACTTTTATTGCTTGGATATGAATCTTAAATATTTAAATGTAGGAGTTTTCACTTGGTGATTGTTTCCAGTCTCCTGTGATACTGATACGTGGACAGGGAAGAAATCTCTTAAGATAAATAAACCACACTGGGAAATGGGCCCCTTGCTAAGTTCCCTTCTGGAAGTGACGCCTCCCTATACTGCAAACATTTTCTCCTCTGTGTGTTTCAGTTCCAAGCCAAACCAGTTCTGCAGCATGCTTTTGTACCTTTCCAGAGACTAATCTGAATCGCTTGCCAGGGCTTTAAAACCCCTTTGCGTCTTTCATTACTTAAAAGCCTCTTTTGAAAGCCTTTGAGTGAATCATCAAATTAACATCTAAAAAGACTTAGCAGCAATTGAGCCCAGGAAGGCTGGGGGCTTCTAACCAAACACACCCTAACAGACCTTCGTAAGAGCTTGGGAAGGGGCTTTGCAGGTGGAAAAAGGGCAGCTGCTGGGAGGTGGAAGTACCCAGGCAGGGGGCAGTAGGACCCCGGCCCGAGCCCCTAACTCCCGACTCCCTCCCCGTGCCAGTCCCCGGCTTTCCCCCATGTTCTCACGACCACTGATCAGAGGGCAACCCTCCCTCTCCTTTGTAGTTAAGCCTTTCTCTGGCTCTGCTCTAAGCAGGCATCAGCAAAGGTTTAACGAAAGAATGAGGGCTTATTTTAGCTACTTTCACTTCTCTAAATTTTTGATGGCTTCAGTTAGGTGTAAAAAAATATTCTTGAATTTATATTTTCGATTCTCTTTCTTACTTGTTCTATACAATGTTAGTAGGTAGATATTTTCTTTTTAATGAAGAAGAGATTGACCTTAGGATTCAAACTCAAAATATTTGATTAATCAGGATTTAGTTTAGATTTCAAGAACACTGCTGTGAGGTTTTCTACTTTTTTGGTTTTGCCCTAGATTTTTCTTTATCTCTTTTGTCTCCTATATCTTTTCCACTCTGTGGACCTCTCTGAGAAGAGGGCTATGAGGACTGAAGAAAGGCATTTATCATTAGCCTGATTTCTGATTATTGAGTTTCTTGCATACTTAACCCTCAAGAAAAATCTGAGCATACCACTACCTTTAGAAATTCAGGTAACCCGGTGGGAGGGAGAAGAGTAAATCATGTTTCTCCTTTCCCTAACCTTCTTATGTATCATGGTTTCTAATGCTCATGCCAAAAATTGTAGCTTGCAATTTAGAAGTGGAGGTGTTGGAGAGGGAGGGGCCAGTCTCTTGTGGAGGCTCTAGCAGGTAGATAGCTCTCTCTCTGTGTGTGCATTTTTTTAAAATTTTTGGCTGTGTTGGGTCTTTGTTGCTGCACGTGGGCTTTCTCTAGTTGTGGCGAGCGGGGGCTACTCTTCATTGTGGTGCGTGAGCTTCTCATTGCGGTGCCTCCTCTTGTTGCGGAGCATGGGCTCTAGGCGCACGGGCTTCAGTAGTTGTGGCACGTGGGCTCAGTAGTTGTGGCTTGCGGGCTCTAGAGCACAGGCTCAGTAGTTGTGGCGCACGGGCTTAGTTGCTCCGGGGCATGTGGGATCTTCCCAGACCAGAGCTCGAACCCGTGTTCCCTGCATTGGCAGGCAGATTCTTAACCACTGAGCCACCAGGGAAGTCCTCTGTGTGTGCATTTTGTCAAGAATGGCTGCTTTCTAAAGACAAACACACTTCAGGTCAAGCGGCTTGGAGACTGGACTTGGAAATATGAAAGACATTTCAAAGGCAAAAATGCACTGCTTACCTGGTGTGCTGAGTGTCTTCAGTGGACAGATGGGAGTCTTAGAAGCAATGTGGAGCGCTGGTTCCTGCGGCTGAATGTGCAAAGGCACTGGGATGAGCTCCCTTGTTGGGTGTACATCTGGTGGCCTGGGGCCCAGGAAAGAGGGTCTGCTCCTATCTTAAGTCGTCCTTGAGACTCAGATACATTAGAAAACTCACTCTAGAACTGTGTCGTTCTGATTAAGGGAATGAGATGGATGCTGGGAGGTTACCCAACAACAGTCTGCTTGTATACATTCTAGTGTTTTTCTGTGACGTGTGATACAGCCTCCTACCTTCAGTTGTTGTGTTGTGACACAGCACCTGGGAGGGGTGTGTGCCCTCAGTGCACAGTGGTGGGGCTGAGCTCCTGGCCGCTGTCACTTCCAGGTTAGCTCTCCTGTTTCCGCTGTTGGGATACACGGTTAACGCCACCGGTCACTTAGTGCCGCTTTTCACCAGCCGCAGTCCCTGCTGTTTTGGGGATTTGCCCCAAGGAAATCTTAGTCACAGCTCCTTGAACTGCGGGAGGAAGGGCTGGCATTTTATAGACACTGCCAGCCGTTGACAGGCCTTCTGGGCTTTGGGAGGGCGGGGGCTGTCTCCGAGGAGAGGAGACAGGACAAGGGCTCTCTCCCGGACCGCACTCTCGTCAGGCTCCTCTGAGTGCCTTTTCAAGGAGGCCCAGTCTCTGGGGAGCCTTACATCAGCCTCACCAGAACCCCACCCTCAATATCTGACCACCCCTGAAATCTGACCAAATTCCTCATCCCTCAACCCCCAGGTGGTGGATATCCGATCAGCCTGGCCTGCCTTCAGCAAGAATCCTGGTAGGTTGTTTTAGCCAGAAATCCCCTCTCACCCTTGATGATTCCTCTTAGTAATTTTCCATCTATTTACCCTCATCCTGCTCCTTGACTCTAAATGACCACTTTTTGTATCCGGAGTTGAGCCCAGTCTCTGCCCTGCTACAAAACCCCTTTGCAGTGGGCCCTGTACGGATCACAACAGTCCTAAGTCTGCCTCACCATTTTAACAAGTATCAGAAAGATTTTTTCCTTTAACATGTGGATGAATTAGTTGCTGCGTGCCAAGGGCGACTGGAAAGTTGCTGGTGTTTAGCTTCTCCTGTGCTTTGCCATCAAAGGAATTACATTTGTACGCATATAACAGGATAAGCTATTGAAACATGATGTTTTGTCTTGTTCTTAGGGAAATCTGAAAGAATTCCTTTTCCTATCCTTAGAAATGCAGCCACATATTTGTGTCCTAAGGCCTAGATCAAGGATTGCCAAATCTGATTCTCACAAGTAGGTAATGTAAGTTTGTGAAGTGGCCTTATGGCAGCAATAGGGCATAGTGGAGACTGTGGCAAAGCAGAGAACACAGTCCCATGAAAAGCCATTAGCTCCAATCAGTTAACGGCATGTGGGCACGTAGGCCTGATATTTCCAGAGCACTTGAGTTTTCAATAAACAATAGGAAGCTGGGTTTTTATGTGCAAATTCTAGATTTGTGTGGGTGTGTGTTGGCAAGTAACAAAAGCAAACAGAGTGTGGGGCAAAACAACTCAGAGTTTTGCCTTCAGGCGTCTGGTTTGTAATATCTGGGCTAGAGTCCGATTACCCCTCTGGTTGGGGGAAGGCAGTTATGAGGCTGAAATCGTCCTGCACCTTGTCTACCACCAGTGAAGGGGAAGGAGGCTGCTGCGTGGACAGGAAGAGAGGAGTGTGACACCCTGGAGAGAGGGTGGATGGCTTGAGTTTAGGCTTGTGGGGTTCCCCCCTTGGGGCAGAACTGTGCCTTGTGTACCCACAATGTCTTGGATGGGTCACCTGAGTTGTGTGCCTTCCAAGAGTAGCCAGCCCGACCTGGAAGCCTTGGCTTGGATCTTCACACTGACGCTCAGCCAGGAAGAAGTGGACAACCTACCTACATTAGGACCGTGTGGGTCATGCGCGGGAGCCCCAGATCCGCAGGCCCTTCCTCAGTCCTCTGTTCCTGCTTGAGCCCAGGGCCACGTAGAGCGGGGAATTCGCAAAGCACCATCAGGCTGGATTTTCTGCCAGGTTGGTGGCTCAGGGCCAAGACATATTTAATTGATTTAGAAAATAGAGATACAAATACATGCTGGGTATCTTTTTGTTTGTTTGTTTTGTGGATTTTTTTGGGGGGGGCTTCCTTTTTTAAAAATTGAAGTGTGGTTGATTTACGATGTTTCAGGTGTATAGCAAAGTGATTCAGATCTATATCTAGATGTACATATACATATACATATACATGTTCTTTTTCAGATGCTTTTCCATTATATGTTATTACAAGATATTGAATGTAGTTCCCTGTGTTCTACAGTAAGTCCTTGTTGCTTATCTATTTTATATATAGTGGTGTGTATCTGTTAACACCAAATTCCCAATTTATCTGTCCACCCCTTTCTCCTTTGGTAACCATAAGTTTGTTTTCTATGTCTCTATTTCTGTTTTGTAAATAAATTCAATTGTATCACTTTTCTAGACTCCACATATAAGGGATGTCATATGGTATTTGTCCTTCTCTGTCTGGCTTACTTCACTTAGTATGATCATCTCTTGGTCCATCCAGGTTGCTGCATGCTGGGTAGTTTTACACACCAGTATGAGTGCGTTGATATCTCTTGTTTGGGACCCAGTTTGGAAGCCCAAGAGTCTGGGCTTTACTATGCAAAGATTTTCTCCTCCTCTTAAACTACCTGTAGTTATAAGTTCTAGGGATTTGAGCCGCCTATCACTTTCCCCACTTGAGGCAGGATTGAGGACGCGGCGTGGGTGCTTGGCTTCCCTGTCCGGACACATTGCTGACTTACTCGTCCTCCACCATCTGGGCCACCAAGTTTTCATTGCTCGGTTATTTATTTTATTACTTCCTCTTCCCATGACTGGGTCTCTCCTTATGAACTTCGGATGTTTAAAACGGAATTTAGTGATGTTTTCAAGCCACCTTTTTTGTTATTTGCAATTGAAAACTTGGGAAGCAGAGGTTGTTTTGTTATAAGGTTTTTATTCTTCTTAACTTCCTCTGTACACTTGGAACCTTTCGTGACAGAAATGAATTTGCTGTAACCTGTGTTAAGTAGTAAATGCCAAACACACGATTCTCCAGAAAGGCTGTTTATGTGGAGAATAAACGAGGCCCAGAACACTGTGTCCCGTTGGTGAAATGAAATGCACATTCCCCATCAGGAGACAGAGCCCTCATTTTCAAAGGCTAAGTGGATGGTGCTTGAATGATAATTCCAGCTGTCTGAATTTAGAGCCCTGGAAAGATTCACTGGAAGGGAATTTGCAGGCGTTGCCTCTTAGCGGTTGGGTTTGCTCTCCTCAGAGGTAGCAATTAAACGAGGGCCAAGAATGCCCTACTTTTCTTGAATTCTGTGTTTCAGAGGTTACCTTCAAGTCCTTATGTTTGCTAACGCATTTGAGTAATTGACTGCGCCAGGGATGTAATAGTACATTAAACCGTGCCCTTGGCACTTCTGTTCGGCCTTCCTTTCTTGATCACCCCATTCCAGCCTGGACCTTTCAGCTCGATTTTTAACTTATTTGACATAAAATATTGTCAGTAAGTCTCATGGAAAATTCCACTACAGCAGGAAAAACCATCTCCAATATGGGATGGTTAGCTATTAATTAAAGCTGGCACGTGCCCTCAGAGCGCTTTCTTCAATAATGCTTGTGACAGATCAAGGTTGGCATCGCATACCTACCCAGCAGAGGCCGCTTTTCCAGGCATTCTCACTTACCTTTGGGAAGAAACTGGCCTCTTTCTCAAGGTCAGTATTGGGTGTCATCCCAGTGAATCGCTTCTTTCTCCTTCATGTTTATTTTTTATAGGGTGTTACCTCTTAGCAGTCCAAGCATGGGGCTGGCTGCTGAATACAGAGGTGATGGACTAATGTACCAAGTCCCTTGTACGGACCACAGGGGTGACCCTAGGACTCTAGGCAGGGACGTGGCAGCCACATGCCTCAACAAGATGCCACCTGGGGCTCTGATTGTGTGAGTGGGGAACAGGAGGGAGGTGTGACATGACATAGGGAGATAGGGCAGACAGCCCCTCCCCAAATAAAGGGTTTCGGTTTTGAAATCCCTCTATCAGAAACAGATTCCTTTGGCTTGGCTTCCTCTCTTTGGCAGTTTTGTGAGTTTAAAAAAAGTTTGTTTCTTTCTTCAAAAGTGATACGTATTCATTAACAATTCATTAAGTGCCACGTATTCTATTAATTTTTTAAATTTAAACCACTAAAATAATGAATAAAGTACTACATACATATGGTTACTATTTATACTTGAGGTAAAAAAGCTATATAGGGAGAGTTTTATTTCATTTTTTAAAAAGTGATAATGCACAATACACATTTTCATCACTTTAAAAAAACTGATCACGCAGTGAACACTTCTCCTTTTCAATAAATATCATCTATATCATCATTACATATGCCTGTCAAAATGTATGTAAATAAAGACATTGTCTAGAGAGTTTGCAGCTTTCTGCCTCAGTGAGCATCTTTTTATATAGCCTTATATAAGCTATACAGAGTTTAGGTCTATGAATCTCTTTTCTGTTGCCTTACTTATTTCTTTCAGAATGCGCCGAGGATTCTTGGCGAGGCAGAACACCAAACCCTGTACTCTAAGGTCTGGTGAGGGCCACTGGGGCTGAAACCAGACCAAGCCACCCCTTCCCCTCGTGGGATTAGTACCTGCCTCCCCTCCCGGTGCTCGCTGGCTGGGAGGCCTCTTGTGCTGCCGTGCTCTGCCCCTGTGTTTCCTTTTACGGCAGCCCGGATTTTAAGCAGTTTCCCGTGTGAGAATGTCGGGTGCGGCGCGGGGCCCCCGTGTAGTAGATCGTGCGGGGTCAAGTGCAGGACAGATGGGTTCCGGAGTCCCTGCCTCCATGGCGTCATAATCTGAGAAGTGGCTATAGAACAAAAATGGAATTTAGCAAAAAACGCCCGGAACTTTGGTTCCTGCAACAGGGACTGAATCCCTGAACCTATAGGAGCTGCAGCCTAGTGCAGTGACGGCCGGGAAACCTTTCCTCGTGGAGACTAAGCAGTTGGTCCAGTTTACCTTTTCAGTGGGGATTTTTTTTTTTCCGGCGGGGATGGGTAGGGTGACGGGCTGGGATTCTTGGCTATATTTTAGCTTTAATAAAGACCGTTCCTGGATTATAACTTGATGTATGCATTCGACTCATCTCCACAGCGCTGGGCTTCTGCAGAAAGGGTAGTAACTGCAAACATTGTTTGCAAGTTATTAGAGCTGCTATCCTGCTGACCCTTTGGGACTGTGGAGGAGTACAGCCATTTGGATGATCACGTAGGACTGCCTGGTCCGCACTGCTAAAAGAACTCAACACTCTCCTCTCACCTAATAATTGCATACAATTTCAGCAAATTCAAGGGATCCAGAAAAGCCCTAATAAACGCGGCATATATAGTACTTAGCAGGGGGCACCAGGCTCTTTTCTGCATGCGTTTTGCCTATTGATTTACTTAATCCTCATAAAAACCCTGAGAGGAAGGTGCTGCCGTTAAGCCCACACGGCTGCGGGGGACAGAGGCACCTGGAGGCTCCTGCGTGCGCGGCTCCTGCGGGGCAAAGCGGGGCCTGGCAGCCAGGCAGCTGGTCCGTCTGCCCCACTGCTTTGCTCTGTAGAGCCTGTTTGCAGTCATTCGTTCACCTAAGCCTTGTGTTTTCAAAATTTGCAACCACTCTGCACCACAAAAA
Organism: Eubalaena glacialis; assembly: GCF_028564815.1. Taxonomy (NCBI): domain Eukaryota; kingdom Metazoa; phylum Chordata; class Mammalia; order Artiodactyla; family Balaenidae; genus Eubalaena; species Eubalaena glacialis. The sequence continues at coordinate 8,744,585 of NC_083727.1, read as the reverse complement.
ATATTGGCTTGGTCAGAAAATAATGGCTCTCGCTTCAGACCCAGAGTGAACTTTCTCATTCTGAATGTAGCCACTCATTCAATAAATATACACTGGGTATCTATTAAGTGCCATGCACTGTTCTAGACACTTGAACTACATTGTGTTCATAATAAATATATGGACAATACATAGAAGCTACTCAAAATGACAAAGATTCCTGCTCATGGAGCTTAGGTCCTGGAGGGTAATTTACCTGAAAGGTGGAAGCACAGAGGAAATCCCTCAGACTAGCAGATATTAGGCCATAGGATAAGAAACCTAGAGCTATAGAGAGGCTCCAGCCAGGGCGGTCCACGAGTAATTGCGATGGAGAAGTTGCACTTCCGTCTCTGCCAAACTCTCTCTAATTTTTCATTGGATTCTAGCCGCCCGCTTTTCCTGCCTCCCAAAGGGCCACAGCTGTCTTCCTGAGTTATTCCACCTCCTGATCCTAGCACTACACACTGTGTATCCATCCATCCAGTGAATTTCTTCAGTTGCTCCCCAGTAACTTTTACTGAGTCCCTACTTGGTGCCAGGCACTGCACTGGATTCTAGAGACACACAGGTGAACAGGACAGCCTGTGGCCCTCAGTAAGTGGGCAGCAGGACCTTCAGTTGGTAACATGGTACGTTACTGGAGCAGCGAAGAAAGTGATGACATATTCTGCATGTGGATTTAAAGACAGGAAGGGAACAAATGTTGAGAAACACCTTTAAGAAGAATGTCCTTGCAGAATTATTTCTGGTTCTCCAAGTCTCTTCCCATCAGATTGCAGAATGTCAGATCAGGAAGGGAATTTGCAAGGTCATCAAGCTCATCCCTGGTTGTTTTACAAAAACTTGAAGATGGTCTCAGATTGACAACCTTTCCTTAGATGTTTCAGAGACACAACCTACATACCCAGGCAGAGGGCCTGTTGTTGTTGTTGCCCAAGTCGACTTTTAGAATGGGTGGGCGGTACCGTTATCTCTAACTGGCTCTTCTCCATCCCACCCCAATCACTTTAATGTAGGTAAAATCGTAGGAGTTCTGAAACATATACTTAGTTAGACTTAAAGTTCTTTTTCAATTAAATTCTTGGTCCAAAGAAAGAAACGGGCAGAAGATGATTTGGTGTGCCTTGAAGGTCATTTGAAGCCCCTCCTCCTCTCTCTCCCCCTCCCCCAGGGCAGAGCATGGCCAGGAGGTCTGGGTTGTGAGAGTGCACGTTACTTAGAAGCTGTATTATTGCCCAGGGAAAGAAGACCTTCTATGGCTTTCCCACAAGACTTCTGATAAGTAGATTCATCTTAGATCAGAGAGGTTAAAACAAATGGAGAGACTGCCCTTTTCTAATTTTGCTTTTCCCTTAGGAAACATGTGGGCATGGTTGGCTGTGACTTGACTGCTGGGGTAAGGATCTGTGCTAGAAATAGCTTTAGAGATGTTAGGATTACCCTTTTATTGTGGTAGACCATTAAACAGCTGGGTCAAATTACACATTTGAATTGTGAACTGACCCTGGGTTCATTATGTGAGGCCCAGTGGTTACTGCACGATAGGTCATGCAAAGTCAAGCAAGGGCATTTTCATGGGAACTTTGCCAGCCATTTCTTGATATGAATCTCATTAAGCAAGTCTCACATTTTTGTGACACACACACACACACACACACACACACACACATTCTTTTCCCTTCAGGATATAAAGATGTTTTAGAAGAAATAATAGCTCGGCTTCACAGAGGACCAGAGAATTTCACAGCTGAGCTTGGGGATCAGTGACAAACACAAAGATGGCTCATCTCTTCCCAGAGAACGTTCTTCACGCAGGAACCTCCAGGCTGCTTGGTCCCGTTCTTGTTGAAGTGGAGAGTCTGTAGGATTGTGCCACACTTGACATCAGCCCTAAGTATTGGCTTGTCTCCCATCCCACATCCTAGATCCTGACTGACTCATTTAACAGGAATAAGAAGCTCACATCTCAAGTAAGGACTGGAAAATGAGGCCACAGTCCACCAGCTGGTGAACAGATAAATGAATTAGGGTGTGGCCATATAATGGAACAGTGCTCACTAATAAAAGAATGAACTATTGTACATGCAATAACATGGTGAATCCCAAAATAATCATGCTGTGTAAAAGAAAGCCAGACCAAAAAAAGTATATACTGTATGATTGAATTTCTATAAAATTTTAGACAATGCAAACACATCTACAGTGACAGAAAGCAGATCAGTGGTTGCCTGAGGATGGGGGTATGTGTGGATTCCCAAGGGCGTGAGAAAACTTTTCAGAATGCTGGATATGTTCATTATCTTGATTGTGGTGGTGGGAATGTATATGGGTCCAAACTCAAATTGTACACCTTAAATATGTGCTGTTTATTACATGTTAATATACCTCAGTAAAGATGTATTAGCAAAAAAATCTGAACTACAGTTATTTATAGTGATTTTTTTTGTTTGTTTTTTGGGCCATGACACGGCTTGTGGGATCTTAGTTCCCCGACCAGGGACGGAACCCGGACCACGGCAGTGAAGGCGCCGAGTCCTAACCACTGGACCGCCAGGGAATTCCCGATAGTGATTTTTAATGATAGGAAATGACTATGAAAATCTTCTGTACCATACAGATGCTCACTAGTTCTCATAGAAAAGTTTTTTAAAAGAGTTATGAAAATTAAAGATGAGATACACAGTTTTCTTATGTAAAAAGACTGTTCCAAATTTGCAAATGCTTTCTGACATGGCAAGTTCCTCAAGTGGCTACTTCTGGAAACCAAAATAAAACATACTCAATGTTAAACTATTTCCTTTGTTCATGGAGGATCATTTTTATGCACTGTTTTGTTTTGGAACTATTTCTATTATTATGTGATTTTGTTACTGAAAATGATGTGTCGCTTTTTAAATTTTTCATACTTCCCCACTTCAAAAGTTGGAAACAGAATTTTCTAACCTGCTTAAAATGTTCCAAGTTAAAATTTTCAGTCTTTCAAACCGTTTATTAAAATTATAAAAATGGAACACTCTCATTAGTTTGCAAGAACAAGTGATGGGTATCGGAGAGGATTTAAATTTGCTAGCTGAATTTCAACCCAAAACTTTTGTGTATTGGTGAATGTGATGAATAAATGAGTATTGTAATTTAACAAACACAGCTAATGATATATATCTTTCTTCCATTTGACTCTACTCATCTTCATGAGACACTTTTTTCAGTTAACCAAGTAATGAAATAAAATGAGCTTAAAACCAGACCTTCAAATTGCTGTACCATAAAGTATTAAACCAGTAATTTTAAAAGTTATGCAACATTTTATGCAAATCAAAACTACAATGAGGTATCACCTCACACCGGTCAGAATGGCCATCACCAAAAAATCTACAAACAGTAAATGCTGGAGAGGGTGTGGAGAAAAGGGAACCCTCTTGCACTGTTGGTGGGAATGTAAATTGATACAGCCACTATGGAGAACAGTATGGAGGTTCCTTAAAAAAACTAAAAATAGAATTACCATATGACCCAGCAATCCCACTACTGGGCATATACCCTGAGAAAATCATAATTCAAAAAGAGTCATGTAGGGGCTTCCCTGGTGGCGCAGTGGTTGAGAATCCGCCTGCCAATGCAGCGGGCACGGGTTAGAGCCCTGGTCCGGGAAGATCCCACATGCTGAGGAGCAACTAAGCCCGTGAGCCACAACTACTGAGCCTGCACTCTAGAGCCCACGAGCCACAACTACTGAGCCCGTGCGCCACAACTACTGAAGCCTCTGTGCCTAGAACCCGTGCTCTGCAACAAGAGGAGCCATCACAATGAGAAGCCCGCACACTGCAACGAAGAGTAGCCCCCTTCGCCGCAACGAGAGAAAGACTGTGTGCAGCAACGAAGACCCAATGCAGGCAAAAATAAAATAAATAAAATAAAAAATAAAAAATAAAGAGTCATGTACTACAATGTTCCTTGCAGCTCTATTTACAGTAGCCAGGACATGGAAGCAACCTAAGTGTCCATTGACAGATGAACAGATGAAGAAGATGTGGCACATATATACAATGGAATATTACTCAGCCATAAAAAGAAATGAAATTGAGTTATTTGTGTGAGGTGGATGAACCTAGAGTCTGTCATACAGAGTGAAGTAAGTCAGAAAGAGAAAAACAAATACCGTATGCTAACACATATATATGGAATTAAAAAAAAAATTGGTTCTGAAGAACCGGACAGGAATAAAGGTGCAGACATAGAGAATGGACATTAGGACACGGGGAGGGGGAAGGGTAAGCTGGGACGAAGTGAGAGAGTGGCATGGACATATATACACTACCAAACGTAAAATAGCTAGCGGGAAGCAGCCACATAGCACAGGGAGATCAGCTCGGTGTTTTGTGACCACCTAGAGGGGTGGGATAGGGAGGGTGGGAGGGAGAAGCGAGAGAGAGGAGATATGGGGATATATGTACACACATAGCTGATTCACTTTGTTATACTGCAGAAACTAACACAACATTGTAAAGCAATTATACTCCAATAAAGATGTTAAAAAAAAAAGTTATGCAACATTTTAAATCACATTTTCTCTATAAATATATATATATATATATATATAATGAGGATAAGACTTTTGGTAATATTAACAAATATAATAAAACAAAACATTATTTTAGAAACCCCATTAATAGGAATACAAGCTACCTTCTGTTAACCTTAAAAATGCATTCCAATATACATTAGGTGCAGACAATCACTGTTTGATTCCACTTATATGAGGCACCTAGAATAGTCAAATTCATAGAGTTGGAAAGCACACTGGTAGATGCCAGGGGCTGGAGGGTAGGGGGAATGGGGAGTTAGTGTTTAATGGGGACAGAGTTTTGGTTTAGGAAGGTGAAAAATTCGAGAGATGGATGATGGTGAGATTTGACAGCAATGTGAATGTACTTAGTGCCACTGAACTGCACAGTTAAATATGGTTAAAATAGTATGTTTTATGTTATATGACTTTTACCACAATACAAAAACATTAAAAAAAATAGGGATAGAAGATGAAAAATGTGGTGGTCTCTACTCTAGGGATGTTTCTGAAGATGCTTTCATTCTCCAGACACTTTCATCCACTCCCTGGGTGCTACCCTCCTCCTACCACTAGTGACTAGGATTCATGGGAATTGGCCTGGCTAACTTCTTTTTTTTAAATTAATTAATTAATTAATTAATTAATTAATTAATTTTTGGCTGTGTTGGGTCTTCATTGCTGCATGCAGGCCTTCTCTAGTTGTGGCAAGCGGGGCCTACTCTTTGTTGTGGTGTGCGGGCTTCTCATTGTGGGGCTTCTCTTGTTGCAGAGCACAGGCTCTAGGTGCACGGGCTTCAGTAGTTGTGGCACGTGGGCTCAGTAGTTGCCGCTCGCGGGCTCTAGAGCACAGGCTCAGTAGTTGTGGCGCATGGGCTTAGTTGCTCCGCGGCATGTGGGATCTTCCCAGACCAGGGCTCGAACCCGTGTCCCCTGCATTGGCAGGCAGATTCTTAGCCACTGTGCCACCAGGGAAGCCCCTGGCTAACTTCTTGAACCCAATTTTGTTCTAAAATTAGCTATGGGCTTTCTAATATACAAATTCAATGTTCTGTCTTGGATCTACTGGAGCAGTCTCAGGTCTAAAGAATCTTCAAAGCAGTCAGTAAACACATGTTGGTGTTGTGTTAGAACATGTTGTTACGGTATAGTTTAATAAAAATGACCTTCAAAAACAGAGTAACACCGGGACTTCCCTGGTGGTCCAGTGGCAAAGAATCCACCTTCCAGTGCAGGGGACGCGGGTTCGATTCCTGATCAGGGAACTAAGATCCCACATGCCGCGGGGCAACTAAGCCTGTGTGCCACAACTACTGAGCTTGCATACCTCAAGACAGCCCACATGCCACAAACTACAGAGCCCACGTGCCACAACTAGAGAGAGAAAACCCACACGCCACAACTAGAGAGAAGCCCGTGAGCCGCAACGAAGAGCCCACACATGGCAACAAAAGATCCCGCATGCCGCAACTAAGACCTGACGCTGCCAAAAAAAAATAATAAAGAAAATAAATAAATATTAAAAAAAAACAACAGAGTAACACTAAACAACCAATGGATCACCAAAGAAGCCAAAGAGGAAATTTAAAAAATACCTAGAGGCAAATGAAAATGAAAATGGGACGATCCAAAACCTATGGGACACAGCAAAAGCAGTTCTAAGAGGGAAGTTTATAGTGATACAAGCTTACCTCAGGAACAACAAAAATCTCAAATAAAAATCCTAGCCTTACACCCAAAGCAACTAGAGAAAAAAGAAAAAACAAAACCCAAAGTTAGTAGAAGGAAAGAAATCATAAAGATCAGAGCAGAAATAAATGAAATAGAGACTAAGAGAACAATAGAAAAGATCAAAGAAACTAAAAGCTAGTTCTTTGAAAAGATAAACAAAATTGACAAACTTTTAGCCAGACTCATCAAGAAAAAAAGGGAGAGGGCCCAAATCAATAAAATTAGAAATAAAAAAGGAGAAGTTACAACTGACACCACAGAAATACAAAGGACCATAAGAGACTACTACAAGCAACTATATGCCAATAAAATGGACAACCTAGAAGAAATGGACAAATTCTAAGAAAGGTACAATCTCCCCAGACTAAACCAAGAAGAAATAGAAAACATAAACAGACCAATTACAAGCCTGAAATTGAATCTGTGATTTAAAAACTCCCAACAACAAAAGTCCAGGACCAGATGGCTTCACAGGTGAATTCTACCAAACATTTAGAGAAGAGTTAACACCTATCTCTCTGAAATTATTCCAAAATGTTGCAGAGGAAGGAACACTCCCAAACTCATTCTGTGAGGCCATAATCACCCTGATATAAAAACCAGACAAAGATACCACAAAAAAAGAGAATTAAAGGCCAATATCACTGATTAACATAGATGCAAAAATTCTCAACAAAATACTAGCAAACCGAATCCAACAATACATTCAAAGGATCATACACCATGATCAAGTGGGATTTATCCCAGGGATGCAAGGATTTTTCAATATCTGCAAATCAATCTGTGATACACCACATTAACAAATTGAAGAATAAAAACCATATGATCATCTCAATAGATGCAGAAAAAGCTTTTGACAAAATTCAGCACCCATTTATGATAAAAATTCTCCAGAAAGTGGGCACAGAAAAAGGCCATATATGACAAAAGTGGGCGTAATAAAAATTCTCTATAAGTGGGCATAATAAAGGCCATGTATGACAAACCCACAGCTATCATCATACTAACAGTGAAAAGCTGAAAGAATTTCCCCTAAGATCAGGAACAAGACAAGGATGTCCACTTTCACCATTTTTATTCAACATAGTTTTGGAAGTCCTAGCCACAGCAATCAGAGGAGAAAAAGAAATAAAAGAAATCCAAACTGGAAAAGAAGTAAAACTGTCACTGTTTGCAGATGACATGATACTATACATAGAAAATCCTGAAGAAGCTATCAGAAAACTATTAGAGCTCATCAATGAATTCGGTAAAGTTGCAGGATACAAAATTAACACACAGAAATCTGTTGCATTTCTATACACTAACAATGAAAGATCAGAAGGAGAAATTAAGGAGACAATCTCATTTACCATCCCATCAAAAAGAATACAATACCTAGGAATAAATCAGGCTAAGGAGGCAAAAGACCTGTGCTCTGAAAACTCTAAGATGTTGATGAAAGAAATCGAAGATGACACAAACAGATGGAAAGATATACTGTGTTCTTGTATTGGAAGAATCAACACTGTCAAAATGACTATACTACCCAAGGCAATCTACAGGTTCAATACAATCCCTATCATACTACCAATGGCATTTTTCACAGAACTAGAACAAAAAATTTTTTAATTTGTATGGAAACACAAAAGACCCTGAATAGCCAAAGCAAACTTGAGAAAGAAAAACAGAGCTGGAGGAATCAGACTCCCTGACTTCAGACTATACTACAAAGCTACAGTAATCAAAACAGTACGGTACTGGCACAAAAACAGAAATATAGATCAATGGAACAGGATGGAAAGCCCAGAAATAAACCCACACACCTATGGTCAATTAATCTATGACAAAGGAGGCAAGAATATACTATGGAGAAAAGACAATCTCTTCAATCACTAGTGCTGGGAAAACCAGACAGCAACATGTAAAAGAATGAAATTAGAACATTCTGTAACACCACATACAAAAATAAAATCAAAATGGATTACAGGCCTAAATGTAAGACCAGATACAAGATACAACACCTAAAGGAAAACATAGGCAGAACACTCTTTGACATAAATTGCAGCAATATATTTTTGGATCCATCTCCTAGAGTAATGGAAATAAAAACAAAAATAAACAAGTGGGACCTAATTAAACTTAAAAGCTTTTGCACAGCAAAGGAAACATAAACAGAATGAAAAGACAACCTACAGATTAGGAGAAAATATTTGCAAACGATGCAATTGACAAGGGATTAATTTCCAAAATATACAAACAGCTCATACAGCTCAAGATTAAAAAAAAGAGCAACCAGGCTTCCCTGGTAGTGCAGTGGTTAAGAATCCACCTGCCAATGCAGGGCACATGGGTTCGAGCCCTGATCCAGGAAGATCCCACATGCTGTGGAGCAACCAAGCCTGTGTGCCACAACTACTGAGCCTGCGCTCTAGAGCCTGCGAGCCACAACAACTGAAGCCCACGTGCCTAGAGCCCATGCTCCATAACAAGAGAAGCCACCACAATAAGAAGCCCATGCACTGCAATGAAGAGTAGCCCCCGCTCGCCACAACTAGAGAAAGCCCGCATGCAGTGACGAAGACACAAAACAGCCAAAAATAAAATAAGTGAAATAAATTTATAAAAAAAAAAAACACAACCCAATCAAAAAATGGGCAGAAGACTTAAACAGACATTCTACTCTCATAAGGGTCTTAGATTTTATGTGAAATGACAATATTAACTCTAAGTGGACTGTGAGATAAGCATAAATATTGTAATCTCAGAATAACCACTAAATAAATAAAGAGGTACAGCTAAAAAGACAAGAAAGGAATTAAAATGGAATACTAAAAAATATTTGATTAACTGAGAAGAAGGCTGGAAAGGAGGAATGGAGGAACAGAAAACCAAACCAAAACAAAACACAGATGGCACAACTAGAATACAAATAGGAAGATGGTAGACTTAAATCTGATCATATCAATAGATGTGTAGACTTACTTACACTGAACTATACAATAATTACACTAAATATAAATGGATTAAAAACTTCAACTAAAATCTACAGATTTTCAGATTGGAAAAAAGGAAGACAACTATATGCTGTATAGAAGAGACATACTTCAAATACATAGAGACAAGTTGAAAGCAAAAGGATGGAAAAGTTACACTATGCAATCAGTAAGTATAAAAAAGCTGGTGTGATTATATTAATATAACACAAAGAAGACTTCAAGACAAGGAGTAATACTGAAGAAAAATATGGAAGTTTTATAATGATAAAGGATCAATTAATCAAAGCAATTGATTGTACCTAAGAATCCTAAATGTGTATATGCCTAGTGAAAAAGTTTCAAAATGCATGAAGCAGAAACTTACAAAACTAAAGACAGAAATAAAAGATTCAGTTATAATGAGACTTCTAACCCCTCTCTCAGTAATAATGAGATTTCTAACCCCTCTCTCAGTAATTAATAGAACAAATAGGCAATCAGTATGTTATAGAAGATTTGACCAACACTATCAACCAGCTTGACCTAACTGATACCTATGGAAACAATATCCAGCTGCTGCAGAACCACAACTGTCAACATCAGCAACTTCAAAAGCAACAGAGAAGGAACACAACTATCATCAAATCCAGCTTTTCTGATGATAACAACTACCCAAGGTGAAGTTTGGGCTCCGCCCTAGACCCACTAAATTAGGATCACCTTGGGAGCTGTGTGATTAACAAGCAACCAGATAATTCTCACTATGGGGAAGTTTGGAGAGTGCTGGAATTCCCTTTATTGAGGAGTGGCCCACCTGTGGTTGTCTTGGAAAATAAGAGAGAGAGTGTTTTCTCAATGAGACAAATTTTAAAATATTCTCTTAAAACACATGGTATATGCTCTATTTTTTAATGTTGCAGAACTTGATGTGGCTGAATTAGGCAGAATACTTGATCTGGCACAAATCTTATTTAGTAGGTGGAGATATTGTAAGTGACCATCATTTAGCCATAATTTATGAAAATCCAATATACAAAAATTAATACACTTTTGACAGAATGTTCTAATTCATGCTTCTTATCCAGTAAATGTAGCCAGGCATTTTAATAGTGTGTAAACCCTTCCTTTTGTCAGAAGTGGAAAGAGGCACATCACATTATGATTTTATGACCAGCTGAACAATGTAACAAGGGCTATACTTCTTGTTGTTATTTATGTGAACCATAGAAGCCAGATTATTATTACTAAGAAACAATTCCTTTAAAATCAGATTGTGTTAACACACAAACAACAGAAGTATGATCAAAAAAAACCAAACCAAAACAAGAAAAACCACAGACTTCCCTTGTGGCGCAGTCATTAAGAATCCACCTGCCAGTGCAGGGGACACGGGTTCAAGCCCTGGTCTGGGAAGATCCCACTTGCCGTGGAGTAGCTAAGCCCATGCGCCACAACTACTGAGCCTATGCTCTAGAGCCCGTGAACCACAACTGCTGAGCCCACGTGCCACAACTACTGAAGCCCGTGTGCCTAGAGTCTGTGCTCCACAACAAGAGAAGCCACTGCAATGAGAAGCCCACACACCACAATGAAGAGTAGCCCCCGCTTGCTGCAACTAGAGAAAGCCCATGCACAGCAACGAAGACCCAAGGCAGCCCCCCACGCCAAAAAAAAAAAAAATTATGATCAGTACAGGAGAATACATTCAAGCTAAGTCTGGAGTACTCTTTCAACTGTCCAAAGGGAATTAGCAGAGGATTTCTGTTTGAGAAGATAATGGCAGGAAGTAGACAGCTAATCATTAAATGACAATAAACTATTATTACAACCAACCACGACATAACTCACCCCCAGTAATTTCTGCATTCATTGCATTTCATGTTTTAGAGCTCCTCTGGAGTAATCTGCTTGCAATTGCTAAGGTTGTTTGGGTTTCAAGTGTCAGAAACCAACTTTGTAATTATTTTCAATAAAAAGGGAATTTATTGGGAGAAGGCCAGGGGATTTCAAGGGAATTTAAACAACTGAACTTTGAAAAGGGCACTGTCTTTAATCTGACTTATACTAGCAATTACCACTCTCTGTTTCTTTCTGTCTCTTTGAAATTCCAGCTTTCAGTGTGAAAGAATGTGGCATGTCTCCCTTGGGTCACTTGTCTTATCATGGACCAATCGGCAAGGGGGGTGGGGGGCAGAGCACAGGATCACACAGCTACAACATGGTTGTTGAGGCTGCCCCATCTCTGCTTCCTGCTCAAGCCCCCAGATAGGCTCATATGCCAGGAAGAGGGGCATGTGGACAGAAATACTCAACTTTGACCAACTGTTCTTATTCTTTTCTGCCTTGACACCTTATAGGAATTGTATCCGTAAATACTTCAGCATATATCTTTTTTTTTTTTAATTTATTTATTTATTTATGGCTGTGTTGGGTCTTCGTTTCTGTGTGAGGGCTTTCTCTAGTTGCGGCAAGTGGGGGCCACTCTTCATCGCGGTGCACGGGCCTCTCACTGTCGCGGCCTCTCTTGTTGCGGAGCACAGGCTCCAGACGCGCAGGCTCAGTAGTTGTGGCTCACGGGCCCAGTTGCTCCGCGACTTCAGCATATATCTTAAAAACAAAGACATTCTCCTATATAACTACAATGCAGTTATCGAATTCAATAAATTTAATTCAATTCAACATCCATTCTGATAAAAACTCTCAACAAAGTGGGTATAGAGGGAACATACCTCAACATAATAAAGGCCATATATGTCTAGCCTATGGCTAACATACTCAATGGTGAAAAACTGAAATCTTTTCCACTAAGATCAGGAACAAGACAAGGATGTTCACTCCTGCCACTTTTACTCAACATGGTAGTGGACGTCCTAGCCACAGCAATTATGCAAGAAAAAGAAACAAAAGGCATCCGAACTGGAAATGAAGAAGTAAAACTGTCACTCTTTGCAGATGACATGATATTAAATATTAAAACCCCTAAAGACTCTAACAAAAACTGTTGGAATTAATAAATGAATTCAGTAAAGTTGCAGGATACAAAATCAGGATATAGAAATCTGTTGCATTTCTATATGCTAATAACAAACTATCAGAAAGGGAAATTAAGAAAACAATCCCGTTTACAATTGTATCAAAAAGAATAAAATACTGAGGAGTAAATTCAACCAAGAAGGTGAAAGACCTGTAAATGAAAATTATAAGAGGTTGATGAAAAAAAATTGAAGACACAAATAAATGGAAAGGTATATCATGTTCATGAATTGGAAGAATTAACATTGTTAAAATGTCCATACTACCTACCCAAAGCAATCTACAGATTCAGTGTAATCGTTATAAAAATTCCAATGGCATTTTTCACATAAATAGAACAAACTATCCTAAAATTTGTATGGAACCACAAAAGACACTGAATAGCCAAAGCAATCTTGAGAAAGAAGAATAAAGCTGGAGGCATCATGCTCCTGATTTCAAACTATATTAGAAAAATATAGTAATCACAACAGTATGGTATTGGCATAAAAACAGACACAGAGATCAATGAAACAGAGAGCCCAGAAATAAACTCATAAATATATGGTCAAATAATTTATGACAAAGGAGCCAAGAATATACAATGGGGAAAGGACAGTCTCTGCAATTAATGGTGTAGGGAAAACTGGACAGCCACATGCAAAAGAATGAAATGGGACCACTATCTTACACCATACACAAAAATTAACTCAACATGGATTAAAGACTTGAATATAGGACCTAAAACTGTAAAACTTCTAGAAGAAACATAGGCAGTAAGCTCCTTGACATCAGTCTTGGTGATGATTTTTTGGATTTAACACCAAAGCACAGGCAACAAAAGCAAAAATCAACAAGTGGGATTACATGAAACTAAAAAACATGTGCACAACAAAGAAAACCATCAACAAAATGAAAAGGCAACTTACTGAATGGGAGACAATATTTGCAAATCACATTATCTGATAGGTGGTTTATATCCAAAATATAGAAAGAACTCATACAACTCAATAGCAAAACAACAAGCAGTCTGATTAAAAAATGGGCAGAGCATCTGAATAGACTTTTTTTTGGCCACGCCGCACAGCTTGTGGGATCTTAGTTCCCCAACCAGGCATTGAACCCAGGCCACAGCAGTGAAAGCACCGAGTCCTAATCACTGGACTGCCAGAGAATTCCCTGAATAGACATTTTTTTGAAAGAAGACATATATTTGGCCAACAGGTACATAAAAAGTTACTCAACATCACTAATCATCAGGGAAATGCAAATCAAAATCACAATGAGATATCACCTCACACCTCTTAGGTTGACTATTATTTTTAAAAAGACAAGAAATAACAAGTGTTAGTGAGGATGTGGAGAAGAGGGAACCCTTGTGCACTGTTGGTGAGAATATAAATTGGTGCAGTCACTATGGAAAACAGTAAGGACGTTCCTCAAAAAATTTAAAAAAGAACTATCATATGATCCAACAATTCCACTTCTGGTTTTTTATCTGAAGAAAACAAAAACACTAACTTGAAAAGATACATGTTTATTGCAGTGTTATTTACAATAGCCAAGGTATGGAACAATCTAAGTGTCCATCAATGGATGAATGGATAAAGAAAATGTGATACACACATATGTACATACACACCATGGAATATTATTTAGCCATCAAAAGGATAAAATCTTGCCATTTGCAACAACATGGATGGACCGTGAGGGCATTATGCTAGGTGAAATAAGTCAGACAGAGAAAGACAAATACTGTATGATCTCTCTTATATGTGGATTCTAAAAACAAAACAAAAACAAAAACCAAGCTCATAGATACAGAGAATAGGTGAGTGGTTGCCAGGTGCAGGTGGGAGGGGGCGTTGTACAAAATGGATGAAGGGCATCAAAAGTTACAGACTTCCAGTTATAAGGTAAGTAATTCATGGGGATGTAATGAACAACATGGCAACTATAGTTAATAATACTGTGTTGCATATTTGAAGGTTGCAAAGAGAGTAGATCGTAAAAGTTGTCATCACACACAAAAAAATTCTGGGGACTTCCCTGGCGGTCCAGCGGTTAAGACTCCACACTTCCAATGCAGGAGGTATGGGTTCAATCCCTGGTTGGGGAACTAAGATCTGATATGCTGCATGGCACAGCCAAATAAATAAATAAATAAAATTAAAAAAAATTCTGTAAGTATGTATGGTTGGACGTTAACCAGACTTACTGTGGTGATCATTTCTCAATATATACAAATATTGAATCATTATGTTGTGCACCTGAAACTAATATAATGTTGTGTGTCAATTATACCTCAATAAAAAAAGAAATTTAATACTGGTATGATACTTTTGTCTAAAATACAATCTATAAGGTGGGCCAAAAAGTGCCTTCGGTTTTTTAAGTAAAAATAAAAGACACATTTTTCACTTTCACCAAGAACTTTATTGAACACGTATCCACCCTTTTGTTTCACTACCTTCTGCCATTTTTCAGGCAACTTCATAATTCCATCTCCCCAAAACTTATCTTTTTGAGCAAAGAACTGTTCCAGGTGCCTTTTACAGTCTTCCAGGGAATTGAAATTTTTTCCATTAAAAGAATTTTGTAAAGACCAAAATAAATGGAAATCTGAAGGTGCAGTGTTTGGTGAATACGGCAGAGGAATCAGAACTTCCCAGCCAAGCTGTAACAGTTTTTGCCTGGTCATCAAAGAAACATGTGGTCTTGCATTGTCCTGATGGAAGATTATGCATTTTCTGTTGACTAATTCTGGACGCTTTTCGTCAAATGCTGCTTTCAGTTGGTGTAATTGGGAGCAGTACTTGTTGGAATTAATCGTTTGGTTTTCCGGAAGGAGCTCATAATAGAGGACTCCCTTCCAATCCCACCATATACACAACATCAACTTCTTTGGATGAAGATCGGCCTTTGGTGTGGTTGGTGGTGGTTCACTTCACCTGCCCCACCATCTCTTCTGTTCCACATTGTTGTACAGTATCCACTTGTCATTGCCTGTCACAACTTGTTTTAAAAACGGAATGTTTTCATTACGTTTCACTAGAGAATCACATGCAGCAATATGGTCAAGAAGGTTTTTTCTCTTAATTTATGTGGAACCCAAACATCCAAGCAATTAACATAATCAAGCTGGTGCAAATGACTTTCAATGCTCGATTTGGATATTTTGAGTCTGTCGGCTATCTCCCGCGTGGTATAACGTTGATTGTTCTCAGTTAATGTCTCGATTTGATTGCTATCAACCTCAACTGGTCTACCTAACTGTGGAGCATCGTCCGGCGAGAAATCTCCAGCATGAAACTTCGTAAACCACTTTTGACACTTCAGTCACAGCACCTTCTCCATACCCTGCACAAATCTTTTTTTGCGTTTCAGTTGCATTTTTACCTTTCTTGAAATAATAAAGCATAATATGCTGAATATGTTGTTTTTTTCTTCCATCTTCAATACTAAAATGGCTACACAAAAATTCACCAATTTTGATGTCTTTTTTTAAATGCATGCTGATATGACAGCTGTAACATACAATCTAACAAAATTGTTTCGAATGAAGTTAAAGACAACTAAGTGCTACTAGAGCCATCTTACGGAAAAAACCAAATGAACATTTTGGCCCACCCAATATATTCAAATTTTCCTATTGATGCCCTTTGTTTCAATCTTTTATATTTTTTCCTTATCTCTGATCCATCCAGGGTCACATCTTGCATTTAGTCGTCACATCTCTTTTAGTTTTCTTTTAATTTGAAACATTGCCTCTGCCTTTGTTTTCATAACATTGACAAATTTTGATGAGTATGAATCAGTTGTTTTACAGCTTTCTCAATTTGAGTTTGATTGATTAGAATAAGGTTACACTTATTTGGCAGAAATACTGGATAGTAACTGATGTTGTGTCCTTAGTGCATCACTAAGGAGGCACAAAATTTTAGATAGTCCCACTTTTAGTGACGTTTATTTTGATCACGTGGTTAAAGCAGAATTTGCCAGATTTCTCCTATGCTCTGGTTATTTTTGAATGAGTGCCAGATGTTATGCATAAAATTTTTAGTGATAATTTGAGGTGTTGCATGATGGTATTTTCCTCCAGAGAAGATCTACTTTTGCTTTTGGCAGACAGCTGGGCTGGGGATAGATCACCTGATTTTTGTCAGAGATTGAGATGTTTCGTAGCTGGGCTCCAGTCTTTTTAGAGCTGGTCTATTTTTGGTTTACCCTTCTTAGGGGTCCCAACTAAAACCCTAGAGTGTTTACAGGGGCCCTTCATCCTGGGTAGACTCAGAAGTCAAAGTTTTATTCCCCCCAGCCCTTGAAGCAATCAAAAGCTCTGTTCACGTTTTTAACCTGTCAGCTATTGCTTTTGCTTTCTGAATTGACAATTGCCTTAAGGAGAAAAGTGGTCCCAGATGTTGGGCTTACTTCTCTTGGCTTCCCACCTCTTTCATATCTTAGCTCTGAAGGTACTCACTGCCTTGGGGGATCTCTGAAATCTTCAAACCTGTTTTTGTTATATTCTGTCCACGTTTTCTAAATTGTTCTTGGTAGGAGTGCTGGCCCAGAAACAACTCAGTTTTGCCAGAAGTGGAACTTTTATTACCATCATTTAAAAATGATTATTGAGCTCACTTAAATTACATAGGCTGCCTGGGAAATCCAAGGTAAGTTCACCTTATGCAACAAATGCACTTAGAAAAGTAATAGTGCATAAAAAACAATGAAAAACTAGTATACATAAGAAGACTGAGCTTCTGAAACTGAAAATTTAAGTGAAATCTTTTTCAGGGGTAGCAAGCTCATTTTATTTGACTGCTACTACCTAATTAATAAATGTATATAAATAGTGATTTTGTCTGCATACTGGAATTGCATTTTACAAGTGTGGACTGTTCTTGTACTTTTCTCATAAAGCAGAGAACCCACAATTACTTTATTATCAGATAAGAATATTTTCTTCTTCTAAACTTTAGCAGCATTAAGTTAATTGTGAGTCAGGAGAGAAAAAAAATAACCCTACTTTTTTGTGTTCTCTTAGGAGTACAGTGCCTCTACAGTATAAGATTCATAAAAGTTTAATTTGTATGTACAGTAAAACTGTTGGATTTTCCAGGAAAATCCCCTTTTAAAATACTTTTCATTGTCTGATCACCCAATGGAGAGTGTGGTCATGGAATGAACATAATTTTTTTTTTTTAGTTTTCCTTCATCTCTTGTAGCTGATTATAGTCAATAACATTTTGCATTAACAATTCAGAAGGACAAAATGTGATTTTCCATTAGCATTCAGAGCCCTCCGCTGACATCATTCCCCAAGAATGTACTCCGCCACTAATGACAGGAGAAGGACAGGCAGTTGGCAATGTTCAAACCTCAAGTCTAAAGAATGGACTGAAAACCTCATTTATATTTTTGCAATTTACTTTTGATTTCAGTTAAGAATACTAGACCCGCAACATTCCTTACCAAAAATTTATTGACCAATTTTATTCCGTACCAGAAAAAGCAAGAACTCAAACTTTTTTTTTAATGGTACATTTATAAAATTGCTATAAAACAAAGTTATGGATTAGACTGTCTTGTTCATAGATCAGTAACATTGACTCTTTTTTAAATCTGTTGAGGCTCAGAGCTTTATTACATAATTTCAGAATCTTTGGTCCCAAAGATTTAATGGTGGATGCAGTAGGCTCAGTTACCTGTGTTCCCTATACTTTAGTGCCCTGGGACCCTTTGGCTAACATCACAGGTCCTCTGTCTATGTTCTCTGTGATGAAGCAGGTAACTTATACTGGTTCTTTTGCTAACCTTGCTCTGTAGATGAAATTGAATTCAATTGAATAAACCATCTGAGGCCTCTTTCCCAGAATCTCAGAGGCTCTGCCAAGGGCTTCCGGGTTGAGCAGCCTGCAGCGTCAACCTAACTGCTCTGCTTCCAGGCACTGCTGCATCTGCCTGATGCAGCCTCTTCGGTCTGAAAGAGTTAATGTGCTGACTTTAGCACCCCGTTCCCAGGGAGTGTTTGGTGCAGTCTTAAGTAAGTATCAGAATATTTTAGCAGGTGGTTTACAGTGTCTCTTAACACTGGTTCTTCAGTCAGTAAACTCAATGAAGCTGATGAAAGGACACTGGTGAAATACGATGCCTCCTCGCACCAGGCTCCGGGGAGCATCGGGTTGTGGGTAATGCAGTCAACATCCACAATATTTCTAAACATCATAAAGAACGCGCTCCTACACCTGCTTATCTCCTAAAGAGCACAATGCTTCAAAGAACTAACCTCCTCCCCGCTTCCTAAGTGCAGTTATTTGTAAATGCTAGTTTTAGCTATTTAAACAGTATAATTTGAATTTTACAAAATGTCTTTCCATTTGTTTGCCTCCAGATGGACATACTTTATTTAAGATTACTACCAAATTAAAACTCTCTCCATTGTTACTTCAGTTCTCAATGCTGGACGTTGGCTAAATCCCTATCTGGGCTCCTGCTTCTGGTATTGCTGTGCACCTTGGCACACTCTGTTCTGCAGGAAAACAAACTGAAGTAGTCTAAGCTCTGGAAAGGCAGGGACCCTGTCTGTCTTGTTCATCCTTGTATCTCGCAAACCCAGGAGCCCGATAAATGTTTGCTGAAGGAATGAATGAGTGAAGAAAAGGTGTTTATTAGTGGTCTCTGACAAATTCCAAACATATTATAGAGGTACAAATGTTTTTTTTTAAGATTTATATTCTCCTCTTTGCTCACCCAGGCAGCAATTTAAAATATAAAATCAGTTTTGCTTAATTTGGAAGCTGTTGAAGCATAGCGATTCTGTTTTTTAAAAGTACTATATTATATGTGGAACCTAGAAAAATGGTACAGATGAACCGGTTTGCAGGGCAGAAATTGAGACACAGATGTAGAGAACAAACGTATGGACACCAAGGGGGGCAAGTGGCCAGGGCGGGTGGTGGTGTGATGAACTGGGATATTGGGATTGACATATGTACACTGATGTGTATAAAATGGATAACTAATAAGAACCTACTGTATAAAAAATAAAATAAGATTCAAAAAAAACAAAAACAAAAATAAAACAAAACAAAAAAAGTACTATATGCTGGGGACTTCCCTGGTGGTCCACTGGGTAAGACTCTGCACTCCCAATGCAGGGGGCCTGGGTTCGATCCCTGGTCAGGGAACTAGATCCTGCATGCATGCCGCAACTAAGAAGTCCACATTGCCGCAACTAAAAGATCCCGCATGCCACAACGAAGACTCGGCTCAGCCAAAATAAATAAATAAATATTTTTTAAAAAGTACTATATGCTGCATTGAGTATGTCTTGGAACTTCTGGAATAGTTTTAAGAGAACATGATATGAGGTTTTCAGTCAATAAGTCATATGTCAGGATTGTCAGACCACACTGTACACGCTGTGAGGCTTTCCCACCCGGTGAGATTCATTACAGTTTATGGTTAATTATCAACTTAGAAACTCATAAACCACCTTTAATTAAATTACATTTTCAACCAAAGCAAGTTACAGGACATGAAAGCATTGTAGGAATTATATATATATTATAATAATCACACTAAATAACTGATCAATTAAAATAGATAACTTATTTAAACTTGAAGCATTCATACTTCATTGATTTTTATTATGTGATGCTATTTTAATATTGTAATATTTGCTTTGGCCAATAGTACCTGAAAATAAATCCATGACTATGTTCTTAAAATCTATCAATAGATATCTCCTAAATTTCTGAATAAAAAGGAACAGATTGTTTTTATATAATTTTATAATATTGTTTTTACCATTCACCAAAGTAAAGAAGACACAATGTGGTTATAGTCATTTTAATTATAAATAAGACAGATTTGGGGCATTTTTTTCTCCGGGGGCTTGGACTCTTATCCACACTTCTACCCGAACACTTTAGGTAGCAGGTGGCTAAGGAGGGCGGATGGGGTCAGTGATGACCATATTACCCTCAGCGTGTTTATGGCCCACGCTCCCTCCAGCCACGTTCTTTGGGGGTGGAGAGGCGGGCAGGCATGGCTAGGGTCTGGCAGCAGCCCCTATAATTCAGTGGCTCCAATTCTATTCTTTCTGTAACATTGGGAAGTATATTCTGGGTCAAATGAGAATAAAGAAACCGCCATTTAGGAAAGAACCCAGAGAAGAAACAATGCTTAGAGGTTTTCAACTTTTCACCAGTGTGTGTGGCTGCACATTCCACTAACTTGGGGGAGCTTTAAAAGAAATGATAGCCAGGCCCCGCCCAGACCAGCTGAATCACAATTTATACTCACTGAAAAAAGTGTTGTTTGGTGGGGGAGGGAGTGGGATGAATTGGGAGATTGGGATTGACATATATATACACTAATATGTAAAAAATAACTAATGAGAACCTGCTGTATGGCACAGGGAACTCCACTTCGCTGTACAGTAGAAACTAACACAACACTGTAAAACAACTACGCCCCAATTAAAAAAAATAAATAAACGTTAAAAAAAGTGTTGTTTGAAAAGTACTTTTAGGTGTATCTCATAATGATCATAATGGGGCTGATGGGGTTTGCTAAATGAGGGGGGCAGAATTTTATTTATTTGTTTTCAGGAGATGTGAAAGTCAGGGTAGCAACTTTACCTGATTGTTCACCATCGTGTTCCTAGTCACAAAAAAGAGCCTGACACACAGTAGGTACTGAAAAAATATTTGTTGAATAAATAAATGACACACTGTGGAGACTAACTCTGTTTTCTCCCCGTGGTTCAGCCGTGGCCTCTGGACTCTTCCTTCAAGTGCGCAGCTGGCCCCTCCCTGATCTTCCCACTAACAAAACTGTCATCTGCTTGACAGGCGATATTTATGCCTCTTCTTATTGAATACTATCTTTTTATGTTGGGTTTTTTTTTTTTTTTGGTTGGAGGAAGGAGTAGATAGTGGTTTATATTTTTTCTGACTCACGAGTGAAAACAATAGTGTCAAAAAAAGGGTTTCATGAAGAATCTATATTGAATAGATAAACCAACTATGAAATAGAAATGTTCACATTTTCGTTTATCCCTTCTTCCTCCATCCAAAAAATGAAAACAGATGATTCAAAATGTTGTGGTCAAAATCTTCTTGATGCAAAGGATGAAGAGTGATCTTGGATAAAGATCTGTGAAATTACATATACACAATATATAAAAATATATAAAATCACATTGAATATAAGACAGTTCTCTCACTGAAAAAATCCAGAACCCTGACCAAACAACATGATTTTCCATGGGACCCATTTTTTTAGGACAGGAAACATGACCCTGCTGAGGGAGTCCAATGGAAATTGTTAGCTGACATGCCCCCAATGAAAGCAATGCATGATGATTTCTTTAAGAACTTACATGAACATTATTAAAGGAATGACTAATACTTTATACATGAATAATATTGAAGCAATTATAACACCGTAATCTCTAGATCTACTAAAATTATTTTATAATTTATATAGGTATGCCATCTAAACATATTTCACTTATTGTGACTTTGTTAGGAATAATTTTAGCATATACTACACAAGAAATAAAAAGTATTAGAAATAACAAATTTGTGTATTGTGTATTTATGAGTCCTTTGTATAGTCTGTTCTTTTTTTGGCCACACTGCGTGGCATGTGGGATCTTAGTTCCCCAACCAGGGAAGGAACCTGTGCCCCCTGCAGTGGAAGCGTGGAGTATTAACTGCGGGACTGCCAGGGAAGTCCCTGTATAGTCTGTTCTTAAGGTGCTATAGACAGCTTTTATTTGCCATTACATTTAAAAAAATTTTCCTAAGTAGAAGAAATAAGATTTTTTTTTAATGATCAGAAGTAGATGAGTCATTTCAGGGATATTTGTTGCCTGTATTAACTGAAGAATGGGAACCTGAAACTTAAACAATTTTTAAATAACTTTTCATTAAAATTGGGGGCATATTCATTTGTTTACAAATACCTTTTTTTCCTAAAAAACCCATGCATAGCAACTTATTGGATACTACTAAAAAAAAAAAAAAGAAAAAAAGAAGCACATGTTACACACATGTAAACCAAACTGTTCTCTCTTGACTTCTGGGAAGACTGCACTATTTCAGTGTCATGTAAACTGTTATACCATTGTCTTCATTTATGTGGAACTAGCTCTATAACTAATTAAATCCTGTGTGCAGTATGTGAATGCAGTCACTTTTTATTTTAAAGTGATACAAACTTTCTGAGGTTCTATATGGTCTAAATATGACCAGAAAAGTAGCATCAGGGTTAATCTGAAAACCCAGCTGCTGATATATCTTTTTTTAAGCAGTGTCAGTTCTCTCCCTCGGAAGTCAGCATAGAAACAGAATTTCTAGAGGCAAGCTTCCTATTTGCTAATTCACTTCGATGGTAATGGTGGAGCTGATTGTCCTTTCCCAGCGTAGCAGGAGGGGTCGCCGGAGCCAGCCTGCTGGGTGTGAATCCTGGCCCTGCCTCTGAATAGTTGTGTGACCTTGGGACAAATTACTCAGCTTCAGTGGTCTTAGTTCCCCCTGTCCCAAGGGGGACAATGACAGTGCTCACTATATCTGGGGCAGCTGGGGGGCTGCAGTGCCACACCGGGTGCAGGGAGCTTAGCAGGGCTCTAGGTCTTATCCACTTAGCTATTACTCTCCACACTGACAAAGCCTCACATGCTTTTGGCTTTTTTTTTTTTTTTTCCTGGGCACTTGGCACCCTTAAACGTCTCTTACAAACGTCTATGACTGCAGCAGCCAGGAGTCTTATCACACTGGATGCTGTGGCTGCAGTCCCGTTGCACTGCTCGTCCAAGCCCTGCAAAAAAGGTTCCCTGGAGGATGTTCAGGAGGCTTGAGGGAGACGACATTTGTATTGGCTTTAAAAGTGGGCATTTGAGGGAGGGTCACAAACGAAAATGGTGGAGGATTTCTGACACCATCTTTTACATCCATCACTGCCTGTGAGAAGTAAACAAGAGTGAGTATGATGCCGCCGTCATTCACAGTATTCAGGAATTTGGAAGAGACTTTACATAGATCTAGTTGAGGCCCTCACTGCACAAATGAAGAAAGTGAAATGGGAGAACTGAAGGGCTTTCCCCTTCCACAGCCACCAAGCAGGGGCCAGGACAAGAGTCCAGTACTCCTGACGGGGCTTCACACTGCTCACTTATTCAACAGACGCCACTGAGCACCCACGTGCTGTGTACAAGGCTGTGCGGGATAGCACAGGGAGCAACCGCTGACCTGGCGCTTACATCCAGTATTTTCTACGTTATAAAGGGTCAAGTTCTTG
This sequence comes from Eubalaena glacialis, assembly GCF_028564815.1. Classification (NCBI taxonomy): domain Eukaryota; kingdom Metazoa; phylum Chordata; class Mammalia; order Artiodactyla; family Balaenidae; genus Eubalaena; species Eubalaena glacialis. The sequence continues at coordinate 8,720,993 of NC_083727.1, read as the reverse complement.
CATAGTAATTGAACTTGGAAAAAGAAAAGCCATCATATGAATCTGGAAAAATATGAAAAGTAAAACAGCAAGGGTTTCTAATATCATACATGCACAAAATTCTCCTGGAGTGGACTTGCTGGTGGCAATCACCATGCCATCAATAACAACATGACAGTAGGCATGTCAATTATTAGTGCAGTCCAGAGCATAGGTCTGTTTTCTGTTATTTGTTTTTGCTTTTAGACAGTTTATGAAAGTAATCCCTGAAGTTTTAGGAATTTGGACAATTCACTCATCTGACTTTAAAGTCCTCTCTTCCGGGGCTTCCCTGGTGGTGCAGTGGTTAAGAGTCTCCCTGCCAATGCAGAGGACACGGGTTCGAGCCCTGGTCTGGGAAGATTCCACATGCCGCGGAGCAACTAAGCCCGTGAGCCACAACTACTGAGCCCGCGTGTGTAGAGCCTGTGCTCCACAACAAGAGAAGCCGCGACAATGAGAAGCCCGCGCACCGCGATGAAGAGTAGCCCCCGCTCGCTGCAACTAGAGAAAGCCTGCACACAGAATCGAAGACCCAACACAGCCAAAAATAAATAAATAAATAAATAAATAAATAAATTTATAAAGTCCTCTCTTCCACTAAGAATGTTTATTGAGCGTATTAGTTTCCTATTGCTGCTATAACAAATGACCACTTCGCGACTTTGGAACAGCACATGTTTACTGTCTTACAGTTCTGGAGGTCAGAAGCCCGAAATTAGTTTCAGTTGGCTAAAATTGAGGTGTCAGCAGGGCTGGTTCCTTCTGGAGGCTCCAGAGGAGAATATATTTCCCTGCTTTTTCCAGCTTTTAGAGGCTGCCCACAATCCCTGCCTTGTGGCTGCATATCACTACAACCTCTGCTGCCACTGTCACATCTCCTTCTCTGACTCTGACACTCCTGCTTTCCTCTTATAAGGATCCTTGTGATTACATTGGGCCCCACTAGATAATCCAGGATAATCTCCCCATCTCAAGATCCTTAACTTAGTCACATCTACAAAGTGTTTTTTGCCATGAAAGGTAACGTCTTTACAGTTTCTGGGGATTAGGATGTGGACATCTTCAGGGAACCATTATTCAGCTTATCACTTCCAGCATTTCTTTTTTGCGGGGAGGTGTGGTAGCAAAATTCTAATATACAACTATGCCATGAATGATGAAATGTGGTACTATGTTAAATAAATCATAAAAAGAACTGCTGACAACTTATATCAGAAACTAATGAGTCACGTTTTGATATTCATTTTAGAGAATTAAGTATTTTTAAAGTATCCTATTATGACTGAATATTAACTTTTGGTCTAGAAATGTGAAAAATTCAGGTATGGTTTTCTTAGATGAAGTTGAGGTATATCTAGAGTCTGTATAAAGTGTGATTTTTACAAGTTTAATTAATTTTAAATGAAGATGAAAGGCTGCCTAAAGGAATCCTACAATGATTTTTTTAGAAGCTAAATCCAACTTTCTATTCTACTGTCCCATTTCTTCAGGTTTCCTCCAAGTTTTCTATCGTATCATCTGTTCCCTTCACGGCCTCCTCTTCCTTCCTCCTGTCCAGTAACTGCATTCTACAACTATCACCCTGTGAATTTCTCTCCTCTTTCACTCTCCAAGATCTCATGCATTCTTTCATTTTCAGTTACCACCTTTATGAGATGGTGCCCCCAAACCAATCCAGTTTCCCTGGCCCAAACCCTTCTTTGTCACCCCAACAGCTTATCTGCATACCTCCACGAGGATGTTTCCCCACAACCTGAACAGGTTCCAAATCACAGCCGCCCTGTTCCTTCCCTGCAAACCAGCAGTTCCTTTCAGTCCTGTTTCTGTCACAGGCACTTCCACTATCTTCTCGTCTTTCACTGTCTCTACTCAGAAGCAGGGTAGGTTCCCAAAGGCTGTTCCTAGGTCTCTTGATACTAGAGTGGGAGCTTCATGAGGGCAGGCCTCTGGTCTGTTTTGATCACTGCTGGAACCTCAGTGTCTAGAATAGTAGTTCCCAGCACATAGCAAGCATGCAGTGTGTGTTTATTGCACAAGTGGCTTTCGGCTCAATCTGTTGGTGACATATTTTTGCTTTGGCACACAAATTTTAAAAATCTATTTCAAGAGATAATAAGAACAAATATCTGTGGATCGCTTTTGAAACTACAAAGCCATTTGACATTTACCTATTTTAATTTTTACAGAAATCTTGTGATGAGGCTGAGGGAATATACTGCTACATCTCCACTTTAGAAATGTGAAAACTGAGACTCAGTGAGCAATTAATTAGTCCAATTTCTTCACCTGAATTTGATTTCATCTTCTCTTAAATTCTTAACTTACAGACTTTGCTTCATCTATAATCTCTCAGCTTTGTCTCTCATAACTGTCCCTTGCTTTCATTTTCCACCCTCTCAATACCTTACTATCTCTTGTCTGGACAACTGGGATTGTACCTTCCTGTTTCCAATCATACCGAAAATCTATTTTAAAGTTCTGCTAGAATTATCTTCAAAATACAAATCTGAGGTCATTCCTTTCTTAAAAACTACTACTGCCCTCTCCTGCCCTCCCAGAAGATTTTATCCTTGACCAGACATCATAATACAGAAGACAGAATGAAACAGTTTCCACAATCCAGACTGAAGAGCAGAGAAAAATTAATTTGGTATACACAATTTTCAATTGGCCTTCAGGGGGTAGGTAGTATGGTTTCAATCTTTTCAAAGTACTATGTTATTTCTCAGCATAATTCTTTAAGAGAGGCACACTTCAAATGCCATTCCCTTAGAAGTTTAGAGTTTACAGTTTACAAGCTTACCTCAGGAAACAAGAAAAATCTCAGATAAACAACTTAACCTTATACCTAAAGCAACTAGAGAAAGGAGAACAAACAAAACCCAACGTTAGTAGAAGGAAAGAAATCATATAGATCAGAGCAGAAATAATTGAAATAGAGACAGGAAAACAGTAGAAAAGATCAGTGAAACTAAAAGCTGGTTCTTTGAAAAAAATAAACAAAATTGATAAACCTTTAGCCAGACTCATCAAGAAGAAAAGGGAGAGGAGCCAGATCAATAAAATTAGAAATGAAAAAGGAGAAGTTACGACTGACACGACAGAAATACAAAGGATCATAGGAGACTATTATGAACAACTATATGCCTATAAAATGGACAACTTAGAAGAAATGGACAAATTCTTAGGATGGTACAATCTCCCAAGACTGAACCAGGAAGAAACAGAAAATATGAACAGACCAGTTACCAGTAATGAAATTTAATCAGTAATTTAAAAACTCCCAACAAACAAAAGTCCAGGACCAGATGGCTTCGTGGGTGAATTCTACAAAACTAAACTCTTCTCTAAATGAGAAGAGTTAACACCTATCCTGAAACTATTCCAAAAATATGCAGAGGAAGGAATACTTCTGAACTTTTTCTATGAGGCCAGCACCACTTTAATACCAAATCCAGACAAAGATATCACAAGTAGCATTCCCTTATGTGTGTATAGAGGTATTAATGTAACAACAGCAAATACATCTATCTATAAGATATAGTCAATTTAGTTCTGGTGTGTCAGGCTAAAGGCAATAGTTCTTATTCAATATTGTTCTTATATTAAAAATTAACATTCATCACACACCCATTATGTGCTAGAATGGTCTTGGATGACCCATCAGGCTGAGCCACCTACTAAATAATAATTCCTAGACCTTGTGGAAATAAAACTCGAATGTTTTATTACTTCAGAGTCTGAAGTGAAGTTCTAGAGAAGCAAACTAACAGTAGCGGGGTCACAGCATTGCTTGATGTAACATTAGCACACCGATGCTGAGTTCTCACGATGTTACTGCCAAGGCCAGCGTGGCCTGTCCTGTCTCCTCTGAACTCACTGGGTTCAGCTGTCAAGGAACTTAAGCTTTATAGGAGAACCTTTTATTTAGTTCTATTATTTTATATTTAAAAACTCCATTCTCATTTTCTGATAGATTTTTTAAAAACAGATAACTGGATATAGTTGTTTGAAGATAAATATTGAGAACCCTCTTAACTAAATTGATTCAGTTCAGCATTGTGCAAAATGCTATGTATTCCTGTTATTTTGGTAAACTTTTAAACTTCTAAGGACTCTTCCTAAAAGGAATGAGAATAAAAGATGTGAAGTCACTACCTGATATTTTCTATTGATTACAGTGGCTTCGCTTACAATTCAGGGACCTGCTGAAACCCTGCTGGCTGCCAAAGTATTCAACTTTACCAGGGCAAGATCGCAACCTGGCTGTATGTCTGCTTCGAAACTCAATGCTGTGTAAACGTGTGTGTTTGCATTCCCTTTGTGTTATGTTTAGAGAAAGATAAATGATTGTGGAATAGAACAAAAGAATCTATACAGGGTGGCAATGTCGAGAAGTTGACCTTCATGGCATTTAATGAACACACTTCACTCCCACACAGTGGAAGCATTCAGCAAGCTATACTCGAGGCAGGGCAGGCAGAACGCAACTTCATTCTTCCCCCACTCGCTCGTTAAGCCCTCTCTGTGGACTTGTTTCTCCTTGCTTCTTGGATGAAATCTTGGGCAGATTCTAGAGCTTTTCTGGTCACTCTTAAGGTACTTAAACCTCCAGTTTAATAATTGAGTCTAATGCAGTGCAATAGTCAAAATCCAGACTCTCATCCAACCAGAAGCGCCTCCCCTTCCGGGACTCAGCCAGCTTCAGGTTTGCTGGTCTGCAGTGGGGTGGCAGAGGCCTGGGGGTGGTGTGTCGGGCCCTTCCTCCTTTTCTCCCCCAGTCTCCCCAACTTGCTGTGAATGCCTGTTTCTGACCCCTCCGAGCCCGGGCCAGGGAGAGGGAGACCCCACCAAGGTGGGCAGCTGTGCTCTGCCATCAGGGCCCTCTGGACGGTGAATGTAAGGGCTTGGCTCTTCCTCTCACACTGACTGAAGAAGTGGGCTCTGCCATCAGCCGCTGGGGTAGCTCTGAGGGCTGGCGGGCCATCCGGGGCTCCAGCCAGCACTTTCGCCTGCCAGATGCTCAAGTCACCGAGCTGTTGGTCAGTGGGGTGGGTGGGAACAAGGGGCATGGTAGGTCCTGCCCTAAAATGTCCTGAGGGGAGTCTGAATGCTCCTGTCCAGCAGCTTGTCACTTATGACATGTTGTGTAAATCCATTCTTTATTATTTGGTGATACTTCTTAAAGTTTGCTATAAACCCTTCAACGGCAATTAACTCCAACTCCAGGGACTGTAGGTCGAACTCCTGAGTGGTCCCCGGGAAGCCTCTTTCCCGCCTAGAAACTGCACAGCACCCCAGTCACCCCCAAAGGACCCCCACTCTGGGGTACTTGGCTCCCTGCAGCTCCTCGGGGCCCTGCTCCAAGCGCCCCTGCTCCCCAGGCAGTAGCCCTGCACCTCCTGCCTCCTTCTCAGCGGCCTCAGCGCAACCCCTGAGAACGGAGCCCAGTTTACCACCCTGTGGCATGACTGCATTACAGAGAACACAGAAACTCAACCAAGAGGCAGTTAATAAGTTTACCTTTAAAGCACTGAGTAACTTAGTTTTATCCAACAAGGTAACTAACAAAAATGAGTCACTGATTAACTTAATTGCCAAAATTACTTTTGAAAGAGTCTTTTTTTAGGTGAGGTTAGTAACACATCCGAAATAGTGTATCTTATTGATTCACCTTATTAAAAAAGTGATCAGGGCTTCCCTGGTGGCACAGTGGTTGAGCGTCTGCCTGCCGATGCAGGGGACACGGGTTCGAGCCCTGGTCTGGGGGGATCCCGCATGCCGCGGAGCAACTGGGCCTGTGAGCCACAGTTGCTGAGCCTGTGCTCCGCAACAAGAGAGGCCGTGATAGTGAGAGGCCCGCGCACCGCGATGAAGAGTGGCCCCCGCTTGCCACAACTAGAGAAAGCCCTCGCACAGAAACGAAGACCCAACACAGCCATAAATAAATAAATAAAAATTAAAAAAAAAAAAAAAGTGATCAGATACTAGAAATTTAGGAAAAACCAAAGTCATAAGAAAGCATGAAAATTGGTTGACACAAAAATATTACTAGGTATATGAAAAAGTAAACAAGGCGTTGGTCATTTGGGCAAGCACTGTTCGTACACTACAAGTGTGATGTATGAGTTGAGGTGAATTATAAGAATGGGTACCGGCAAACTAAGGGGTCAGAAAAATACGGAAAACAATTAAATGAAGTGAGCTTGATGTAATAGCTTTGTTGAAGTTTAAGCCAGACGAATGTTGGCTAATCCTTCCTTGGTTTTGTTCACGTGGTGGACATTTGTTGATGCCCACGATGTGGAACCGAAAATTCAAATGCAAAGCATATCTTGGTCCTCAGGGAGCTCACAGTCTAGTGGTAGAAACTGGCTGATGAACAGCGATCACACCACGTGATGGGGGCTGAATCTGAGGTAAGATAGTGCCAGCAATGGACCTTTGGCCCTGGGGCTGAGCAGGCCATGCTCAGTCTGCCAGGATGACAGGGATGCCACTGGAGAATGCTTGAGAGCAACGCTGCTGACCTCAGAAAGCCCATTCTCATGGCATCGCTGTGCCCACTGCTGGGGAGAATGGCCACCGACCAACTGATCCCTGTGACTACACGTGACACTTACCCAGAGCAGCCGTCCCCCGGCCCCAGTGTGAGTGAGCAACCTTCCTGTGATGGTGGAATATTCCGGTGGAATATAGGAGACACCACAATTGCTCAAGTGGCTTCATTCTTGGCTGGGGGTAACTGACAACAGTGATACCGATCTGTTAGCTGTGCTTGGACAAACAGCCAGTGAGATTTTCCAGGGCATAAAGATCCAGCAGGCTGGCCTGCTTCCTTGGCCAGGGTGGCTCTGGATAAGAGGATCACTCCTGACATTCTGCTGGCTGCCTAAGGGTGTGCCTGTCTGCCCACTGGCCAACACGTTGTGTTGAATATGGATCGACACCAGCAGTGAGTTAGTACAGTCAGTCTCCCACATATAAGAATGAGAAGGATGCTTGTTTACGATGTTCCAGGGAACACCCTGGACAGGACTGGCTACATGAGTTTGCGGGTGCAGTGCAAAATAAAAATGTGGCGCCCCTGTGCAAAAACTATTAACAATTTCAAGATAGTGACAACAGAGCATTAAATCAAGCTCGAGCCCCTATAAAAGCATTGGGACACAGGTGCCACACCCGTGATGCTGGCTCTGATCTTGTGACCTCTTTTCTTGCCTGGATCTGGATCTTACGGCCTCTAGTCTGTTCTGCAATGCCTCTTTAGAGTATGTCAAGGACTGGCATCTCAGTCCTCATGAGTGAAATGGTATGAGATGCTGATGGAACAAGGAATGAGGCAGCTTTTGGATGTAGGAAGGTGAACTGAGGTAGGGGTCAACCTATCCAGGACTCCGCCTCTGCAGAATTGGCCTTTCAGAGACGGAGTTGGCTTTCCATGGAACAGGACCACTGGGATCTTCGATCTGCGCTAAGGAAACCGGCCACAGCTGAGTGCCTAAGGCAGTGCAGTAAGTCCTGATGGAATGCTGAGTGGCAGATCAGAGCTGGAAATCACGGATCCACCACGTTCTACAGCTGCAACTGTAAGGCCTGGATCCCACACCCTGATCATGCTAGGGGAGGGCCTAATACTTACCCTATTATGCAACTGATCAGATGCATGTCATAACACAGGGCTGAGGTTTCTCTCCTGGAGTCTAATTCCAGCTCTGCTCAATCCCTGTCAGCTACCCCAGATTGTGATGGAGAATGGGGAAACTCTGCACTTTACTACTCCTGTTTCTAAGTTTTCCTCCCATAAGTACTATTCAGGCTGGTATGTGTGCTGCCAGAATGCTACAGTCCTACCTAAGGCAGGCTTCATGAAGTGCGGACACTTTAGCTGAGTATTTAAGGATGAGAAGTTTGCTGAACAGGCAAATGGTGTGTGTGTACGTGTGTGCGTATGTGTGTGTGTGGCAGTGGTTGGGGGAGGTTTATAGGCAAGAGGAACAACACGTGCAAAAGCAGAGAGCAAACCAGAGGAAATAAAAATCAGGAAATCATTAGTAATTTGATTTGGTGAGAACAAAGGGTTATGTGTGCGAGAGTCATGGGAAATGTGCCTGGAAAGATAGGAAGAGGCCAGATCACAGAGGGCCTGCATGTCCTATTAAGGACTTTATACTTTGTACACTATGGTTAAGATAATGAAGGGTTTTCAGGAGGAAAGTGACACAGTCAGATCTAAAGTTCTGATGGACTGCCAGAGTAGAAGTGAGAGGACGGTAAGACTGGAGGCAGGTGGTTGCAACGGTCTAGAAGAAAATGACGGGAGAGGGAACGCTGTTGAGTTGAATGACTGCACATGTGATTAAGCCAAAGAGACCCTGAAGCCACAGGATTGTGGAGCCACAAGACAGGAACAGCCTGGATATTTGATTTATTTTTTTGTAAGGGAGATTCTCAGGAGAGTCACCATCCCAGGAACATCTGAACTGGATTTTACATAAGAGTAATACAAAGTTTTATTCTGTTTAAGCCATTGAGATTTTTTGATTTATTTTTAAGTATTTCAGCTTTTAGCCTATATTGATGTATAGAAGTAAGGAAATCAATGGTGGGTAGTACCACTAATTCAATATAGTGAAGACAGAAAGGAACCAATTCAGAAGATGATGATGAATTTGTTTATGTCTTCAATTTGAGAGGCCGGCGTGAGAGCAAAATGGAACTTGTAAAGAAACAATTCTCTGAGTCACCTGAGTTTCTGTGCATCTTGAGAGCAAGTCATGGACTGCCCTTTGTTTCAGACTATCTTTTCAGGGATGTTTAGATAGCAAATAACCTTTGAAGAAAATTTGAACAACTTTTTTTTTTTTTTTTAAGATTTTTTTTTTTTTTTTTGATGTGGACTGTTCTTAAAGTCTTTATTGAATTTGTTACAGTATTTCTTCTCTTTTATGGTTTGGTTTTTTGGCCGCAAGGCATGTGGGATCTTAGCTCCCCAACCAGGGATCAAACCCACACCCCTTGCATTGGAAGGTGAAGTCCTAACCACTGAACCGCCAGGGAAGTCCCAAAACACTTGAACAATTTTTGAAGAAAAAGATAGTGCCTCCCTCTGGAGCAAAGAGCAGGCATGCTTGCTGCCCACTATAAAAGACTGGAGTTCTCTAAGCTCACGTTCCTCTCCCATAAGGCCACTCACCGCATGTGCAAGTTCCATCCGGCCTTCATTTTGCCTTGTGGGAACTAGGGTTCCAGAACCAGCACAAAAACGCTGATATTCTGGGTACAACTCTTGCCGTGAGTAACACATCACCCTATGTCTCCGACGCAGGAGTCTTATGCCAAAATTTACCAGCATCCATGAATCTCTGGCAGGCTAATTTGATAACTTGGAAGTAGTTCATAGTTCTGGACAGAGCTATCCAGAGATGGTTAGAGATACAGATTTGGAGCTTAGGCCCGAGGTCTCATCAGAGTGCAGGTGGGTTGAAGTCGTGGGTGCTGATGAGATTGCCTGCGATTTGGGGAGTAGAAGCACTAAGTGAGAGATGAGAGAGAAGAGAACCTTGAAGAACACTGACTACCAGCAGAGAAAGGAGGGGAGAAGAGCACATGGGACAGACCAAGACACAGACACGTGAGAATGAGCTTCAGCTTCACACAGGAGGGCTTAGGAGTGTTAATTACTGTGAAAGTCAGTAAGATAAGCAAGTCTGTATCTGAAACTTGAGAAATCACTGGAGACTTTAGGATGACCAGTTTCAGGGGAGTGATGAAGACAAAATCCAGATTGCCATGGGTTTGAAAACAGTAGGAGGTAAGAATGGGAGGACAAGTGCAGTCCCTGTTTCAAGAAGTGGGTGTGAAGGAAAGGAGAGAGAGGATTGATTATACTAGTGAGGTGTCTAAGGTTTGGAAAAGTGCCTCTGATACGATTTTATATACATATATATATAAAATACATGCACACACACACACACACACACACACACAGACACATGGCTATACCTTATCCTTATATCCAAGCTTTTCCAGCCTGGCTCCAATTTACTTTTCTTTTTTCTTTTTTTTTGGTGTGGCTTGCACGATCTTAGTTCCCTGACCAGGGATTTGAACCTGCGTTCTCGGCAGTGAAAGCACGGAGTCCTAACCACTGGACAGCCAGGGAATTCCCTCCAATTTACTTTTCTAAACCAATTTCATACCGGTTTCCACCATGAAATGTTAGTGTAAGTCTAATAGGTTTACTAACCCCATACTTCCTTCCCAAATATTTTGCTTATTCCTACCTTAATGCCAATACAAACCCTAACCATTGTTCAAGGCCCTATTAAAATCTCCCCCTCTTCATTAAAGGTTTCCCTGTTTCTCTGCAGTCCACATTGATCTCTCCTCCCACTAGCACTGCAGGCTCTGGTCTCTATTTCTCTTCTGGCACTTCGTATTTCCAGATGTGTCTCATACCTTATAGTCCAAATAGATGGGAGGCAGCACAGTATAGGGAGTTGAGAGCCTGGGCTTGAGGATCCGGCAGAACTGGAATCAGGTACTGGCTCTGCTGTGCACGAGCAGGCCAGCCATAGGCAAGTCACCTAAGTTCTCACAGTCTCAGCTTCCTCTAATGTAAAATGGGAATTCTTATCTTATAGGACTATTGTGATAATTAAATTGATGCATGCAAAAAGGCTTGATATGGTGCCTGGCATATATTAAGTATGCAATTTTGTTCTCATAGGTACTCATAAACCTTTGCTGAGTAAACATTTTATTATTATCAAGGACAATTTTTATAATTTTTGCTTTAAACAGCTACAAGACTTGCACTGTATAAACAATTTAAAAGTGGAAAAAGCAAAAAGAAGAAAATCATCTTTTGCATGTCTCGATATTTATCCTTTCTCATCCTCTTTATTATTTTTTGAGGATCCAACTTTCTATCTGGTATCATTTCCCTTCAGCCTGAAGAACTTCTGTTAGCATTTCTTGAAATGTAGGTTTCTTGGTGATAAATTCTGTCTTCTTTGGTCTGAAAATGTCTTTATTTCACCTTTATTCTTGAAGGGTATATATTTCCAGGTAAATTGTTTCTTTCACACTTTAAAGATATTGGTCCATTCTCTTCTGGCCTGAATAGTTTCTGACTTGAACTCATTTGTTAATCAAATCATTTTTCCCCAGTATGTAATGTGTCATTTTCCTCTTATGACTTTCAACATTTGCTATTTATTTTTGGCTTTCAACAGTCTGACTATCATGTGCCCTGGTGTGAAATTTTTCCTGTTTATTCTGCTTGGTGTTCACTGACCATCTGATATCTTTCACTTTTTTCTCTGTTCTTCACACTGAATAATTTCTATTGATTTCTCTTCAAGTATACTATTTATTCTGTCATCTCCATTTGTCTGATAAGTCCATCCAATAATTTAAAAACTTCAGAAATTGTATTTTTCAGTTCTAGAATGTCATTTTGTTCTTTCTTTAATCATTTCTATTTTTCTCCTGATATTTCTTAGTTTTTACTTATTGAAAGCATATTTTATTTTACTTCATTGAAGAAGACAGCTGTTTAAAATCACTGTCTTCTAGTCCCAGTATCTGGAATATCCTGGTGTTGGACTCAGTTGATTTTCTTTTACCTTGAGAATGTGTTCCATTCTCTTGGTTCTTTATATGACAAGTAGGTATCGACTGTATCCCAGTAATGATAAATATTAAATCGGGGAAATTCTGGATTCTGTTATTTTTCTCACATGATTGTTTCTTTTGTTTAAGCAGGCAACTATCTTGTCTGTGCTTCAATTGTAAAATCTATTTTTTGGGTGACAGTTCCAGTCTCAGCTCAGATATTTTGTCCTTAGATGAGCTGCTCAGTTTGGTTTATATATACATGGTTCAGGGGTCACTCAGATGTGAGTAGACATATTTGGTGGAACCCTTTCTTGCTCTTTCCCTTCCAAGATTCCTCTACTCTCTTCAGTGGCCATGATTCTCTGGCCAAAGAGATTGCTGTTTTCAATTAGTACCTCCTCCAAGACCATGTACTACTCATAGACCACATTTAACCCCAGAATAGAAGCCATAAAACAGGGAACTTACTTTGTGCAGCTCCCTCCTCTCCTACTCTGAGCTTGTCCTTTCCACCAAATTCTGTCTGCTCTGTTCAGTCTCCAATTCACTGAGATAGTTGCTTTTTGTATTATGTCTAGGGCTTACAGTTGCTTTCTGTGTGGAGTTCTCCAGTCAGGTCTTATTCTGTCATTACTGGAGATTGAGAGTCCTATTTGCCTTTTAGCTTAAAGGTGATTTATTTCAAGAAGGTAAAAATACAACATCCAAATTACACTGACCTTGATGGGAGGGTAAAAAGCTGGGGCAATCTTTCTGGAAAGCAGTTAACATCAATATGTATTGAGCCTAAAGTTCTTCAAGGACCAACAGTAGGACATCATTAAACCAGTAATTGTACTTTAGGTACTGTTTGTAAAGAATACTGAATAAAGTGTGAAATGCAAAAGAGATTAAATGATAACAGCAGAAAATGAAACTATATTCAACATGATCCCAATTTGGTGGAATTATAAACATACACATTCATGTTAAAAAAAAAAAAGACTGGAAGAAAATATTATAGGTGATAACTCCTATTAGCTTTTGGTGGTGCGATTATAGGTGATCTTTTTCCTTTTTAATAATGTTTAATAACTTCCAAATAGTCTCAATGAAATAAAATAATGGAATAAACAACAATAAAATTACTTTTTAAAAGTTTATAGATCCTTGGACAACCTAGAAGAAATGGATAAGTTTCTAGAAACATACTATCTCTTAGACTGAATCAGGAGGAAATAGACAATCTGAACAGACTGATCACTAGTAGTGAAATTGAATTAGTAATTTAAAAACTCCCAGCAAACGAAAGTCCAGAACTGGATGGCTTCACAGGGAAATTCTACCAAACATATAAAGAAGAGCTAATACCTATCCTTCTCAAACTATTTCAAAATATTGAAGAAGAGGGAACATTCCCAAATCTATTCTATAAGGCCACCATTACTCTGATAACTAAAATCAGACAAAGACACTACAAAAAGTTAAAATTACAGGTCAATATCTATGATGAATATAGATGCAAAAATCTTCAACAAAATATTAGCAAACAGAATTCAACAATATTTAAAAAGGATCATATACCATGATTAAGTGGGATTTAATTCCAGGGATGCAAGGATGGTTCAATATCCACAAATCAATTAATCTGACACACCACATGAACAAAATGAAGGATAAAAATCACATGATCATCTCAATAGATGCAGAAAAAGCATTTGGCAAAATTCAACATTATAAAAATTCTTATCAAAGTTGGTATAGAGGGAACATATCTTAACATAATAAGGGCCATTTATGACAAATCCACAGCTAACATTATACTCAATGGTGAAAAGCTGAGACCTTTTCTTCTAAAATCAAGAATAAGACAAGGATGTCCACTCTTGCCACTTCTATTTGACATATTATTGGAAGTCCTAGCCACAGCACTCAGACAAGAAAAAGAAAAGTCATCCAAATTGGAAGGGAAGAAGTAAAACTGTCATGTATTTGAAGATGACATGATACCTTATATAGAAAACCCTGAAGTCTCCAAGTCCCCACCAAAAAACTATTAGAATTCAGTAAAGTTGCAGGATACAAAATTAATATACAGAAACCTGTTGCATTTCTGTACACTAATAATGAACTATCAAAAAGAAAAAGCAATAAAACAATTCTGTTTAAAATTACATCAAAAAGAATAAAATACCTAGGAATAAACTTAACCAAGGAGGTGAAAGGCCTATACTCTGAAAACTACAAAACACTGATAAAGGAGACTGAAGATGATACAAAAAAATGGAAAGATACCCCATGTTTATGTATTGGAAGAATTAATATTGTTAAAATGTCCATACTACCCAAAGCAATCTACAGATTTAATGCAATCCCTATCAAACTTTTCACAGAACTAGAACAAATAATCCTAAAATTTATATGGAACCAGAAAAGATCCCGAATAGACAAAGCACTCTTGAGAAAAAAGAACAAAGGTGGAGGTATCACATGCCCTGACTTCAGACCATACTACAAAGCAACAGTAATCAAAAAGTAATGGTACTGGCACAAAAACAGATACGTAGATCAATGAAACAAAATAGAGAGCTCAGAAATAAACCCACACAATTATGGTCAATTAATTCATGACAAAGGAGGCAAGAATATACAGTGGAGAAAAGACAGTCTCTTCAATAACTGGTGCTGGGAAAACTGGAAAGTGAATGAAATTTGAACATTTTCTCACACCACATACAAAAATAAACTCAAAATGGATTAAAGACCTAAATGTATGACCTGAAACCACAGAAGAAAACACAGACAGAACACTCTTTAACATAACTCGTAGCAATATCTTTTTGGATCTGTCTGCTCAGGCAAAGGAAACAAAAGCAAAAATAAACAAATGGGACCTAATTAAACTTAAAAGCCTTTACACAGCAAAGGAAATCATTGACAAAATGAAAGACAACCTACGGAAAGGGAGAAAATATGAAAATATTTTCAAATGATATGACTGATGAGGCGTTAATATCCAAAATATATAAACAGCTCATAAAACTCAATATAGAAAAAACAAACAACCCAATTAAAAAACAGGCAGAAGACCTTAATAGGCATTTTTCCAAAGAAGACATACTGATGGCCAATAGGCACATGAAAAGATGCTCAACATCACTAATCACCAGGGAAAAGCAAATCAAAACCATAATGAATATCACCTCACACCTATCAGAATGACTTTTGTCAAAAAGACCACATATAACAAATGTTGGCAAGGATGTGAAGAAAAGGGAACCCTAGTGCACTGTTCATGGGAATGCAAGTTGGTGCAGCCATTATGGAAAACAGTATGGAGTTTCCTTAAAAAACTAAAAATAGAGCTACCATATGATCTAGCAATTCCAATCCTGGGTATATATATCCAAAAACCCCACAAAAACACTAATTTGAAAAGATACATGCACCCCAATGTTCATAGAGCATTATTTACAATAGCCAAGATATGAAAGCAACCTAAGTGCCCATCAACAGATGACTGGATAAAGAAGATTTGGTATATATATGATGGAGTATTATTCCGACATAAAAAAGAATGAAATTTTGCCATTTGCAACAACATGGATGGACCTGGAGGGTATTATGCTTAGTGAAATAAGTCAGACAGAGAAAGACAAATACTGTGTGTTATTACTTACATGTGGAATCTAAAAAATAAAACAAATGAATGAACATACCAAAACAGAAAGAGACCCACAGATATAGAGAACAAATCAGTGGCTACCAGTGCGGAGAAGAATGGGGAGGGGAGGGGCAAGGTAGGGATAGGGGATTAAGAGGTACGAACTACTATGTATGAAATAAATAAGCTACAAGGACCTATTGTACAGCATAAGGGATATAGCTAATATTTTATAATAACTTTAAATGAATTACAATCTATAAAAATATTGAATCATTACGTTGTACACCTGAAACTAATATAATATTGTAAATCAATTACACTTCAATAAAAAGGTCTATAGATCTTGAAAGTGATACTAGAAAGTAAAATTTCAAGCCTCCTCTCACTCCCAATGAAAAGAATTTTTGTTAGTTTCATTTATAGGATAGGAATTATCAGGCGTTATTAATATATGTACCCTACTCAAGAGATGAGGGAGGTCTGGACAAATATTCCTACATTTTTAGATTCCACAGACTCATAACTTTTAAAAAACAAGTTTAAGAATGCACATGTAGAGGGAAAAATCCCAAGCAACTACCCTCTGTTACCTTTATTTTAATTTCTTTCATCACTCCCTTCCCAAATATAATCTCAGAATTAAAGATCTTTAAACAAAAAACTCATAGCATTGTCCTTATTTTTCGACGTTTGCCATGCTTAATGAAGTTTTTGTGGACTGAATCGAATTTTGAGATCCACAGGATTAGACAGGTTCTCAAGTCTCTTTCTGTACTATGATTATATGGTCTTCAACTCATTTTTAGGGCCTGAAATCCATACATGATCAATGTCCTGTCATAAATCATTAACTTTATTTGCTTGCTGAATTTTGATGGCCACGAAAATCCTTTCACCTTGAAATGCAGAAATTCTTCTGGTAGACTCACACTGAACTCATAGTAGAATGGGTTAGAAACCATCATGTGGCAAGAAGGATTGACTTGTAAATAAATTAGTATTGTATCTCAGCCATCTCTAGGTTCAAAACTTTAAGTTTTTCTTTATTTTTTTGGAATTTTAATAATATTTACTATTCTGACAGTTGGAATTTCCTAATGGATTTAAATATTTCCTAAATGACTGAGACATAGTCATATACCCTAAGTCAGCAAAGAATATTTGCAAAAAAAACAATTCCACTTGTAGAAAATTAAAAGCAGTGTGTTTGCTGGTTTTTTCCCCCATGTATATTTTGTTGTTTTAAAGGGGAGAGCTTTTTAGTTATTGGTTACTTATTAGGTGGTGGAAATCTGCTCTTTTGAAATTCTTTCATGGAACTCTTTACCCTAAGGTAGGTATATCTGAAGGAGCAACAATTCAAAAGACTGAGAATATGATGCTCTTTCTTTGTGTGACAGCAAAAACTAGTTTATCTATAGGAAGCCTCAATTACTGAACATATTTGGGGCAGAAAAACAGTCTTTCATCTATCCAGGAAGACTGAAGAATAAATTATTGTGGACAGCAAAATTGTGCAGTTGTCTGATCTTCAAATTTTTCTATAGAGCATTACACACCAAGAATCTTACATGGAATGCACTGAACATAATTTCACTAATTTTTTGATGCTTCAAGGTCATCTTTATAAACATTAACTTTTTTATGCCAGCTGTATGGAGACATAACTTACATATAATAAAACTCATCCTTTTAAAATGTACAACTCGGTGCCACTATGACCATTATTTAGAGCATTTTCATTACTTAATACCCATTAGCAGGCATTCCAGTTACACCCTCTACAGCCTCTGGCAACCACAAATTTACTTTCTGCCTCTAGCATTTGCCTATGCTGGACATTTCATATAAATAGAATGACATAATGTGACTTATGACTGGCTTCTTTCCACAGTATGATTTATTTTCAAGGTTCATCCATGTTATAGCATATAAACAGCACTTCATTCTTTTTATTGCCAAATAATATTGCATTGTTTGGATATACTACTTTTTGTTTATCTATTCATTGATGGATATTTAGATTCTTTCTATTTTTTGGCTTTTATGAATAATGCTGCCATGGACATTCATGTACACATTTCTGTGTGGATATGTTTTTATTTCTCCTGGGTGGAGAAATGGAATACCTAGGAGTGGATTGCAGGGTCATACATAACTCTATGTTTAACATTTTAAGAAACTGCCAAACTGTTTTAAAGTGGCTGTACCATTTTACAATCCCATCAGCAGTAAATGAGCTTTCCAATTTCTCTTTATCTTCATGATCTCTTGCTATTGTCTGGCTTTGATTTTAGCCATCTTAGTGGGTATGAAGCAGTATAATAATGTGATTTTGATTTGTATGTCCTTGTTGACTAATGACGTTGAACCCCTTTCATGTGCTCATTGCCCATTTGTTTAAATTCTTTGGAAAAATATCTATTCAAATCCTTTGCTGATTTTTAAATTGGGTTGTCATTTTATTGTTAAGTTGTAAGAGTTCTTTGTATATTTTGGATATAAGTTCCTTATTAGGTATACGGTTTGAACATGTTTTCTCCCATTCTGTGGTTTGTCTTTTTACTTTCTTGATGGTGTCCTTTGAAGAACAACATTTAAAATTTTAATGAAATCAAATTTATCTATTTTTTTCTTCTGTCATTTATGCTTTTGATGTCATATATAAGAAACCATTTTCTAAACTGTGGTCACACAATTATACTCCTATGTTTTCTTCTAAGAGTTTTAAAGTTTTAGCTTTTTACATTTAGGTCTTTGACCTAAATCCACATGAGTTCATCCATTTTGAGCTAATTTTTGCATATGGTGTGAAGTTGGGGTCAAACTTCATTCTTTTACATGTGGATATCCAGTTGTCCCAGCACTATTTGTTGAAAAGACTATTCTTTCTCCATTGAATAGTTTTGAACACCTGTTAAAATGAATTGGCCATAAATGTACGGGTTTATTTCGACTCTCTGTTGATCTATACATCTATCTTTATCCCACACTACACTGTTTTCATTACTGTAGCTTTGTAGTAAGTTTTGAAATTGGGAAGTGTGAGTCCTACGACTTTGCTCTTCTTTTTCAAGATTGTTTAGTTTTTTTTTTGGTTCTCCTGAAATTCCATATGAATTGTAGGATAGCCTTTTCCATTTCTGAAAAAAAGACTGTTGGGATTTTGATTGGTGTTGCATTGAATTTGCGGCTCACTTTGGGGAGCACTGCCATCTTTCCAATATTGTCTTCCAACATGAACATACAATGTCTTTCTATTTATTTAGGTCTTTGATTTCTTTCATCAGTTTTGTTGTTTTCATTATGTACGTTCTGCATCTCTTTGGTTAAGTTTATACTTCAGTATTTTATTCCTTTTGATGCTATTATAAATAAAATAGCTTTCTTAATTTCCTTTCCGATTGTTCATTGCTAGTGTATAGAAATACAATTGACTTTTGCATACTATTGATTTTATAGGCTGAAAACTTGCTGAACTCATTTATTAGTTCTAGTAGTCTTTTCGTAGGTTCCTTAAAATTTCTGTACACAAGACCATGTCTTCTGCAATTAGAGATAGTTTTACTTTTCCTTTCCAATCTGGATGCTAGATGCTTTTTATTTATTTTTTCCCACCTAACTGCCATTGCCAGAACTTTCAGTACAATGTTGAACAGAAGTGGCAAGAGTAGACATTTCTGTCTTGTTCCTGATCTTAGGGAGAAAAAGCATTCAGTCTTTCACATTACATTATGATGTTAGCTGTGGGGTTTTCCTAAATGCCTTTTATAGGGCTGAGGGAGGTCTCTTCTATTCCCAGTATTGTTGGCTGATTTAATTTAAAAAATTGAATTTTGTCAAATGCTGTTTCCGCATCTATAGAGATGATCAGGTTTTGTTCTTTATTTTATTAATATGGTATATGACATCGACTGATTTTCAGATTTCACAACTTTGCATCCTTGGGATAAATCCCACTTGGTCATGATACATAATCCTTTTTATATGTTGCTGGATTCAATTTGTTAGTATTTTGTTGAGGATTTTTGCAACTATGACTTTAAAGGATGTTGATCTGTAGTTTTCTTTTGACGTCTTTGGTATCAAGGTAAACTAGCCTCATACAATGAATTGGGAAGTATTCCCTCTTCTATGTTTTGAAGAGTCTGTGAAGGATTGGTATCACTTTTTCTTTAAATGCTTATTAGAATTCACCTGTAAAGCTATCTTAGCCTGGGTTTCTGTGAAAAGTTTTTAAAATTATTAGCTCAATCTTTTTATCTGTTATAGGTATATTCACGTTTTCTATTTCTGCTTAAGTCAGTTTTGGTAATCTGTGTCTTTCTAGGAATTTGTCCATTTCATCTAGGCTATTTAACTTTGTAGCATACAGTTGTTCATAATATTCTCATAATAATCCTTTTTATTACTGTAGAGTTGGTAGTGATATCCTCTCTTTCATTTCTAATTTTAGTAATTTGAGTCTTCTTGGTTAGTCTAGCTAAGGGTTGTCAATTTTGTTGATATTTGCAAAGAACCAACTTGTGGCTTTATTGATTCTATTGTTTTTCTATTCTCCATTTATTTCTACTCTAACCTTTATTATTTTCTTCCTTCTGCTTCCTCTGAGTTTATTTCACTCTTCATCGTCTAATTTCCTAGGTGGAAGGTTAGGTTACTGACTTAAGATCTTTCTTCTTTTAAACAAAGGGAAATCCCTGGTGGTCCAGTGGTTAGGACTCCACGCTTTCACTGCTGAGGGTACAGGTTCGATCCATGGTTGGGGAACTAAGATCCCGCAAGCTGCGCAGCATGGCCAAAAACAAACAAACAAACAAAAAAAGTAGGTGCATCCCATAAATTTTGGTAGTTATATTTTTGTTTTCATTCCTCTCAAAATACTTCCTAATTTTCCTGTGATTTCTTCTTTGGCCTATTTATTTAGGGGTATGTGTAATTTCCATATTTGTGAATTTCCAAAATGTCCTTCTGTTATTGACTTCTAATTTAAATGTATTGTGGTTGGAGAACATACTTCATACGACTTTAATATTTCAAATTTATTAAGGCTTATTTTATGGCCGAACATCACCTATCCTGGAGAATGTTCCAGGTACACTTGAAAAGAATATATATTCTGTTGCTGGGTGGAGTGCTCTGTGGATGTGCAATCCTAGTTGGTTCATAATGTAGTCCCCATGTTCTATTTTTTTGTTGATCTGCTGCCTAGTTGTTTGATCCATTACTGAAAGCGGGGTTTTGAAGTCCTCAACTGTTGTTTTTGAATTGTCTATTTCTCCCTTTAGTTCTGTCAGTTTTTGCTTCATTATTTTGGGGTTCTGTTGTTATATTCCTATGTGTTTATAATTGCTATGTCTTCCTGATAATTGATACTTTTATCATCATATAATACACTTCTTTATCTCTTGTAACAATTTCTGTCTTAAAGTCTATTTTGTCTGATATCAGTATAGCCACTCCAGTTCTCTTTTACTTACTGTTTGCATGTCATATCTTTTTCTATCCTTTACTTTCAACCCATTTGTGTCTTTCAATCTAAATTATGTTTCTTATAGATAGTATAAATTGTTTTTTAAAAATCCATTTTGCCAATCTCTGCCTTTTGATTGTAGCATTTAACCCATTTAATTTTGATGTAATTACTGACCAGTTAGCATTTCCATGTGCCATTCCATTGTTTTTTTTATGTTTTTCTTGTGCCTCTATTCCTCTATTACTGCCTTTTTTTTTTTTTTTTTGGTATTAAATGGATATATTTTACTGTACCATTTTAATTTTATCTTGTTTCTTCTAGTATTTTTTTAAAAAGTTATCTTCTTAGTGGTTTTTCTGGGGATTATAATTAACATCTTAATTTAACACAGTCCAGTCCAGATTAATACCAATTTAATCTCAATAGTATACAAAACATTTTCTCTAATATCACTCTGTTCCCTCCCTCTCCTTGGTGTTATTATTGTCCTATAAATTGCATCTTTATACATTAGAAGCCCATCAACAGTTTTATAATGATTGCTTTATGCAGCTGCCTTTTAAATGACAAAAGAGTGATAAAGAAAAATACATTCCTATTCTTTTATATACATATATACTGTCTTTATTGCTGCTCATTATTTCTTCATGTGGACCTGAGTACTGTCTAGTGTCCTATTATTTCACCCTGAAGGACTCCCTTAGTATTTCTTGTAGGGCAGGTCTGCTAGTGACAAGTTCTGTTTTTGTTTATCTGGAAATGTCTTAATTTCTCCATTTTTTAAAACGTTAATAACATTTTAAAAATAGATTTTATTTTTAGAGCAGTTTTAGGTACACAATAAAATTGAAGTGAAGGTACAGAGATTTTCCATATCTCCCCTGCAACCAGACATGCAGAGCTTCCCCCATTATAAACTTCCCCCTCCGGGGTGTTACATTTGTTACAACTGATGAACCTACATCGACACATCATCACCCAGAAGTCCATAGTTTACATAATGGTTCACTCTTGATGTTGTACATTTTATGGGTTTGGACAAATATATGACATGTATCCATCATTATGGTATCATATAGAGTATTTTCACTGCCCTAAAAATCCACTGTGCTTTCTATCCATCCTCCCTCCTCTCTAAATCCTGGCAACCACTGATTGAGATATATATATATATATACATATATATATATATATATATATATTTTTTTTTTTTTTTTTTGATGTGGACCATTTTTAAAGTTTTTATTGAATTTGTTATAATATTGCTTCTGTTTTCTGTTTCGGTTTTTTGGCTGTGAGGCATGTGGGATCTTAGCTTGCCAACCAGGGATTGAACCTGCACCCCTGCATTGGAAGGCCTTCGAAGTCTTAACCACTGGACTGCCAGGGAAATCCCACCACTGATATTTTGACTTAAGTCCCCATGATTTTGCCTTTTCCAGAACATCATATAGTTGGAATCATATGTATGTACCCTTTTCAGATTGGCTTCTTTCACTTAGTAATATGCATTTAAGGTTCCTCCGTGTTTTTTCATGGCTTCATAACTCATTTCTTTTTAGTGCTGAATAAAATTTCATTGTTTGGATATACCACAGTTTATTTATCCACTGACCAACTGAAGGACATCTTTTTTGCTTCTAGCTTTGGCAATCATGAATAAAGCTGCTATACACATTCTTGTATGGTTTTTGTGTGTGAACATAAATTTTCAACTCTTTTGGGTAAATATCAAGGTGCACAATTGCTGGATTGTATGGTAAGAGTATGTTTAGTTTTGTAAGAAACTGCCAAACTCTTTTCCAAAGTGACTGTACCTTTTGAATGAGAGTTCTTGTTGTTCCACCTCCTCACCAGCATTTGTTGTGTGTTCTGGATTTTGGTCATTCTATTAGGTGGGTAATGGTATCTTATTATTGTTTTAATTTGCAATTCCCTGATGACAAATGACATGGAACATCTTATGCTCATTTGCCATCTATACATCTTCTTTAGTGAGGTGTCTGTTAAGGTCTTTGGCCCATTTTCAATAAATTGTGTTGTTTGTTTTCTTATTGGTGAGTTTTAAGAGTTCTTTTTATATTTTGGATAACAGTCCTTTATCAGATATGTCTTTTGCAAATATTTTCTCCCAGCCTGTGGCTTGTTTTTTCATTTTCTTGACAGTGTTTTTTTTTTTCAGATCAGAAATATTTAATTTTAATGAAGTCCAGATTACCAATTCTTTCTTTCATGGATTGTGCTTCTTGTAGTATAGTAAAAAGTCATCACGAAACCCAAGTCAACTAGATTTTCGCTTATATTATAGTTTTATAGTTCTGCATTTTACATTAAGGTCTGTCATCCATTTTGAGTTACTTTTTGTGAAGCATGTAAGGTCTGTGTCTAGATTCATGTTTTTACATGTGGATATCCAGTTGTTTCAACACCACTTGCTAAAAAGGCTATTCTTTCTCCATTATGTTGCCTTTGCTCGTTGTCAGGATCAGTTGCCTATACTTGTGTGGGTTTATTTCTGGACGCTTTATTCTGATCTATGTGTCTATTCTGTCACCAATTTCAAATTGTCTTGATTAGCTTTATAGTAAGTCTTGAAATTAAGTAGTGCCAACTTTGTTCTTACCCTTCAATACTGTGTTGGCTCTTCTGGGTCTTTTGCGCCTCCATATAATCAGTTTGTTGATATCTGCAAAATAATTAGTTGTGATTTTGATTGGGGTTGCACTGAATCTATAGATCAAGTTGGGAAGAACTGACATTTTGACAATATTGAGTCACCCTATTCATCAACATGAAATGTCTCTCCATTTAGTAGTTTGATTTCATTCATCAGAGTTTTGCAGTTTTCCTCATACAAATCTTGTACATATTTTGTTAGACTTATACCTAAGTATTTCATTTTTTTGGGGGGGATGCTAATGTTAATGGTATTGTTTTAAATTTTAAATTCCATTTGTTAATTGCTGGTATATAGGAAAGTGATTAATTTTTGTATATTAATCTTGCATCTTGCCACCTTACTATAATCACTTATTAGTGTCAGGAGTCTTTTTGTTGATTCTTTCAGATTTTCTACATAGACAATCATGTCATCTGCAAACAAAGACAGTTTTAATTCTTCATTCTCAATCTAAATACTTTTTATTTCCTTGTTTTATTGCATTAGCTAGGACTCAGTATGATACTGAAAAGGAATGGTGAGAGGGGAAATCCTTGCTTTGTACCTGATCTTAGTGGGAAAGCTTCTAGTTTCTCACCATGGTGTTAGCTGTAGGTTTTTTTTTTGTACATATTCCTCATAAAGTTGAGGAATTCCCCTCATTCCCAGTTTACTGAGAGGTTTTGTTTGTTTGTTTGTTTTTTCAAATCATGAACGGGTGTTGAATTTTGTCAAATGCTTTTCCCGCATCAATTGATATGATCATGTGATATTTCTTTTTTAGCCTGTTTCTGTGATGGATTACATTAATTGAATTTGAAATGTTAAACCAGCTTGGCATTTCTGGGATAAATCCAACTAAGTCATGGTATAAAAATCTTTTTTTTTTTAAATAAATTTATTTTATTTTATTTATTTTTGGCAGCGTTGGGTCTTCGTTGCTGTGGGCGGGCTTTTCT
Source organism: Eubalaena glacialis (assembly GCF_028564815.1). Lineage (NCBI taxonomy): Eukaryota > Metazoa > Chordata > Mammalia > Artiodactyla > Balaenidae > Eubalaena > Eubalaena glacialis. Next base: position 8,696,607 of record NC_083727.1, on the reverse strand, counting down.
CTGGTTGTGGTGAGCGGGGGCTATTCTTTGTTGCGGTGCGCGGGCTTCATTGTGGTGGCTTCTCTTGTTGCGGAGCATGGGCTCTAGGTGCAGGCTTCAGTAGTTGCAGCATGCGGGCTTAGTTGCTCCGCGGCATGTGGGATCTTCCTGGACCAGGGCTTGAACCCATGTCCCCTGCATTGGCAGGGGATTCTTAACCACTGCGCTACCAGGGAAACCCTATAATTCTTTTTATACATTGTTGAATTCAATTTGCTAATATTTTCCTGCAGATTTTTGCAACTAGGTTCATGAGAGATATTGGCCTGTAGTTTTCTTGTAATGTCTATGTCTGATTTTGGTATTAGAGTAATGCTGGTCTCATAGAGTAGGTTAGGAAATATTCCCTCTGCTTTTATTATGTGAAAGAAATTGTAGAGAATTGGTATAATTTGTTAAATGTTTGGTAGAATTCACCAGTGAACTCATGTGGGCCTGGTGTTTTGTTTTGTAAGGTTATTAACTACTGATTCAATTTATTTAATAGATATAGGCTTATTCAGATTGCCTACTTCCTCCTTCATTTTTAAGAACAGTTTTGTTGGATATAAAATTCCTGAATGGCAGCCTTTTTCTTTTAGCGGTTTTGAGTACATCATTCTACTGCTTTCTGACCTCCATGGTGACTGAATAAAAATAAGCTGTTAATATTGAGGAGCCCTTGTATATGATGAGTTATTTTTGTCTTGCTGCTGAGGCCCAGGGCATGCTGCCCCCAAATATGCCTCAGTGGCATATTGACTATTTTGAATTAAAGTTACTTGAGAAACAGTCAGTGAAAAAAATGATATAAAAAACCCACTATGCCCCCCACTCCTTACGCCCTAAAAGTGGGAAATAAATCTCCTATGTGAAGAAGGTATCCTCCCTGTACCAGCAGGATAGAAAGCATCCTTAACAACTGAGTTAGGAAATTCAAGGTTAAGAAAGCATTGTAAACAAACTTTGTTACTTCCTTTCTTTGCTACTCCAAGCACAAGCCCCTTTATTTTGTTAACATGCACAAATAATTGTTTCTTTGTCTAAAAATGATATTTAAACAATCTGCTTTGGTGACTTTGGGGGTCCCATTTATATGAGACCTCTGTGCATACAAATTCAACTGATTGTTTTTCCTATTAATCTGTCTTATGGCAGTTTAATTATTAGACCAGCCAAAAGAATTCAAGATGGGTAGGGGGAGAATTTCTCCCTCCCCAGCACTGTCTCAGAATTGTCTTTGTCTCTGTCTCTTGGCAGTTGGACTATGATGTGTGCAGTTGTGGATCTCTTTTGAGTTTATTATACATGGAGTTTACTGAGCTTCTTGGATGTAAATATTAACATTTTTTTCCATCAAATTGAGGATGTTTTCAGCCATGGTTTCTTCAAGTGTTCTTTCTGCCCCTTTCTCTCTTTCCTCTCCTTCTGGGGTTCCCACTATGTGTCTGTCAGTGTTCTTATAGTGTCTCACACGTCTCTGAGGCTCTATTCATTTTTCTTCATTCATTTTTCTTTCTGTTTCTCAGAATGGATAATCTCAATTGATTTAACTTCAATTTCATGGCTTCTTTCTTCTAACAGTTCACATCTGAGGTCCTCTGGTTAATTTTTCATTTCAGTTATTGTACTTTTCAACACCAGAATTTCTATTTGGTTCCTTTTTATGATTTCTATCTCTTGATATTCACTCTTGGGTGAGAATCATTCTCATACTTTAAGTCTTTAGACATGGTTTCCTTTAGTTCTTTGAACATATTTATAATTGCTGATTAATGTCTTTGTTAAATAGGTTCAAAATTTGGACTTTCTCAGGGACATTTTCTAGTGACTGCTTTGTTTTTTCTTCTGCATGGGCCATACTTTCTTATTTTTTGCATGTCTTGTATTTTTTTGTTGAAATTTGAACAGTTTATTTAATTTATTTTTGGCTGCATTGGGTTTTCATTGCTGCGTGTGGGCTTCTCCCTAGTTGAGGTGAGCAGGGGCTACTTTTCGTTGCGGTGTGTGGGCTTCTCACTGCGGTGGCTTCTCTTGTTGCAGAGCATGGGCTCTAGGCACACAGGCTTCAGTAGTTGTGGCACGCAGGCTCAGTAGTTGTGGCTCGCGGGCTTAGTTGTTCCACGGCATGTGGGATCTTCCCAGACCAGGGCTCGAACCCGTGTCCCCTCCATTGGCAGGTGGATTCTTAACCACTGCACCACCAGAGAAGCCCTGAACATTTTAAAGAATTAAAATGTGGTAACTCTGGACATCAGATTCTTGTTCTACCCCTTCAACCTGGGTTTCTTGTTGGTGTTTGTCTGTTTAATGGCCTTTCTAAACAAATTCTGTAAAGTCCGTATTCTTTGTGCTGCCACTGAAGTCTGCTCAGTTAGCTTAGTGTTCAGCTAATGATTAGAGAGATTTCTTAAGTGCCCTGAACCAGTAAGTCTTACACCCTTTGCTGAGGGGCTCTATGTGTGTCGAGACACACCCTCAGTATTTCAGCAGTTTACAACTCTGACTTAGCTTTTAACTCCTGCTTGTGTAGATCCTCAAGGTCAGCCAGGGATGAGAGATAAGGGCCTTCCCAGGTCTTTCCTGGGCATGCAAACAGCCCTACAAAGCACCCTATACATATAGATTCCCAGGAATATGTTGAAGCTTTTCAAAACCTCCTGTGGACATCTCATTCCTCAGATTTCCTTTTCAAGTTTTTTGGCCAGCCTCCTGTTTGCTCCAACTGGCATTTCCACCTCAGCCAGCTGTGATGTTGGACAATTACTGCTGATTATTTATTTAGTTTTAAACAAATGCCCTGGTGTTGGGACTTCCCTCACCGAGCAAGCTCTGAGTCAGGTCAAATAAAGATAAGCCCTGTAACAGGACTTATCCAGGGAGCTAGCCGCCAGACAGGTCAAATACTGACAGTTTTCTGGGGACATGGCTTTCCTGGAGAGCTCTAGGCATGTTTTGCCCCCTCCAGTGGCTGACAGGCTGCTTGTTTTCTCAGTTACCATGGTTTTGAGTCTGTTGGTTTTCAAGGCTATTGTGGAGCTGGGAAGAATGAGATGGGAATAGGGCAAGTTAAAATGCCACAAAGTTTACTCTTCTGTGATTCAGCTACTTTTCTTGAATAGATACTCTTCATTGTTGCAAGCCTTTGGTTAATTTCCAGAGTTCTGAAAATGTTAATTTTTTGACAATTTTTGCCTGTGTTCTCATTGCTTTTAGGGAGGAGCTGAGTTTCAGAGGTCCTTACTCCACCATTCCAGAAGGGCTTCTTCCATAAACATTAATTTCTGTACTGTGCTGTAATGTAATCATGTATTCAAGAGCTGATGAGGAATATTCAATTTTGGCCCCAGACTGCTGTGCCTTTTGAGCTATTTTTTCCTGCCTTTCTTCTACCTTTTTTTTCTTATAAATGTCAGCCCACGGTCTTCCCATAGCAGTCCCTCTCTCCTTGTCAATATGCTACTTCTAATATGCTGTGGGGTTAATAAACAGCCAAATTGGGTAGCAATGTTAGAATAGCTTTGGATGGTCCATGGCAAAATGTGGGGACTCTGACGTTGCGACTGCTCAGAAGTCACTTTGGCTTTCTCTCTCTTATGCTCTAAAAATGAGGTTTCTAGATATCTGAATTTAGAAGAATTGAGTTGGTGATGTCCAAATCATGGGAGATAATAGTCCCACAATACTCCTTGCTGAGTCAGATTATATCTATAGTGGTATACCTAATTTTGGGAAACATGTTTTAAGACGACTTTGACCAAATAGGAATTTCAAGGTAACAGTAACCAGGATGGAGAGTGAGTAGTTCTAAAACTATGCCATACAAGGAATAATTGGGAAGAGTGGTGGTACTTCATTGGGAGAAAGAAAAACTTGGAAAAAAGAAAAAACTATTGGAGTACAGGACAGGGCTGGTATGGTAATAAAATTATTCTGTCTCCCTCCACCATAATCATGCCAATTGATTATAGGTTATAAACGAAAAAGAATAGGTTATAATGGGACAGATTTTGACTCAGTATAGAAGAGATTTCTAATAATGAGAACTGTCCAACAATGTAATTGACTAAGTATTTACCATAGCTTGAGCCTGGGGAGACAAAACTAAATAAGATAGAATCACTATTCTAGGGCAGTTCATAAAGGGAAAGCCTCATCCTTAGTGATTAAACAAAGACTAAGTGACAACCTGTTAAGGATGCTGTATTGGATAGAAGACTGGAGTATATACAGCTAAAGTCCATTCTAACACTACCATGTTAAGGGTCTGAGGTACAGGGTGGAGTCTGCTGCAGTCCCTACAGAGCTGGCAGATGACTTTAGGGCAAGATAAAATACTCAGTGTGAGTCTAGAGCAGCAGTCCCCAACTTTTTTGGCACCAGGGACTAGTTTCGTGGAAGACAATTTTTCCAGGGATGGGTTGGGAGGTGTAAGATGGTTCAGGCGGTAGTGCGAGCGATGGGGAGCGGCAGATGAAGCTTCGCTCGCTCGCTGGCCCGCTGCTCACCTCCCGCTGTGCGGCCGCTTCCTGGCAGCCTGAGGACTGGGAGTGGTCCGCGGCCCAGGAGTTGGGGACCCCTGGTCTAGAGTCTCCAAGGAGTACAATATATTTTTGAACTCTTTGTCTACCAAGGTCTCTTTACGGTCATTAAATTATGTACGATGTTGGAGGCAAGTCAACTTTACTTTAGGGATTTACTGACACCTAGTGGTAAAAATAGATATCAAAATAATCCAAAATGTTAGAAGACCATACACACAAGTTCATTATCAAAAATAAAGATGTATAACAACAAAATGTATAATTTACAAAAATTATAAATGCACATTGTGATAAAAATGTATTAATGTTTCAAATTCTATTTTCAAAAAGAATTTTAAATTCTTTAAATGTTATATTTTTATACTGAAATTTCAAACTTCAATACCTTGATTGATTTTATTTATAAGCAAACCTGTAACACCATTACTGTATCTTTTAACTCATATATTTCATTTATGCTATTTTCATGGTTTATGAAAAACAGAAAAACATCACCTAAGCTATCAATTTATTAAATTTTAATTTGTAAGTTGAAAGCACTAAAACAGAAAGGTTAATATGCTCTAATTCAAAGGGAGAATTATAGACATCAATCCAATACCATTAACAGTAGTTTTTCATGATAGTGACACCTGATCTGTAACATTTTTGTCTGGGTCTCTGTGAACAAACTTGGAGAAGCTTGGAGAAGGTTGCTTCTGGTTAGACCTAGGAGCTATGGCTAAAAAACAATAGGTATTTATTGGGCTATGGGGAAATCAAGCCCATATTTGGGCCTCTTCAGAATGCCTTTATGCTAAATAAACTCAGATAAATGGCTACGGCTATTGAGCTATAGAATACATAATAAAACTTTCTGTGATTCACCTACAAACAAAAGAGAAAAGCAGAATGTAACAAATTTTGCACAGTAAATAAAACATATGAAAACTAAAATTATAGATAAAAAATTTAGCTGATGTGGTTAATATGTTTTAACAACATGACAAGAAAATGAAAGTTTTTTAGGTTAGAAGAAATGAGTACCATTAACATTCTGATGGTTATGGTACCATAACATTTTGATAAGATATGCAAAATGCCACTTCTCCCACACCCATTATGAGTTTTAAAGGAACTATCATCTCCAAATACTTCTTCCTTCTGCAAAACCTCCACTCTCCTACATGTTTTCAAAATAAACCGCAGTCTGATAAACCAGTTCTTTTTCCTAACTACAGAGGCAAACCCCTTATGTGTGGTGAAGAACTCAAGACCAGGCAGTCTGGCTCTGGTGTCTGCCTTCAGTCACCACCTTGTGATGCTCTGAGTGACTTCTCAGGCCATGCCAATATTCCTCAGCTCAACAGAAGTCAGAATGCCTTAAACACCATGATACCTACACTAGAGAAAATTACTTCTACCTTTCAGATCTATTTCAGTGATATGGGAATTTTTGTCAGGGATGACAATCTCTATAAAGTTATTACATATTATCTGTTTTATTACTATTTAGCTTCTGTTAGCTTAGTGTTGGTTGAAAATAGAAAGGAACAGAACTCGTAAGAAGAGTATTAGCAAACGTGAGCATAGCCAATTTAAAGTTTCCATTCAATATTTTTTTTCTACAGATAATATATAACCGGCTTCACGGGACAGTGCCCTAACTTCTCAACTATTTTTTTTCTCTCTAGGATGGAACAGGATGGCAGTTAAGCTTAACCAACTCCAGTGTGGGGTCTACAGATGTAGGGATATTTAATAAATTGAATTAACTTATGGAATTGTAGAGCTCAGAACTGGATGGTTAGCAGAACATCTGCAAAGTGTTTAATGCACTGGCTTACTATAAAGGAAGGTTAGAATTGTAGAAGATAATCAACCTCAAATCCATCTTGAAGGCATTCTTAAAATTGTGGGTATTTAACAATCCATCATAAAAGTGATCCACAACAACCCCAATTAAAAAACATTTCCTGCTCTTACTACCAAAATTAGTACTTTGTAAATTTTAGGAGGAACATAAAGACTGTTTAACAAGATGGAACCAACCCAGCAATGAATAACAGGAGTGATTCCAATTTTTAAAATGCTGTTAATGCAATAATTTATTTGAAGTTATTCTTTGCACCTCACAAAGGTCCAAGGTTGTTCAGAAGAAAGTATAGTAGATTAGAAGGAAGGAGATTTGGGCTCCAGCTTTTATCCCATTACTTACTAGGCTTGTCACTTAGGGCAAATCACTTAAAACCCCTGAGCTGTGGTTTCCTCATTTTACCCCTGCTTCATTCAGCTCCACTGCTAGCCTGTATCTGCAGCCTCCTCAAGGTGCTCCACACCCAGCAGGCACTCAGTTAATGTTTGCTGGCTGAACAAACCAAAGATTGATTGAAAATGAAAATAAAAATATTGTCACATACACCGCAGAAGTTGCTCTGAGGTTAAAATGATGTGGGGTTATAATATGTGGGGAATTGGCTTGAGAATCATGAAAAATGCTATAGAGACATACAGTGCAGTTCTTTTTACAAATGGAGAAAGATGTTCTTATATATTTTTAATACCTAATTTAGAAAGAGACTAAGGTTGGGACTTCTCTGGCGGTCCAGTGGTTAAGACTTCGCCTTCCAATGCAAGGGGTGCAGGTTTGATCCCTGGTCGGGGAGCTAAGACGATACATGCTTTGTGGCCAAAAAACCAAAACACATAAAACAGAAGCAATATTGTAACAAATTCAATAAAGACCTTAAAAATGGTCCACATCAAAAAAAATCTTTAAAAAAAAAAAGAAACTAAGGTAAGTGTGTTAATAACTGCAAGCTATTTCAAATAGCTTATATATTTATAAATATTTATATATATTTATAAATATTATATATTTATACATATTCTGAGAAAAACAGACTATATCTACCTAAAGCCTCAGAAGACTTCAGTGACTAAAGATTAACATAACTTTAGAAATAAAATATCTGTGATTTTCAATAGTGCAGGTAAATTCACCAAAGAAGTTCAGGTTAAAAAGGCAAATGGTAATTCCCTATAACACAGTCATACTAGGTAATATCTTACCATATTTTAAAAAGAGATTTATATGTACTAATGTTGAAAGGTCTAAGATATACTGTTAGGTGAAAAATGCGAATAATACATCCCATATATTTCCAGGTGTTCAAATCTATATCTATAAAAATATCTTGAAAAAGGCCTGGAAGGTACACACCTGATGGATGACAGTAGTCGTCTTTGAGGAGGGACTTTTGGCTTTATTGGCATTGCCTGAAATGTTTTAATAGCAGGAATGCGAAAAAATAGATGAGAGCATATTACTAATTCATAGAATCCCTTGAGCATTATTTGAATACTGAAGATTGAAGGGGTAACTATCTGTTTAATTTTATACAAATATGGGTATACTTCTTGGTCTTTGCAAGGAGAGAGCACTATAGCTTTCAGTTACCCAATATTTAGGGATTCTTGGTTAGAGTAAGTTAAACAGTTTTTCTACAGAGAAGAAAAGCTCAATGGCTGATAGCACTGATATCTAACATTAAATAGCATACTTACTAAAAAAAGAACTAAACCACAAAACTAAGGAAAAATATATTAGTTATATATAGTGGTCATGGGAAGAGTAAGTAAAAATATACTAGTTACACAGTGGCGATGGAAGGACTAAGGAAAAATACATTCATTAGTTATATATACTGGTAATGGGAAGCTTGTAATTAGACATAATTCTCATTAGAGTTATAATATAGCTTCTAAATAGTCTACTATTAAAGAAAGTTTCATTTTAAAAATTAGTTTTATTATTTCAACGTATTGGATTTGCTCAGTCCATTAGACAAGAAGACATGTTGACTAAACACAACCTAATGCATAACCTGAGGGGACTCGCGCATCATTACCTGATTGCTCACGATGCTGACTGGCTGCTGATGGGTTCCACGGCTCCGAAGCTCCCCTCTACTGCAACGGTTCTTTACTCCTGAAGGATTTCCTCATTTCTGTTTGCTCGTCCTCTTCTTCCATAAGCTTCCTGTCTTGGGATGACACTCTCTCCATATACCTTGCATCATATGGTGTTCTTTGCAGGGAGTCTCTGTCTGGAAGTGGCCTCTGTGCCTGTGATGCACCGTGATCCTGGGATTCGTAGCCCACCAGTGGATCTCTCATTCCTCCAGGACCACTGAGCCCATCCTCAGGTTTCAGAGAAGAGTGCTTGTCCTCCTTACGCTCATACAGACTCAGTCGTTTCTCAACCACCTCACGAATCAACACTGAAAAATTATATGTGCAGAAATCACTGCGATTTTTCGTATTTTAGTAGTTATAATGCTGACTTACAGATGAGTACAAAATATTCACCAGCCCTCGTCCCTTCCCTGTATCATGACCTTTTATATAAACTCAACATACTTACCTTCTGTGCCACTTAATGCACTAAATATGCATTATATTCAATGCCCGTTTTAACAGAATATAATTTATAAAGTAATGACAGAAGATATTAATTCTGATCAAATTATAAAAGAACCAAAATTAATATTGAGGGTAAAAATACGTACCTTTGTTAATATAATTGATATACTGAAAATTTAAGAACCAAAACTTTAAAATATCTTTCTTCTATATATTCTTTCTACTGAAAAATTTCAGAGATGGCTTTTCAATAATAAAATAAAAGAACTTACTGTCAACCACTGTTCTTCCAACCATGCTGCACTCCGTGGTTTTGTCAACTTCATTCATTAGCCATGGAAGGAATCCTATCTCAATATCTGTAATTTAAAAAGTTAACTTCATTAAGTGATTTTTAGGAATCATTATAGATTGGAAGAATCTGTGCTTTCCCCCTAATGTTACAGATACATCAATATTGTTTTCTTATTATAAAATGTCAAATAGACTCATACAGCATCACTTCTGCTGTTACCACATTCTCTATATATCTTCTGGTCCATTTCCTTTCAATTTCAGTAGAAATAGTATTTTTAGAACTATGAGGCCTTCCTTGGAGTCAACGCTGTTAGAACTGACTTTATAGGTGCAAGGCGAGATGAATCAAGGAGGCGGGGCGTGGAAGCAGGGCGTGTGGAACTGGGAGCAGAACTCCAATCCAAATGCGACGCAAAGCCAGGGCTGAGCAATGCTGGCACCTCCACCTGAAGCCCAGCTGAAGCCTGGGGCCTGACGGAAGCTGATCGAGAGTCAGAGGTAAGGGTCAGAGGGCATCTGAGAAGAAGGCCATGTAGAAATGGGTCGGAAACGAGGTGTTTCCATTAGTGATAAATTTGTTCAAACTGAAATGGAAATCTACTCTATGGTGTAAGCCTTTAAAAAATATGGTCCCTTACAATATACATTTTAATGTTTTAAAATGGCTTTTTTTGGGGACTTTTCTGGAGGTCCAGTGGTTAAGACTCTGCGCTTCCACTGCAGGGGGCACAGGTTCGACCCCTGGTCGGGGAACTACGATCCCACATGTCGTGCGGCATGGCCAAAAAAAAAAAAGCTTTTTTGGGGGGCAGGCATCTAATTGTTATTTTTCAATGGGTGACAAGAGAGAGTGTGATAGAATATATATTCACTACTATAAACAGTCTTAATCTGAAGCATGAATCTCCTTTGCAAGCTTTTAAATGATCTATAACTGACTTTTCCAGCAGCCCATGAATGCAGAAAAGGTTGCTGGCCTCTGTGACTAACAGCAAGAGGCCCAGCTGGACCCCGGGAAGCTGGCAGCATGGCAAGGGCACTGGACCTGGAGTCAAGAGCCCCAGTCAGTCCAGGCCTAAGCACCCCCCGAGTGTCCAAGAGCAATTCAAGTTCTCTGAGCTTCAGTTTCTACTTCTGAAAAATGGGACTTAATCTGCCGTACTCCCTCCCTCACAGCCCTTTCGGGTGGGCCAAATGGTATCACGTGTGAAAAACACGACAAAAATTGCAAAGTACAATATAAATGTAAACTAATAATATTTGTCTGTAACCTGACCCTTATGTATTGAATTGAGTGTGTCATCGGTGAAAACTGACATTGCTAATATCTGCCCTCAGACAGTATTAGCCATTTGAAATAGGACCTGCGTACAAAGCAACATGGATGTAAGTGCTTTTGAACCCGAGGAAGGAGGGCGGCAGTGAGAAAGTGCCAACTCTTCCCCTCCGTTTGGCCACACTAAGCTGAGGAAAGTGGCTCTGAGGGGATGCTGGGAGATGGCTAACAGGTACGGGTTCTATCAAGGCCGAGATCAGGTTGGTTTGGTTGTTGTTGAAGCCTCCAACACTTAATACAGTGCCTGGGATAGTATAAACACCTCATTACATAACCTCACTAGCTGTCCCCAGAGAGATTTTGATTGGAATAGGAAGTCAACTGAGAAAAACTTAGCGACAACTACTTACACATATAGATTACATATACAACTGACCCCTGGAGGACGTGGCGGCTGGGGCTGCTGACCGCAGGCACAGCCAAACATCTGCGTATAACTTCACAGGCAGACCTCTGTATCTGCAGGTCTGCATCTGCGGCTTCAACCAACCACGGGCCGTACTATGCTGCAGTACGTACTGGGTGAAAAAAGTCCGCGTTTAAGTTTTATTTACATTATGACATTTAGCTCCTAAATAATCCTCGTGTCACAGAGGAGGAGACTGAAGGTCATAGAGCTAGTTAATGATAAACTGGGATTCAAGCTCAAGTTTTTGACATCAAGTCCATATTTCTTTCTACTATCCAATGTTGTTTCTCAATGAAAGTAAACATCCTAAAATCAAGATATTTATAATGCACCTCTTACTAGTAACAGTTCTTTCTTAAAACAATTATAATTGATTTTAAAATTTGTTTCAGAGATAGAAAGATTCCAATTCAAACTAAAAATGGGCACGCGATAAATCTGAACCATGAAGAGGATGCTTATTGTGACAGTTAATCTAACAAAGACCTCCACAGACCTCTTTCAACAGGATCATAAAAGTAGCCACCATCCCTGAGGCTGCTGAAAACAGAAGGGAGAAGGTCGGCCAGGTAACGCTGTGCAAACGCTTGGGCGGCGATTTTCTGTGCAGTCTCGTTATGCTTGTGAACCACTTGCCACTGCTGTTGCTTACGACGTTCCTGCCCAGAGAAAAACGCCACCACAGGTGGTTATTCAGCTATTATGTCTTCCCCAAATACTGACTCTAGTGAGCGGAAGAATTTGGACTTATATTTGTATCCAAAAATGAACAGCGAGGTGTCTATTACCAGTTCATGTTTTTCATCAAGATTTTAATGAATTTCAACAACTAGGTAGGTACTGAATTCAGAGGAGATGAAGCTTAAGGTAAAATTCGTTTCCTGATTCATTTTCAAGTAAAATAATTTCAAGATATACATGTTTGACTGTATGGCTGACACCAAAGAATAATAATAGTTATATGTATTTTTAATTAGTATTATAAAGTATTGCCAATATGAAAATTACAGTTGCTTAGACATCTTTGATTAAAAAACTTGGGCCAATAAATTATCTCATTTGTAATGATTCTTTGAGTTCATAAAGTTCAGAAAATTATAAAACCTCTTTTTGTTGTTGTTGCTTCTTGTAGCTCATATGAAATCTGTGAAGCTAATGAACTATTCTCTACTCCTATGTACAAGTGGGAACATTAATATATTTTCTAATTAAATCTATTTTCAAAGTTTAAGCAAATATAAATCTAGATGATTTGTAGACTTCATTTTTTATAATATATTTCCTAACAGTCAAACAAATTTAACTATTTTTTGATAAAGGCTTCACCAATTATTTCAACAAAGCTAATTCTGTCAGTGTTCATTTTATAATTGTGAACAAATAATCGTGCATTTGCACAATCTTTACCATCAGCCCCATGCTCTTTACACAATTAATTATTCACTTTGGAGGAGAACTGAAAGTCCATTTGACTAGGTTTTGAGTAGAATGTCCCGACAACTAAGCTATTCTGTGTGGTAAGCTAGACTCTGAGCCCTTTCAGGTGTTTGGGAACTCTTTTATCATTTATCCAGCCAGTGTTTAACACAGGGTGACAGTTATTGCCAGACCCAGACAGACTCTTATCTAAAGATTACTGAGCCTCGTGCTTCCTAACTAGAGGTTTCTGGCATATTTTAAAAATTGGATTCTAAAACTTTTCTTATTAAAGGTTCTAAAAACCTATAATCTAGAGACATATTCTATAAAGACCCAAGTATAAATATTTTATAAAGACCCAAGTAGTAGACTCTACAGATGTGGAGCAGGGCTCACCACAGAGAAGAAGATCCAGAATTCTAGGCAGATCCTCTGCTTCTTACCGCCCACCTACCCAAAGATACTCCACTTTTTCCTGCCACCTTCTCTGCCACTGACTTGGGGCAAATCGACGTTCTTTCTTTCTCTAGCACTCTTGATATTTAAGAGCGCCTTTCACTGGAACCTATGTAATTTAAATTGTTACATTTAGGAACTTTGGGAACTCTATGTAGGTACATTTATGTAAACTGGAATTTAAAAACGTAATTCAGTCCAGGAAAGATCTGTGATCTACAGGAGAGACCTGAGCAACAATTACTACAGGTCTTTTCTATATGTTTGCAAAGATCTTTATCTCTGTTCATACTACATGTGATTTTGAACATAGTCTATTAAATAACCAAAATCTAAGAGAGAAACTAAAATTCTATACTTTTTCCTCTCGGTGTCGTCTCTCTCGCGCTTCAAGTCTCTGAACTTCCGCAAGCTCGACATTGCGTAACTCCTCATGTGCGCACTGACTGGCCCGCAGGTTCGCCAACTCTTCTTCTTCCATTACTTCCAGAAGAGACTGCTCGATGGTCTTTCCCACCAAAACTTCTAACATTGGTTTAACTTCAAGATCAAAGTCAAAGAGCTTAAACACACAAAACAAAGTAAGTTTAAAATTGTAATCATGAACCAAAGGCTCAGTGAAAAAATATCCAGAAGAGTAGCAATAACAGTATACTATTTATTGAGTGTCTTCTGTGTGCCAGACACCGTGCTGGTGTTTTATTTATGGTTTCTAATCCTCAAAATAGCCTGAAGGGCACACAGGCTGTTTACAAGCAAAAACTGATTGAGTCAAAGTTCTAAAAAGACCTACGCAATCATCAGAATGAACCTCAATACTCAACAATTTTCAGATCAAACTCTGAAACCCAAGGGAAATACCCGTCTTTCTTATTCTCTGCCTTTTCTGCTCAATTTTTACTGGTTGTTTTGATAACGGTTTGAAGAACAAAGGAACAAGAATAATGGATATTTTGGTGATTCATCTCTAGGATTTCGAGGCAAATATACCCTTCTACGTAGATTATGAAGACTTACTTTATTTCCCAATTTCAACGACAGTACTTTCAAGTTCCTTCGAATCTTAAATCTCACTGAAGTCATTATGTACATAAGGATTGCCTTCTCTTCTTCAATTTCATAAACTGGCCTATTTATGCATTCCACACTGATATGAAAATGTAATTATTTTAGGATTATTTTCCTAACATAGATTATCTTCATAAAATTTATGTAATCTACAAGGAACTAACAGTGGAACTTTTTATACCAGAGATATTATTTTTCTTTATTTGGTACAAATCTACCTTATAGTCATACATTAAGTAAGTATGCAAAAACACAAAAATTAAATATGTAAATATTCTAAAAACATTTATAAAAATTTTTATTTCTGAACAGCAAAGAGGGAAAATGAGATCATGGTATTTAAAAACATGCAGACGTACTAGAGAATGGACTTGAGGATACGGGGAGGGGGAAGGGTAAGCTGGGACAAAGTGAGAGAGTGGCATGGACATATATACACTACCAAATGTAAAATAGATAGCTAGTGGGAAGCAGCCGCATGGCACAGGGAGATCAGCTCGGTGCTTTGTGACCACCTAGAGGGGTGGGATAGGGAGGGTGGGGGGGAGGGAGATGCAAGAGGGAAGAGATATGGGGACTCTTGTATAACTGATTGTATATGTATAACTGATTCACTTTGTTATAAAGCAGAAACTGACACACCACTGTAAAGCAATTATACTCCAATAAAGATGTTAAAAAATAAATAAATAAAAGCATTTCTGGGTAGCTCAGGATAAAACTATTATAGATAAATTTGGAAAGAAATGCAGTAAGTAGAATCTTCTTGACTGTGAAGTGGTTTGTATTCATGTTAAGCTTTTAACTAAACCTAACTTTAACTATTTATAAAGAAGATAGAGGGAAGTCCAATAATGTACTATACCTCTCCTTCTAGAATTTGGGTGGCCACATCTTTGCCAGTTTTGGCAGGAATAAAGAGCAGTGTTGGTGGTTTGTCCAAAAATGCATCTGTTTGGCATTCCACGTCAACTTCTATTATGCGGTCAGCAATTTCTTCAAGGTATAATTCTAAGAGAACACCATATACATTGAGTTAGAAATTCTGGTCTATTTCAAGTATTTGAAACTACAGTCCCTTCAAAATAGAATTGAATGGATCAGAAAACAAGTCTTGGAATAAAAGTACTCAAATGTGGGGTTCAATTCACATAGTGTACTAAGCGTTTTTATAATATTTGGAAGACTATAGAGTCACTCAGGCTAGAACATTAATTAAATGTTGAGAAAGCACTGAGCTTTGTATTTGAAAACAGAACTAAAGAAGAGCATGAAACCATAGATGTATATAAGACACAAAGTATAACACAGGATGCCAAGTTAACAATCCATTTATTTAATGAGTCCTAAGATAGCCAACTTATAAAGATTTGAAAATTTCTGGATATTTAAAAAAACTATGCACCATGTCACTGTGTTACTTGATGTTCCCTCTAGCCTACATATTATAAACAGACATATGAAACCAAATTTCACCTTAGGAATAATTTATATGAGGCAAGGGCAGTATGGTATCATGCAAAGAACATGAGAACCGGAGTCAGATGTTGAACACAGAAACTAGCCAAATTACATCCTCTTCGGGCCTCAGTTTCTTTATGTGTAAAAGGGATCATGATTATCAGTCACATGGAGTCTTTGTAATAATAAAGGAGATACATAGGAAAAGGACCTGGTATAGTCTCTGAGATATAAGAAATACTCAACAAAAAGTAGCTGCTATTCCATCACTTAATATTCTGATGGTATAAATAAACACTAAAATTTAGCTCTCTCAGAATTACAACTATGTTGGCTAATCACAGACATATACTCATTCTAGACTTGGCCTCAACGTAGGGAAAAAACACGGAATGGTCCTCTTCCTTTCATCCTTATTATCCAGAAATATCTCAGATGAATCCACTCACCATCTTGGCAGGGTGCAAGGTGAATCCCGAGTAGTTACACTGGTCCAAGGAGAACACCAAGTATTGTTTGACTGTCAAGATTCTGTCAACAACACAGCTAGACCCTATAGGTCTAGGTAAGCCTCCAAAGCTGACAACAGTCAAACAAGCAGGAAAAGCCTGGTACTAGCCTAGGAGAGCCCGCATGGCCCTGGGGAGTGTGCAAAGCGAATGGAGAACAAAAGGAGAGACAAGAAGAGGTCATGGTGAGAGAGGTGGGGGACTCAGATCTAAATGGGTTTACTCCCCTCAAAAGACAAACACCAAAATAAAACTAGATTGCTGTCCTCTCCTGTTGGTCCAACACTGATTCATGTTGGGCTATAAAAAGTAAGAAATAATGCCAGTTTGAGAATAGAATATGTGAAAAGGGCTAAGAGAGAACTTAATTTGGTCATTAAATTCTTTTTTCAAAAACCCCATCTCATACTTTCAGCCATACCCAATATAATAATAATATATAGTCTATGAGTTTGTTTAATGAAGGGACTTCTCCTACCATGTGACTGGGGAAGTACTGGACAGCATAACAGATACATAAATAATATAAAGGCCAAATACAATGAACTGACTTAGAAAACCAAGCACACCCAGGAGCCACCATGCCAATGGCGGGCCCACATACCTGTCTGCACATCTACATGCTTTCTGCCTTCCACGGGTTCGGGCGTTCGTGGTCTGAGCTGTTCTTGGGCTCGTTTTTTGGCAAGAGCCCTCCTCTTAGCCTGCTGCTGTCTCTGAATCTCTGCAGGATCGGGCTGCCCAGGCTGAGTGACAGAAAAGGCTTCTAAAATTTAGAAAGTATTTCTCAAAACATATAGGACTGCTGTTCCAAAAGTGATTCCTGGATGGTATAAAAGCATCTGTCATAGAATGCCTCCTGATTATCAGTGACTTGATGATTAAAAATTTATTTGAACTTTGTCTGGTAATTACAAAGGTATCTGACAAAACATATAAAGTAACCTCAATTTATGACTGTTAATTAAAATGGGTGCAGAATCCCATCTAATAAATTGTTTTTCCTCATTCAAGGATTTTTACCATGAACTCCTCTGGTGCCTAGTACACTGATATAACCATTCAGTCACAGTAAATTTTAATGTGTAGTTAAGAAATTGTAAAGCACTCGAATTTTTTAAAAATCTGATTTCATGGACAGAATTTCCTTAAAAAATATACTAGCTCACAAAGAAAATATCCTCAGTCCAAACAAAGCCTGTCCAAGTACACAAAACAATAGCTGACTAAGGGATTAAAAGTATAATTATTCACAATAGTTCTGCCATATGTGGCGGTCCTTGATTTCGTATCCATATCTAATTTTGTAGTCCTTCTCTATAGCTAACTTGTCTTATCTCAAGGTAAATATGAAAAGAAAAGGAGAAATATAAAAGTACTTTACATGAAAATTTTTAATATTTAAAATTAGACTTCTAAAAACATTTTAATTGAAATGAAATTGTAGTGTTTTTAAAAAGAAAAAAGAAAATTACCTATAATCCCATCTTCCTAATACAGTGGCTATTACTATTTAAATGCATACAGCTTTTTTGAAGTTGTGATGATACATTTTATACTGTTTTCCTAACTTAACACTACCTATCGTAAATTTTCCCCATATTCACATTATATAGTGGAAGGAAGAGCATTGGCTCTGAAGCTCAAACTCCAACTCCTTAATTTATTAATTACTAGGATTAGTAAAGCTTGGACTAATAACCCACGTTTTCAAATATTCAGTTTTCTCATCCGTACAATGGGAATAACATCTGTTAACTTTTAGATTATAGGGAACAAATCAGATGATAATGTAACAAGTCTAACACAATACCTGTCATAGAATAGCTCTTCCCCTACATAGTTATCATTTTTCCTTTTATTATAAAATAACCACCAAAAAGAAAGAAATATCACCTACAGTTTTGCATTTCTAATACAATTACTAATATCATTTTGGGATTATTCAATGGAGGACTTTTCCTTTGTATTATGTGTATATTCTACATTATTATACATATCATGCTTGATTTATTTCTATTTTTTTAATGTAATAGAATTATAAATGTCAGCCTTGAAAGATTTAGGGTAACAGAAATACAACAAGTTCATTTTAGAAATGCATTGCCTAACTTAACTGTTTCAGATCTAGTTATAATCTCTTTTTTAAAAAGTTTTATTTTGAAATAATTCACAGAAATTTGCAAAAACTGTACATAGCGTCCTGTGTATGCTTCATCCAGCTTCTTTCAATGGTGACATTTTATACAATTATAACAAAATATCAAAATCAGGAAATTAACACATAAGATATTAACAGATCTTACTCGGTTTTCACACTTTTTACATGCATTGGTTTGTGTCTGTGTATATTGTTCTATGCGATTTTATATATAGATTTGTGTAACCACTACCACAATAAAGATAGAGACCTATCTCATTGACCCAAAGGAGCCTCCTTTATATTTCTCCAAGTCCCACCTTCAATTCTGTTCTCCATCTCTAGATTTTGTCTTTTTAAGAATGTTATATACAAGGAATCATTCAGAAGGTAACCTTTTGAGATTTCCTTTTTTTCACTAAGCATAATGTCCTTGAGGTCCACCCAGGTTGTTACATGTATCAATAGTTCATTCCTTTTTTTTTTTTTAATTTATTTAATTTATTTATTTTTGGCTGGGTTGGGTCTTTGCCGCTGTGCACTGGCTTTCTCTAGTTGCTGCGAGCGGGGGCTACTCTTCGTTGCGGTGCATGGGCTTCTCATTGCAGTGGCTTCTCTTGTTGCGGAGCACGGGCTCTAGGCGCATGGGCTTCGGTAGTTGCAGCACATGGGCTCAGTAGTTGTGGCTCACGGGCTCTAAAGCGCAGGCTCAGTAGTTGTGGCGCACGGGCTTAGTTGCTCCGTGGCATGTGGGATCTTCCCGGACCAGGGCTTGAACCTGTGTCCCCTGCATTGGCAGGCGGATTCTTAACCACTGCGCCACCAGGGAAGCCCTCATGGCTTTTTGTTAGTAGTACTTGATTGCATGGATGTACCAGGTTTGTTTAACCATTTACCTACTGAAAGACACTTGGGTTTTTCAGTTTTTTGGCTATTATGAATAAAGCTGCTATGAATGTTCATTTGTGAACAGGTGAATATGTGAGCATATGTTCCCATTTCTCTGGGATAAATGTCTTAAGAGTTCAATTGTGGACTTGAATGGTAAGTGCTTGTTAGTTTTTATACGCAGCCACTTAACAATCTTCTAGGGTCAATGTACCATTTTACATTTCAAACTGCAATCTACCAGAGTTCCAGTTGCTCTACATCTTCACAAGCACTTCTTCTTACTATTATTTTAAAATTTTAGCTTTTCTAACAGGTGTGTAGTTACATCATTGTGGTTTTAATGTGTATTTCTCTAATTTGTATTTCCCTAATCTTGGTTTCAAGACTTTTTTTGTTTTTTGCTTTTGGAAGTTTGATTTTGATGTGTCTTGGTGAAAATTTGTAGGTTTATGCCTTTTGTCAAACTTGTGGAATTTTCAGGCACTATTTCTTTGAGTATTTTTTCAAATCCCACACTTTTTCTCCTTTCCTGGGACTGAATTTAGATATTTTATAACATGAATTTAGATATTTTGTTATTGTTCCTCAGATCTCTGAGGCTTTTTTGGGGGCAGGGGTCTGTTTTCTACCTGTTCTTCAGACCAGGTAATTCCATTGATTTGTTTCTGTATTCACTGATTGTTTCCTATGTCATCTCCAATAAGTCCATCTGAGAGGTTTTTATTTTGGCTATTGTATTTTTCAGTTCTATATTTTCCATTTGTTTCATTTTAATATTGTCTATTTCTTTGCAAAGATTTTCTATTTTTTTCCATTTGTTTTAAGAAAGTTCATAATTGTTCATTTTTGATTGAAGTTTTTTTTAAAAATTTATTTATTTTTGGCTGCGTTGTGTCTTCGTTGCTGTGCACGGGCTTTCTCTAGTTGTGGCGAGTGGGGGCTACTCTTCGTTGCGGTGCGTGGGCTTCTCATTGCGGTGGCTTCTCTTATTGCGGAGCACGGGCTCTAGGCGTGCTGACTTCAGTAGTTGTGGCACGTGGGCTCAGTAGTTATGGCACACGGGCTTAGTTGCTCCGCGGCACGTGGGATCTTCTCGGACCAGGGAACGAACCTGTGTCTCCTGCATTGGCAGGCGGATTCTCAACCACCGCGCCACCAGGGAAGTCCCTGATTGAAGTATTTTTATGATGACTGCTTTAAAAGTCTTGTCAGGTTACTCCTACATCTGAGTCATCTTGGTGTTGTCATCTCTTGATTGATTTTTCTCATTCAAGTTGTGACTGTCCTGGTTCTTGGTACAATTGAGTGATTTTTAAATTGTATTCTGGACATTTTGGGTATTATGTTGTAAGACTATGGGTCTTAATCGTTTTAGCAGGAAGTCACCCCTTTTGTTTTAGTGCACAGGTGTGAGTGGAGAGGGAAGTTTACCACCACACAGTGAAAGCAGGGTGCCAACCTGTATCACCTCATTGGTGCCAGGCGGGGGTGATAGTTCAGCTCCTTGCTATGCTCTGCTGACACAAGTGTTGGAGTGTAGGGGAGTTGAGTTCTGGCTAGCACTGCCTCTTACTACCTTGTTCCTCCTTGTTGCTGTCAGGTGGGGTTGAAAATTCAGCTCCCTCCTGGCTTGGCTGATGCCACCCCAGAAAAAGTAGGAGATCCATTTATACCATCTCTTACCACCTCACTGCCCCTGGGTGAGGATGGCACTTCAGCTTCCTGCTCTGCCCTTGCTGACACCAACTCCATGCATGAATCAGAGGACTGGTTCGTATTGTTGCTGTCACGTGGAGATCAAGGTCCAGCTCTCCACCTTAGCCTCACCAGTGGCCATGCGGAGGGCAGGGTGGTTTACCCATTGGTGTGTGGCTGGAGGAGGGGTACTATGGTAAGATGGTTTCTGTTCCACGAGGCCACCCTCTATCTTTGGACAGAGGGAGCAGGCTTTTCTTAGGGTGTGCCAGGTTCCAGCGTGTTCATGGTTGCAGGTTGCAGGCTTCTCTGGCACTCTGGGATATGTGAGAGGCAAAAAGAAAACCCATGGACTCATTGCCATGTTGTTCAAGTCCAGAGGTCCCTAGCCAGTCCACTTTCTTCTTTCCACCTTTCAGAATCTTCCTATGTTTGTTTGTGGTGCTACATCCAGGGTTTTTTAGTTGTAAGAGGAGGAATTGGAAGGAATTGGTGAATTCCTACTTGTCTGGAACTGGAAGTCTGAGTATACTTTTAAAGTGAGGTGTTGATGAACTGACTAAAGAACTAAAAAAAAAATGTACCAAATCATCATAATATTAATTTTTTTAAAAAGGACTAAAAAAGCAGTGATTCTCCACTCTACTCTTGTTTGAGGTCTGGCACTATTCATTGCTACTGCCACAAGAAAATGCTGAAACATGTCTATATCACATGTTTGAGCTATTGTTTCTAAATGCCGGCTCCTGAACTGGCTGTACCAGAATTGCCCAGGGAAGTTTATTAATACTACATACCCCTGTGTCCAACTTTTGGAGGTTCTAATGCAGTAGATGCATGGTATGCTGAAGCATATATATTTTTGAGTTTTCTAGGTGATTTTGATATATGCTGATTCAGAATGTCTAACATCCCATACATCCCATGTGGTGTTAGGCATTTATATGTCAAATAGTGTTTACAAGTTAACTATATTTCATTTCTGTGCCAAGAAATCATTCTTTTTTTTAATTAAATTTAATTTTTTTTAATACAGCAGGTTCTTATTAGTTATCTATTTTATACATATTAGTGCATATATGTCAATCCCCAAGAAATCATTCTTAATATCACACTACATCTTACTCATCTCTGTATCCTACGTACCCAGCACAGGACTTAAAACTCAATAAATATTTGTTGAGTGAACTAAAGAAAAGAAGCATAATTCAGACTTTTTGATTAAATAATGATAACAGTATTGGAGCATGAGATAATTTAAACAAACCTAAATATATTAGACCAGTGCTACTGAAAGTGTGGTCCTCAGACTCGTGTTGTCTGTGAGCTATTTGAACTGGCCTATAACAATTTAATTACAGAAATTGAGAGTAAACATTTGGAAACTTTTAGAATAGTTCTCCACAGTTCTATTAACCTAGTAAAAAATTGGGGCTTGTATTTTTTAAAATACTTTTAATTGTGGTAAAATACACATAACATAAAATTTACCATCTTAACCATTTTTAAGTGCACAGTTCAGTGGCATTAACTACATTCACATTGTGCAACCATCACCACCACCGTCTCCAGAACTCTTGTCATCTTGTAAAACTGAAACTCTGTACCCGTTAAATAATGACTCCCTATTCCCCCATCCCTGGCAACCACTGTCTGGCTTGTATTTTGCATGTCTTTTTTTTTTTTTCATTTCATTTTTCTAGCAATTCATCTTTATTTTATTTCATAAATGTGTTAGTCTATAACAGATTAGAAATTGAAAGAAACAAAAATTGGTCCTTCACCACAGGTAGTTTGGAACGCTCTGTGTTAGACTATTCAAATTATACTTACCAGTGGTACTGTCTGCAGAGCATAAGTGTTGCCTCGGATCACTCTTCTGTCATACATTATGTTTCCGTAACGCATAGGTTCTTCAGCTCTGTAAAAAAGCAAATTCTAAATAATGATTGTAATAGAGTATTGGTATCTATGAAGTCAATTCATTTTTTAAAATTGAAGTATACTTGATTTACAGTGTTGTGTTAGTTTCAGGTGTACAGCAAAGTGATTCAATTATACATATATATATATATACTTTTTCAGATTTTTTTCCGTTATAAGGTATTACAAGATATTGAATGTAGTTCCCTGTGCTATATAGTAGGTCCTTGTTGTTTATCTATTTTATATATAGTAATGTGTATTTGTTAACCCCAAGTTCCCAATTTATTTCTCTCCCCCCTTTCCCCTTTGGTAATCATAAGTTTGTTTTCTATGTCTGTGAGTCTATTTCTGTTTTGTTAATAAGTTCAATTGTATCACTTCTTTAGATTCCACATGTAAGTGATGTCATATTTTTCTTCCTCTGTCTGAAGTCAACTCATTTTTAATAGGATTTAGAAATGAAAATACTTTCATTTAAGATGAAAATATTTTAATTGATTTTTTTTTTTTTTAGCACAGTCCATAAAATAAGGAGACAAATGGCTGCCATTTATGGAATGTTTATTATAAAGCCAGGCGCGGGGCTTCCCTGGTGGCGCAGTGGTTGAGAATCTGCCTGCCAATGCAGGGCACACGGTTTCGAGCCCTGGTCTGGGAAGATCCCACATGCCGCGGAGCAACTGGGCCCGTGAGCTACAATTACTGAGCCTGCGCGTCTGGAGCCTGTGCTCCGCAACGGGAGAGGCCACAATAGTGAGAGGCCCGCGCACTGCGATGAAGAGTGGCCCCCGCTCGCCGCAACTAGAGAAAGCCCTCGCACAGAAACGAAGACCCAACACAGCCAAAAATAAATAAATAAAATTAAAAAAAAAAAAAAAAGCCAGGCGCTTCACAGATATTATTTATTGCTCACAATAAGCTTCAAGTTGGGAATGATGGTTGCCATTTGACTGAAGGGGAAGTAGACCCAGAAAGGAATCTGACCAAGGTTACCTAGCTAGTGAGAGGTGGAGCTAGATTTAGGATGTAAATCTGTTAGACTACTTAACAAACCTGAAAAGAGCCCAGGTGAAATGGGGCTTGCTCTAAAGGACTGAAAAAATTTTGATTCCAGAATTGAGAAGTTACATTAATAGAATCAGGCTTAAAAAATAAGTTAAATTTCTTATTGTTCTTTAACCTCAAAGATATTTTAAAATGATATTGTTTTAAATATTAATAAAATTTAAATTTCAGAGGTCAGAATGATCAATAGTGAAAAATACACAGCTGATGTTTTCATTTGAAGTTCTTTAAACGATATGCCATTTGTGGCTATGAAACCAAATAGCGACCTATACCAGTAACAGTACTCTCTCAGAAATGATTCTGTTAGGGGTAGTAAATTGCTTGTTTATCACATATTGAAACCACTACTGGATAGCCTGACATCATATTACTTAAAACCCAGACATGCTTCACTGCTCATCTTACTTGACCTCTGGACAGTGTTCGGCTCAGCTGGCCACTTCCCCGCTGAAGTACTCTCCATCCCAGGCCTCCCTGATACCACCATATTATTCTGAATGCTCTTCTGCTTTTTCTGACTCCTTTCTCAGCCAGGTGTTTGTTAGTTTCCCCACTGGAGAATTTCCTCATGATTCAGCCTTCTCTTGTCCTGAGTTGACCTCATCCATTCTCAAGGCTTCACTTAATGTCCGTATACCTAAAACTCCCAATTTTATCTTTAGCTCAGAACTCTCCTCTGAGCTCCAGACTGTACAGCCAGTTCACATGCCTGATGACATCTCACTCAAATGTCTCAAAAGCAACCTCAAAATTGAACTAATTATCATTTTCCCACTCCAACTTGTTACTTCTGTAGTGTTCTCTATTTCATTAAATGGTACTACTAACCACCCAATTGGTTTAGAAGCCTGGGAGTCATCCATGACTCTTCCCTCTTCCCTATTTTCTACAACCAGCAAATCCTATTGATCCTACCCCCCAAATCTTTCTGGCATCCATCCACTGCTCACTGCCACCACTATCGTTTACTGGGACTGTTGCAGAAGTCTCTTAGTCTCTTAACTGTGTGGAACAACATTTCTTTCCAACATTTCTATCCACTGTAGCCAGTGATCTTTCAGAATGGAAAAATCCAAACATAATGCTTACTTGATTAAAGCCTCCTAGTGCTAATTAAAAGTGATAGTGAGGATAAATTTTGGTTTTGTTTTTATGATATCAAAGACAAAAAGAAAAAAAATCCATTAACACCTATTGCTGGAGAGGATGTGGGAAAAAGGATACGCTTAAACATTTCTGGAGGAAAGATATTTTGTTCCATTTGTCTGTATTAAAAAAACACATGACTTAACAATCCCACCCTGGGAATCTGCCTCATAGATATAAAAAAGCCAGTACATAAGGCTGTTTACTGAAACTTCCTTCTTTGTGGTAAAAACTTGAAGTGAACTGAATATCTATCAATAGTGGAAAATTTTAATAACATATGGCATCAGGGGATATCATGCTGCTATTAAAAATAATTGGAGGAATTTTCACAAAGAATTAAGTGAGCGAAGGAAGATGTTGAGAATTTTGTATATGTTACCATTGCTATGAAGTAAAGCCCCTGTAGATGTGTATCTGTATGTATATATTTATACACGTGCACATAAACATGTGAGCCTGGAGAAAAGTACAAAAGTACTCATTCAAAGTCATTAACATGGTTTGGGGGCAGGAGAGGGAGAGTAGGTTTGCAAGGCAAGGGGCTGGAGAATAAGGTTGTACCAAGAAAACCCACAGGCATGAGTGACAGGATAATTATTAAAAGATTAAAGAAATTAGGGAAAAAAGGAATTAGAGCTTATAAAATGGGGGGGAGCCAACTGCAGATTAATATGTGTAGTATGATTCTACTTTGGAAATAAACCTTCTATACATAGGTGCATATGCTCCTGTATGTTTGAACAAGCAAGGAGGCGTGGAAGAATAATATAAGATTTTTTAAAAATTTATTTATTTTATTTATTTATTTTGGCTGCATTGGGTCTTCTTTGCTGTGCACGGGCTTTCTCTAGTTGTGGCAAGCAGGGGCTACTCTTTGTTGCGGTGCGCGGGCTTCTCATTGCGGTGGCTTCTCTTGCTGCGGAGCACGGGCTCTAGGTGCGCAGGCTTCAGTAGTTGTGGTGTGTGGGCTCAGTAGTTGTGGCGCACGGGCTTAGTTGCTCCGTGGCATGTGGGATCTTCCCGGACCAGGGCTCGAACCCGTGTCCCCTGCATTGGCAGGCAGATTCTTAACCACTGCGCCACCAGGGAGGCCCAAGATTGTTAAATTTGGTTACAACAAGGAAGTGGGAGTAGAGGTCGGTGGGAGATAATTAACTCTGCCTTTATTCCCCCTTATTTTGTATTTTTCATTTGCTTCAACAAGCATATATTACTTTTATAAATTGAAAATCACCAATAAGGATAATTTTAAACTGAAAAATCAAAGACATAATATAAAAGAACTCCTGTCAAAGGCTTGAATCAACAGATTACTTGAATATACCAATCAACTAACTCTATAAAAAAAAGAAACTGTTCCCAATGAACCACCACTGATTCTTATTTCAACTGTTGGTGTGATTTAATAGGAAGGATTTGTAAGCAACCACTTAAAGGCACCAGGAAGTATTTCTCAAAGGAGTCCCTTTTAAAATTGAATCCTTTTATAATATAAATAATTTAAATTTAAATTTTCTTGTTTTGGTTTTCTTAAAGTGGTAGACATTTCTTATAAAAGAAGTCTTTATTGTCAGAATAAGATAATTATGAATTTAGACTCTGTTTGAAATAAGCATCAAAAGCTACATTGCTCCTGTTGTCATTAATTCAATAATTTGTGTTGAGTGCTATGTGTCAGGCACAGTCTTAAGTGAACAAAAGTCACAAAGGTTCCTGTTTGCATGGAGCCTGCATTCTTGGAAAGTTCTGCTGATTCTTGAGGCTTACGGCAAGAACTTTAAGAGAACCATAACATTTAACGCCCTTTCCAAATATGGATATTTGAATATTTGCAAATACTGATGAATGTAAAAGTACAATTTGGGGTAGAGCATGTTAGGATAACCTGATTCCTGCCCGAAGACTGCTGTGAAACAGCTTTAGTTGGCTCCCATTTTGGACACGCTATTGTGTGTGACACCTTTTTACCTCAGTTTCTTCATTTGCATAATGGAGTTATAGAACCAAATTCACAGCACTGGGGACTACGTAAGAAAATGTTTGTAAATGCCCCTAGAAGGTGCTTGCATGGCACATAGTCGGCCAACAATAAACATCACTTGACTCAAACTTAGTGAAGTAAGTCGGTTCCGTCCACACGTTATTAATCATGCCAGCATCATCATCAGTAAGAGTTAACTAATGCCCTTTCTTGCTTCAGTCCTCCACACCACAGGAGAGTTCTTTAGAGGAGGAAATTTTATATTTCGCAGAGTGTAGAGAAGGGAAAGCAGCATAGGCAGGTTTTGCCAGGGCGAAGGGGCCAGGATCCCGAGGCCCCGGGACGGGGTGGGGGGGGCGGGTGGAGACCACAGAGGGGTTGGTTGGCTCACTCACGGCTGCATCTGGTCGTCCCGGTAACGGCGGCGCTGACAAGGCAGGGCCCGGGGCTGGCTGGTGTAGGTGTAGGTGGCCATGGCCGGAGAGGCGCGGTCCGTCAACGTGCAGGCCACGCCCAGGGTCAGACCGCTTCGCTTTCGGTGAAGCTTGGCTTCGAAGCAGGTGGGCACGAAAGTGTCGTGGGAGCCGGAGAGGTGCACGTAGTGCCAAGGGCAGGGATTCCGCGACGCAAGGAGAGGCGGCAAGAAGGGAAGCGGGCGGGACGGGAAGTTGCCAGGGCAGGAGGTGGGAGCTACGCTCGGCTTACTCGGTGCAGCACTGAGCCCGCCGGCGCCACCCGCACCGGTTGCCCAGCAACCCAGCGTTACGGCTGGAAGCGGCACCTCAGAGCAGTTCCTGCTGGCCGGTTTCGGGGGAAGACCGGTGCGCCGGGGCACTTCCGGCTCTTGACTCCGCCCACCCAAGCCTTCCTGGTAGATGCGCCTGCGCGTGATGGAGGCGGGCATGGCGGCCCCCGCGGAGGCTTGAGGAAGACGGCGGCGGTCCCCGGCCCCACCTTTGAGTGTGGCTTTGCGGGGCCTATGTTGGCGCCGTTCTCCCAGGCCTCGTTCCTTGGGGGCCGCCCTCGGCTGCTTCTCCCGGCACTGACGCCGCGCCTCTACTCCGGGCTGTGCACCTACGATCGCACACGCGTGGCACCCGGGCTCCTAGCTCTGTTACGTGCCAGGGCCGGGCCAGGGCTTCCCTGGTGCCTCCCAGCTCCGCCACCTCTCCCGCCCCAGGGGCCGCCTGCCGCCGTCCTCCGCAGCTGGTCTGCATTTTCCGCCTTCTCCGCTTAGCGCTCTGTTGCTAGTCCTTCAGGGGACCCTCGGGCGCACGGAGCGTGAAGGCCTGCCCCACGGACGTCTCATTTTGGGAAAGGGTGGGCGCCTTGGGTCTTTTAGGCCCCCTTTGCCCTGAAGAATGAAGCATCATGGGGTGGGTCTGCCCTTAGAAACGCAAATGGATTGGTTTTAATATTGGCAATGTAAAAATATTGGTTTGTGTAAGTGAAGTTTAGGCATCCCTGAGTGATCGGTTATTTGCATTTGCGTTTGCGTTCTTCAATTCAGTTAAGTGCCGTGTGGATTTAAATCCAGGTTCTGCAATGTACTAGCCCTGTAACCAATGGCAAGTTAATGTTTTTGTGCTTCATCTTGCTAATTTGCAAAATAGGGGTAATAGAATTTATCTCTTAAGAGTTTGTCATGAGGATTAAAAGAGTTAAGTGTAAAATACGTAGAACTGTATCTGGTAAATGATAAGGTCGAGATCCCTCCTGTGCTTTGAAGCTTATGGTCTAAAGCAGATGTAGGCGTTGTATAAACACTAACATAAAGGTATATGGTAAATGCTAGAGGTAAAAACACTGGATGAAGATTTTAGGTCTGATCTCTTAATTTTGAGGTGGTTTCTGAATGGGCTAAAGGAGAAAGTGACATTTAAATTGTGTTTGATGTGCGTAGAAACAGATGGATTAGAAGTGGGGGGCTAGAGAAAGAAAGGAATTAAAGATCACTCTAAGGGTTTTGATTAAATGTTGGACATTGTGTAGAAAAAAAGGCAGAGACGCTCTAGCTTATGTTGTTTTTCTTCAGAGGATTTAATTTTATTCAATTGGCAGAGTTGACATTTAATAAAGGATTCAGGCTTTGGGAGGACTGATCGATTTCTGGTTTGCCCTTATTCCAGACCATAGGCCTTTAAGAATCTCAACAGAAAACCTAGCGTTTTAACAGGTCGCCATCTTGGGGGACCTTGAACTCTGTAAGTTTGTATTCCCAGCTCTTTGAGATTGTGGAAAGGCCTACTTAGCTTTTTGACCACTTAGCACCTGCTTGGTATCTTGATTTCTAGTGCCCTTGCAGCTTAGAATTAAGCAAATGTCTCAAGGATAAAAGGATAATAGTCAAGCAAATTGTCTGATTTACTTCTCTGTGGTCCCCCTATCTCTGGGGTCTTGTCCCTTCAAGACCTGTCTAAAGTTCTCAACTCTAACTTTTATCTTCCCGGATCTGAAAGACTCCTGACACTTCTAGGTCACTGCTTTCTGCTTGCACTAAGTGCTGTGCTCAGAAACTCAGTAAATGCCCCAGGAGAAAAAGCAATGGAGAAGTTCTCTATCACTATGTATTTTTCTTCTCCCTGGGATCCCAATCCCTTATGTCCTCACTGGCTTGGTTGCTCTCTAGTGCCTTCAAATCGCCTGTGTGATTTTTGTTTTGTTTTGTTTTTAAATGTTTTCAGCTTTTTTTGGTTTTTGTTTTATTCTTATCCTTTGGTTTTATTTTTCTTTTCAGCAACAGATATTCCTAATTCCTATAGAAGTGTTGGTTTGATTCAAGCTCCTAAGTCATAGCTAGAAGTTATGCCAAGAATGAAGTTTCCATTTACTGATACAGGGAACACTGGGAAGGAGCAGATTTTGGGGGCAGCGTTGGAAGCTCAGTTTTGGGCACATTAAGCTTGAGAAACATGTTAGTCATCTGAATGTAGAGATGTTGAGTAGTAGTTGGATATGGGAGTCTAGGGTTTCAGGGGATTGGTCCAGCGTAGAGATGTGGATTTTTGACTCAATAGCATATAGATGGCATTTAAAGCCATGAGACTTGATGAGATTATCAAGGGAGTATAGAGAGATGAGCCTTGGGCATATTTAGAGGTTGGAAAGTTAAAGAATAAGCAAAGGAGACTGAAGAAGGTGATCAGAGAGATGGAGGAAATTGCAGACAGTTTGGTCACCTGGGAGTCGAGTGATGAAAGTGTTTCAAGGAGAAGGGAGTAGTCAGCGATGTCTGATCCTATTCAGAAGTTAAGCAAGATGTGAACGTTGGATCTAGCAACACAGAGGTGATCTGGGAAAGCACACCTTCAGTAGAGTTATGGAGAAGAAAGGTCAGTTATAGTGGATTCAGAAGAGAATGGAGGGAGAGAAATTTGTGACTCAAGGAGGTTTGCCACAAAGGAAAAGAAGGAACTAAGGTGGTAGCTAGAAGGAAGTTGGGTCAAGAGAAGGTTTTCTATTTTTTAATGGGAGAATTAACTGTATATGTGTTTATTTAAAGGAGTGATTTCAGTAGAGAGGGCAGAATGGATGATGTAGGAGAGAGAGGGAATGGATGTAAGGATGTAGGCAAGAAGGGATGGGCTCTTACCCACAAGTAGAGGGATTGGCCTTGTCTAGAAGCATGGACAGTTCATCCATAGCAATTGGAGAAAAGGTAGGTATATGATCACAGATTCAGGTAGATTGGAAATACAGATGGTCCCCAACTACAATGGTTCAACTTATGATTTTTTGACTTTACAATGTTGTGAAAGCAATAGCATCCAGTAGAAACCTTACTTTGAATTTTGAATTTAGATCTCTTCCCAGGCTAGCAGTATGTGGGACCATCCTCTCTCATGATGCTGGGCAGAGACAGTGACCCACAGCTCCCTGTGAGCCGTGATAGGAGAGTCAACAACTGATACAGTTACAACCATTCTGTTTTTTACTTCCAGTAAGGTGTTCAACAAATTACATGAAGTATTCAATACTTTATTGTAAAATAGGCTTTGTGTTAGATGGTTTTGCCCAACTGTAGGGTAATGTAAATGTTCTGAGCACGTTTAAGGTAGGCTAGGATAAGCTGTGATGTTTGTTAGGTTATGCATTTTCGACTTATGATATTTTCAACTTACGATGGGTTTCTTGAGACATAACCCCATTGTAAGTCGAGGAGGATCTGTAATTTTAAAACCCCTTTAACAATTCATGGAGATTTCTGATACAACAGGCGCTATGCTAAGCACTTTGCATACATGATTTCATACAGTGACCCTTTGAGGTTAGTTGTCATATTGTTTCTATTTAACTTACAAGGAAATTGAAGCTTAAGGATTTTAATGTAACCAAAGTCATACAGCAAGTAATTGACCGAACCAAGATTTAAACCCTTATCTGTCTGACTCTAGAACCTGTGCACTAACATATCAGCTTACGGTGGTGGTTCTCTTCCCATCCCTCCACCTCTTTTGCTGTGTTTCTCTCTCTCTCTAAATATATATATATATATCCCAAATAATCATCAAGCCGTGCCCATTTTACCTCCTAAATGCTTCTTGATGCTGAGTCATCTTCTTTGCATTCTTACTATTCTTACCAGCCTTTGACCAGACCCATACAGCCTAAGTTGGATCTTCTGTGCAACCAGAGAATGGTCTATCTGAAGTGCAACTCTGATGGTGCTAGTTCCCTCCTCAAATATTTCTGTCACCACTTTGCCCTATGAGTTCAAACTCCTTAAACATGCTATGAGCCTTCACTGTCTGGTTACTGCCTGTTTTTCCAGTCTCAAATATTGTTAGACTCTCCATAGTCCTCAACCATATTTCTATCTTTTACTTATCAAGTGATAGTCATAATGATGTGTTGACATGTTTGCCTCCACAACTAGGCCATGAATTCCTTGAGGGTAGGGATTGTGTCCTATTTGTGTTTGTAATGTTTGTCTATAATAGTTTGTTGAGTGAATGCATGAATGAATGAATGAATGGCACAGTTGTATAGTTTTTCCAAGGAAAAGAAAAGGAAGCATTAAAAAATTTAGAGTTTTTAAAAAATGAGTGAATGGCTGTGGTTTCTGAAATTTTCTGAGCATAGGTAAGAGAATGCAAGAGAGAACTTATGACAGTTCATTATTCAAGAAACATCAAGCACCTTCCTTGTACCAGGCACTTTAGTGAGAGCTGGGGGTAGGTAGAGGCAGATAACAGGCAAGTAAACCAAAAAAGAAAGAAAGAAGAAAATTCGGGGGGAATGATAAAAGCTGCGATGGAAACAA
This sequence comes from Eubalaena glacialis, assembly GCF_028564815.1. Taxonomy (NCBI): domain Eukaryota; kingdom Metazoa; phylum Chordata; class Mammalia; order Artiodactyla; family Balaenidae; genus Eubalaena; species Eubalaena glacialis. Next base: position 8,664,573 of record NC_083727.1, on the reverse strand, counting down.
AGCAGGTGTTATGATAAGGAGTGCCTGAGCAGCTGCTTTCGATTAGCTCGAAGACAAGGCCTGAGGAGGTAATACTTACCTTGAGACCCGTATGACATAAGAAGGAAGCAACCACATGGAGTTAGGGGGACAGCAGCACAGGCAGAGGGGAGGAGCTGGTGCACGGTCCCGTCCTGAAGGCAGGACCAAGGGGAAGAGAGCTCGGCAGTGAGTTTTTAGAGGTAGTGAGGAGTCAAAGCATGTTAGGGCCTTGTAGGATGGGGGAGGACTTTGGATTATGGGGAGCTGTTCAAAGGTTTTAAGGTGGGGGGATGACCCGATCTGAGTTAGTGGGTAAAAGATCACCCATCACTCTGTGAAGAAAGGATTGTAAGAGGTAAGGGTAAGAAATGAGTCAGGAAGGCGTTGCAGGTTAGAGAGAGGGTGTGGCTTGAGTCAGGGTGATGGCAGGGAAGGTGGAGAGAAGGGGTGCATTTGGGATACTTTGGAGAATGAATTTAGGTAACTTACTGATGGATTAGATGGAGGGGAGGAACAAAGGAGCAAAGGGTGACTGCTAAGTTTTTGGCTTGAGCAAAATGACGTGATAATCATGTCATTTATGGAGACGCAGCCGACTGGGTGGAAGGAGTAGGAAATCAGGAGTTCTGTTTTGGGCATGTTCATTCTGAAATGCTTTGGGCATCAAATGGATGTGTCATGGTAGTAGGCTAGAGATGTGAGCTTGGAGTTTGGTGGAAAGGTTGGGGCTAGAGATAAGAATTTGGTACTCATGAACATTTAGAGGCTTTAGAGACTTTAGAAGTTAAAAAGAAACAGTGTGGTCTTGCTGAAACCAAAAGTTTCAGGACCGGTGGGGTCAGCCTGGTCAAATATGAGAAGTTAAGTAAGATGAGAACTGAGAAGTAACCATTGGGTTTGCCAACATGGAAGTTGTCTGTGAACTTGACAAAAATAGCAGTTTCCGTGAAGTGGTGGGAACTGAGCCCAAGTGGAACAAGGGGAGGACAGTTTTAGTTGTGAGAAGCAGAGTCTATAACCATAGATTACTCTTTCCAGAAGTTTTGCTATTGTCTTAACTACTTAGTGAAGGGCATAAGGCCTTTGGACAAGTCTCTCAACTGAAAATGGATGGTAGTAGCTCACAAATTAATGTGTTTTTGCCACAAGGTGTCACTAATTCTTTATTCTGGTAAGTAAAATTATTGCAGCACAAGCATACCTTGTATTAAGGAAATACTGTTTTTTTTTTTTAAAAATCACATTTACAAAATAGGCCAATTAGAAGGTAGTTATTTACCCTGTGGAAAGGTTTCCTTTCAAGAGCCAGTCTCTCTAGAGTATTCAACATCTGTGCACAGGCCTAAAGGGACACATTGAACACGAGGCTGGGAATCAGAGGGCCATCTTAGAGCACTGGATTGGGAGTTAGAAGACGGGTGCAACTCCAGTTTTGTGCTCACTAGCTGTGTGACCTCAGGCAAAATTTAAATGATTCTTTGTCTTATTGATTTTTTTATCTTTCATTATTATTTTAAAATAAGAGAGTAGAGGCCACTTTACCCATCTCACCCAATTATTTGTACACGTCAAAAGAGATGTGTATAACAGAGATGCTTAGAAAATGGTGAAGTGCAGTGTAAATACAAGATTTAAAACAATTTTTATAAAAATCATTTATGCCCAACTTTATAGCAATGTAGGTATAACATTAGGCAGTTATATTAGTGAAGACTCTTGGTGGCAAATGGTAGAAACCCAGTTTGAACTTGCTTGGCAAGCAGGGTATGTTTAGTTGTTTCTAAGGGCAGTTCATGTGACTACCGGAATGGCAGTGCTGCGGGAATGGGAGGGCTTCGGGCGTCACTGGAATCAGGGATTTGAATGACAGCAACGTGGGCACCCCTACTTTCCTCTTTCCTTCTGTATGATGTCTTTATCTCTTTGGTTCCAGCTTGCTTCCTCCACCTAATAGGGAACATGTTGATATTATGAAGGTTGTGGGACATCCACATGACAACATCCTGTTGGTTGAGAAGGTGAGAAGACAGAGCTGAAGAAGTAGATGCTATAAATTACCTTGATTTTGGTGAAGAGAATGTGAATTTCAAATTTATGAAAGCTATTGTCAATACTGACTTTCAAATTAAAGAAAATAAAAACCTAATGTTCTGAAACAGTCTAGTATCTTTGGGTCTACATGTCTTTATTTTAAAAAATTAGACAATCTTTCATTATTATCTTCAATAAATTCATATTATAAAGAGTTAAGATAACGGGATCAATGTACCTAATTTAAAGAAATCAAAGTTTTTTTTAAATTACCAAAAAATGAGATAGGTATAATTTTTTAAAAAGAAATCTTCATTTTAAACATTTCAGAATGGTATTCTTTTAAAAGGCATTCTGATCTGGAATATATGTTAATTAAAACCTATTTTTACATAACTCTTCAGGAACATATATATCACAATTTTATGAGGTGTATTTGCTAGTGACGTATGATCTATTTAATTTCTTTTAAACCCCCCCCCAAGTATGCCAATTCCTTTTAACCAAAAAATCTTAAAAAGAACTATTACTGAATTTTTCCCCTGCATATGCATTAATTAATCAAAAGTCACTTTAGTTATCCATGAGATTTTACCTGAAAATAAATTCTCCTGAGCTGAATTCCCTTAGCAGAAGCAGAAGCAAGTTTTATAAACTTTCTTATATTGAATGGATGGAATCTCTCTTCCCAGCCCTGAGATTATATTGAAATCCAGGAAATGCAGACACTAGCACTTCAGACACTAGCACTTAAGTCCCCTGTTTTGAGGGAAACATCTCAAAAGCAGAGACCATTCCCTTTCCTGGGAGACTGGTGTCTCCCTGCTCTCCATACAGCTCACCCAAACATTGACAACATTGGTAGGATTGTGCTTTATTGTATATATGCCCCAGCTGTTTATGAATATTGTTAAATATTTAGATCTCTGTAAGAAACTCTAATACAACATAGGGCATAACTAGGTCTTCTAAACTGTTCAAGGATATTTCCCAAAATTATAACATCCTTGACCCTGAGATTTGTTTTAAAAGCACAGGGTCGGGGACTCTTGGTTTAAAATGGCATTGTCTGAAGTGGGAATTTCTTCCAAGTACTAGCTACATATCCATGGCAGCAGTGATAGGGTTTGTTCATTTCTGTTTAGAAGAGCGCAGTAGATGTAAGCAAGGGGCAGGGGGTAGAAGTTGTGCATAGCAGTCTGTTTCAGCTTGAGAAGGAGATTTAAAATGCACCCAGGTAGACAACGAGTGAGGCCGGGGGGCAGTTATGATGCTGTTTGTTGGCAAAGCACCAAGTCTGGATTTATTCCCTTGCTGGAAGGTAAGAGTGAGGAGGAAGAGGAGAAACATGGAGCTTCTGGAAAAAGTGCTGTCAAACAGGGGAAAGGAAATATGTATTGGGACAGTCAGAGGAAGACGCATCTCTAGAAGTGAGACTGTTTGGCATCCCTAAAGACATTGGCACCACCCATGAATAAGAGCAGGAAGCCACAAGAAAAAGAATACTTGAAAGACAATAGATGCGATTGAAAGGGAGTGATATCATAGGCAAAAATACTTTCTGAATGCCAGGGATTGTGCTGGGGGCTGAGAATAGGATGATGAATAAAATTGCCATGGTTCTTGCCCTCACGAGTCTAGTGGGGTAACCAGAGGAACAGAAACTTCCAATCCTGTGTGATATGAGTGATAACAGGGTGGGACAGGGTGCAAGCATGAGGACCCCTAACCCATGCTGGGGTCATAGCAGGCTTCCTGCGTGACATGATGCTGGAGATCAGGCTGTATGAAATTGTAGGAGTTTGCCAGATGAAATGAGGGGGAAAGAATACCATGTGTGAAGCCCAAGAGGTGAGAGAATGCCTAGAATTTTGAGGATCTGAGAGCTCAACGTGTCTGAATCAGAATATGAGGCAGGGGGTATTAAAAATATGTGATTAAAAGGAGATTAAACATACAGTTACAGAATTCAAATCCACATTATGGAGAATGTTGTCGAACGTCAAATCAGTGATTTAAAGAACCATCCTGAGAAATGTTCCCAGAACTAGAGGAAAGGATTAAAATATTGACCCAGCATGGGAGATGATAGGTATTGATATATAAGAGAGCAGATAACAATTCAACCTAAAACTCATATTCCTATGGGACCATAGAAGTAACAACGAAAGATGTAATTTAACAAGTGTTCCCTGAGTTGAAGAAGTACTTGAATACACAGATCAAGATGGTTCTCCACAATCCAAGAAAAATGAATGGCAACATTTTTATACTACAGGGATATAGAAAACAGATCTTATGAGCATTCAGGCAAAAAGAAGCAAATTACCTTGCAAGAATGAAAATCCCACTGACCTTAGGCTTTTCTGCAACAAGATCAGAGGACAATTTAACAACATCTAATAGAGTTTTCAGGGAAAATGTTGGCAACAACCTCACCCTCAAAAATTCCATTATTTTTCAAGGCAAGAGCATTTCCTTTCAGATTTGCAAAGCCTTGCACCATAGACCATCCTGCCCCTCATTAAAAAATACTCACAAAAGAGCAGTCAAAATGAAGAACTCAGTAATGAGGAAATGATGATTCACAAGGACTTATGAGACCAACCTTACTCACTCTGGACCAAAATACAGCTACTTGGTTGACCTCCATGTGCTCCTGTCGGTTCTGGGGACTGAGGGTGAAGCTTGGCTGCAGAACTTGCCTGCGCTATTCCTCCTGAGTCAACTCTCATGTCCCAGAAAATGAATTTCTTGCCTCACATGCTTTACCCCTTGTTTCCGAAGGAATGTCATGTTTGATGACCGCTTAAAACTGATTTGGTTTCCAACGTCTGCTAATATTGGCTTAGCTACTTACCTGGTTGAGATACAATGTCGAGAAGAACTAAACACTCCCCTTTTCTCAGAGCAGAGTCGTGTAGCTTATTGATCATTTTCATGTCCAAGATCTTGCGGTTCTTTTAATTGGGCAAGACTAGTAAACTGTGTATTAGCAGCCGTTGAGTCCTGAAGCTTCGCTTTATCTCATCTGGGACTTGTGAATGTCCCTGTGTTACCTATGGTTGGAACCAGCATGTTCATTATATACATATGATGTGGATGTTTAGAAATGTAGCTTATCTCTTTTTCTATTTCTTACAGAAAATCTTAGAAGCAGATAAACAATTTATCATTTCCTTTTGATCAATGAAGTTAGTGACTCACTTCAGTAAGAGAGATATTCTTAAAGGCACAGAAAAAAACCTGAAAATCATAACATTTCTAGTTACTATTGCTGTGTAACTAGTTCCCCCAGAAATGAGTGGCTTCAATAATAACCATTGTCTCATGCTCCCAGATTTTGTGGGTCAGGAATTGGAACAGGATGCAGTGGGGATGGTTTGTCTTTACTCCGTGAGGCCTGGGACCTCAGCTAGTAAGACTCAAACTGGGGATGACTTGACAGCTAGGGGCTGGAAACATTTGGAAGCTCTTCCACTCTCCTGTCTGGTGCCTGGGTTGTGATGACTTGAATACTAGGACCACTGAGCAAAGTAGTTGCTACCTTGCCCAGACTCAAGGAAAGGGGACGTAGATCCCACTTTCAATGGGAGGAGTGTCAAAAAATTTGTGGCTCTATTTTAGAAACTACCTAATAATAAATTGCTAACATTGGTTTTCTTTGGCTCACAGGTTTTGGAATGGTGTTATGGGTTGAATTGTGTCTCCCCACAAATTCATCTGTTAAAGTCCTAACCTTCAGTACTTTGGAAATAGGGTCTTTGCAGATACAATTAGTTTATTTAGAATGATGTCATACTGGAGTGGGGGGTGGGTTCCTAGTCCAATATGATTGGTGTCCTTTTAAGAAGGGGAGTTTGGACACAAACCCCGCCACACAGGGAGAAACCCTGTGAAGCTAAAGACAGAGATTGGTATGGTGCTGCTACAAGCCAAGGGATGCCAAAGACTTCCAGGGAGCTACCAGAAGCTAGGGGGAGAGGACTGGAATAGACTCCTTCACAGCCCTCAGAAGGAACCAACCTGAGTAACACCATGAACACCATGATTTTGGACTTCTAGCCTCCGCAACTATGAGACAATAAATTCCTGGTATTTAAGCCAATCGGTTTGTTACAGCAGCCCTAGAAAACTAACACAGATGGTTTTTAGTTTCTTTATACTTTTCAATATTTTTCATATTTTTGACAGGGAACATATTTTTCTTTAAAAGTGAAGGAAATAGATTTATTTAATGTAATAATGTCAATTTCTAGGTTCCATAAAACTTGGAAATATACTTTGGTTGTATCTGGGTAATGCAACTATAGGTAATTTTTAAAAAAATTCCTTCTACTTCTCTATACTGAAAATGTTTTCTATCATAAGTGTGTGTCATTTTATTATGGGAGGGAAAAGATACCGCAGGAAGCAGCCATTGAAAGTAGAAAGAGTAAGGGCTTCAGGGAGATGACCCTGGGTCCTGCTCTGCTACTTAGTAATTCTGAGCCTGTTTGCTAATCTGAACATGGGAGGACTATTTCTCAGTGTTGCTGTGAGATGTCAATGAACGAACACATCTGAAATCACCTAATCTGGTGCCTCATAAGCTTCGTCTTCACTCTCTACAGTTTAACTGACAACCTCCGTGACTGTGATTAAGGGGGTGGGTGGAAGACTGAGGTAATTTAAGAGCTCATGCATGATTTTCCCTGATTGTTAGTGGGAGACTAAAGGCGTGAAAAGCTAGGGAGCCTAGAGGTGGCTTTTACTGTGAAGCAAAGGCCGCTTGAGCTAATAGTCTCTACTTACCCAGCTCCCTCCTAAGGCTTTGGGAAGGGTCAAGGTCAAAAATGGATCAAATGGTCATGTGGCTTTGAAAAAATCTGCAAAAGATATTTTAACTGCAATCAGTTAGGACTGTGGTCTCCTTCCACTCTGACCCTCTGCCCCGACCCCCAGCCACTTGGATGGCCTTGGAGTGGCCATGGAGATTTGGGGCCTGGGCTAAGGGAAAGTTGACTTATGGATACATTTAATTTGGGTTCAGTGAGATGTATTTATGTGGTTTGCAGTCACCTCCTTGAATACGTAAGCTGTTAATAGCTGATCTGGGGTACAAGGGCCTTGCAGAGGTATTCCCACTGGCCACTGTGCCTACTCACCCAGCTTTTGAGACGAATAAGAACACATATAAGGGGCTTCCCTGGTGGCGCAGTGGCTAAGAATACGCCTGCCAATGCAGGGGACACGGGTTCAAGCCCTGATTCAGGAAGATCCCACATGCCGCGGAGCAACTAAGCCCGTGCGCCACCGCAATGAGAAGCCCGAGCACTGCAACGAAGACCCAATGCAGCCAAAAATAAATAAAACAAAATAAATAAATTTAAAATATATATATATAATATGTTAAAAAAAACACATATAAGAACACTTTTTACAGAGCCTAGCACTGACACAGTATGTGGGTGCTGGAGGAGAAAAAAGGTTTGAGATCTATGGAGCCAGAAAGTTGCCTGTGGAAAAATTTCCAGATTTTACGGCTTGTATATGAAAGAAACTTGATAGAAATTTCTCCAAGTTTGACAACAGTCTTAAAAATTTAAATGACATTACCAATAATGAGTTGAGAAGCTGAAAAAATTATTCTAAAGTATTAATGTTGACAAGAACACCATTTTAATCAAGTAAGCTAAAAAAAAATCAGATATAAGTTTTATTCTTTCTACACAAAATGTTACAAAATCTTTATTTATAAGAAGAAGTGATTTAAAAGGGTATGCAGAAAAAATCTTATTAAAAAGTGATTAAAAAACTACAATGAGGTATCACCTCACACCAGTCAGAATGGCCATCATCAAAAAATCTACAAACAATAAATGCTGGAGAGGGTGTGGAGAAAAGGGAACCCTCTTGCACTGTTGGTGGGAATGTAAATTGATACAGCCACTATGGAGAACAGTATGGAGGTTCCTTAAAAAACTAAAAATAGAATTACCATATGACCTGGCGATCCCACTACTGGGCATATACCCTGAGAAAACCATAATTCAAAAAGAGTCATGTACCACAGTGTTCATTGCAGCTCTATATACAATAGCCAGGACATGGAATCAACCTAAGTGTCCATCGACAGATGAATGGATAAAGAAGATGTGGCACATATATACAATGGAATATTGCTCAGCCGTAAAAAGAAAGGAAATTGAGTTATTTGTAGCGAGGTGGATGGACTGAGAGTCTCTCATACAGAGTGAAGTAAGTCAGAAAGAGAAAAACAAATACCGTATGCTAATACATATATATGGAATCTTAAAAAAAAAAAAAAAAGATTCTGAAGAACCTAGGGTCAGGACAGGAATAAAGACGCAGACGTAGAGAATGAACTTGACATGGGGAGGGGAAAGGGTAAGCTGGGACAAAGTGAGAGAGTGGCATGGACATATATACACTACCAAATGTAAAATAGATAGCTAGTGGGAAGCAGCCGCATAACACAGGGAGATCATCTCGGTGCTTTGTGACCACCTAGAGGGGTGGGATAGGGAGGGCGGGAGGGAGACACAAGAGGGAGGAGATATGGGGATATGTGTATATGTATAGCTGATTCACTTTGTTATAAATCAGAAACTAACACACCATTGTAAAGCAATTATACTTCAATAAAGATGTTAAAAAAAGTGATTAAAAAATGTATGCAGAAAAAGGAGCATTAATGAAATGTGTCTAGAGGTTGTTAATCAAAATATTAATATTATGTAATTTTGAGGGGGGATTTTATTGTCAAACAAACCACTGCTTCATTAAATTTATAACTTATCTAATGCGAACATTAAATTTATAATTTGTGATTTGTTTCTCTATATAAATATTTGTATTCATTTTTAAATTTGTATTTGTAAGTTTGCATCCTTTTTCTCCAAAATGACAGAAGGCCCCTCAATACCTGGGTCTGGTTTAAAAGAGCCCAAGTTTCAGATTAATCCTTGTTCTTCCCCAAACTTGTTACTTGAATCTGATGCTAATATTTAGCATTGTAGCTTCTGCTTTTCCATTTCCTACAGCAGAACTGAAAATTAGAGGAGCTATTTACCGATCATTTCCTTTTGATCTAAAAGGTTTCAGTGGCTCTGCCTAGTAAGAGTTTGAGGATGCTGTTCACCTAGTCAGAGTAAAACCGTGACTCAGAGTGTGAGAAAATGGCTCTCATCGTCCCAGGAAGCTGTAAATATAAAAACATGCTGTGCTTTTGAATAAAAAGTACAATTTAAAGCCAGTGGATGGAAATTTCTTGTAAGAAGATATCAAAACCCCCTCACTCTTCCTATTCTTAAAAATAAGAGTTATTTTGTCATAGGAGCTGAGACCTGAATACATTTTTGGAAATGAATTTGGCAGATTGTGATAAGGCCCATGAGTCTGTACATCTTTCCTTGGGGCAGCCCCTCCACTACCCCCCTTTTGCACCCACTGTGCTTGGGTGTCTTGTTATTTCAAAACACAGGAAAAATGGACTTGCATAATAAAATTACTTTTGCACATATATGATTTTAATTTAAAGCCAGGAAGTACTCTGTTGTTTTAAAAATATTTCAGGTCTGTGAAGCTCTATTACAGATTTATTTATAGCAGATTTATTACAGAAAGAACATAAAACCAGTATCCAGCCTCAAGTATGCTCCTCACCCCCCATGCTGGTATGGAGAAAAAGAGCGCATCTTCAGAATATCCATGTTCAAATGCCGACTTCATTATGGGGCAATTTACTAAATTTTCTCATCTATAAAACATAGATATTAATATTCACCCACAAAGTTGTGAGAATTAAATGAGATAGAGGTAAAAATTTTTAAAAAACCTTTCCCATCTAGTCCTCTGGCACCAAGAAGGAGCTAAGTAAATGCTTAAAGGAAAAGAAAGATAGTGTCTTAAATCTCCTTCCAAAGAGTTTGGGACCTAGAATATAGCAGAAAAGAAGGATCAAAGGAAAAGGATTAAATCATGGAGCCCTTGAAGTTGATGAATATTGAAGGAAGTTGTAGAAAGATGAATGATTATAGTTTGGAGAAATTCTACTAAGATGTAAGCAGATAAATGATGTGTAAGGAACCACTGTTAGATTTTCCTGCTTGAATTAAAGTTTTCACATTCATTTATTTGTTTGTTCTTTCATTAACTCAACAAACATGTAACGAACATTATAACGTATGCCAGGAAGGTTTTTAGGACGGGGAATACAAAGAGAAACGCAACCCGTTTTTGCCCTCGGAGAAGTTACAGTCTACATGGGGGAGAGTAACGTGACAAAAACAAGGACTTTAAAACGTGGCGTACAGAAGAGGAAGGATCAGTTTTACATCAGAAAGGAGGCGGGCTCAGCGAGGACTTCATGGCAGAGGTGATTCTTGAGACGAGAAAGTGTCTGCACAGCAGAGGAAGTGGAGGAGTGTGGACGGTGTAGAGCGCAGGCAGAGGAGCTGGACTGAACAAAGGCGCAGGCATGAATCAGCGTTGCACGCGTGTGGGAGGGGCAGGTGGGGTGATGGCAAGTGGTGCAGGGGCGCCTGGAGCCGTGGGCTGGAGGAAGAGGCAGGGTCAGATGATGGAGAGCCTCACCCGCTATGCTTTGTGGCAGGGCCATGAGGGGGTAATGACAGTGGCGATGGAGGGGACTCCAAGAGCAAAGAGACCACCTCTAGTGGGCCAGGCAGGAGAGTGGAATGTGAAGGTTTTGATAAACATGATGAAGTGAGGTTTGGAAGGTGAGGCTTCCCATCACTGCTCGCTGTATCAGTTGCAGGGGGAGCACAACTGAGGCGTCGAGCACAAAACTGAGCACTGCGGCCCGGAAGACAGCCTCTCAGATCGTTCTAAGGGATGGCTCCCGCGAGGTAAGGGAGGAGCCAGGATATAGAGGGGTTTTTGCAAGAAAGACCAGGTATTCAGGACATCAAAAGATCACTGTTAATTAAAGAAAACGTGCTTTTCTATATATGGGAAGATGCAGGAGTCTGGGCTCATTGAAATCCTTCCTCTGATATGTACCTTAGGACCAGTATCCTGCTTTTCCCCAGCCTGAATCCCTTCAGGGAGCACAGCTGGGGGCAGCCGCAGTGGCTACTGGCTTGATGGCCACAACATCCTTTGTATAATGATACGTCAGGCAAAATTTTTTCATCCACAAAGGCAAGGATATTAAATAAGATGACATTTTTAAAGCCTGGGCATTTGATGATATGGACTTGGACCAGTAGACTGTAGTTTAAATTTTGCCTAATTTCTAACTCTTTGATTTCTAAGAATGGCCGGAAAATTTGAAAAATTTCCATCTCTGCTAGGGGGTTGCATAGTCACAAATTAGATCTGAAACATGACTCAAACAATTTGTTTAAAAAATGATGTAACAAGAGGAGCTGCTCACATGCAAATGAACACCTGTGAAAATTCTTAGGCAAGAACTGCTAAGTTTAGCAGCATCAGTTTAGCAATTTGAGGGAAGGAATCTCTTTTGGGGCCAAATGCCCAGTTTTACAGATTGCTTTGCTGCTTGGCTCTGCTGGAATGTTTGTTGAACAAACAATTTCTGTCTTTAAAGGAGTTATTGAACTTTATAATTAATAATCCTGGAAGGAATAAATTTAGATCGTGTGCATCTCAGTGTGTTCTGAGGCCTGCAGATGTTTGCTGTACCTTTCAGGATTTAGACATATAAACCTCGCTGTATAAAATTTTTCTTAGCAACTAAGTGCATGCAATTCAAGTGTTGTGTTACCTACAAGTCTGCCAGAAACCAAGCTACACTTTTTCTTATTTCCAATACAGTGAAAACCCCATCACTTTTTGCTACAGATTCACAGATAAAAATAATTGGGGTCACGAATGAAATGCCCAGATGACTTCCCTGTCACTCTACAGAGAGGGCCCCCACTTGACATGTTTCTGGTTCCTTAAGACTTTAAAATATTTGTCTCTTTTTTTTCTTTTTTTCATACTTTCCTAAAACTAAAAAAAGAAACAGAAAACACAGAAAGAAAAAAATAGAAGATATATACCAAGAAAATATTAACCAAAATAAAGCTGATATTGACACTGTTAATATTATACAAAATAACATCAAGAAAAAGCAGCATTAAGGACATTATAAAATGATTAAAGATTCAATTCATCAAGAAGGTATAACAATTCTGAACTTGTATTCTTTTTAAAATTAAAAAAAATTTTTTTGATTACCAAAGCAAAGACATTGATAAGGCAAATACAATCTGCAATAATAAATACATCTGCAATAGATGCTAAATATCATTAAATTATTATATAATTTAGACAGTAAACATGGTCTATTTTTGCTTCTTTCCAATAGAATACATTTGATCACTTTTTTTTTTATACAGCAGGTTCTTATTCGTCATCCATTTTATACACATCAGTGTATACATGTCAATCCCAATCGCCCAATTCATCACACCCCTCCCCCCACCCCCCCCCACCGCTTTCCCCCCTTGGTGTCCATACGTTTGTTCTCTACATCTGTGTCTCAATTTCTGCCCTGCAAACTGGATCATCTGTACCCTTTTTCTAGGTTCCACATATATGCGTTAATATACGATATTTGTTTTTCTCTTTCTGACTTACTTCACTCTGTATGACAGTCTCTAGATCCATCCACGTCTCAACAAATGACCCAATTTCGTTCCTTTTTATGGCTGAGTAATATTCCATTGTATATATGTACCACAACTTCTTCATCCATTCGTCTGTCGATGGGCATTTAGGTTGCTTCCATGACCTGGCTATTGTAAATAGTGTTGCAATGAACATTGGGGTGCATGTGTCTTTTTGAATTGTGGTTTTCTCTGGGTATATGCCCAGTAGTGGGATTGCTGGGTCATATGGTAATTCTATTTTTAGTTTTTTAAGGAACCTCCATACTGTCCTCCATAGTGGCTGTATCAGTTTACATTCCCACCAACAGTACAAGAGGGTTCCCTTTTCTCCACACCCTCTCCAGCATTTGTTGTTTGTAGATTTTCTGATGATGCCCATTCTAACTGGTGTGAGGTGATACCTCATTGTAGTTTTGATTTGCATTTCTCTAATAATTAGTGATGTTGAGCATCTTTTCATGTGCTTCTTGGCCATCTGTATGTCTTCTTTGGAGAAATGTCTATTTAGGTCTTCTGCCCATTTTTCTATTGGGTTGTTTGTTTTTTTAATATTGAGTTGCATGAGCTGTTTATATATTTTGGAGATGAATCCTTTGTCCGTTGATTCATTTGCAAATATTTTCTCCCATTCTGAGGGTTGTCTTTTCGTCTTGTTTATGGTTTCCTTTGCTGTGCAAAAGCTTTGAAGTTTCATTAGGTCCCATTTGTTTATTTTTGTTTTTATTTCCATTACTCTAGGAGGTGGATCAAAAAAGATCTTGCTGTGATTTATGTCAAAGAGTGACACTAAGTAAACTCTAAGAGTTTTATAGTGTCTGGTGTTACATTTAGGTCTCTAATCCATTTTGAGTTTATTTTTGTGTATGGTGTTAGGGAGTGTTCTAATTTCATTCTTTTAGATGTAGCTGTCCAGTTTTCCCAGCACCACTTATTGAAGAGACTGTCTTTTCTCCATTGTATATCCTTGCCTCCTTTGTCATAGATTAGTTGACCATAGGTGCGTGGGTTTACCTCTGGACTTTGTATCTTGTTCCATTGATCTATGTTTCTGTTTTTGTGCCAGTACCATATTGTCTTGATTACTGTAGCTTTGTAGTATAGTCTGAAGTCAGGGAGTCTGATTCCTCCAGCTCCGTTTTTTTCCCTCAAGACTGCTTTGGCTTCGGGGTCTTTTGTGTCTCCAGACAAATTTTAAGATTTTTTTGTTCTAGGTCTGTAAAAAATGCCATTGGTAATTTGATAGGGATTGCATTGAATCTGTAGATTGCTATGGGTAGTATAGTCATTTTCACAATGTTGGTTCTTCCAATCCAAGAACATGGTATATCTCTCCATCTGTTGGTATCATCTTTAATTTCTTTCATCAGTGTATTATAGTTTTCTGCATACAGGTCTTTTGTCTCCCTAGGTAGGTTTATTCCTAGGTATTTTATTCTTTTTGTTGCAATGGTAAATGGGAGTGTTTCCTTAATTTCTCTTTCAGATTTTTCATCATTAGTGTATAGGAATGCAAGAGATTTCTGTGCATTAATTGTGTATCCTGCAACTTTACCAAATTCATTGATTAGCTCTAGTAGTTTTCTGGTGACATCTTTAGGATTCTCTATGTATAGTATCATGCCATCTGCAAACAGTGACAGTTTCACTTCTTCTTTTCCAATTTGTATTCATTTTATTTCTTTTTCTTCTCTGATTGCCATGGCTAGGACTTCCAAAACTATGTTGAATAATAGTGGTGAGAGTGGACATCCTTGTCTTGCTCCTGATCTTAGAGGAAATGCTTTCAGTTTTTCACCATTGAGAATGATGTTTGCTGTGAGTTTGTCGTATATGGCCTTTATTATGTTGAGGTAGGTTCCCTCTATGCCCACTTTCTGGAGAGTTTTTATCATAAATGGGTGTTGAATTTTGTCAAAAGCTTCTTTTGCATCTATCGAGATGATCATATAGTTTTTATTCTTCAATTTGTTAATGTGGTGTATCACATTGATTGATTTGCATATATTGAAGAATCCTTGCATCCCTGGGATAAATCCCACTTAATCATAGTGTATGATACTTTAATGTGTTGCTGGATTCTGTTTGCTGGTATTTTGTTGAGGATTTTTGCATCTATATTCATGAATGATGTTGGTCTGTGATTTTCTTTTTTTGTGGTATCTTTGTCTGGTTTTGGTATCAGGGTGATGGTGGCCTCATAGAATGAGTTTGGGAGTGTTCCTTCCTCTGCAATTTTTTGGAAGAGTTTGAGAAGGATGGGTGTTAGCTCTTCTCTAAAGGTTTGATAAAATTCACCTGTGAAGCCATCTGGTCCTGGACTTTTGTTTGTTGGAAGATTTTTAATCACAGCTTCAATTTCATTACTTGTGATTGGTCTGTTCATATTTTCTATTTCTTCCTGGTTCAGTCTTGGAAGGTTATACCTTTCTAAGAATTTGTCCATTTCTTCCAGGTTGTCCATTTTATTGGCATAGAGTTGCTTGTAGTAGTCTCTTAGGATGCTTTGTATTTCTGCGGTGTCTGTTGTAACTTCTCCTCTTTCATTTCTAATTTTATTGATTTGAGTCCTCTCCCTCTTTTTCTTGATGAGTCTGGTTAATGGTTTATCAATTTTGTTTATCTTCTCAAAGAACCAGCTTTTAGTTTTATTGATCTTTGCTATTGTTTTCTTTGTTTCTATTTCAGTTATTTCTGCTCTGATCTTTATGATTTCTTTCCTTCTGCTAACTTTGGGTTTTGTTTGTTCTTCTTTCTCTAGTTCCTTTAGGTGTAAGGTTAGATTATTTATTTGAGATTTTTCTTGTTCTTGAGGTAGGCTTGTATAGCTATAAACTTCCCTCTTAGAACTGCTTTTGCTGTATCCCACAGGTTTTGGATTGTCGTGTTTTCATTGTCATTTGTCTCTAGGTATTTTTTGATTTCCTCAGTGATCCCTTGGTTATTTGGTAACGTATTGTTTAGCCTCCATGTGTTTGTGTTTTTTACGTTTTTTTCCCTGTAATTGATTTCTAATCTCATAGCGTTGTGGTCAGAATAGATGCTTGCTATGATTTCAATTTTCTTAAATTTACTGAGGCTTGATTTGTGACCCAAGGTGTGATCTATCCTGGAGAATGTTCCGTGCACACTTGAGAAGAAAGTGTAATCTGCCGTTTTGGATGGAATGGCCTATAAATATCTATTAAATCTATCTGGTCTATTGTGTCATTTAAACCTTCTGTTTCATTATTTATTTTCATTTTGGATGACCTGTCCATTGGTGTAAGTGAGGTGTTAAAGTCCCCCACTATTATTGTGTTACTGTTGATTTCCTCTTTTACAGCTGTTAGCAGTTGCCTTATGTATTGAGGTGCTCCTATGTTGGGTGCATATATATTTATAATTGTTATATCTTCTTCTTGGATTGATCCCTTGATCATTATGTAGTGTCCTTCCTTGTCTCTTGTAACATTCTTTATTTTAAAGTCTATTTTATCTGCTATGAGTGTTGCTACTCCAGCTTTCTTTTGATTTCCATTTGCATTCCCCCCTCCCTGCCCCCTGCCCTGCCTTCTGGATCTTAAGTCATGTTATAAAGGCCTCTCCTACTCTGAGATTGTATATGAATTTTTCCTTATTTGTCCTAGAAATGTGATTCTTTCACTTCCCACATTTAAATCTTTGATCTATCTAGAATTTATCCTGGCATATATTTGAGATATGGTTCCACCTTTTTTTCCCCAGATGGCCACTCATTTATAACCAATGCCATTTATTAAATTACCCTTAGAATCCCCACTGCTGTGAAATGCCACCTTCATACACTAAAGTCCTGTGTGCACTTGCCTCTATTCTTGGGCTCCCTGTTCTGCTCTGTTGGTTTGCTGCCTATTCATGCTTCAGGACCAACCTGTTTATGGACTGAGCATGGCTTAAAATCAGCAGGGCTCGTTTTCCCTCACTGCTCCCTTTTCCATGGTTCTCGTTCCTATTTGTTTACTGCTTTTAAAATATGACGTTCAGATTCAGTTTGTTTGGTTTCAGCAAGCAGCAAAAACAACTCCCCCCCCAAAATTAAAAAACCTCCTGTTGGTTCCTTTATTACCATCACCTTAAGTTCATAAATTAACATAGGAAAACATGACATATTTTATGACTTTGAATCTTACTAAGAATATAGTAAATTCCTCTATGTTTATTCAACTCTACTTCATTGTCCTGCAGGAACATTTAAAAATTTGTGTCAAATTGGTTTGGTTAAGTTTATTCCTAGATATTTTATCTATTTGTGGCTAATGTACATGGAGTGTTTTCTTTCATTGTATTTTCTGCCTCTTGTTAGTATGTGTGGAGGCTTTTGATTTCTGTATATTAATTTTACACCATTCTAGCTCAGCTTGTTTTCTTATTATTTCTAGTAGGTTTTGTTCTTAGTTGATCCTCTTTAATTTTCCAAGTATCTAATCATATAATCTGCGAACAGTAATAGACTTACCTCTTCTCTTACAATATTTATTCCTCTGATTTCTTTCTCTTGTCTGGTTGCTTTAGAGAGTACGTCCAGAACACTTTTAGGTAAATGGAAGTATTACCAACCTGACATTTTCCCGATTTCAGTGGGAGAGTCTAGTGTTTCCTCATTCAGACTTTTGGTTTGAGATTTACAACTTAAAAAAAAATCATGTTCACTGATTTCTATTTCATTAAGCATTTTAAAAAAAATTTAGTAATGGAGATTAAATTTTGAAGGTGACTTTTTGGTATCTATGGGGTTGATTATATTTTCCCTGTAACTTACTAAAATGATGACTTACATCAGTAAATTTCCTACACTGAATTACACTTGCATTCCTGTACTAACTCTACTTGGTTCAGACGTTCCATCTGCTAATACTGGGTTGGCCAAAAGGTTCGTTCGGTTCTTTCGTAAGATGGCTCCAGTAGTGCTTAGTTGTCTTTAATTTCATTAGAAACAATTTTGTTAGATTGTATCGTGACAGCTATCATATCAGGATGCATTTTAAAAAAAACTTATCAAAATTGGTGGATTTTTGTGTAGCTATTTTAATATTGAAGATGGAAGAAAAAAAGCAACATTTTCGGCATATTATGCTTTATTATTTCAAGAAAGGTAAAAGCGCAACTGAAACGCAAAAAAAAAAAAAGATTTGTGCAGTGCATGGAGAAGGTGCTGTGACTGATCGAACGTGTCAAAAGTGGTTTGCGAAGTTCCGTGCTGGAGATTTCTTGCTGGACGATGCTCCACGGTCGGGTAGACCAGTTGAAGTTGAACACGATCAAATCGAGACATTAATTGAGAACAATCAACATTATACCACGCGGGAGATAGTCGACATACTCAAAATATCCAAATCAAGAACTGAAAATCATTTGCACCAGCTTGGTTATGTTCATCACTTTGATGTTTGGGTTCCACATAAGTTAAGAGAAAAAAACCTTCTTGACCGTATTTCCACATCCGATTCTCTACTTAAATGTAAGGAAAACATTCCATTTTTAAAACCAATTGTGACAGGTGATGAAAAGTGGGTACTGTACAATAATGTGGAACGGAAGAGATTGTGGAACAAGCGAAATGAACCACCACCAACCACAGCAAAGGCCGGTCTTCATCCAAAGAAGGTGATGTTGTGTATATGGTGGGATTGGAAGGGAGTCCTCTATTATGAGCTCCTTCCAGAAAACCAAACGATTGATTCCAGCAAGTATTGCTCCCAATTAGACCAACTGAAAAGCAGCACTAGACGAAAAATGTCCGGAATTAGTCAGCAGAAAACACATAATTTCCCATCAGGATAACGCAAGACCGCATGTTTCTTTGATGACCAGGCAAAGACTCTTACAGCTTGGCTGGGAAGTTCTGATTCATCCACCGTATTCACTAGACACTGCACCTTCGGATTTCCATTTATTTTGGTCTTTACAAAATTCTCTTAATGGAAAAGATTTCAATTCCCTGGAAGACTGTAAAAGGCACCTGGAACAGTTCTTTGCTCAAAAAGATTAAAAGTTTTGGGAAGATGGAATTATGAAGATGCCTGAAAAATGGCAGAAGGTAGTGGAACAAAAGGGTGAATATGTTGTTCTGTAAAGTTCTTGGTGAAAGTGAAAAATGTGTCTTTTATTTTTACTTAAAGACCAAAGGCACTTTTTGTCCAACCCAATATTTTATTTGGAATTTTTGCATCGATATTCATAAGATCGATCTGTAATTTTCTCTGTTTCTTATACGAATTACATCTGTTTAGCTTTTCTCTCTTTTCTGGAATTAGGTTGGTAAATTATGTTTTCCTAGAAACTTGATCATCTCATTCATATTTTCATAGAGTTCAGCAAAGGAAGGCTTTGGTTCTTTGAATTTCCAGTCTTTGTTGTGATTTCCCATGATCATTTCTCATGTTGTGTAGGTTGGATTTCACCCTTTTCCTTGCGTAGGGTAGGCAGAAGTTTGTTTTCAGAGAGCTAGTTTGGTTTTATTTTTCAGTTCTAATCTTTTTCTGTTTTCCAAATGATTAATTTCAACTATATTTTTATTATTCCCTTTCTAACTTCATGAATGGTATGCTGAAGGCACTCATTTTAATTTTTGTTTATTAATATAATTTTTTAAGGACAAGAATTTTCATCTGAACACCACTTTAGCTATCTCTCAGGTTCTGAAAAGTAGTCTACACATATATATTTCATATTAGCTACTGCTATTATTATTATTTATGTAGAAAGCCACTGGAGAGTTAAGGAAAGAAATAAGTTTGGTTTCCTAGGATAGGGCTAGATTAAGGTGGGCCTTGAGTGGGAGGTGTTGGTTAGAGATTTTTAACTTGATAAAAATAGTATTAAGAAGCCACTGGGGAGCTTTGGAAAGTAACATGATATAAATGTTGTTTTGAAATGATGAACTCTCACATATTAGCATTACCTTATCTAGTACTTTGTCTTTTCCAAAGCAATTTTGGATAGGAAATGCCCTTTTCAACAAAGATGGAAAAAAGAAGTCTTATCTATCTCCTTCTCAAAGATGATATGGTCCAATCCCATAAACGAATACCTACCTAGAACTTCTCATGATTGTTTTGAACGTTGTACATTGGCTGAAATCTTTCATTACTGACTTTGGAATTTCATACAGAAAGCTCCTTTAAATTTGAAGCATATCCTAAAATTAATTGGACTATGGAGCAATCATTCACTTCAACTCTAGCACTTTATGTTATCACTCATTTGGAACTGACCTTTGCCTTCAGAGGTGTTTTATTTCTCTAGTAGGCTGTAAATTTCTCATATAAGTACAGTATCTTTTATATTGTAGGAGGTCAATTCATATTTGTTATTAAATTATTTTGCTTAAAACTACTCTTGTATAATTATAAAATTCTCACAATGTGCATATGAATAATTGAAATACTCCAAGATAACTGTCTGCCTTATCTTTATATTATCCCTAATCATATTCAACATTTTCAGTTGTCTTTCTATACTAAATAGATAACCTGCACTTTATCCTGCTTTCTATTATTAGAGCAACTAAACTAGTAAATTAGTATGTGTTATACCAGATCCACAATCTCTTTTATTTGATTTTTGTGTCAAGGGCTAATAGTTCCTACTCAATGTCGACTGTTCTCTTCTTTCTTACAGATTTTATCGGAGGAGGCAATGTGCCTACAAAAAACTGTATTTCCTAGACCCCTCTCCAGGTGAGAGTAACCATGTGACTAAATTCTGGCCACATGAATGTAGGTAGAAATTATTGCGCTAGAAAATTCCTGCCTAGAATTTGGAGGGCAAGCCTGGAGGGAGATCACGCTCACAGAAAGGATGGTGGACCAGAAAGCTAGGAAGTGTGAATGAGACTAGCTACGCAATTTGCAGGGGCAGCACCAAAGGAAAATGCCAGCAACAGAGCATCACCTCTGGCGCTGGGCCCTTGGAAGCATGGGGCCCTATGTGACTGCATGGGTCACATGCTGGTGGAGCTGGCCCTGGATGTGAAGGAACTGGGGCCTGAGGATGTTGTCGAGCTGCCATGTCAGCCCTGGACTGCTCGTCTGTTCTTCTTTTAATAGAGAGGGAGCACAGCCCCCTTCTTGTTTAAGCCTCTGTTATCGGGATTTGCTGTGAGGTGCATTCCATAACTGATGCAGTGCTCTGACTATCTTCATTTTACAGATGGAGAAACTGATGCTCAGACGGTTTGGTACCTGATCCGTGGTAACCCATCTGGGGTGTGGACTCAGGCCCTGTGAATATGGGTCACATACTCTTTCTTGTGCCAACACATTGTCTTTCTTTTCCTACAGAGATATAATCATTCTGCGTTTCCTTTTTCCAGCAAGATACTGCATTCTGCAGGTTTGTTGGTCTCACTATGGTCCCTCTGGGTAGCCTATAATAGGAGGAGGTTAGCTTCATCTCATTGGTGGTTCCTCATTCACATTTAATTGTACTCTGGAGTGGGCAAGATGCAGGGCCTCAGTCCACATTTAAAATATTGCCAAAAAGTGATTCACTCTTGTCTCTAGCATAATATTTATACTCTGGTTCCTCAGTAATTCTCCCATTGCAGATAAAGCATTAAGATCTTACATAATTCAGTTAAAAAAGAAACTCAAAATATGTGAGAGCCCATCTGATGTGGGTTTCCATCTACTTGACCCTTCAGGAGGAAAGCATGTACTGGCGGTCCTTTCGGTGATATCACAATCAGGAAACTTCAGCTAGAATTTATTCTTTTAATAGTGCGTTAGGATAAACAGTGTTGATCGCCCTTTAGGTGTTCTCATGCATGGCCGTGGGAAGCACTGTGGCCATTAACTATTATCTGTTTTATTAGCATACAAGCCATGGCTGCCACTTCAATGCTCCAGGACCCCAGGGTAACATAGGTTATATTTGCTGGGTTTGAGCTCCAAGGTGACCGCGGGTTTGCTCAGCTCCAGGGCCAGCACCCAGCTTGGTTAACAGACACAGGTTCTGGACCAAGTCCCGAGTGGTGCTGGGGTGGAGGTCAGTGTATGATCGCAGGTAATCAGTGTACTATGTGGGATGCTGGCAATGGCATTCGGAAACCCACCTTCTCTCTCTTGGTAGGAGGAGAGAAAACCTCCTACCTTCCCCAAGAGGAAGAAATTCCAGTCTGTTCAGCCAGATTCCAGGACATGAATGTTGGTTGTTCACCAACAGGCACATGAACTGTATGTGCCTCCCTGCCTCTTCCCTTGGTTAGAGATTCGGGATCACTCCCAAGCTGGGCCAGGCAGGATAACGAATGGGTGCTGGGGAGGCCCTGGGGCTTGGGGGCTGGGGATCAGACCTGGATTTAGGTTGAAGCCTCCACTTAGGCCTTGGCTTCCAACCTGGTTTTACCATATACCTTGCATTGGAGTGTCAGGCCCATTTGTGACTATGTGGTCTTTAGGCGGTCCACGGAAGACAGAACTGTGGTGTTCTGGGGTCCTTGTCTATGGTATCATTTTAAAATATCACCCAAATCTCACTGCAAGCGTGGGCCCTCTGTCGACACCTTGATTTCAGTTCTAGGCTCTAGAACTGTGAGATTGAACATTTCTGTTGTTTAAGCTACTCGTCTGTGATACTTTGTTATGACAACCCGACTACCATGCTTGGGAACCAGGTTGGGTTCTCCTATTTTAAAAGGTTAGTGGACTCCATGGTTAGAAGTGGGAATACCACATTGTGAAGTATTCGAAATCATCACCATACCTTTTCTTCCACTGTTCAAATATAGTAGCTTCTTGACTACAAGAAGCTCATAAATGTTCGTCAACAAACTGGACTACTTACATGCAATAGAAGACTTTCCGTCTCATGCCTACTTTGGTAAAATAAGGAAATGGGGGTAGAGTTTTTGTGGTCTGAGTTGGGTCACGTGGAGGTCAGGTCAGTGGTAATGTGGAAGAGATGGGAGGCTCCCTAGCTTATCGTGTTAGTCATCTATTGATGAGAACTCTCTGATTCTTGATGAGAAGTTGCTAGAAAGATGATGGAGGATTTTTCTTTCAGTCCTGAAATACTTAGTGCAGTGCCCAGCACTGATAGGTGCTAAAGACTGTAACTGTCACTATTAGTGTCCAGTTCTGGAAAAGGATTGCTTTTCTTAAGTCAGCGGTCAGAAGGGGAGTGTCTGCCCCTTGAAATTTATGTATTATCGGTGGTGCTTAATAAAGTATTTAAATGATATTAATGGGTCTGAACATGATGCCTTGAGCAATCTGGGTTAGAACATTTTAAACTTTATACCACATTGCTAATAAATCACCTCTCAAAAGATACGTCTTCAGCATCTGGTAGCTAGCCAACACAAAAATACTTCTTTAACAAACCAAAAACATGCAGTGTTTTATGAAAGAAATTGATAAAGTAAGGAAAATCAAATCCAGTATCTCCAAGATATCTTAATCATTGAGCATGAAAGTTCTAATCTATGACATTTTACCACTATGTTTGCTAACAATCAAGAAAACTGAGCATCGTAAAAATAAGGTTTTTAAAAGTACTGAAAACTTTAATTCACTAAAACCAGGAAATATTATATTTGTATACTAAATTTTCTGGCCTCTGAGTGACCGTTTGCCAAAAACTTGGCTTAAAGAGGGTTTTGCAAATTTCTGGAGAACAGGGATTGTCTCTTTTTCTTAAACATGAGATCCACATCTTGCTCTGCCTATCAGTCTAGAATAATGAATATATATTCAGTAAATGCTTGTTGAATGAACCAATGTGTGAATGATTTTCTTGATGGGTTTCTATGAACTGAGGGAGAAGAGGCAACATATCAATAAAGAATGAACATTTTTACTTTGAAGTAAGGAAGGCAATTTATTGTAGTGAGATTATATTGAAGTTTTACATATGCCCGCCAATGCATATAAAGTAATTTCCTCCACACTACTGGAGAAGACACCATTGAACTACAAAGAAACTCAAAGTGCTAGAAATCAGTTAATGATGCATAATGTAATGCATTTTCACTAACTTACCCAAATTTAGAATCAGATGATTAGAGGACATATTGAAGTATTTTTCATACATTTTAACAACAACTTTTTCTTTTACTGGAGCTTGCAATGCCTTTGATAACTCCAAACACTGACAACTCTATTCCTTGCTGTCTGTTTCTTTCATCTTACTATGGTGACTAGTTATCACAAAGCTGCTTACTAGAGGAAACTTCTAACAGAGACTTAAACATTTTCCCCTAAATGGAGTTTGTGGAAAATATGAAAATTGGCACGCTGTTTGAGGCAACATAAAAAAAGAAAAGATCATTTTTAAACCCTAACCACTAGAAAAATGCCCCAGGAGGCAGAGGACACCATGCAGTTTAGCGCAAGTTCACAAACAAATATATACACACATCGACGTAGACCTCTTCGCACCCAACGCCTTGTCTAGAATGCATTTGATACACGTGCTACATGTTGCACAAATGCAGGTGCACAGACACTGCCTGAGTGCCGTTGAGGAGCTGGGTAGCTGTCCTCTCTCAGGAGGTATCTACACAACTTTCCAGAGGAGCTTATTCACGACTTTTGGGGAAACAGAGTCTCAGAGCAGCTCTTTACACAGCCTTGGGTGTACAGAGGTGCCACGCGCTGTGTCTGGGTGACGGGTCCACATCCTAGATGTAGGATTCCTTAGCGAATCGGAACTGATCAGCATCAAAGACGGGCTGACTACACCGCCGGGCCAGGAGGGCCTGCTTGTTCTTCTGCTGAGACTCGGACACAGTTCTCGGCCGATGCAGCTCAGGTCTCCTGGTGACAGTCACCTGTCCTGCCATGTCTATAGAAGCACAGACAGTCCTGCTCTGCTTCCAGCTCTCAGTCCTGGGCCACAGTCGGGGCCCGTCCAGTGGCTCCTGACTGCATGTATTTCTTGAGTCCCCTCCGTGGTGGACAGGGAGAGGAGGGGGTAGCCGGGCGTCCAGGCTCAGCATCCTGGCCCTCATGCTGCCAACTGTTTGGCTCCCGTAGGCGGCGAGCTCCAAGGCCTGGTGCCGAATGGCCTCCTCGTAAGAGGGGGGGCCGCCAGGGCTCCTCTGATCCACCAGCTGGAACACGTTCTCCACCGAGAGGGAGTGGGCCCCCGAGTTAAAGTCCACAGCTGTTTGGCCGTGGACGTCAGACAAGTTCTCTTGGACGATTCGGCCGGCGAGCTGGCTTTCTTTTTTAAGACCTTTCTTTACTTGGTCTCTGGTGCAGCCCTGGGATTTTGCAGCCACAGCAGAGCTGCGGGTTTTGGTTGACACTTTTTGGTGAGAGGCAAAGGAGAATGACATGGAGTGTTTTTTTATTTCTCTGTCGGGCTTACTTTTCTCAGTCTTTGTGAAGGACTGATGTCTGGTGAAGAAGTTTCTTTTGGGAGTGGAAGGAGAAGCCAGGCGTGAGCTGTCGGAGAGCACGTCCAGGGAGCCGCTGGAGGCGGCTTTGGGGGCCAGTGTGCACGGTGACACCAAACCCTGAGCCGGGCTCTGCACCCTCGGGTCTCGTGGCCTCCGGGTTTTGCCTTCCGCTGCAGGAAACACCTCCTCTGGAAACGGGTCCTCGGGTTCCTCACTTGCAAAACGAGGGGCCGCCTGGGTCACGGTGAAGTCATCCTCACTTCGCGTGAGTTTCGGGTTTGCTTTTCTGCCCTCAAGGCACTCTTGCGAGGATGCCGCCGTGCTGGGGTCCGAGTACCTCCTGTCTGGTTGCCCGAGGGAGCCTTTCAGTCTGGGCGCACTGCTGAGGACAGGCTCCCAAGGGTGCGGTGGGCCTCTGGGCTCCAGGCCGGCAGCCGGGTCCGAGGACCCTGGGGGCCATCTGCTCAGGGACCCCCCGGCGCTGCTGGGCTCCGCGTCAGGGTCGGGGTCGTTGCTGTCATAGGCCGAGTCGTTCTGCAGGGTCGACACGTCTGGGGGAGGTTAACAAACAGTTGAGTTTTTGTTCAGTTACTTTTAGAAATAAACCTAAGTACCTTTCACCTACTTATTTCAAGTATGGCGCTAGGGAATTTGGTGATGCTAATTTGGGGCTTGGTATGAAACTGGCCACATTAAAATTCTGTTTCTTTCCATATCTACTATTTTGAGGTGGAGAAGATAAGTAGGAAAATGAAGCGAGAGAGGGAGGAAATGAGAAAGGAGAGAAAACAGCATTCCACTGAAAATGTATTGATCTTAAATTTAAAACTGATCCTTTGGATGGCTCTTTTGACTGGATCCATCCCCATTTTAACAGACCCATATTCCACTGTGTGGAAACAAAAGTTTCTTACCCCAACCCTCTAGCTAAAAGTTACTTAGTAAAATTAGCAGTTCTTCATGACTTAGAAGAGGAAGGGGAAGGTTCCAGGCTGAAGCTGAATGAGTGTCTGCAGCCCGAGGAAACAGTGCAGGGAAACTCGAGAGAAAAGGTTCCGTGTTTAATGACTTCCCTACAGACTGGAGTCCACTCTGATTTGGTGATGTGTGAAGGTAACTTCTGCTTCAGATACCAGGGATGCTTTACATTACTGGTCTGGACTGGTAGGTGGCCATGAACTTGACCCCAGAGTCAGAATCAATTGAGAGCACCTTCCACACCTGAACTGTCAGTGTGTTCCAGGGAGTCATCAGAAGCAATTCTGGAATGCCCTGGCATGTTCTCCCCAAATATTTCAAAGCAGTTATCGATGAGGAATTCCACCAGTGTCTTAACCTGTGAGGAAAAGTTAACAGGTTGTCAGCTTAACGAGATCTTTATTTTTAAAGGAAGGGTGGTTAAGAATGGGGACATAGGGGCTTCCCTGGTGGCGCAGTGGTTGGGAGTCTGCCTGCCAATGCAGGGGACACGGGTTCGGGCCCTGGTCTGGGAGGGTCCCACGTGCCGCGGAGCGGCTGGGCCCGTGAGCCGCGGCTGCTGGGCCTGCACGTCTGGAGCCTGTGCTCCGCGGCAGGGGCGGCTGCGACGGTGGGGGGCCCGCGGGCCGCGGTGGGGAGTGGCCCCCGCTTGCCGTGTCTGGAGGGGGCCCTCGCGCGGAGACGAGGACCCAACCCAGTCAAAAATAAAAATAAATTAAAAAAAAATACTATGCCATATTACGTACATTCACTCAGGTTCCTAGTGTTGACTGATATCACATTTCTCCCTGCCCAAAAAATACAGATCTTTAAAAAAAAAAAAAAGAATGGGGACATAGCGGGGGTCAGCAGTTAGGGAGGTGCCAAAATGGTCATGAGAGATCTTTATGTGTCTGAAAGGAGCATCCGGAAAATTGGTAACAATCACCTATATGAAAATTATTTTTGAGACATGCATTTTTAACTTGTGAATTAAAAAAAATCTATTACATTAAAGCAACAAAAATTTTCATTTAAGGAGTTTCCCAAATTGGTAGCTGAACTGACAGAGTGTGATGCACGAAAGAGAGAAAAGTTAAAGGGCCTTTCCATCCTGGGACACAGTCATGTAAAGATGGGTATCAATTGTCCTCTGTCTCGTAGGATGATAGAGGACGCAGGCCTAGCTTCACTCAGTTTCATCCAATGTACACACCCAAGAGAATGGAACTATGACCAAAGCATTTGCCTTTCGTATTTTCACGGTGATCTTGACTTGAGTCAGAGAAATTCACAGGCATTTTATTGCTTGGCTTTTGCAAACAGACGATGAGTTTCTCAGAAATAGACAGAAACAAACCTTATCATTCAGGTCTCTCCGGGCTTCGAAGGACAGGTCTTGCTCATTCTCCGGGCTCAGCACGTTGGGCCCGATGCAGATGGCGAGATTGCTGGCGTCCATCTTGTTGACCTCGGAGTTCTTGCTAATCACGTAGAGCACGGAGACCAGGTGCTTGAGCAGCAGGTGGTTGGGCTGCGGGAGCTTATCTGCAACCCTGGAACGGAGTTCGGGAAGGCTGGTTTTAGGGGAGGCTCGCGGCCTGTCTAGCTTGGGTGTAGCAAGTTGAAAGTTTCTGCCTAACCCAGACTTCGCTTAAAATGAGGAAGGTTCATTTTCACAAGAGACATTGTGAAACGTTCATTCACACACTTCCAGTGGCAACTGACACGGAATGAATCAGTTAACCACAAGATCCTGAAGCCCTAAAAAAACTGGCCTTTATGATCAGGACACCAATAACATGACCCTTTATTCTTTACATGGATCTTAAATTACGAAATATTAACTCCTGCAGTAAAATACATAGTTTAATACATTTTGAAAATCATTTTGTTGAGTAACCATTTAGCCATGTAGAATGTCTTTCTGCTTCTAACACTGCAAGACTATTTTTTTTTTAAAGAATACAATCATTTGCCTTTTTTAAAACTGTGCTCATCAAATGAAGATGACACATTTTTATACCATTCTGAGAAGTCTTTATGGAGATTAAATCAGTTTATAAGGGCATGTTCATAAAAATTGTGACAGCAGCACTTAAATGGCAACATTGGCACTACTCCTAATAAATTAGAATTGTAAAGCTTCATAGCTTCAAAAAATGAAATGGTGTCTCTAACGTAAGGATCGTTCATTTCTCATAAGAAGATATTGTTATGAAAGAGCTTTGTGTCTGTAAGCAGAAACTTATTGTGATAATCGTAGGGACAGACACACTAATGTCTTCAATTCAATAAATATTTCATTGAAAATATTTAGCCATGTGAGACAATCATAATATATAGACAGACTTTCATAGGATTTGGCAAAAGCGCTGATATTTTAACGTTAGGTGTTTAAGTTTTCCTAGTCTCTAACAGGTCACACTTCCATTTATATATGGAATTGTTTTTGCTGTCGTTGGAATTTGTTTTTATATAGTTTTCAGTTTGGTTAATTACAAGAGTATGAAATACGCTATGGAATTTTATGAACAAACAACCCCTTCCAGATTGTTTACTATGCTTTAAGGGATGTTTTGTGGGAGGATAGTTGCTTTGCACGACATCAGTGTACAGGTTAAGGAGACCCCAGATTCCTACACCTGGCTGGTTACCCTGCTTTGAGGCTTTCATCTATGAGTCTGTTCCATACCTTCTTGAACTACTTATATTTTTAGACTCCCCACCTCTTGGGATTTGTGAGTACTGAAGTCCGCTTTCTATCTTTTGAAGAGGTGCTTCCTTTCATTTGGCTAAAACTACTTTCTAAAAATTTCCAGGGTACCTCTAGATTTGTATTCTGGGAGTAGATGAACAATTCCACTCGAACTCCATAAACACTGCAATATACGTAAACCACTCTGACAGTTATGTGAAGACTCAAAGGATGGAGACCGTGCGGGCCCGGCCTCCGGGCACGAGGCTGGCAACTTACTGCTTCAGGGCCTCGATCCTGTCCTCTTCACTCTGCTTCTCCAGGGCGCCCATCCACTCTTCAAACAGGTCGCAGGACAGGAGCTTCAGTGGGATACTTCTCAGGAAGTCCTGGAGGGTGGCAGGGGACCTTTCACAATGTGCTGCCATCCTTTCACCTCGTTTGTCAAATCTCAGGGGCTCTGTGCTCATCCCCTACATAGGCTGCGCCCTTTCCTTCCTGCATTCATTAGCCTGGAGAAATCTCTCACCTGACATGTCTCTCAGCAGCTTCCTAACAACAGGCGCAGTAAGGCCATCATCCAAGGGACCACCAGACTTAGGGGCATGGACTCGGCCATGGGACAATCCAAGTGCTTTTCCTCAGAGAAGTTTGGGGGGAATTTAATGCATCACTTTCTGTTGGAATCGGGGATCACAGAAACAGAGATGCTTATACAAATAAATAAAGGCTTAGCTAAAAAAATTAAACTCTAAGATCAGTTTCCTTTGCTTTGTAGGGTAAAGAGCCCATATCTTATTTCCTGAGTGTCAATGTGTCAGAGCCCATCAGCAGGTCATTTGGCACCAATGCTGTGAACTCACCTTAAAGACCACCGCCAAGAGGTGCACGGGGAGACTTTTCAGATCCACCACGCCTCCGGAGTTGAGCTCCTCCTTAAGCTCTTTACGGGCTTTCTCGTTGGCTGCTTTCCTGAATATTCCTTCAGTGGAAGGGCCTTTAAGGCATAGTATAGTGAGAATATCCTAAAGGAAAGGGGTATAGAAATAGGAAATGGTTACCCTTGGTTTGAAGACACACTTCGCTGCTACTAACACAGGAAAAATCTATGTTTTGGTAGGAGAAAAAGAATTAAAATAGTGGACATGAACAGTAGCTAACTTTACCTGTTATAAAACATCCTCTCTGTAAAAGTTAGCTCTCCAGGATACTAAGACAGTCTTAACAAGAGACTACTAATGCCAGTTTTTCCTTTCAGTCTGGTTGCTATCGACTGTCTCCCTCGGCCCTGCCGTTTTTCTAAGAGGAGGTAAATTGTGAAAGCTGGAATTTGCACAGTCTAAAACTATTTCAGGCCTCTCTCCTTTCAAGTCATTCCATATAAACATTGGATTTCTGATCATAAACTCTATAAATCTCTGTCTGTTGATTTCTCAGAAACTACACATTTTCAGCATTCTTCTCTCCATGAAGTCAGAAGGATGGAGGGACCATCAACCTGAGCTCAGTGGCAAATACAACTAATTTCTAGAATGTAAGCAGCCAGGTATTCTCCTGACTGCATTCCTAAGTGGGAACACCATTTCCAAACGTGGGGAAAAACCTAAAGATCGGCCCCAACAAGTTTAGCATGAGAATGCCGTTCAGATTTCCCGAGGACTTTTCACAGTTGGCAGAAAACTGAAGTAGGTTCACGCGTGAATGTGCACCTACCTGAATGGGTCTGGGGGGTGTGTCGTTGTCACTGCAGATAGCTGACAAGGGCTGATCAAATAGGGATGACTTCAATTCTGGCTCTGAAGCCCCAGAAAAATCTGATGAAGAAGAAAGCCTTCTCATGAGAAAGAGCCAGTTCAACACCTTCTTTCTCTTCTTAATTTCTACAGCCAAGAAAACAAAGCAAAGAGAAATTAGATTAAAATATTGATAAGCAAGGATCCAGATAAGACAATGGATATTGTCATCTATGGTTTGCCGTGTGGGACAAATAATGTTGAAAAACCGAGGAAGCAAAGGGTGTGAATCTTAATCTAGAAAAATCAACCTGAAAAACAACTACAATGTTACCAGGGCAGCCAGCCCCTAAACAGCAACACCAAGGTTCCTCAAAGACTCCACCTTTCCTGTTTTTACACTTTACCAGCTGTTTGCTGCAGAAAATGAGCAAAACCTAACTAAGCAGGTCATAAACAACCATCTTAACATATTGACCTCAGTAACCACGGTGGATATTTCTGATGTGAAATAGATTATTTTAATTTCTTCCTTTGACTAGTGAAGAAAATGAAACTTATAGGAAGAGGAAGTGACTTGCTCAAGACCATTTTGAAGGCTCTACACTGGGCGGGCCATTAAACAAACCTCTGTGGCCATGCTAACACTCGCCACTAGAGGGAGCTACACCACGCAGTCTGTCTACAGTCACCTGCAGGGTTTTCCCAGTGGACGCTTTAGGGCAGGGTGGGCACAAATTGCTGCAGGAAGGTTTGAACCTAGACCTTACCAAGATATTTTATCCTTGCAAAATCCTGAAGACGTGTGCAATGGGTATAACGTCTAACAAGTTTCCTTCTTTCTCTGTTTTCTCTCTCCTTCCTTCTCCTTTGTTTTCTAATTATAAAAGCTACATATTCTAAATGCATTGGCGTATGTTTCTATACTTTTTATACCGGCAAGTGGAGGAGGATGGATAGAGAACTGGCTTGTCCTCACAGTTCAGGAGAACTGGGTCAGGGTTACATTATAATGCAATGAATTGTGGAAAAAATTGAGTGAACGGTGGGTTCTTTGGGATTTGAGATTAGTAACAATTGCTTCATGTGCTCTTAGAATCATTCTCCGTTAGAGGAGGGCGAAAATGGTACAGGCAACTGTGTATTTTTCACATGTATGCACATTTTAATTGTCAAAACATAAATGCCAGGAGATCTGTAACTCCATTAAAACCCCTCTGGAGAGCTGGGGGGTTGGCTTAGGGAAGATCTTTTCTATCAGAGTGCTTGCTCTCTAGTGAGCTGGAGCCTCCCTGCCATGCAAGTGTTAATGTTCTGTGGTCTTTAAAAGAACACTTTGAAAAAAAAATTCCTAGTAAAGCACTGTGGTTTGGCAAACTAAGAACCTCTACATGAAAGATCAGTATGTTTTCAAAACTTACCAATTAGCTGGCAAAGACTATCTTCGCTCTCACATGATGCCAACAGAGGATGTTCCTTGGTGTCACCCTAAAAATAGATTTATTTTAGTTAAAAATAATGACTGAAGAAATCTGCCCAGTCTTTCCCCACAAAATACATTCAACATTTTATTCATATCAAAAACTAGTCAATAGTCCATTAATTTTTTCTGTCTTCCAGAATCAATACTAATGTCCTGCTTATCATGATAGAAGATCTCAATTAATATTAGTCTTTAATTTACTACACTTATTATGTTGATTTTCTATCCTGATAACTAAACAATACAAATGATATTCAGTTAAAATAAAGTTTTCCATCTCACAGTGCAGATAAAAAGTTTTAAACATTGCTTTCTTACCTCTGATCGACATTCAATTAATGTCTCCATATTACTGGCATTTAGTGTTTTTGACTAAAAGAGAAAACACTAAATTAGGTAAACCTCTTTGACTCTTGCCATGAGAAACCATGAATTAATAAATGTAAGAAGGGCGCATACAGCATGGCAGCTGCTTGTCAACTTCATTAGAGTTTGGGCTGACTGTCCAATGATGAGCTTTGCTCCTGTGTGGCCTTGGCTCTGTGTACGAGAAATCATATGGGAAAAAGTTAGGAGGGATACACGTAATGCATTGGCCAATTTCAGTGCCACTCTGATTAAACACAAAGTTTGAAACTACTGGCTAGAAAAGTTTTCATTTAAAGTCAGTTATATGTTACCAGATGTCTTATGCTATTAAACACAACATCTGAACACACTTATTTCTAAATGTTTTAAACCTGATATCTTCATCATGCCAAACTTTGTTATTCATTTATTACGTTCCCATCAGGAGATAACCTGAATAACAATTACAATAACAACTAAAGCTCTTTTTTGGAGAGCTCACTGTGTGTCAGGGCACTGTATTAAGTGCTTTGCACAGATTTTCTCATCTAACCGGAAAAGGAAAAAACGTATTCCCAGGATGCTACTTATAGCAGACATAAAACAAAGATAACATGTACAGAATTCCTATACCCCAAAAGTGCAGGCTTCACATTAAAGCAAAGCTTTCTGTGTTTATTCTTTATAACACTATTTGTTGCATATTCCACGGTGTCACTATTTTCTGTTGGATATGATCTTAAAGCCCAGTGACCCGCTAGGCAGCTTACTGTCTTGTCATGTTAATTTATGGTACTTACCCTCCGAGGGCCTCCACCCAGAGTTCTTTTACCTCCCGTGAACTGTGGAAAATGGGAGAAACAGCAAGACACTCAGCTCCTACTAATCCACTGTCAGTGAGGAGACTGAACTGCTCTAACTTCACATGTTCTGTGTTATAAGGGAGAGGGGGCGGGCAGGTGGAAATTCAGAATATCACTGAGACCGGAAAGAACATCACGGGCTGTCACCCGGACAGAGTCAGCCAGACACTGGAGAGCTCTCACTTCCTCATTCCTTTTAGGGCAGCTCTGGTTCTTTTTTCTTCTTCTTCTTCTTCCACTTCAAAGCAAGACATCTGTAAACTACTAAGAGTGGAAAAGATGACATATGGCCATAGGTGAAGGCTCTGATTAATGTCATAGGTGGGATGTATGAATAAGAAATTGTGTTATTCCGTACGTAAACATCATTGTATTTTCTAAAGTGGTCATTTCAGGTGCCCTTTTTGTGGTATCCTGTTTGGGTGCTGTCTCCCCTCCCACCCACCATCTCCTCTGTTCACCAGTCACTGTACATTGATAAGCACCCTCTAGGTGCGGGATGTTGCCCCTCTAAGAAACCCAAGACATGCTGCCTCTTTTGAAAAATAGTCACCATCCAAAGCCAGGTCTGGAATTAGGAAGAGTCCACCAGAGCAGGCTGTCAAAATATTAACCTCTTCTTTCCCTAACTCAATACTTAGGTCTTAGTCAGATTAGATCTAATTCTGTCATGGGAGGTAAACAAAAAATTCCTTTGGTCAGACCATTCGAAAGTAGAAAGGAGATGGTGAATTTCATCTGTGGATCCTGCCTTCTGGTTGAGAGAGAAGGCTGGTCTTTTCTATGGCTTAAGGCTATATATGAAATGACTCAAGTTCCTCGACAATAGAATCGAGACATAAATTGTGACACATTCACACAGTGGAGTCTTACAGAGCCCTAAGAATGAACAGTGTATAACTACATTCAACGATATGGTTGGGTCTCACAAAATAATGTTGAGCGAAAGAGGCCAGACACAAAAGATTGCATCTTGCATGCAAAGCCCCCAAACAGCAAAAGTAATCTGTGCTATTAGAAGCCAGAATAGCGTTTCCCTAGGGCTGGATGGTGACTCTGAGGGATCAGAGAGGGGCTTTGTAATGGTGCATCTCTTGGTCCAGGTGCTGCTAGCCTGATGTGTACATTTCTGTATGTATGCTATTCTTCAACAGAAAGTTTACAAATACCTTGACTTAATTCATTATTAGCACCTGTAATTCTAAGCTTCTTTTTATATTGATAGCGCTATTGTCTTTATACTGAAAGGAGGTCATGATCTGGCATATTTTGGGAAACTGAAGCACAGAGCTGTTAAAATTTGCCCGGTAACTCGGAGTCTCGGCGGGTGACCTCAGGACGGAACCAGTGTCCAGGCTTCCAGCCAGAGGCGCCCTCTCTTAAAACTGCCAGAGTTCACGCAGCACCCCACCACATCTGTAGATGTCATTGCTCTCTCACCCTCCCCCTTACAAACCTCTGAGATGAATTCACTGATTTTCATTATTGTTATGAAAAAGGGCATTTATGCTGTCCTATCCTAGAGTCAGACACGTGGAAGGTACTCAATAAATAATTTCTGTATAAATACATTTACTTATGAAATAGTCACAATAGGATATTACTATAATACATATTCTTTGCTAATATGTATTTTATGAACTTTTTCGTTGGATACTTTCTTTGGTTCTTCTAAGAAACTTAATGTTTGCACTGCTCTTACAACTAAAGCATCCATCCTCAATCGATATATTTCCCTCTTTTTAAAAATGAAGACCATATTTTTTTCTAATCCTTAGGGCTTCTTATGTTATGCCCTATACCCCACAATACACATTCCACCAGTGATTTAAAAACTTTCTTTTTGTCATGGGATTCTATAGTCAAAGGAAGATGAATCTAGAATCCTGATACATAAAATGTTTAAAAACTTTTTTTTAAAGTATGTTGCTCTAGTGAGAGATGGGTGGGGAAATCATAGGCCCATCCGTTTTGCGTCTTCTGACAAGTCCAAGCTGGGGGGTTCTTGAGGAGACTCAAACACTCCTATACCAGCAGTTCTCAAGGTGCCTTTAGTGATCCCTGGAGCCCTTTCAGGAGGGTCCATGAGGTCAAACTATTTTGTAACAATACTGAGATGCTATTTGCCTTTTTGACTCCATTCTCTCAAGAGTATATAGTGGAGTTTTCTAGAGGCCACATGATGTGGGATGTTTTGATAGCTATGGGAATGCAAACTTGCATTTTCTTGTGTTTTAAATTTTTCTCAGTTTTAATTTCTCCTACGATACATATGGGTAGATATAACTTAGATAAATTAAAGTGCTTTAGAGTTGTCAATAATTTTGTAAAGGGCTCCTGAGACCAAAAAAGTTTGAGAACTGCTGATCTACATCATATCTTTGCATGTGAGAAAATTCCACATTCGTGTCTTATTTGCCTATTCTCTTCACCTTATTTACAGCCATAGCCATTTTCAATGAAAATCATTGCCAAGGTGTGTTGCCTGACAGTCCATCACTCCACACTGCGTAGTGTTTATTAAGAGCTTCAACAAGTCTTAGAGTGAAGAAAGGATTCTTTCCTGCTTGGTTACATCTGCTGCACTGTGATTTTCCATGTTTTTCATGATGGCTCTGTGCTGGCAGCTGCCCCAAGCGGTCTTCACCCCCTTTCCTCTACTTCTGAGTCTCGTGTCCTTTATGGTGATCACGTCACTACATTTCTTCTCAGTTGTCCTAGGGACACAAACGTCCTTCTATATATAAACTATAAACTCAGCCATCGACATATGGCAGTGGGGAAAAATGAGAAAGTAGGACATAAGAAAAGTGCTGTTTGTCTTTGGATATGTCATTTAAAACATTGTGAATTTGTAAGTGAAATTTGATTGTTGCTGGGGGTTACATATTTTTTTCACGTAGAGGATCATGTCTTTAAATTTATTATGAAATACAATAAGAAATAGACTTATACAAACATGTTCATTACATGTTTCAGTAACAGCTCTTTTGAAAAGCGGAATAATGTGTTTGTTAATTATGTTGTGATAACTTCGGACTTTTTAAAAGGAAGAAATGATAAAAACGCAAATGCTATAAATTATATTGAATAAAAAATTCCCTCTAATCTGGTCTATTTTCTTCCTTTCCTCCTCCTTCTCCTTTTTCCTCTTCTTTTTTTGAGACTGAATTATGGGACTAGACATGGATATTTATTGACATTGAATTTCAGGGCTGAATGGGTTTTAAGTGAGCAACTAATTTAACATCCTGTCCATATCCTGATGCTTTTATCTCTGCAGCACCCCTCACCAAATTGTCTCTTTGAAATTGTTCTCAAAGTCCTCTCTTTCTGAGGGCATTCCAACTGCTGAGTGAGCCATTCCCTAATTCAGCAGAAGGCTCCTGGCTATGTCAGAGTGAAGCCTGTCTTGAAAGCCTTTCCTGTTTTAAATCCCATTCTATCCTGGGAGATAGCCTTCCAGCTTCTTCTATTCAACCCCTGCAGCCCCCATGCCTCCCACCCCAAAACAAACAAAGACCCTTCTCAGTAGGTAACATCCTTTGTTGGCATCCATCATCAGCTCTGCATTCTAAGATTTCAAGGCAAAAGAAAGGGGTGGTGAGACGCTTATTTAACACTACTACATGCCCTCTATTGTCCTAGTCATATTCAAATACCACATTTCACATCATTTTTAGAACCACACTGAGTACGTCACTCTCCCTGTCTTATGGCTGAGTCACCTGGGGCTCCATGTCAGTTCATTTACCCAACGTCACTCCGTTGAACCTAGTCTTTTGACACTAAGTCCAGTGCTCTTTCCATGATTTCTCTTAAGGATAATCCTTCAAGTGATTCATTTATAAATGGAAACAATAGGTCTAGACCTTGTATACCAATATAGACCTCACGAGTCCAGGTGGATCCCTATGGGGAGCTCTTACCAAGCAGACAGAGTCAGATTTAGGACATTGTCCTGAAACTTCAAAATCTCCTTCTGTCAGTTTCATTAAAAATAGTCAATCAAATACAATTTACATCATCTTTAAAAAATACATAGCACCAAAGATTCAGTGACCCGCAGAAACTGTTACACAGAGAGATTAGCATTTTTCACTTGTCTGTAATTCTTCCATCTGCCTACAACACACTACTTTACTGAAGTTCGTAGTAAGTAAGCCAACAGAAAAGAGTTAAGTTAGAGCCCCTCATTTTTCAAAGCAGTAATATCTTTTGGCTCTTCTTATAGACTGGACCATGGATGGGAGAACCAAGAGGGAAGTACCATTTTTGATGTCCCTGGGAGAGTCTAAGAGTCATCATCTAAATAACAGGTAAGTTTTGTAACTGATGGTAAGCCACCATCAGCAGCTGGTCCTGGTGGCTGACCAAAGAGACGTCCACCTCGTCCACCATCAGTGCTGCCGTGATCGGCACATGGTTCCCACTGTGGAAATAGAGTCATAGAGGACAGGTCCTGCACCACTGATTCTGAAACTCTCAGAGTAAGTTTGACTGCTGCAGTTTCTCTGAACAATAGTAGAACATTTGTGAATACAGTGTGAAATTTGGAAGCAGCCAT
Organism: Eubalaena glacialis; assembly: GCF_028564815.1. NCBI lineage: Eukaryota > Metazoa > Chordata > Mammalia > Artiodactyla > Balaenidae > Eubalaena > Eubalaena glacialis. Next base: position 8,626,862 of record NC_083727.1, on the reverse strand, counting down.
ATCGAAAAACAAACAAACAAAAAAGGAAAGATCAGTTTCATTCTCTCCATAGTCTTGCCTCATAATTTCTTTCGAAAAGCAAGTTCTTACCCTGCATGACAAGAGTTTTCAGAACATGGAAAGAAACTTAACTGGCTTTTGCTAGCCAGCAGAAATAGACAAGACAGGCGGTCGTGTTGAAGAAAAACACACACTCATGAAGGTGATTCTCACGTTAGGACGTTTATTACTTAGCTCCTGGTCACAACAGATTTTTCTCCCAAGAACTGGCTTTGTTTTTACTGTGGCGTGTGTCTAAAGACAATAAACTCTGGGACAGGGTCTGTGATTTCTATGCTGAGTGTGCAGTTTCGTGGTGTTACTGAGAGCACTTAGGTTTCTTCCTGCATCTCCAGGCTGACTCAGGATGCCCCTTCACAAAGGCTCTTGCTACTCCAGTCCTGACAGTTGTGACCAAGACTTATGAGTCACTCACCCTGTATTTTCCAGATGGACTGTGCAGTCTTACTCAGCTTGCTGTGGGAACACCCACTTGAGAACCAGTCTTTCCATTCCAGGCTCACTCTTCCTTTCTCTCCCTTGGTCCGCTCAGTGACCCAGAGCCCCAAGTTTCTCAATTAGAGTGATATCAATTACTTCTTGCATAGAGGATTATTTTCCCAAAGAGGTCACAATTTCCTCGAGGACTTTTACATCACGCCAGTACCTGGCTACCTAATGATTGATGGATACACTGATCTTCTAGAAAGTTTTTCAAGTTACAAATAAAAAAATTCAAAAAGAATCTAGCCTTCTTTTCTGATTATGACTTGTCACGTTTTAGCTACAGAGTCTATTGTCATTCCCTAAAAGTGCACCCCTGCACCTCCAGGCCTGTGGTGAAGCTGCTTCCCTCCCTGGAAGGCTGTTCACCACATCAGCCCTTTGGAATCACCCCCTTCCCTCCCTCCGAGTCCAGCTCAAGTCCCATCTCCTCTAAGACGCGTCCCACAGACCCTTGCAGAATGAATCAAGCCCCCTTCCCTTGTTCTGCAGCAGCAGTTCACCCCGTGCCTCCAGAAAGCAGGGGCCAATCTTCACCTTTTGTCCTTACAAGTGCCCCGCAGAGTGCATTGTACAGAGTAGGCATTTACTATACTTCCATTATTTTCCACAGTAAAATTCTGTTATTAAATGAAAGCATTTGACTCTCACTGTATGTTTATTGGTGTTGAAATGTGTTATTTAGCCTCTTTGTCTTTGCTTTGTTGAGAAGGATCTTCTCTCTGTCGTGATGCGACAGTGATGCCCATGGGGGATGCCACTGACTTTGAGAACCTCCTGTCCCAGCAAGCCTGGCCACTGTGATCCGCAGGCTTATGTTGACAGTTGCACATTAGATTTAGGCCCATGGACCTTCTGGTTGTGCCCGAGGTAAGGAGGCCTCACCTGGCTAGGCTTGAGGCAGCAGGGCTCAGCACCCGGATGCTGACTCTGTCATGAACTTGGAGGGCACACAAACAAGACTGTCTCATACCTCCCACCCTCCACCCACCGAAGCCTCGCTCCTCCCAGAGGAGGAAATCCCGCAATGTTTCATCCCGGATCCTATAGCTCCCCCTGCCCCGGGGCCAGGTTCCTTGCTGTGTGGCTGAGGGGACCGGGACACCGGGGCTTAGAATCAAGGACCAGGCCCAGTGGAGTCAACTGTGGCCCAAGGCTCGGCCTCTCTCTGCTGCGAACTCGCTGCCGTCCAGCCAGACTGGGCTTGGTTCTCATCTTTAAATGAGGGCATGGGATTCACGAATCGGCAGGGCACGCGGCTCTGCTAAATTCCTTTTATTTGATGAATGTGGTTATAGTGAATTAGCAGGAAAACTCCTTGCCTGCCTCTTCTCTAAGAAACTTCCAGGAAAGTCTGCGGGCGCGTGGGATGGGGCTGGAGGAGATGCGCCCCAGTCCCTCCCAGCCCGGGGCTCGCGGAGGGCGCTCGGGGTGGAGGGCAGGTGGGGACTCTGTCTGGTGTGGAGGGCATCCAGGCCACGTCCTTTAAGGTCATTTGTTTTCCTGGCAGGAAAAGGGCTGTCCTCCAGCCAAATTTTAACTCATGCTACTGCATGAGGGTTACCTGAACATCCCTGAGGTTTGCTGGGACCAGTGTCCCTAAATATTGCGAGTGTCATTGTGTCTTGCAGAATTATTCGCTGAACCCACAAATGCCTGCGTTTTTGCGGTGGATACATGTATTTTAAATGCGCCTCTCAGATCTCTGTGATAATTAATCTTTGTATTGGAATACAACATAGCCTCAGCATAAAATAATATTTGAAGAACTCTGTGTTTTCAGAAAGCTGGCTCGAAAAATAAGAAAGGCTAGGAGAAAATGTTCTTTTTAAACTGCCTTCCCCACTTATCGAGATCACGATAAAGAATTAGAAATAAAATATCCTGAGATTAGGAGATTAAAATCTGTGAATTGCTGATGATATAGCTACCACCATGTCATAGGCAAGGCAACGCTCCAACTCACTTCATATATCACTTTAAGAACTAAAGAATCCTTCCTTTCTGATGGTATTTTGGCCCCCAAAATTGCACAAAGAAAACACAATGTCAAAAAAGGGTATGCCATCCACCCTGAGGATCACTTAACTATGGCATAATTCAGATTTTTTTGAAGAAAAACAGAAAATGATGAAAATTGAGGTTCTTTGTTAGCAGTCTACAAAATTCATGTGAGGCATTTGTAAAAACAAAATCTGAACCAAAAAGGTGGTAACTATGGAAAAATGTTTAGTTAGCCCATGATTCCAAAATGCCTTTTAAAGAGATATTTACTCTAGTTTAATTTTTTTTAACTTAATGCTTTTTTCATTTGTCATGTGAAAAAAAATTATCCAGGGCTTTAACCTCCTGTTTAAATTTTTAAAAAGAAAAGTATTTGTCATTTTGAATGCGTGTGGTCCCTTTCTCAGATACTTTGCCTTATTGGGTGCCTCCTGAGAAAGTCTCCTGGAAATGGCCTCTGAGGACCGTGTCAGCTCCCAGGGCTGGGCGTTCAGGGTGGTGTGGCCGTAAGTGGGGCAGTGTGGTCAGCATCCATGCAGCTCCCACGGGGGAAGGGGCAGGGGGTCTCCATCCGACTCCTACCTGGCCTGAACGAGCTTGTCAGTGATTAGGCTTCTGTGCTCGGTGGGTGGCTTGGTCTTCTCATTTTCAGATTCAGCTGCCAACCACTTTTCATGACGTTCCTTACCCCTTAGTGGGTGGGACTGGTTGAGTGCCGTTTTTTCTCAGTAACAGGAGCCTTTTTTTAAAAAATTATTTATTTGTTTGTTTATTTATTTATTTATTTATGGCTGTGTTGGGTCTTCGTTTCTGTGCGAGGGCTTTCTCTAGTTGCGGCGAGCAGGGGCCACTCTTCATCGCGGTGCGCGGGCCTCTCACTATCGCGGCCTCTCTTGTTGCGGAGCACAGGCTCCAGACGCGCAGGCTCGGTAGTTGTGGCTCACGGGCCTAGTTGCTCCGCGGCATGTGGGATCTTCCCAGACCAGGGCTCGAACCCGTGTCCCCTGCATTGGCAGGCGGATTCTCAACCACTGCGCCACCAGGGAAGCCCCCAGGAGCCTTTTTGATGCTCTCTCTGGTCCACGCTGGTTCTGGTTTAGATCCCGGGGTATTGTGTAGAGCTTGTGTGATTTTTGATATGAAGAGTCTTTGGACAGAGGGGTCAAGGTGAATCCATGAGGATTCTGGTGAACCTGATAAACTTCCCTTAGAGAAAAGGGGATGAGAAAATGGACCGAGAGAATGAGAACAAATTTACACTAGGCCATGGGAGAACGTCTGGTCATCTGTATACGCAGTTGATATTCATAATTGCTCAGCCCTCCCCTTCCAGGGGTGGATGGACGGGACCAGGCCCCCTGCTCCGTTCTTTGTTGCCCACGATTCCTGGGCTCTTCCTACAGAAAAAAGAACCACAAGGTTTTGCCTCCTGCCTTTGGGCCATAAAACATCATACAAAATGCTAGTAACCACGTGACATATTTTTAAAAAATTCTTGTATCTTCCCTAAATTTTACATATGTTGACTGCGAACATATGTTGACTGTGAGCCCAAATGCCATTTCTCTGAGATGCATCCTTTGGGAAAAGTTCAGGGGCTTCCCTGGTGGCGCAGTGGTTGGGAATCTGCCTGCCAATGCAGGGGACACGGGTTCGAGCCCTGGTCTGGGAAGATTCCACATGCCGTGGAGCGGCTGGGCCTGTGAGCCACAATTACTGAGCCTGCGCGTCTGGAGCCTGTGCTCTGCAACAGGAGAGGCCGCGATGGTGAGAGGCCCGTGCACCGTGATGAAGAGTGGCCCCCGCTCGCCGCAACTAGAGGGGGCCCTCGCACAGAGACGAAGACCCAACACAGCCAAAAATAAATAAATAAATAGATAAATTAAAAAAAAAAAAAAGTTCAGTAAATCTCAAAGGGAACCAGTTTTCCAAATTTGCCATAGAGTGGTGCCCAAACTTGAGCAGTTATCAGCATCACCTGGAGGGCTCATTAAAACCCGGATTGTGGGCCCCGCCCCCAGAGCTTCGGATTCAGCATGTCTGGGGAGAGGCCTAGAACTCTGCATTCCTCACAAGTCCCAGGTGATGCTGAGGCAGCTGGTCTGGGGACCACACTTGGAAAGCCTACTGGTGAAGTGTCATGAAAAAGTAAAAAGTAGATGCATTTACTCCTGCTTCCTGGGCACTGGGGTGGTTTATATAATGACATTTTTATAATCACTGGGTTTTTCCACAATTCTAGCACTTTGTTGGCTTTCATGCATTCGTCTTGCCCCTGAAATGAGCCTGCAGGCTGTTACAATGGAGAAATTCATTCCGACACCCTGAGACAGCCCTGGGGGCCCAAAAGGAAGTTCACCAATGTTCACTTGTAAGAATGAGTAAAATGACAGCTTCCGCAGTCCGAAGTGGTCCTTCTGCTTTTTTATCAGATGTTTGAATGTATCTCCACGTCTGGTTGCTCTGCTCAACGCTGTTTTTCCAGATAAAAATTTGGGGGCTACTCCAAAGGAGCTGTGCAAACTTTCGTGTCCGGAATAATCCCAAGAACCTTTAATAGGCAGCCAGAGAGATAAGGCACGTACTGCTTGATTCACTTAGAGTCCCAAGATCTAACGAAACAGAAGCTTTGCTAATTTTATTTTTTTTTCAAATAAATGTGGTAATCACCTGTTGGTGACTCATTTCCAGTGGCCCTGGGTTAAGGAAACCAAATGGACCGCAAGTTACACTAGCCTGTTCTGAACCTTGGAGTTGGCTGTTTGCCCACAGGGCATCTATTCCACATTAGGAGGGCTCAGCTGTCTACAAAACGCCCTCCTGCAAATCCCTAAAAGGTTGAAGGCAAGCTTCCTTTACTATTGCTACCAGAACATGCCATGTGAGAGAAAGAGAGGGGGTGTGTGTGTGTGTGTATAACATTGTCCTTTCACTTACACATCACAAATGACCAGGTAGACAGAATAAATGTTAGTTGACTCTTTCTTGCCAAATGAGATAAGGCAGTTTCAAGTTTAAACAGCAGTCCTTTGCACACTTAGCTGCACATTAGAATCCCCTGGGGAGCTTTTAAAAATCCCCAGTACCAAGGCCACTTCTTATACCAGTGAAATTGTCATTTCTGAAGGTGGGATCCAGACATCAGTATTTTAAAAAACTCTACAGAGAATTGCAATATGCAACCAAACTCGAGGACCAGAGATTTCAGCAACAGCTTTCCGGGTAAACTGATCTGTTAATTCTACAACTGGATCCTTCTCTGCAACCGTAGGCCCTGGACAAGCTTAGAGGCAGCAGGTGCATTCCCAGGCAGGGCAGGAGGCTGGGTCTCAGTTTCCCTCCTCAGAAGAACACCAGCTCAGGAGAACCACTTTCCTGACTCACCCTCTTTTGCTCACAGAGTGGCAGAGTTGGGGTGACTTGGGATCCACTGCAATTTTGGGGTTGATTAAATGTGGCCACAAATTCTTTGCAGCTGCTCCCATTAAGCGATGGAATCTACTTCCCCACTCCTTGAAGCTGGGCTGGTTCATGACTTGCTTTGACCAGTAGGATGTAGCAAAAGGGATGTCATGTCAGTTCTGGAGCCTGGGCCTCCAGCTGCCCAGAAGTTTCCACCTTTGCTCTCTTGCATGCAGCCCTGAGACGGCAGTATGGGAAGCCAGTCTAGCCTCCCAGAGGATGAGTGGCCACGTGGCGGAGTGGTCAGGCGCCCTGCCCGGCCAGCACCCACTTGCAGACCTCAAGGACTCTCTGGCTGAAGGCTGTCACCTGAGTGAGGCCATGTGAAACCAGCAGAGGAGCTGCTCAGCCAATAGTATCAGGAAAATCAGAAATTGCTGTTGTGTAAGAGACTGTGTTTTGGGGTGGTTCTTACTCAGGAATAGATGCCTGAAACAAACAGTGACTACCTCAACTGTTCTCATGACTTTTGCACAAGTGCCACGAGGACAGCTTTGCATTGCATTGCCAGTACTGATTTTAAAAAGCACTGATTGAATCTCCTTCTCAGCAGGAGTCTTTATTTTAAAGCAGCTTCATGAACTATTGATATGGTATTTCTCACAGTGAGCACGTGATGCATTTCTTCACAGTAATAAAGTTTAAAGTAGGCTGTAGAGATGTAAAATAAAAATCAATCAGTGGAGGAGACTAAAAAAAAAAAATCAGTACCTATGGATACAAATTATATATAAGGAAGTTTTCAGATGCAAAACTGAAGGTTAAATTATCCAAAACTTTGAATGATACGTTGGTAGATTCCAGAAAAGAACGACTTTCTCTGAGGGCTCAAGGAGTTGAACTGGGCTACTTCTGTAAATTTAGTTCCTATATTATTTATATTCAGTCAGTGGGCAAAGTGCTTTGCTTGCTGTTGAAAAGACTGAGAAAAGGACATGGTTCCCAAACTCAAGGAGCATGTATTGTGTTCCTATGCCATCATTTCAGTTTCCCAAGTTATTAACTGATGACAACATACATAATCTCAATCCTGATGGTTGGAATTCTTATGGGAACGTTCTGTGGTTCTTCAGTGTGAAGAAGGGGTGCCAATGTTCCATGAGGGCTCTGTGGACGGGGGGATGGAGCAGGGTGGAGGGGCACTTCTCATCCAGCAACCTTGAAAGGGCTTTTACTGGGCAACATATTCGTGTGATTCAGCATCTAGAATTAATTAAATGAGAAGGCTGTGCCTCACAACTAACCACTCAGATTGTATTACCTCGTCCTGTTACACACATGTGCCCACGTATGTGCGAACACATACATGAACACATTAGTTTGCTTGGGTCGCCATGACAAAATACCATAGACTGGGCAGCTTAAACAACCAAAATTTATTTTTCACAGCTCTGGAGGCTAGAAGTCCAAGATCAAGGTGTCTGCAGGTTTGGTTTCTCCTGAGGCCTCTCTGCCTGGCTTGCAGATGGCTGCCTTCTCACTGTGTCCTCACATGGTCTTTCCTCTGTGTGTGCACATCCCTGGTGTCTCTCTGGGTATCCTAATCTCTTCTTATAATGACACTGATTCTTACTGGATTACAGCCCATCCTAATGGCCTCATTTTAACGTAACCACCTCATACAAGACCTCTCAAAATACAGTTACATTCTAAGGTACTTCGGGTTAGGGTTTTGGCATATGAATTTGTGTGTATGTGTATGTGGGGTGGATATATATTCACCATATATATATATATATATATATTTCATTGACAGGAAGTATGCCTGCATTTTCTTCTATGTCAAGGGGTTAGAATCAGCTCTCTGCCTTATGTTAAAATCTACAGATAAAGACAAAGGGACGAGGAAAGCAGGTGGTTTTGAAGCAGCGGATACTCAAGTCTGAATCATTGAAAGTGAGGACTGGGAAAGCTGCAGGAAGTCTGGAGGACCCGGTGGCCAGGGGGTGTGTGTGTGCGTGCGTGTGTGTGTGTGCGCGCGTGTGTGTGTGTGTGTGTTGGGGTTAGGGTTAGGGCTTAGGGTTAGGGTTCTGTATGCCGGCCCTGGCTCTCCGGAGGGGCATCAGTTAACTGGAATAAAAATCCCACCTTCTTGAGTGAGATTGCTCAAGTTCTTATTCAGAAATAATTGTCAAAGAGGAAATTTTGGCGGTTCTTTTCTTCCTTCTCATTTTTAAACTCTGCTTGATGTGATTAGGCAGACAGGACTTCCTTAAATGAAAGTCACTTAGTTCCCACTTTCTCGAATTGGAGGCATTTCATATAAAAAGCCAGGATGTCAGGTAGATATGTGAACATTTCTTAACTGAAGGGGAATTCTACAGATAACTAGGAAATCGGAGAGCAGGATTGAGGATGTTTACCTAAGTCCAACAACGTGTATTAATTTACAAACTCAGCAGACTGTGTTATAGAATCTATTCAATATTCATGTCTGAGGGACCTTTTCCCAAATTCGTCCAGCAGACCATTGTTCATCCTCCATGGCGGAGCACTTCTGAAGCCAGCCAGAGGGGGTCCCCACAGCCTTCCCCAAGAAGGGCTGGAGCCATCACGGCGGGAGGTGATGGCCATGGGGGGAAGGGAGACAAGGTTTCCCAAAGGAAGTATGAAACGTCTACCCAGGAGCTAACAGTGAGACAATGTTACACTGAAATCCTAAAACTGGAATTGTCAATGAGAATGGCCAGATGAAAACATCAAATCCTGCAGACACTGAATCCTACAGGCAGAAGTCAACACGAGGAGTCTGGGTGGAAAGCTGCCCATGTCCTTCAAGAGGCGGACATGGGATATCTCCTTCCTGTAGGTTTTAATTTTGTAGTTAGTTTGCCTTCCTGCTTACTTTTGTTTGTTTGGTTGGTTTTAGTCATGATGGGGTTGAAAAACACTAAAGAAGGAAGGGAGGGTGCACAGTGTTTCAGCAACGACCCCTGGACATAGAGATTATAAATTTTACTCAGAGTTCATTAAGTGAGTAAAACATGTAAATACTTCCTGTACTGCTTTTTCTCAATAAAGGAACTACTTTCCCCCCCGAAAAAGGAGCCATGTCAGGGACACAGAGTCACACAGGAGCCCCAGGTCTCTTCTGAAATGCAGGGACCTGTGTGTCATGGCTGTCACCGTCAAACAGCAGAGGGTCTCCCAATGTCTTCCCAGGGAGCCTGCCTCGTGTTCCTCAACTGGTCCCTAGGGGTCTGAGGCTAAACAGATGAATGGTGGTCTTTTCCTGATTCACAGACTCTAAGTTGAGAGACAACTTGCTTAGTTTTAAGTTGTCCTGCCATATTTATTGGGAATTTGCCACCAACACTTGTCTATATTATTAATCTACTCTGTGATGCTATTTGATTTGGTACAAAATTATGTGGTTATTCTAAAGTCAAAATATTAACACTTCAAGGTTATCATAAACCCTTCCTTATGACTTTTGGGTGCCCTAATGCTCAAACAAGGCTGCTAACAGGGCCCTGGGGATGCCTCATGCAGTTATTTGCTTCTGTCTCTCTGTGAGGGCAGGGGCTGTGTCTTATTAAAACCAATATTCTCTCCATATTGCCTGGCACGTAGGGACATCCAGTGAAGGCTTGTTGAAGAAATGAATTCCCCTAGGGGCCATCTGTGAGCATATAGCACACATGGCCTTGACTCTGCAGCTAAGGGTGATGGAGTGTCCTCAAGTGGCAGCAGAATCATTAGTTGTGTTCATCCAAGTGTTGGCCCAGAGTCAGGAGAAAGGAGGAAGCAGGGTCACGTTCCCTCTTGGAGGACTTTATGGGAAAGAAGAAGATACTTCCTACATGGTACTGAGTCTGGTTTTCTCTGTGGTCTGTCTTGGAAGTCCCACTAATAGTGTGACCAGTGGAGAGAAGTCTATCCCAGGGGCCCCAGTAGAGGGACTGTATAGAAAACATTTTACAAGAGCTCAGGCAAAGATCCTGAACCGTGGGGGGAGGTGGCCACAGAGCCAGGAAAACTTTGGGCTGGTCCCCTGGAGTCTCTCTTTTGTTCGTTGGTGCCCACAGGCATGGAGAGAAATACCTTGTCTGAAGCTGGACAGGGGATTCCTCACTGCTAAAGTTACTGACGAGCCCATCTCTCCCGGAGCAATAGGAATTGAGGGGCTGTGCCGGTGATCACTAGTGATACTCGTGGGAGGATAGAAAGGCTTTCGAGTTAAAGTTCCTTCACATCCTTCTCAGGGCTCTACGTTTCACATAGTATATCTATTTTTTTCTTAACTGGAAGAAAACTATCCCAAGGTTTCTTCCAGACCTCTGCATCCTTTCTCGAGGTTGCCAATCAGGGTGGTTGTGTACTAGGACAGCAGTACTCAACGCTGCCTGGACATCAGAGCCACCTGGGGTGCTTTTAATGATCCCAGGGCCCTGGCTGGACCCAGACCAATTTCTCTGGACTCTCTGGACTCAGGTGTCGTATTTTTAAAAGCCCCTCAAGTTATTCCAATGTGAAGCCAATGTTGAGAACCACTGCTTAGAGTTTAATAGTAGTCCTCAAATGTAAAAGTTTTGATTAAAAAAAAAGTCCAAAGATTTCTTTTAATTGCAAAAAGTATATTTTTCATATTCTCATTACTCAAAAGCTACCGAAGGGATTTTTTCCCCCCCTGAACTTTCCATTAATGAAAAACAAAACAAATTTATACTGAAAAGAAGATTCAGCCCAAAGTAGAATTTTCCAGAAAGTTATGGGCAAGTGAAAAAAAAGCAAAGACTATCATTGAAAAAAATGCTTTTTCAGAAATTTCCTTTTAAATCTGCTTGCAGTGAATGTCTCCTTTCAAAGGTGGATAAACAGCATTTGCCAAAAAGTCCCACCTCTGGCTATTGCTAAGAAGCTCAGTGTCAAGTGATGGAAATGCCCAGGGCAGAGTTAACTCAGTCTGACTCAATGTGGGTTTTAAAGAAGAAATTAACAAATTTTTAACAGTAAGAGCGCAAGTGGGTAACAAAATGACTAGCAGCTAAATGACTGGCTGAAAAGGATTATGTGACAGCTAGGACTGATGGCTTATCTTCCAAACACAACTTTCTAAAGACTGTATCAACCCTATTTTTGTTGGCAAAAGAAATGTTTCTCCAATTAGTGAGACAATACCACGCATGTTCTGGATAGTCCTGAACTACCCTGAGGGGAGTAGAAAAAGTGGTGTGAGATATAATAGTTACTGACCCCGGGCCGGATGCATCAGGCAATTGTTAACCCTTTGCTTTGCTTTAATTTGGCACCAAACATTGACCTCCTGATTTTTAAGGCACCAGCTTCCCCTTAGCTGGAGGATAAAGTAGCAATCCCTCAGGCTGACACCTAAGCCCTTTCATGATGAGGTCACATGGCGCCTTTCCACCTGGTGCCCCACTCTGCCCTAATAAGGGCAGTGTCCCTAAAACCTTTCTAGTGAACAGACTCGATGACAAATGAGAGCCCAAGACAGTCTTCTAGACTCTTCTGGTTGTTGCTTTTCTGTTATCACCAGGGTCTTCCTATAGGCTAAGCGCTTTATAGACTACCCAATAAGCACCTTACCACAATTACCAGGTGGGAATTATTACCCTCTTTTTCCTTAAAATCTCAGGGAACTTTTGCAGTCTCATCCTTCAAATACCAGGGTTTGTTTTCGTAATAAAAATAATACCTTTTCACTCTTGAAGTATCTAGTAAAGTTGAGGTGCAGGGAGATACTTATTCCCTGGGTCATCCTGGTTTCTTTGGACACTTCTGACTGAGCACAAAAGTTTGTGAGGGAATTGGAGCAAAGGAATCCAGGGCTAGGCCAAGCTGGAACTGCTCTGCGGGAATGGAGAAGGGGGCATTCCTTGTTCAACATTTCTGTCACGCAGCTGAACTCATTGTTGGGTCATGGCGGTGGCAGTGGTTGTGATGGAGGGAACTTATGGAACAGCAAGAAAGAGACAGATGCAAAATCCAGTTCACCCCCTCCTCTGACTTGGTTGGGTTTCTGTATGGGACGGTGCTTTTGTGCCTCTGAGCCTTCCCTCCTCTTGTCCCTCTATCGAAATGCCCTTTCCTCCTCTCTAAAGTCCAACCTGCCTCTCCCTACAAGGCTCAGCCAGATGCTACCAGCTCCCCAACCCCAAATCCTCCTATTTCTCCCAACTTGAGGTTAACTGACTGTAGTGGGTTGAATTGTGTGCCCCACCCAGTATGTCTAAGTCCTAAACCCCTGTACCTGTGAAGGTGACCTCATATGGAAATAGTCTTTGTAAATGTGATTAAGGGAAGGATTTTTGAGGTGAGATCATCCCAGATTAGGATGGACCCTAAATCCAGTGAAGGGTATCCTCGTAAGAGATGGAAGACACACAAAAACACAGAGGGGAGGCCGTGTGAGGACGAAGGCAGGGGTTGAATTGATGCCTCCACAGCCAGGAACACTAAAGGACCGTCAGTATCCCCAGAAGTTAGGAGAGCAGCTAGAACAGACCTTCCTCAGAGCCTGCAGACGCAATCAACTCTGCCGACGCTGCAGTTTTGGACTTCTGGCCTCCAGAACAGTGAGAGAATAAATATCCATTGTTTCATGCCACCGAGTTTGTGGTGATTTGTAACTGCAGCCTCAGGAAACCAAGACACTGCCTTTTTCTGGACTCGCCCATCATCCCAGCTGATTCCTCCTTGAGACCCATCAATTCTGACTCTATGTCTTACTTCTCACATCCATGTCTGCCTTCTCCTACCAGATCCAGCTCGATGACCCTTCAGGTGTCTGGGGATGACTTCTGCAGAGTTGGTGCAGCATGAGGGGGTCTGAGCACAGAGCAGTTCACACTCCCACAGTGATGAGCACAGCTCGCAGGAAGGCCTGGCCTTGATGGCTGCTCTTGCCCTCACGGCAGGGCTGGCCCAATTCTGGCCCAGCCCTGAGGTCTCTTTGTTGCTTCAGGACTTTGGGGTGTCCTCACCCGACCTCTCTGGTCCACGCCAGGCAGCACTGGGTGAGGGGCTCCTTCCTGGTGCTTCCCACCGTCCACACTGGCACACTCGGCCTCCATTCGGATGATCTCGCCAAGGCCTGTCTTCACCAGACTTGCGGCTCCTTAGGGTTGGAGGCCACACTTTATCTATCTTTGAATTTCCTTAGCCCGGTACTGATGACATATTGATGTTCAGTGACTACCATCTAATGCCCTAAAGGATTTGGTCTCCAGCTAGCTCTTCAGGATCATTTTGTCTTACCTGTTCATTTGGCCTGCCTGTCCCCGCACCAACTCTCCCGCTGCAATCCAGTGATATTGGTTTGGCCAAAACGTTCGTTCGGGTTTTTCCGTAACATCTTATGGAAAACCCCAAACCAACTTTTTGGCCAACCCAGTACCAACCCTCAGCCCTCAGAAGGAGATACCCTGCTGACACCTTGATCTTGGACTTCAAGCCTCCAGAACTGTGCGACAATGAATCTCTGTTGTATGAGCCCACAGGTCTGTGGTACTTTGTTATGCGGCCCGAGCTGACCAGTACACCCTCATAGTTCTCAGATCACCCAGACTCTACCTCAGGCCTTTGCATATGCTGTTTCCTTTGGCTGGAATGTCCTTCTATTACTGGTGTGAAAAATTTGACTTTTATTGAGCACGACTAAGCAGCAGGCTCTGTGCTAGGAGGTTTACGTGCATTACCTCATTTAATTCTCGTAACAACATGGTATCTGGAACTTCCTTTTCATGAAAAGGAGCATTTGTATGCAGGTTGACCCATACTAGTATTATAAATAAAATTCATCTGAGTGAAACAAAAAGAACAGTGTAAGATTTCATGACATCCCAGTGACCACACTGCAGGAACTGGCCAAAGAGCCCCATACCCTAGCCCAGCGTGACACAGAGGAGCTCTTGGGCACCTGATAGTGGATGGGGTGGGACTTCCAATATTAGAAAGAGAAATAATTTTTTTGTGTAACTTAGAGGAAGCTGTTCTGGAAAAGGAAAATCCGTTTGTGACACCCAGTTTGAAAGACTCTTACCTCACGAGAGACTAGGTCATGTGTGTCAGAAGGGAAGCGGATGATTTACTGCATATCAAGTGTTTGGAGCAGAGTTGCGCCCGTAGTAAGCACTATGTAACTGCTGGCTGTTATTATTAGTATTATTCGAAGACTCCTCCCACGGGAGTGTGTCACAAACATTAATTTTGGCTCCTGCCTCGTATATGAGAGCTGCTCCTGTAAAGTTTATAGGACCGCAGTTATCTACTGCAAGGATAAAACATAAATTGTTTCTCTAGAATACTGCAGCAAGTGAAGAAAGGTGACACAAGACCAGCCATTTCCTGCCCAAGCCCCAAGTCTGTGGATACAAGCTTGGCAGGACCTCGTTTCCTTATGGTGATACCCAGTGGACATCTCAGTCCTTCTGTGGGACTCTAAACTTCTCAGGTGTAAATCGGACCCCTTCATGGCCGCAAAGGGAACCGGCTTCCTGGCCCCTTTTGCAGGTGTGTATCTGCTCTACACCATAAAACTGTCCTCCATACCGTGCCACTAAGTGGTTTGCCGGAACAAATTGAAACAAGGAGGGAGGTTGTTAGAAAGTTTCCAAAGCCACGCCCGAGCAACTGAGATCAGACACTCTGAGGGACAATTCTAATCTTATCAATCATGTCAGCAATGAAGCCCATCTTCCCTGACCCGGATTTTCCCCACCGAGAAAAAACAGTCAGCAGTTGGCATTTGTATCACGCACCTGCCAAGTGCTTGGGATTTCATCTAAGCCGCCTCATTTCTCAATCCTCAAAACTACGTGTGCAGCAACCTCTTTCTCCTCCTCACCACTGTGTACAGCAGATACAGTTACCTCCTTACCAGGTGAGGAAACTGAGGCTGGGAAATGTGGGGGAATTTGCCCGTGGAAAATAGGCAGGAAAAGACAGATCCAGGATTCTGACGTAGGTCTCCTCGGCTTCAGACTCTAGGCCATTTCCAAGTCCACAGAGCTTCTCAGCCAGGAGAGCCTGCGTCAGCTGGACCATCCAGACAGGGAAGGACAAGGCTGATGACATGTACCGAGAGGGTCCCACACACGAGCTCTCTCCAGGTGTCTGGAAGTCCTTAGTCGGAATCTGGTTTTGGCGAAGGCGAGTACAAAGGGGGGTGACCCTCCAACTTTACGTACCTGATAGGCCATGAGTGCTATTCACGCGAGTCTCTAAGTCAGATGGGCTCCTTCCAGCCAGCCGAGGGCACAGGTGAGTTTGGATGGCAAGGGGAGATGAAGAAGGCATCAGAGGAATCACCAGGAAAGAGCAGGAAGTTTCAATTCACTTCAACACATATTTTTTGAGTGCTTTCATGTGCCAGGCTCTGGGCTAACAGCAAGCCATGGTCTGGAGCTACCCGGTTCCATGCAGGGTGAAGATGGAAGGACACCCAGCATGGCATGTGGATTGTGAGGGTCAACGGGGCAAAGAATGTAGAAGACAAAGTGGAACTTTTCTACATTACCTTCTTGTCCCACCTGGAAGGAACAAGTTCTGCCCTTTCTAAGGCTTTTGTCCCTTTGACACAACTGATATGGACAACCATTCCCAAAGCAAAGATGGAGTAATTATAATACTGCTGGTGTTCATATTATCATCCTTAGAGTGCTTTAATAAACATAAGAATCCTGTGATCCATTAAGGGACCCATAGAGGATGGTGTGTCATAAGGAAATAAACACCCCTATCAACTCTGCTGTTAGCAGAAAAGTAAGGAAACTCTGCTCTGAATCGTCTTATGAAAGACTGAGATAGCAACCAGCTTTTGCTCCTGTGCTAAACTTCCTACGTGATACACTTGCTCATGGGGTTACATGCTCACAAATGTGCTTTAACGAAAAGAAATACTGTTATTTGTGTAATAAACCCTTTAGAGGGAAATGAAACTAATGCGTAGCCTGAGTCCTAGAATTGGTAGTGAATTACCAAAAGTCAACTGTCTCTCTTCCTTTCTTACCTTTGCTCACAACCTACTTCTCTTACTGCTTTAAAAGCGACTAATTTGGATGAAATGCAGGAAAAAGCAAAAACAGACTCTGAGGTAGCCCTCTGCTAATAATAATGCAGACCCTCCCTTGTTGCTTCTGGAAGAGACATTTTCACATTCTGTTTTGTTGTAACAGCAGTGAGTTAATTAAAGGACCAGGGCCTTCATGAGGATCTTAGTGCTGTACACCTGCAGTTGAACTTGGTGGCGCTCACGGAAACTTGGTGACACAAGGGTTAGAGGCCATCATGAAGAAGACAGCGTTTCCTCCACTGACGATGAGACCTCCGTCCTTGTCCTTGTCCTGCTCTTCCTCCCTGTCACAGGAGACCACCCCCAAGTCAGAGAGAGGCAGCTTCTGTTTGAATCTGTAGCTCTTGGAAGGCCTGGATAAAAGGAAATGAGAATCTGATTTGTATTCTCTGTTCATCTCCTAAGTGCTAACGTGGAGATGCTCCAAGTTAAGCCAGCCGCCTCGTGAGACGCTGAGCAGCCCCAGTTTAGAGGCTTGGTCCTCTTGCCTTCATTTCTATCCATTGCTGTCATTTGGTTAGCGATCTATCCAGTATCCAGACAGTATTTGGAAAGAAAGAACCAGCACTAGCAAACATTTCTGGACCTGTAAGTGTGAAGCACTTGAGGAAGCAGCCATCAGTGGCTCTGATGTGACACGGCACCCACTGGCACAAATGCCTTGAAATTTCCCCCAGGTCCCCAGTTCCAAGTGGAGAATGGACCTGCGTTGGAGGTTTGGCACAGAAGCAGGGATACAGCACCTTTAGTAGAGCCGAGTGCATACCGTCCCCACCCAGCCCCACTTATGCAATGAAATTCTCAGTGGCCAAGTGCTTTGATAATAAAAGCAATAATAATAGATGAGGGTTTCTGTCTTCTCCATTACTTTTTGTTGAAAGCACCAAAAGTCAGCAGGACATGTCAAAGGACATTTCCTCCTGCCTCATTTTAGGAGATTCCCAGCTTTGTTGTAGGTATAAATAAAAAGCACAGTATGGTAGATCAAATACATATACACATACAATGGAATATTACTCAGCCATAAAAAGGAAGGAAATTGGGTCATTTGTAGAGACGTGGATGGATCTAGAGACTGTCATACAGAGTGAAGTATGTCAGAAAGAGAAAAACAAATATCGTATATTAATGCATATATGTGGAACCTAGAAAAATGGTACAAATGAACCGGTTTGCAGGGCAGAAATTGATACACAGATGTAGAGAACAAACGTATGGACACCAAGGGGGGAAAGTGGCGGGGGGTGGTGGTGGGATGAACTGGGAGATTGGGATTGACATATATACACTAATATGTATAAAATGGATAACTAATGAGAACCTGCTGTATAAAATAAATAAAGAAAAGAAAAAAGCATAAGGCCAGGCAGATAGTAGGCACTTAATAATGAAAAGAAAAAATTACGAAAAAATTGGAATTTAGCAGGCACTTTGAAGGATGAATAAAGCCTCATGAGTATATACAAGTGTTGAAACATTCCCTCTTAACAAGAACAAACTTGAAAGTTTCCCTTTCAATCTTAGTGGCCACTACCGTGTACCATAACATAATTATTGTAAGACAGGAAGAAAACAAATTCTGGACATGCAGGAAACATTCACCCTAAAAGCAAGATATTTCTTGACTTCTGGACTCTTATCAAGCTCTTTTTTCTATGAAGCGTCTAACTTCAATTCACCACGAGGATTGTGGGCAGAAAACAACCGTGGCTTTGGCAGGGATTGACGAAGTTGAAAGCCACGGGTGGGGGGTGGGCGGTGGTCCTCATCGTCCCCTGATTTAGGAGAGGAGGGTCACTTTATCTTGATGAGTAGATCTGAACTGAATAAGAATGGAATAAATAGCGAGTCCAAAACAAGGGGCCCATAAATATCATTTAGCCTCAGCGTATTTTCAAAACAATTCAACCATCTCAGAAGCACATGGCAGTGCTAACACATAGCAGCAAACTTTGACGATAGCAGGGCATTGTGAGGATTTCTGGCTGGTGGGGAGGGAGAGGTAGAGGGCAGAAGAGAGGGTAGGGACAAGGTCATTGTAGCAATTCTCTCATTTTTCCAAAGATTAACAAAAGGCATTGTGCTGGCCATCTGGACAAAGTCCAGTTACTCCGCAGGGCAGGCTGACCTGTCAGTCCTAAATATATATATTTGCGACAACAATTTTCTGCTTGAAATAATCAACAAGAACTATGGTTGCATTTAGTTCTCCTTTCTCACATCGCCACCGGGGTACCTCTGGTTGTTTGCACGCAGAGATTCAGGGCAGGAGGCTGGTGGCATCCTCAGTGTAGGCCCCAGTGAAGATGCTGCCACGCATTTTTCTATGGTTCTTATCATCGTGTAAATTCATTCTCCCTTAAGATGTCACCCTCACCGTGAGATCAAAGACTGATCTTTGGGAGTAAACAGACATCTAAGTCTTCCTCCTAAACCTATTTTTGTGTGAGCTGGAGCACGTCAAGGACCAGACTTCGCCATCATGGCTGTCTTCTCCCCCAGCACGCGTTTGTTGTCAAGGGAGATGTGTTTTGGCTTGCTCTTTGCAAGGAACACATCTCTCCCTCGCTGCCTGTGGCCTGTCGAGAGCTATGAGGGACACTGGGATTTTAACTCGAACTCCAGAGACAGCCCTATCCTTCTACAATTTGAAATTTTAAAAGATACGCAGTCGATACTCAACAGTTGCTCTTCTCTCTCCTGCTTCACCCCCTGCCAACACCAGCCCATGTTTTCTGATCTTCTCCATGACAGAAGCAGTCTGGATTATTTTGTGTTTGTTTGTGTCATTTTGGCTTGCCTCTAGGTGGCTATGCAAACTACAAGCCAAATATACAATTTGTCCCTTTTCTACAAACTCAGTTGACAGCAGGGCACAAAGACACTTCAACCCAGCAAGATGCTATGTTTTCTGCTCATACAAAAGAAAAAGAAAATCCAGAAATAGTCAATGTTTTTTCTCCAGGGAGATGGAGTGGGGTGGTTACGCCCCCCAAATCAGCTCCTGGCTTTTGCTTTTTTGGACTTTGTTTTTATTTTTGCCAAGACAGAAGGTGAAAACATGAGCTGTGAAATGTGATTACAAAGTAGTGACATAGGTGTCAGAAATGACATAGGAAACTGCCTTCTTGTTTGTAGCTACACTTGATAAATGGTCATGAAAGCAATGGAGTCAAAAGGGAGGAGCACGACGGGCCAGAGTAGGGGAAGGCACAGCATGGGGCCTTTCCCGGGGAGGGGTTCCGCGTGATGTGTGGGGTGGTCAAGCTCTCTGAAGTGCCTGACATCTTGCCTCACTCCGAGAGGGTTATGAAACCAAGCAGAGTTGACTCAATACGTAGTGTTGTATCTTCAACTGATAAGGCAGCTCAGAGCATCAGGAGGATCACTTTCACGTACTCCTAGAAAGTACTGCACTGCTATTCTGAGGAGAAATTTTTCATCCCCAGGAGTAGGGGATTGTGCCACGGGGATGTCCTCTCTCTGCCGAGACAAGATGGCAGCTGGAGGGCTCTGCTGTCTTGGGAGAGGCTGAGAAATTCAGAGAGGCCAAGGCTAACAGTCCCCCAGGCTAGGGAGGTATAATTTAAAAGGTAGATTATTTGCAAGCTCTCACTAGGTGAGGCTGATTAAACAACTTGGGGAATGCGTATGGAGCTGGGGAGAAAAATAGATAAAAGTGAACTGGATTCACCTGCCCAGTTAATGGATGTGATCGTGCTAGTCCTTTGGGTTTCATCAAATAGTGCTGCCTTAGCCAGTATTTGTGGGTCAGGAATCTCATGATTACAACTAATAACACACGTCTAGACTTTTTGCTTCTTCCTGTTGCCCCAGACTTACGGGAGGGCACCTACAATTCACATCAATTCTGACACTAACTGGAATTACTGCAGACTGCACAGATTAAGGGCTCAGTCCCACAAGACTGCCCCCCCCCCGCCACGACTTCAGATGCCAATCACAAATCCCAGATTGTCACCTGTGCTTTAAATCAGGGTTCCAATGACCCTGTTTTATAAAGGAGGAATGCTTCCCCAGGAAACCCAAGAGTGCTTCTACTGAATTGGCACTTGAGACTGCTGTCTAACCAAGGGAGACTCCACATGCCACAGAACTGAAAGGAAAAGAAGGGAACTAACTGTGAAATCGTAGAAAATACAGATTTTGGTCTGCCTCTAGTTCCTGGCACAGAGCTCCTGAAATCTTTGTAATTTCTTAAGTGATAAGAGCACTTAGGAGAATATTTTATTTTAATTTTTGGTCTTCGATCCTGGCTCCTGACACAGAGTTCCTTGGAACTTCCTGGGTGATAGGAGTATCTTTTGTTCTAATGAAGCAACTTTTGCTGGACTCCTGGATAGCTTCAGGATGGGGGCTGATCACCAGAAAGACCAAGGCATAATTAGAAACATGGAACTTTCAGGCTCACCCCTCATCCTCTGAGAAGGGGAGGGAGATGGAGCTTGAGTTAAAATTGATCATGGCTATATGATGACGCCTCCACAAAAATCTCAAAAATATGGGGTTTGGATAGTTTACAGGTTGGTGACCACCACAAACTGTCAGGATGGTACACCCCAAGTCCACAGAGACAGAAGCTTCGGGGCTTGGGACTCTTCTGGACCTCACCCTATGTACCTCTTCATCTGTATCCTTTCTCATGACCTTTATTAGATAATAAACCAATGAATGTAAGTAAATGCTTCCCTGAGTTCTATGAGTTATAGCAAATGACTGAACCTGAGGAGGGGGGTTGTTGGAACCCTGATTTAAAGCACAGGAGACAACCTGGGATTTGTGATCGGCATCTGAAGTTGGGGGGGGCAGTCTTGTGGGACTGAGCTATTAATCTGTGGAGTCTGCACTAATTCCGGTTAGTGTCAGAATTGCAGTGAACTGTAGGTGCCCAGCTGGTATTGCAGAGCATTGTTTGGTGTGTGGGAAAAATGCACACATCTGATGTCAGAAGTATTGTGTGGCAGGCGTGTCAGAGTTAAGGAGAAACATAGAGTCTTCCCTACCATTACCCCTGCTAGGCTGGAGCGGGGGTGGAGAGAGCTGTATCTGGAACCCAGAGTATTCTGAGTGGTCCTTTAGTACTTCCATGTCCAATGGAAAACTGTAGCAACTGAAAAAAAAAGGGAGGGCCACTGAGGATTCAGACCCCTTTGGAACGAAGGGCTGAGTCACTGCACCACCCAGAGCATTTCAGTAAGCTGAAGCCTTGCCTGAGGACAAAGAAAGCAAAGAAAGGGTCCTGGAGGAAGGAAGCTATATGTCTCAACCAGTTAGAGAGAGGAGGGCTGTAGGAGCTATGCATATTTTCTTACATGTTCTTTGTGTGTGCATATGGTAACATATTTCTTCTTCTCTTTCCTCCTTCTCTTTAAGACTTTGAACAGTATGATTAGAAACCAACTTACAATTTAGTCTTTAGGTAGCATGATATTTGGGCAGGACAGTGATTGAAGTTGAGGAATAATTACCTGTCTCTTGTCTGCATCTTTTTTTTTTTTCCACACCTTTATTGGAGTATAAATGCTTTACAATGTTGTGTTAGTTTCTGCTGTACAGCAAAGTGAATCACCTATATGTATACATATATCCCTATATCCCCTCCCTCTTGAGCCTCCCTCACAGCCTCCCTATCCCATCCCTCTTGGGAAGCTTTGTTTCTTTTGTTCCTCCCTTCCTGGCTCATGTTGAATTGATCAAATTTTCTTTTACCTCCTTATTTTCCCATCTAATTGTTTGGAAAGCATACATTCTGTTTTTTATTATTTTAGAAGTCATCCACTAATTTTTAAAATTTAAAGTTAACATGCATAACTTGACCATATGTTTTTCTAACAAACTCTAGAGGTGATTTCTATGTCTATTCTCTTCTTGAACAAGTCAAGAATGATTTAACTTCTGAGCTTCTCTTCCATCTTTTATGATATTGTCATCTATTATATGGGGTCCATCCTGATTTTAGTTCTATACACTCAATTAGCTATTATTATTATGTGTACCAGTCAGTAACTATTTAGACTCAGCAGTGCATTTTACTGATTTCTTTGGCCACTATTGTGTTTTGGGATCTTCATCTTTCCTTTTGGAGTCAATATCCTTCTTGCTGAAGTATACCTTTCAGTAATTTTTGTCAGCAAGACTCTGTGGGCACCCAACTCCTAGTCTTTTTATGTCTGAAATTATCTTTACTTAGCTTTTAACTTTGAATGGTCATTTAGCTAGAATTTAGATTTCTGTGATGACAATTGCTTTCCCCTGAGTATTTAAAAGGTATTATTCATGGTCCCTGGCATCTCTTATTGCTTCTTAGAAATCCACTGTCGGTTTAATTATTATTCCTTTGTAGCTCGTCTGTTTTGTTCTCCTCTAAGTTCTTTTCTCTTTACCTTTACCTTCGATATTCTGCAGTTTTACTACCATGTGTCTAGTGCTTAATACTACTACCCTAGATTCAGTCTACTTATACAATTTGAAGACATGTTTTTCCTCTCTTCTGGAAAAATGGCAGACATTATCTCTTGAATATTGTCTCTACATCTCTCTCTTTTATCTTCTGTTTCTAGAACTCTGATTAGACACATACTAGCCTTTCTCATTCTACTCTTGTGTCTTTTATACTTCACACTTTATCTTTCTGAACTACATTCTAAGTGAGTTCCTTAGTTCTATATTCTAATTCACTAATTCTAATTCACTATTCTAATCTTTTCTTCAACTGTATGTAACTTTCTATTAAGCCCACCTTTTGAGGCTTTTTGACACCTTTTGACACTTCCATGCTTTTTATTTAATTTGTATAATTTCTGTTTGAGTTTCTGGGGAGAGGTTAATCTATATTTTCCCTCCACACTCTTTCCTTATGTTTTAAATATATTTAGACTCTCTTCAGACTGTATTATTTTCTCCAGTTTTAGATGTGAAAATATTCCTATTTATATTTGCTAACTCCCCCTTTTGGTAATTTGTTTCCTAATGTGATTTGGATTCTTAATTCAGTTTTAGAAAGGGTTGTTTTCCATGAGATGATATTGTTTACTGGAATCATTCCTAACGAGGAGTTTGGTATTTTCCAGAAGCTTCTGGTAAAGCATCTAGAGGCATCTTTAACCAGATGCCTCATCTGACATCTCATTAACCAGAACGGAGTCACGTGCCTATGTCTATTCCAGGGCCAATCAATTGCAAAAAGGAGAGAATACCTTTAGATTAATCAAGTCCACCCCAGTCAAACTGAGGGGGGTTCATCATCCTCTTAGAAACACGGGCTTAGTGGGAGGAGTGGATTCCTGAACAAAATCAGGGTTCTAGTAGAAAGGAAGAAATGGGATATGTACACTTAAACTGTAACACTCCCAGAGATTTCAAATTTGCAAAGACTCGCTTAAGAGTTAAGAATCCAGTGGAGAAATTCCTCAAGGGTTGTGGAAGGGGAAGAGAGAGAAAGAATGATTAAAAACAAACATGGTAAGGGCAAATTTTGGTGAGACTTATTTTGGTGGATTATCATTTATTACCTTCTCCAGAAATGCCTCACATTTCTGTGAAAGGCAAATTTGGTTTTTGTTGCCAGGTATGGAGTAGCTCTAACATTCCACTACGTGCTTTTCTTTTGCCTTTTTCCCTTCTATTCACAAGAGAAAAAAGATGGGAATAAAAGCAATTCAACAAGGAAAATGTAAATAAAATGATCTTTAAATTTCAGCTGACAAAGCAAAAATTTAGTACTAACAATAATTTTAATTAATTTGTGAGTACACTACGATCCTCTGAAGGGATCAAAGTCATCTGAAGAAAGGTAAAGCTATATTCACATTACTGATGCAGGGCTGTGCTTGGCCCCTGGTCACACACACACATACTAGTTAAGTAACATGATAGGGAACAGAGTGTCTGGCTCCTGGTTCTAACCCCATCACCAGGCACACAACTTTGGCATCAGCTCTCCTGTGATTTGTCAAGCAAAGCTAGGACAGCAGTGACAGAAGCAACTGGGTGGGACCAAAGCTCTATGAAGTTTTGCTAAGACTGGTCTACTTTCCTCTGTTCAATCAATTTTTGATGAGTGCCTGCTATGCGTCAGGAACTATACTAAGCGTTGACATGTTAGGGAATAAACAAAATCTCTACCTTCATTGGAGCTTATTGGAGATAAAAACATTGTATAAGGCTTTATATATATATATTTAAATCTATGGGTATTTGAATTTTTCATTATTCATGGAGATATTTGCCACTATGTTGAAAAGTAAAAGCAATGCTGAGCATAGTAGTAGGTGCTAAAATACCTCAAATTCAACATTCTAGATACTGGGTTCTCCATTTGCTTGTGCAACTTCTTCCTGCCCTTCGCTCATTCATTTATCCAAGTGATGTTAGATAAGGTGGTAGAGAAGACATCTCTGCAAAAGCGACAATTAAGCCGAGAACCGAAGACTTAGAGGAGGAATAGTGGTATTGGTAGGAGCGAGGGGAGGGGGCGGCTGAGACAAGAAGAATGTTCCAGAGAAAGGGAACAGCATACACAAAGAACCTGAGACAGGAAATATCTGATTACGTTGAGGAACCACTATTCCCTTCGTGCATGAAGCCATCAGGTACCCCAGCCTCCACGTCCCTCACTCCCTCTAGGGTCCCCACCTTCCTCTTGGGAAGGCTGGCTTTCTCCCTGGCCTTTTGCTCTCCTGTGCCCTCTTTTTACTACTTCTCCCTCACATCCCTTCTCTTGTCCCTTCACCTCACATCTTTTCTATCGTCTTATTTCATCCTTGAACTTGAAGTCTGCCTGGAATTTGGTTGTTTTCTGGCTATAATCTTAATTGTTCAAACTGTGCAATCTATTGAGTCTGTGAACATGCTTGAAATCATTGCTGGTTTTCCTATAAACCAATTTTTAAACATGATACTGCAAACTTTTAACGATCTCATAGGCACACCCTGTGAAAGAATCAACCTTTGTTCAAGGTGAGTTTGCAAGGTGGGCTTCACACATATTATCTCATTTAATTCCAGCCCCGACTCGTCGAGGAGGCGTTCTCATGAGGAAACCAAGGCTGCAAGGACTTTGCTAAAATCCAAACGCTAATACATAGGAAAGCTGGGACGGAAACCCAGGTCTTCTGACTCCAAATCACTCTTTTGCCTTTTGTACAGACTATACTGTTGCCCTGAATAAACACCGCAGTTTTAATTTTAATAACTACAGAACACCTTATACAAAGCTTACATTGAATAGGATTCAAAGTCCCAGTTGATTTTTTTTTTTTTTTAATTTATGGCTGTGTTAGGTCTTCGTTTCTGTGCGAGGGCTTTCTCCAGTTGTGGCAAGCGGGGGCCACTCTTCATCGTGGTGCGCAGGCCTCTCACTATCGCGGCCTCTCTTCTTGCGGAGCACAGGCTCCAGATGCGCAGGCTCAGTAGTTGTGGCTCACGGGCCTAGCCGCGCCGCGGCATGTGGGATCTTCCCAGACCAGGGATCGAACCTGTGTCCCCTGCATTGGCAGGCAGATTCTCAACCACTGCGCCACCAGGGAAGCCCCCAGTTGATTTTTGAGACTTGAACTCTTTTTATTTATTTAGCTCACTTACCCTTGCAGGTGGTACAGACAGAACAGATATAACAACTCATTTTTATCCCCACCCAACAGAACTAGGGTCATTTCTATTTGTTCAAAGAGCTTTTTGTTCAGTTGCTTTTCTGGATTTTCTAGATTAGGATTTGACAAACTTTTCCTGTAAAGGACCAGGTAGTAAATGTTTTTGACTTTGTGCCACCGCTCAACTCTGCCACTGTAGAGTGGAAGCAGACATAGACTAGATGTAAGTAAATGAGTGGGGCTGTGTTTCAATAAAACTTTATTTATAAAAACAGGCAGCTGAGTGGATTTGACCCCCAAGCGGTAGTTTGCTGATCCTTGTTTAAGATTAATGGTCTAGATAAGTAATAAATATTCTAATATTTACTCCTCATAGCAGTTAGGATTGGTTTCAACGATGAGTAACAGAGACCCCAAATAACAGTGACCTAACCAAGAAGGATGTTTCTCTCTCACAAAATGCCCAGAGTGGGTCCAGTGGCCTTGAGGCTCACCACTCACCATCCCTAGAGTGTGGCCTCATTATTAGGTCTGAGATGGCAGCATCCACTTCTAGACGGTAGGATGGAAGAAAGGGGAGGTGGGAGAAGGGCGCACTGTGACTGGCTTTTAAGCAAAGTTCCCAGAAACTATCACATGACACTTCTTCTTTCATGCCATTGGCCAGACTCAGTCACATGGCCACTGGTTTGGCTGCAAGAAAGTCTGGGAAATGAGATTTTTATTCTGGATGGCCATGTGCCTGACTCAAAATTTTACTACTATGAAAGAAAAGGAGAGTGGATATTGGGACAGTTCATCCTTGTCACATACCACTTATTTTATTTTGTAGCTGGATTTCATTTGTGCTACTACTTATGACATAGAATAGTGCACAACCTTATCTTGCTTGATTTAGTAAGAATGCTGCTAATGTTTCATTTTAAAGCGTGCTTATAGATTTCTGGTAGAGATCCCTTATCACCTTAAGGAAATTTTCTTCCTTTTCTTTTTAGCTTATTTTTTAATCAGGATTGAATAAATTTTCTGATAAGACAAGCGTGGCTATCACACCTCTTTCTGTAGTTCACAAGGATAACCTTAAGGCCATCTGAACTGAAAAGGACAGGGTTCCCCATGTATGTGAGCTGGGACTTCTTGGTCCTCCAGGGACAGCTGGCCATGCTGTCAGCGAATCCACCCTAGTGATTCCCCCCAGGGGAAGCCAAAGGTGCCTTTAAATGGAATCACCTCTGTGGGTCTCTGCAAACAGCCCCTGTTCTGTCAGACTTGTTCGCGGCTGGAGTATGATGATGATTTATATCCTCCTGTGTGATAAACTAGCCCGCTGGTGCCACTGGGATCCTGTCTGTATAGGCTCCTCTCAGCAGATGTTGGGAGAATTTACTGCTTGTGTGAGCATAAAACCTGATTCCACACTCCTAGTTGAAATCAGAGTCTCCTAGTCCCTGTGCTTAAGGACTCCCAAGTTCCCAGTGGAGAGTCTTCGGGAAATCACCTTTGGGAATGGCCCCTTCCTCTCTGACTTAGCCAACTTTCCCTGCCTCTAGATTTGACCTGGACCCATTTCACCTGCCTTCTCCTCCTTACTTTGAAGAGATCTGGATTTGTTTTTTTCTGGACTGATAGTACCTACTTGTCCCTTCCTAAGAAAAGTGCTGCCCTTGGTCTGGTCTTGATGCAGGCCCTTCCTAGGTGAGGAAGTCCTATGTCTGGTACTCCAGACCAGCTCTGTCCTGTGGGCTGCTCACATCCAGGTGAAATATCCCCTCTGCTCCTAGGCTGCATGAAAGCACAGATCACCATCAGCCCAAGCTTCACAAGCCACCCCACACGTGTGTTCACCATGTCTCTTCCCCCTTAACGTGATGCCCTGCAATGTTCGTGATGGAGCCCGTCCCATGGGCCTGCGTCCTGGGATGAAGGCGCTGGAGCTGAGTAGCAGCTGACACACGGTAGACTTGGAGCAGGAGCAAGAAATCAACATTTGTGGTCCTGAGCCACTGAGATCTTTGAATTGTTTGTTAGCCACAGCATAGCCTAGCCTATCCTGACTGGTGCAGAAAGTTAAACAAATTTTTTATCGTGAGACTTCTCAGAGCCTCTAAAAGACTGGTGTGCGGCGTGAACCTCTGAGATGGGGACGAGGCATACTGCTTTTCTCAGTCTCAACGCCTAATGCTCTCTCAACTGAAACATCAATTGGGACTTGGATTGCTGTTCCCAAGAAGCCAAATGCGGAAATGGTTGTTCATGTTTTTCTAATTAGATTGAAAGCCCCCCGGTGTACACCCAGGGACCAGCATAGCATGTGGCACGGGGTTAAGTTCAACAAAATCTTGTTGATAATAAAAAACATTAATCCATTCCTACCGCCTCCATGCCCATCCATGAGAATGATTCATTTATTTATTTGCAATAGCAGTTTCTTGCTTTGGGATTCAAGTTAAGCCCTTTACGCCTCCAGCGTAAGTCAAATAAGGTCCTGTCTGTCCTGTCCCTACCGCTGGCCTGTACAGGTGCTCCCTTCCGGGCAGGGCTCGAGAGGCAAAGAGCAGTGAGAGGAGCTGCCTCCAGGAGAGCCGAGGAAGGTAAACGAACAGGATGCCAACGCTGAAACCAGGCAGGATGCCTGGGCAGCAGAGAGGCATGTTTAAGGCCTGTGCTAAAAGGAAGCACTTCCCAGCGCTACAGCTCTTAGAATGCTCTTTGAAGCTCTTCAAAATAAGATAAGGACAGTAGCTTCTTAAACCATGTCGTTGTTGGGGGAAATGATGCTGCCACGGGGACTTTCTTCCTCAAAGGTAATTGCAGGCCAGATTCCTGGGTTCAGAAGCGAAGGGAGCCGTGCTGGCGGAAGTGGGAAACGTTTAGGCCTCCAGCTAATGCTCCTGCCAACGCCTCGGGGGACTCATCAGAGGGGCAGGGGCCTGTGGGTCCTGCTGCCTCTGAGCTTTGAAGGAAGTGGCCCCTGAGTAACAGCCGCACGGCCCACTCTGCAGCGAGTGGGAGGACAGGAAAAGTCAAACCACAGAGTGGGCTTCGCAGCGGCGCACGCCGAGGCCCCTGTCCTTTCACTCGAGGGGGCTTGGGAAGCCCCGGGGAGGAAGGGAAGGCTGGGCGTTAACCTGAAGGTCCTGTCATGGTTTCTGTGGGAAACCACGGGTGTTCCAGGCCTTCAGAACCCAGAGCCCATCCCACGTGGCCGCCCACCCTCCCACCCTCCTGGCTGAATGCAGGTGTCTACCATTGGCCTGTTTCACTGGGGAAGTGGACATCTGACCCCTTCCCATTGAAAAGGGAAAGCACTGCTTAAGTGGGATTTTGATTTGTGAGAGATTAAGGAAAAACTACGAAATAAAACTAGAGCTGCATGGATCCAGGCATTTTCTCCCACCGTGCCTGGCACTGTGATAGACGTTTTCCCCTCATTCTCTCTCCGAACCTGCCCACCACACTACGCGGGGGTCTGTTACTCCCCACATTCTGCAGAGGAAAAACCGGAGCTTCCCGTGGCAGAACGAGGCTGAATTCAGCTCCAGCTCCTGCCCTTGACCGTGGCGCTGCCCTGTACCGCCATTTGGAAATCTTCTGGCTGAACAGAGATTTCGTGGGAACGAAAGACTCCTACTAGGTCAGCACTTCTCCCTTTATCCAGGGAGGTTTTGTCGAGCTCCTGCTTTGTGGGGTCCAGGATGACTAAGGCTCACCCCGTCCAGGAGGTGCCTGTGATCTAGTGCAATTATAGGAAGACAGGGAACTCCTGGTGGAAGACACAGCAAGGATAAAGGCCCAGAAACGGGACTCGCAGGGTGTTTTGGAAGCTGTAAGTATCCCATGCACAAACGGGGTCGGGGGTGGGCAGGAGATGCTCATCAGACCAGAGAGGAGAGTGCCCTCAATGCCAGACAAAGGTGTTGGGCTTCCTGCAGGGGGCGTGTGATGTGACTGACGGGTTCATCGAGCTGCCGTCTGGCGCTGAGGATTGGAAGGGACAGGAGAGAGGATTGGAAGGGATGGGAGAGAGGTGGGGTGCGGAGGCTTGCTGGGATCAGAGTGTGCAAACGAGGGTCTGGAAGATGAGATGCAGCTGGGCAGGCAGGGAGACCAGGCGGGGGTTAGTTTCACGGTTCTGAGCACTGAATGGATTTGGGGGGAAAGAAGGGAAGGAGGACATTTTGGCTCCTGCCTGAGCCACACTGTTCAGTCCCTCCCTAAAGAGGACCCTCTGTCTTGACCTTGTGCATACATATCCCCTAAGTGAGTTTTCGGGAGAGGCATGATCCAAGTGGAGGACGAAGGGTTTCGGGTTCCTCTGTTATTTCATTTGCTCGTTTCTATTATTTGTCTCTCTGGTATAACTTTGCAAGTAGAGCTCGCCCTAGTGAAAACTGTGGTGGAGGAAGTCCGAAGTCGTTGGGGAGACAGTGGGATTCAACCGGCAAAGACGGCATCACTCTCCTTTTCGTCTTTCCCCTATTCCCAGCCTTGCTCTGGGTCTTCCCTGGGTTATACAGTGCAGCAACCCGGGCTTGTAGTTCGGCAGAAAATAAAAATATTTGGCACTTAGTAAAAAATAAACAGAGACCTGCAATGAGGAAATATTAACCCAGGACAATTCAAAGATAAAATCTCTTCTAGGACCTTTGAATCACCAAGAATTCAGTGATGCTATTAGAGAACACATGGGCTCTAAAATGAGGAGGGGGGGAAGGGCAAACTTAGATAACCTCTTTAGATTCCCTTGGTAAAACTGGGTTACAGCCTCCTGTGACCAACTGTTTATAATTTTTCCTTAAATTTTGTTTTGCAGTTTTTTCACTAGTATATCAAGAAAGCCTAGTCTAAACTAACTGATGACACATCTGGACCCAGACCTATGAGGCCCCCATGTAGCAGTCCAAAGCACAGGCTCGGGAGTGCAGCAAACCCCAGTTCAAATCCCGACTTCACTGCTTACCTGTGCTGTGATTCTAGGCAAGGAAGTCACCCAAGTATTGGTTACCCCATCTTCAAAATGAGAATAAACATACCAGCGATGGGTTGCTATGTGGATCAAATTATGTAAATAATAGAAAAATGTTAGCACAGTGCCTGGCACAGAATCAGAACAGAATGTTAGCTCTTATTGTATCAATCGATCCACAGTGACCAAACTCATGGACAGTGGTATCTGGGCACTGGAAGGCATGTAGAAGGTTTCATGGCCCAGCAGAGATTTCTCTCTGGAGAAGGAGTTTCTCTGTTTTAGTTTTTCTCTGGAGGCAGAGGTGGGCAGCGAGTGTTCATTGCATCAACGAAACAGAGATTGGACTGAGGTCAATGCAGCACAGAAGTGGACACCTGGCAGGGTCCATTCAGGTCATGCTTTTACCAGTACACACGAGAGACACCAAGCCTGTAAGACACGTAAAGTAACCCGTACCTACCCCTTCCCCACTTCTGCCCCCACTCCATCTCAACTCTGGGCCTGTCCCACCCTCTGCACCACAGGAGGTGGTCCCTTGTTGATGCCAGGCTACGTAACTGCCCACATCCGCCAGTGGGAAGGTGGCCTGGCCGGGGACTGGTCACAGGGGATTCCCCTCTGCACCCAGGGCTATGGGGCTCGCACACTGAGAAAGGAAGAGTCCCTCCTCCCTCTCTCTTTGCTTGAAGAGTTAGTCTAATAATCTCCATCAAAAGGAAGAAATAATCTCAAGGGTCTGTTTTTCTTTCTTTTTAAAAACATAACCCTCATTCCTCATTACTGTTGCCAGAGACTCAAGAAAGAGAGAGGGAGAGAGGGGGGCAGCCCTCAGTGCTGACCCAGTCCTGGGGCCCTTGCCTGGTCCACACTCTGGGATTGGGGCATCCACCCTCCAATCAGCTTTCCTTCATCCTTACATTCAGAAGTTCCTGTAAGAAATAGATCTGGAACAAGGGAATCCATGACTTAAAAAACAAACAAACAAAAAACCCTCCCAAAACCAAAAAAACTTACAGGAATTCAGAAGTACTTAAACCCTCCACACACTACTCTAAAAATTCATTCCATTTTTATTTTTAAATCAATATTTAAGGAAGATAACTAATATCTGTGGAGCACCAAGGATTTGGCGCATTAACATTACAGCTTTAGTAAGAGTCTACAAGGGTGCTTGATTAGGTCATCTTGCAGGTCCGGGAACACGTGCCCAGGAGGACAGAGCCCAGAAATGACCTGAGAAAGATTGAAACTGACTGTCTCCAAAGCTCACACTCACTTCAGAACTCCACGCTGCCTACCACCAAACCTAACAGCCTCACCCAGGGGAGACAATCCAGCACTCCTTGGTCAGCCCTCATCTCCCGAGAAAAGAGGATAGGAGAAAGCGAATTACGTTGGATGATGACCTCCTAGCACCAGACTGGAAGGTGACAGGGCTCCTGTGGGCGTCGGCAGCCCGAAGAACGCCCCTGCAAAGTGGTAGAAAAGAAAATGTTCTATTTTTACTGTACTAGGTGTATGCTTTACAAAAAGGGTTTTGATATTCCAATTAACACTGAAAAACAAAACTTTTAAAAGATAGGATTTTTAGTAAAGTGGATTTCGTTTGGATTTATTGTAACTAGCGCGGTTTAGCAAAATTTTATTTCTGTGAGAATGATAAAATTCGAATCTACTGGTAGCAAATTTATGCATATGTATCTCCATCTGGCATTACAGCCTGTGATGATGCAAAACACTGCTAGGCAACTTGCAGAAATGTAAGCTTAGTGCCTAGTGGAGAATTGCACATTCAGCTTGCCGAATCGTATCACAGTGCAGGCCCCCTGTTAGCTCTGCCACAGGGCCAATGTTTCTAAGTGTGTCTGAACATCACTCGAAGTGTCCCCAGTTCCTCTTCCACCTCCGCTTTGTTCCTGCGTAACGGGTTATGTTAATATGTTTTCTTTTCCACAATGCCGCCATCCAAAGCCATCTGTTCTAATTTCTATGGCTTTATATCTTCTTCAGGTAGATGGTAGAGCCTGTCTTCTTTCTTCTTCTTGACAAACTTGTCTTGGCTGTTTTTGCACATTTAAGAATTTAAGAACCAGTTCTACTAAAAAATTTTCTGGGGATTTTTGATTAGTAAAGCAATTATACAGTAATTTGGGGGAGAAATGATAGCTTCACTATTGAATCTTTCCATCAATAAATGTGGTACAACCCTCCACTATTCAAGTCTTTGTTTATTTCAAATTGCAGACAATGTGAAATGACAGAAAAATATAAAGAAAATAAACTTTTGGATAACTAGTGGAATTTTGAAAAGATCTTGGGAGTAACTTCTCTATTTGGGGGTTGCCAATTAGAGAAGTTAATTGCCAATTTAATCAAAACTTTCCTATAAGGATCTTGAGTATTTTTCTTTTTTTTTTTAAATAGGAAAGCATTATCATGTATTTATTCTTTACCGACACACACAATTTCATTATTTTAACTATTTTTAGAAACTATTAACTAATTAATCCCTGTACAAAGTTTTAATCAACACATCCCTCTTTCTTCCAAGCTCAGATTCATTTCAGTTAACAAACTTTAGAGTATTTGTTGTTTTAATGTAGCTAACACCTTTTTTTAATGTTTATTTATTTATTTTCTTATTAGTCATCCATTTTACACACATCAGTGTATACATGTCAATCCCAATCTCTCAATTCATCCCACCACAACCACCCCCCCGCTGCTTTCTCCCCTTCGTGTCCATACGTTTGTTCTCTACATCTGTGTCTCAGTTTCTGCTCTGCTCTGCTTTATTCCTATATTTTAATGATTTTGTTTGCTATTGCAAACTAGATATCTTATTTTTATTTTTACATTTAAAAACTTCTATTTCCAACTTTAAAATTTCTTTTTACTTTTTCTACTCATTTGGATGAAAATTTTGCTTTTCTGTATCTTTGAGTTAAACGATTGATTGATGTATTGTGACTGTTATTTTCTAATAATTGCACTTAAGATGTAAAATAGTATATAACATGGGCTAGTTTTAAATTCTATATCTAATACTGAAACAAGAAATCCCATTTAAAAATAGTAAATTTATTTTAATAATATGGTTGGAAGTATTACTACAGTTATATTTAAAGATTTTGAAAACAAAGACAAAATGTGTACATGCAATTATCTGCAACTGAATAGAAATTAAGGTAGACGTTTCACAATGAACCAGGGTGGTATATACCAATTGTGCAATGACATCAGTTGTGAGAATCCCTTTTGTTTCTATGAAAGCCCTAGTGTTGCATCACCTACATATTAAGTAATTACAACTTGATCTATTTTGGGGTTAAAACAAGATTGTCATTTCTCTTTTGATGGTACGTTCTTTGAATTATTGTTTCATAATCCATTAGGCTATTATGATTTGATTTGGTCAGAAATAAGAAACCAAATAGATTGTATTTCACTGAAATTTTAAGAAATACTGCCCAAATTGGAACCATTTTGCTATAATAGAAAATCAAAATGTTCATTTTTAAATGTAAAAAACTCTTCTCTTTATACTCATCTTGTTTTTGTTATAATCACTTAACATAGTTATTAAACATTAAAAAATAAGCTATATTGAATTTATTACTTTTTTACCCATTGTACACAATAATTGGTTACAATAGTAGAAAATAGTTTTTGAAATAACTGAAATTTATTCCAGTCTTAGACATGAGAACTGGGTAGATTTTTAGGTTCTGATCAAAATTCTCAAAACTTAAATTCAATATTTGGAAAGGCAAAAAATTTCGGAATTCCATGAATTAAAAATATGTATACTCAAAAATACATTTAAACATATTCAAAGTACAACAGAAAAACTTCTCATGAACCAATTCTCGAACAGTGGGAAGATATTACAGTTATATTTTTAAACTTTATTTACCTGTCCAGCTACTTATTTATTTATAAAGTTGTGCTTTTGTTTTACTCATTACATACAATTTGAAGTGACATAATTATAAAGAGATTCAACTTCTGGTTAACTACTAGAATTTTGAAAAGATTTTTGGAGTAGCTTCCTTATTTGGGCGTATAAACTTGCCAATTTCTGATTCCATGCCTGGCCAAGAGGAGACGCCCTCTACAAGCCTGTCGTTAAGTGGTCTG
The DNA here is from genome assembly GCF_028564815.1 of Eubalaena glacialis. Lineage (NCBI taxonomy): Eukaryota > Metazoa > Chordata > Mammalia > Artiodactyla > Balaenidae > Eubalaena > Eubalaena glacialis. The sequence continues at coordinate 8,592,097 of NC_083727.1, read as the reverse complement.
TACAGGTACAAGATCAGCATGGGCAGGAGTTCTCTTAGGCTGATCCTAGCCTCCTCCTTCCCCTGGCCTTTTCCCACTCTGTGTCTGGCCTTTAATGAGTCTTTCCTGGCCCACAGGAGCTCCTGCCTGGTCCCCAATGAGCTGTCCTGCATAACAGTTTGTGCTCTGGGGCCCGTCTGCTTGGGTTTAAATGTCAGCGTCTCCACTTAACATTAGTGGGACACTGGGCAAGTCTTCTACCCTCTCCTGATGTCCTCATCTCTAAGGTGACTGTAATAATAGCACCCGTGCTGGACTGAGTTACTGGCCCCTATCCTCATGCTCCTATGGTAGTATTACACATCCACACTCCTGACGTGGCCTCCTGGTGGGCAGAGTGTCTGCCCCTGACCCTTGACTTTGGGCTCGGCCATTGGGCCTGTTTGTTAGTGTACACGAGGCAAGCAAAGGCCTGAGGCATGCTTGTGAGGCTGGATGTGCCCCCTTGCACCTCCGCATCACCATTAGAAGCACAAACCCTGAGTGTCCCAGAAGAATAAGAGACACTGGAGAACGCATGCACTTAACCTGTGGTGGGCACCCAGGCCCAGCTGAGCCCAGCTGCATCAGTCAGATGCTAGATGACCTACAGCTGTATGAGCAAGAAGTAAATGCTTGTTTTTGTAAGCTACTGTATTTTGAGATGATCTGCGTCATTTTTGTGACATTAGCTGACTAATATAGTACCTGATGTATAGGGTGATTGTAAAGATAAAATTAGGTATTGTATGTAAGGGCTTCAGAGTTCATCACACAGAAGTGCTCGCGAGTGTTGGGTTTGGGTTCTGTTTCCAACCCTCTGTGTCATGCCCTGGCTCCCTAAATCAGGGGGCTGATTTTTTCAGTTTGGGACTCTCTTGTGAAAGGCACCCAGATGCCTTGTAGTGGTCACGAACCCAGGCCGATTCCTCAGATAGAGCCCCACAGTCAGAGATGGAGACTATATCGTAGAATCCTCTGTGGAAACAATCATTTCAGAGTTTCTGATAGTTAAAATGAGAACACTACTCATATCAGAAACACTTAGAAAGATTTTATACATAATTTTCCTTTCTACCATCGTTTCCCTCACCAGTGTTCACCTGAACAGTCAGGATGATCTCCTCTTCCTGTGGATGGAGATCCCTTTTTCAATGAAGCAAGGATCCCAAGAAAAAAATGATCTAAGACCAAGTAAGTAAAATGAAACTTTAACGTCAGCTTTCCATTTCCTAAAAGGGCCAAAAATGAGCCAGAGTTTATTTTTCAACAAGGCTAATAATTCACCTAAGTCGTCTTTCACCTGACAGATGGTCACCGTGAGGTAGTATTCTAGCTCTGTGACTTGAGCGGGTCTGATGGTGCAGGCATGGGCCACACACATTCACAGAGCTGAGGTAGGCGACCGAACATATCAAGATGTGCAAAGTGATTAAAAATGGCGCCTGGGCCATAGTAAGGGCAAGTAAATGACAGATGATAATTAAATTTGGCATAGGCTAAGTGGAGATGCCATGGGGGGAGGGGAGTCATCCCTCCAGAAGTAGCCAGCAGGGAAGGTGAGAGCAGGGGCAGCCATGGGAGTTGGGGAACAAGCCATAACCAGAGCCTTTATATATTTTATTAAATGAAAAGCATTTCATGAATAATTATGAATAAACACAAATCCTGGGGTGTCTGTTTCTATTTTATCTATTTGGATCGCATTGAAGATGCTCCTTTTGCCAGCTGGTCAAATTATTTTGTTTCAACAACAAGAAGAGCCTATCAATTCGGTAGCATTGTAATAGTCACAATTTTTCAAGATCCCTAATTCATAACGTGAGCTTGGATTCAAGCTGTACTCAAACTTTAGTATAACTGTGACTACATCAAATAATGATTGAGAAGAGTTAAAATTTACTGAATTGCATTTGTGATTTTTAAAATCTTACGCCAATTTGGTATGTTATTTCATGTTATATTTATGCTAATACTAGTTAATATTTTACTTAGCGCTTTAATAACTTTTAATAGAAAAATATTTTGAATGAAAAGGATGCTGATATATGTCTCACAGTAAATCACTAATTAGATGATCTCCCCTGGTTACCAATGATCTATTTCTGGACCCAATTCCCATATCTCAGAGTTCATATTATTTATGTATAGGATGTCCATATAATTCATTGTCAAAATGGGCTGACTTTAAGAGTGAAAGGGGGGTACTACTAGTAATAACATCAGGACAAAACCAGGAGAGAGCTGGGCCTGGGCCACAAGGATAACGGCTACCCCACCTACGGCCACATTTGACAGAGTTGGCCACTCTCTCCTCCTTGATGCATTTCCTCCCTTTTGCATTTTCTTCACTTAGTTCCAAAACACCACACTCTCTTGGATTTCTTCCGATTCCACAAGTCTCTCATTCTTGACATCCTTGGATGGTTCTTCATCTTCTCCCCAACCTTTTAATGTTGATACATCCTGGGGCTCAGTCCTTGGTCCCCTTTTCTTTTTTTGGTGATCTTATCCAATCTCACGCCGTTAACTATAAACTGTATGTCGATGTGATGGCTTTAAAAACATAACCAGTAAATAAATCCTTTTGTATACCTTTCCTCAGGAGGTGAAGCTTAATTTCACTCCCTTTGAGTGTGACCTGAACTTCCTGACTGGCTTCTACTGAATAGATTATGGTAGAAGTAATCAAATGTCATCTCTGAGATTAGATCACGAAAAGCCTGTGGCTTCCATTTGGGGTAATCCCTCACTCCCCTGGATCACTCATCCGGAGCTGAGACAGATGTCAGGTTCTGAGGCACCCTTCTTTCTGCCCCTGCTTCCTCCCTGACCCTAGGCTATTTTCAGCAAAGCAGCCAGTGTGATCCTTTTTAACCTTTAGTGAGACCATATTGCTGCTCTGCTACAGTCCCTTCAATGGCTCCCATCTCACTCAGCGAAGGAGGAAAAGCCAGGTCCTCCCTCCTATGAGCCCACAGGCCCTGCCTGATCTGGCACCTGTTACCTGCCGGCAGCATCTCCCAACCTCCCATCCTCACTCTTTCTGTTCCTGCCCCACTGGCCACCTTGCTGTCCTTCAACATGCCAGGCACACGCCAGCCTCCAGGCCTTTGCTCTTGCTGTTTTCTATGCCAGGAATGCTCTCCCTCCTGATATCCACTCGGCTAACTCTTTCATTTCCTTCAGGTTTGCTCAAAACTCTCTTTTGCAATGAAGACTGTATTGACCATTCTATTCACTATTGCCACTGACCCCTCCTTCGCTATGAATTGCCAACTCCTTTTACCCAGTTCCATATTTCCCCCATGGCACATACCACTTTCCAACATACTAGATCATTTATTATGTTTCTCATCTATTTTCTATCTCCCCTTGCCAGAATATAAGCTCCATAAGAGCAGGACTTTTTGCGTTCTATCCCAAGTACCTAGAATAGTGCCTAATATACAGAGATGCTCAGCAAAAAATGTGTTGATTAAACTAACGGTGACAAGACTAGCACCATCATCTGATGGCAGATACATCGAGGCCAAGAACCCAAGAAATGATCATGTTCGTGGCTATTACACACCAGACCAAATGGCAAATATCAGTTTACACATCTCCATTAGTCTGCTTACTTGCTGAACTTGGGCCTTTGTGGTTTCTTTCAGAGCAACAGAGCAGTGAAGAGTGCAGGCTCTGAAACCCAAGTGCCTGGGTCCTGGGCCCAGCTCCACCACCCGCGGGCTTGGTGACCTTGGGAAACAGCACAGCTTCCGCGCCTGGTTGCCTATCTATTGAACAGAAAAGTAACCTTTGAACGTTGAAGCATCCTAGGGCTCAGTCCTCAGTCCCCTTCTCTTTTTTCTTGACGCTCACTATTTTATTGATCTTATCGAGTCTCATGGCTTTAAACCTAATACGTATGTCGATATGATGGGTTTAAAAATATGTTCATGAATCCTTTGGCATATCTTCCCCCAAAAGGTGAAGTTTAATTTTTCCCCTATTGAGTGCGGGCTGGACTTGTTGCCTTGCTTCTAAGAACAGCTTATGGCACAAGTGATAGGATGTCATTTCCCACCTGATAGGAATTTTTCGAGAACGAAGTGAGTTACTAGAAGTGAAGGATTTAGCACAGTGGCTGGCAAAAGTAAGCACGTATTGTTATGTTGGCAATATTCAGCAGGTTTGCTCCTAAAACTTCTCTTTCCAAATGGGCTGCTTTGGATAAGTCTTGATGAAGAAATGTTCCCAAGGTGTGGGTAATAAATAGATTTCTGTTACTCTAGTCAGTAGGAATAGGCAATCTAAATTCTTCCAAATCCTGTTGTCTGATAGTGTGGCCTTTGTAAGACGAGTGCCAGGACAGGCTATGTCAACTTGTGAATGAGAGCACATAGTGACATCTACACTGAATTCACATTTCAGCGCAAAACGATTAAAGCTATTTATTGAAATTCACAGAAAATGTGAGAAGTGCACTTACATAACTTTTATTTAAAAATAATAATGTTGAGGCTGTGTCTATTTTATTCTAAAATGTGATATTTGGAAAAGAAATAAGACCTTTTGCGGAGCAAAATAAATGTTGTTAAATATCGGTAAATGTTGCTAAATATGTCAAGTAAAGGCCTTAAGCTTGTAAGTTCCTTAAATACGTTAATACATTGACGTTAATGTTAAAATACATTAACTCCATAAGAGGGGGGCAGCCTGAGCCAGCCTCATGAACATGTGACCTGTGCTGTCACACACGTCCCCATGCTCAGAAGGCCCCTGCGCTTTCATTTTCTGCTCTTTGTACAAGGCACCCCGTATTTTCATTTCACCCAGGGCTCTGCAGCCAGTGCTGGGGGTGGTCATTATCAACTGTGAACTGCTACCGCCTCAAGGGTAAAAGGATATTTCAAAACCATCCGGGCATGTTTTGAAATACACTTAACTTCTTTGTATCTCACGCTATTTATAGTAAAATGCAACTGAAAACATTTCCCTTTGGCTGTGGAGGCAAAGGTTGTGTTCTTGTCAATAGGCTGCTGAGACTATCATAGATTTTCATTCACTGGTGCTAATCACACAAATAACCAGGCGGCTCATGGTTCTACAAGGCTTTAAAAATTAGATATCAAATCCTGTAAAAATACAGCAAAATTTCTTTAAAATAGTTCATGATGCATAGTTGAATATGATACCAAGTACATCCTAAAGACATAGAATATTCTACTCTAAACTAAATTAGATAAATTGAATATACTTCCACACACATAGGAGTTTCACTCTTTGAATTAAAACACACACACACACACAGAAACTAAACTCAAGAGTTAGTCATTATTCCTTCCCTTTTGTCCATCACAGCGGATGGATTTTAACCTTTCTTACCACATTATAAAGAGCCTGAGAGCTTGGACTCAAACACTACCAGACACAGCAGAATGCCTCGGGCAGAGCAGACCCTCGGCAATGCCAGTAGCGATTAGCTAATGAATTATTAACAATTAACTTTCTGGTTAATGAGGGCCACTGAGATTTCTTCTCTTTTCTTCTCTCTTTGGGCCAAAGGTGGGGCCTCAGAATCCTTCCTGGAAAGCACTTCAGAAAGTGACTCCTCTTCATAGCAAATGCTTAACATGTGTGCCAGGCCGGCCATCCTAAGCTCTGTACACGTCTCCACTCTTGTCATCCTCACCCCAAGCCACTCTATGAGGTAGGTACTATTCTTATCCCCATTTTATAGATGAGGAAACTGAGGCATATAGAGCCGTGCAGTTCGAGTGTAGGCTTTGATTGAGCACTGAGCCGTGTCCCTAAGCCTGGGTCAGAGCTGGCCACAGGAAGGGGGGTACAGCCTCCCAGGTGGCAGGAGTAGTGTGGACAGAAGCACAGGGTCCATTAGAGGGGATGAAGGTGGGTCAGAGGGCTGGGCCATGGGAGTGTGTGGACGTGTAACACACCTACTTAGAGAGTGCTGTCACCCTGACTCTCCTTTGGGAAGAGGAAGAGGGTTCCTGTATTATCCTTTCTAAGCAGTATGTGAAGGCTCAGTTCTGGGCCCTGCTGGAGCCCTGCAGCCGGGGAGGCCATGTGGCCGGGTCTGGCGAGGTCTCTGGGATGCCACCACCTGGCGCCTGCAGCCGACCCACAGTGCCCCCTTGGTGTGCGGCGGAGCCCTTGTGGCTGACTGTCCCTTTCAACAGATGCCCCAACACCCTGCGTTCATCTTCGGGTTTCATTCCAGACTGCGGGCGAGCACGAGCCTTTTGAGGAAGGATTCAGGGTGTTTGGCTGAATGAAAGCGCGGGATGATTCAGCACCGCCTGCAGAGCGCCCTGTGCAGACCAGGCAGGAAGGGGCCAGTTCACTTTCTCGGGATGTGCTGAGCAGGATTTCCCCAGCTGCTGTTTGTGTCTCGGGGGATTTCTCAGGGCTCTGAAAACAACACATCCCTGGCGGGGAGGAATCTGGGGGGAGGATACCAGATGTGTTTTGAATTCTTTGAAATCTCTAAGCATCTAAAAGAATTAATCACGGTGGGTAGGTGTGAGAAGCTTTTTAAAACGGGGTATGTTTTCCCCCAAAGTTTAAAATAGAACTTTTCAAGGGAAATTAAATGAAAGTATAAAAAAATTTGTCAATGCTTTTCTTCCTATAAAACAGAAGTACAATGCCCTCATGCCCCCCCCGCCCATTCCTCTTCCACGCAAAAGAGGGCATTTCCCTCCACTGCTGTGGCGACTTCCCCTTGTCTTTCCTTAAATCTTTTCTATGGCTCTGGCCTGCACTTTGCATGAAGACCCTGCTGCTGACCACAGACTTCAGAACTTTCCCCCAGGGGCCCACCATTGTCCTGATGTATCAATCCCACAAGTCTCCAATGTCTGTGTTTACCGTCTCCACCCCAGCTTTTCTTTGCCAGTATGGAATTTGTGGAAGGCTGTCACACATTCCCCAGGCCTGTTTCTTTCTGAAAAATACATGGAATCCTATTGGATGTGCACGGGCCTCTGGGGAGTGTGACACAAGTCAGAGAGCTTCCCTCCAGGATCAGAGCGCTACATCTGGAGAAACAGGGTGCAAGTGTAAGGCTTGCTTCTGCCACTTCCTCTTGGTGGACTTGGGGCAAGCACTCAGCCTCTCTGAGCTTTACCTTCCTCGTCTGTGACATGGGTTGTGAGGATTAAGCACGCTGACGTGTGTGATGTGCCTGGCAGGCGCTCAGTTCCGAAAGGGCACGGAGTGGGTTGGGTGTTCCTCGGGCACCCAGGCCTGGGGACACGCTCTAGTCTAATAATGCTCTCTGAATTTTGTTGTGGCAATAAAGGACTCATAAGCCGGCAGGCACTGCTTATTTCCAGAAGACAAACCCTGACCAGCTCCCGAGGTGACTTTCTCCCATGTAGTCACTGCCCTGGGATTCTAACTGGAGCTCAGGTTCGTTCGTGGTCGGGGGTGGGTGTGGGGATCACACCCCTGGTGCCCTGTGTCCTGTCCTCAGGGCCACTGTGTCCCTCATTCAGAATCAGACATCCTCTTGCAGCCAAAGCCAACTGGTAGCCTGGCCAGGCGGCTCCTGTCTCTGTTCCTTGTTTGAGCTGCTACCTTGGAAACTGCATGAGGCCAGGGGCCACCCTCCTCAGGAGAAGCTGTTTTTCATTCCCTTTAACTTTCGTGTTCCCTCTGGAAGGAGGAGAGGAACCACCCAAACCAAGGGAGAGGAGTGTGGGGCAGGGTGCTGCCCACTGGGTGGCTTACCCTCACTGGCCCACGTCACCTTCCTCACTCCGCTGGGGGGATTCTTCACCCACTGCCAGCTGCTTGGGCACCCACCTCCCCCTTCCTAGAGGAGATAAAGGGAGTTACTTTGTTGGTGGGTGACCCTAGGTCCCATTTCTCATTTGGGTGTAGCTAATATATCAGATACTGTAAGGGGGAAAGGGAGGAGGGAGAGGGCTCCGTGTGGGGAGTCGGGTAGAGGCAGCCTGGTCTTCCTCCTTCCCTCTCTGCCCACAGCAGTTCAAGGCAGAGGAGTATACATGCACGTGTCCGTTCTGGGGAGTGGGAAAGAAATCAAGAGACATTACTAGTACGTAGCTGTTCTACAAGCCAGAAAATTACTATTGCACTTCTTTTGACATAGCCTCCCCGATCTAAGGCAAATGTTGAAGAAGTCTAACTGCATATTTTCCAAAGAGAAAAGTGATTATCATGGTCATTAACATTAACTCAACTACTGAGTTTCTAAATTTCTGATTTCAAATTTGTTGCTGTGAACACATTATACACTTTTTAGCAACCCCAAAGGTCAAGTTCACGTAAGACTTCTTTTTAAATGATGGATCTCCTATACTCTTATTGTCCAGTTTTCTACCTGCTACATGTGTGATGTTGCCCGAAGCATGCAGCCTCTCGGGCCTCACTTGTCAAATGAAGGGGAGCTTTCCTTGCAGTGCTGTCAGGCAGTGGGGACTTGGAAAAGAAAATGCCTTTCAACAGAGAGGAAGACAGTGACAGTCTTGAGACTCACCTCTGCTTGGCGATGACCAGCCGGCCCCTGAAGAGGAGGAGGGGCCTCTCCTTGGTCTTGGGGCCCTGGGTCAGCACCACGGGGCTGTGGAGGATAGGCTCACCCTGCTGGTTGGGCAGGTCCAGCTGCAGATCCAGCTGTTGGAGGGATGCTGCCGACGCCAGGCTTTTCCTGGGCGGGGTGGGGGAAGAGTAGGAATCAGTCTCTAGGGAAGAGTGATCGATAGGCAGACACTATGTGAGGAGTCACAGCTCAAAACAGCAAGTCACCGCGAGTTTGGCTTAACCGGGGTGGAAATTAGGAGGGAAAACAGCGAAGAGGCTAACTGCAGGTTGTTTTTTTAAACCTGAATTTACAATAAAACACAATAAACCAAGAAATGTTGGTCCTGCATCAGTGAATGGCTAATAAACGCTTATAATATAACTGTTAAGAATTTCTGTGAGCTTTTTAACCTAAGGCAGTGATTCCCAAACATTTTCGTGTCACCGTACACGCAATAAACCCCACCAGGAGGTGAACACAGGCTGCAAGGGCTGGCTGGCCCCCCAGGTGCAGCCACGCCCGGAGCCGAGGGGAGCCGTGCAGTGGCGTCGCTGTCGCACATTTGCGGCACGGGGGTGGGAAGCTCTGATTACTTAATTAGGAAAAGTAGTCCCTGAAGTTTGAAAGGTTTAGCCTGCAGTGAAATCTAAATGAACGACTCTAACGGTCTTCCCGCACAGAGTGATTTAGCAGCGGTGCCCAGTAAACACCAGCTGCGAGGCGGCGCAGACTGTCGAAATTCATGAGCATCTTCTCCTTGTGATTTTTACAAAGCTGGGACCACTCAGTCTCCGTTGCTTGTTCCCAGCTTGTTCACTTCCTGGTCATTCACCCAGTTTCTGGCAGAGATGGACGACCTCAGCGTGCGTGCGTGCGTGCCTGCGTGCGTGCGTGCCTACGTGCGTGTGCGCGCCTACGTGCGTGCGCGCATGCGCGGAAGGAAGGAAGGCGAGGTGGGCCGCTCTTCTCTGTGGCTCTGAAATGAGCCTGGAAAGATGGCTGCCTGCTTGGCCTGTTTTCCGGTTGCTTTAACTTTTGATCCCACTCCTTCCATCCTAAAGGCGGCTCTACTAACTCTTGGAGGCAGATCTTTTATACAGGGAACCTTCTCTTTAATTCAGATGTGGTGTTTGAAAAAAGCTGTGTTGGGACTTAAGGGCACCTTTCTGTTATTTAAAGCAAACATGAAAATTTTCAGTTCTCAGTATTTTCCAGAAATCAGTGATGTGGCACGAATCTTTGACTGAGCTCCCTGATGAAAAGTTCCCGCTCGTTAGTACCACTCTGCCTCCTGACCTTTCCACCCACCACACACCTCCCACTGCCTTCGCTTAGTTGACTCTCAGCACGAGCTGGTGTCCAGAAATGATACGGCCCCAAGTAAAGCCCGGGGGTTGTGAGGCAGAGCATTTCCAGCTCCTGCTGATGGCTAATTAACTATTTAGGGAGGGAACCAGGGTAGAGAAATGCGGACTCAAACCATAGGAACCAGAACTCCCTACACTTTATTAACAGGTACACACCGCTATATATAAAATAAACAGCAAGGATTTACTGTATAGCACAGGGAACTACATTCGATACCTTGTAATAACCTGTAATGGAAAAGGATCCGAACCTGTACACCTGAAACTAACACAGTGTTGTAAATCAACTACGGTTAAATTAAAAAAAAAAAAAAAACCCCACATTGTTTAAAAATAAATAAATAAATGTCTTTTGGTTTTCTTTGAGTTTATTTAGAAATGCCTCATTATTTATATATATCTGAGGGATAAAAACTCACTAGTAGAAAGCACAACTTTGTCTGGTTACACCCATCAGAGCCTGCTTCACTACCTGGTCCAGAGGTTGCACCCTCAAATGCCTGAGGCACCAGGCAGGAAAGGTGAATGGTTGAGGTGAGTGATAGGGAGCAGCGGGGACTGTGGAAAATGGCAGAAGTCATGCTGTGTCCAAAGGGGCGGCCCATAGGCACCATGCAGGAACGCGGGCCCAGTGTTACTGCCAATTTTTTAAAAAGCCAGAAAGACAAAATTTTATTCAATGTCAACTAACTCTAAGCATTTATTTAAACACAATAGGACAATGCTCTGACCTCTGGCCTGATTCGTCTTAGTCACCTGCAGATTTAGAGCACATGAAAACATTCAGATGATACAGAGCCTCTGAGGATTTGAGCAAAATATTTGAATATTTTAAATATGATGTTACAAACCATATTGCGAGTAACAGATCTAAATCCATCAGATAATTATTCATTTGAGCTTTAAAAACTATGGACACATAGAAAATCTGTGACCAGCAAAAGGAAGTAGGTAAGGTTTCTTTTTTGAGAATGCTGCTCTGCCAAGTGCTTTTCCAACTTTGACCTTGGTCTAGACACTGTTTTCTTTCACCTCTCCTTTCATTGCTCTTCCCCTTAACCGCCCCCTCCCTCTTTTTTTTTTTTTTTTTTTTTTTGCATTTCTTTGAGATCCTGGAGGACTGTACACTCACCGGGGCTTTAGTTTTCCTACACACAGAGACCTAGTCTGAGCAACGTCATGAAAAAAAAAAAAAAAAAAAGCACCTCATGTTAACCATATTTCACAACAAAGGGCCCTCAGGGTTCTCACCCCAGGGGAAATTTTTTAAATGCACCGAAATAGGAAACCAGTGATGTAGCAAATACATGGTGAATGGAAAGTTGCCCTTTGCCTTTCCATGTGGTGATGAGTTTCCAGCCTAGAGTGGGGCTGAATGGCGGCTTCTCACAGTGAAAGTGCTGGCTGCCTGCTCTTTTTTGAGACCTGATCTGCTGCCCTCGAGCGTGACCTGACCTGAGAACTGATCTAGTATATTGAGGGCCCCCGCTGCATTCAGAGTCAGCTTCTGGCCTGAGTGAGCTTGGGAGCGTGCCTGAAGTGGGGGAAGAAAGAGCATCAGTTTCTAATGGAAGCGGAGTGAGCATGCTCAAAGGGGCCACTCACTGGAAGGGGAGGGTACCAGTTTACTCTAGTCCTACCCTCTGATCTGAAGTCCCTTCATTTGTCTCTGGTTTGACATAAGGAGTGGACAGTGATGAAGCATTTGGGGGTTCTCTGAGTGACTGGTGACTCTGCAAAAGGAAGAAAGTGCTGTCCAACTAGTTTCAGCAGTAGGAAGCCTGAGCTTGAGACCATGTTTTCCAGAGGGCTGGGGTTTAGAGGCAGCATAGATGTGGGTCCTCTATTCCACACGACCCCCGGGGTTTCCTGCATTAGGAGCCACTCTGAGTGAAGTCATGGGCACACCTCTCTCTCTCCAGCCACATCGTTTCAATGCGGTTTCTCCTGAAGTCTGGGTGTAAGCCTTGTCCCCCAACACTAGGGTTCCTGGCAGCTCATCTCTGCTCCTTCCCTTTTTCTTACCATTTATTTTCAAAGTTGACTCCTACCTGCGGCATGAGTCAGCCTTTCTTTCTACGGGGCTAGCATTTATTCAGTGCCTGCTATGTGCCAGGTTCACCTCTTTACTCTCATTCTTTTTCAATCCTCACAACATTCCTATATAATTAGACTCATTTTACAGATGAGGAGACTGAGACTCAGTGGTGTAACCTGCAGATCGCGTAGTTACCAGGTGCCAGGGCTGTGAGCTGGAGTCGGGACTTTTCCTTCTCCACGTGTCCAATTCCACCTCTGAAGTATTTCTCATTCACCCCTTTTCCCTTTCATCTTAGCTGCCATTGCTGAAGTTCCAAGCTCTGGTGGCACGTTGCCTGCATGACTCAATAGTTTCTCACAATTTCCTTGCCTCAGATCTTAATTCCCCCAACTTTCTGAACCTCTCCATCATCCACATAACTATCTGTGGATTTTTTTTTTTTTTTTTTTAATATATAAGCTTGAACCACTCCCAGACTTAAAATCCCACAGAGATGCCACTGCCTTTGAGATTCTCAGGGCTCTTGTGGTTAGCCCTGACCCTTCTGCTGTTTGCTGAGATGTCCCCTCCACATTTCAACCCAGGGACCACTTGTCGTCTGGATTGGGTGACTTCTGCAAGCCTCTGTCACCTAATTTCCTGCTCCTCTATCTTCTCTATTGTAATGCAGATTCATTTCTCCACCCCCAGCATAGCGCCTGGATGTGGAAAATGCACGATGTGCAAATGAATGAATGAAGCAAAGATGAGTTGACCACATGTGAACTTTTACCTGTCTTGCTTAGTTTGCTTTCCACTGAGGTCACCTGGCATTATCTTGTCCTTTACTGGCTTATCTCCCGTACCCAGTTAGTAGCCGGGGGCGGGTAAGTCGTGGAGTGATGGGAGAAGGCAGCAGGTGGTGGAACCACAGGGAAATCTGATTCCGTCCGGGGCTCTGCTCTTGAGGAGACACAGGTGGGTGAAGAAAGACAGCACTAAGCACTGTTACAGAGCAGCCTGGCCAGGCTCGTCACACACAGTCTCTCCACTCTCCCAGAGGCTCTCTGAGGCCAGCAAAATCTTTTATAATAAAAACAACCCTTTGCTTAGCACCTACATGTACCAGCCAGGGTTCTAGGAGAACCTGATCCAACAAAGTAGAAATTTCTTATCTCTCACCTGGAATTATATCGAGGGTCCTTTTCTTTCCTTTTCCTTTCTAAAATTGCATAATAAATAAAAAGTAAGTGTATTATTTATGATACCCTATAACAAATGACAGTTTCTATTTATTCTCTCTACTGGCAGTCTGGCTTTCGTTTTTAATGTTGAAATATTGTTTGGTGGTAATAGTGAAATGCCCTTTTCTCCCCTGTGATGTTATCACCAGTTCTCCAATATTTTCTCTAAAACTAATACATGGCTTTCAGAAGGTTTAGAGTTAAGAGTACTGTTCACCTGCATTATCTCACTTGATTTTAATTCTCATCTACCTTGTGAATCGGACGGGAATCCTTGCGTTCTATTTACAGATGGGCAACCCGAGGCTCAGACATGTGAGGAACAGAGATAAATGTCGACGGAGAAGGAGGTAAAGCCAGGTCTCCAGACTCTAAATCTTAGGTGAGCTTCGGCCTTTCCAGTTATGTTTATTTTGTTGACCTCTCCATAGACTATCATCTAGAGAGCCTCCCGCTTGCGTGAGGATGGTGGATGGAACGTTCTGCGGTACACACTGTGAGCTGAGGCCTCCGTGCAGACACCCGCGGAGGGCAGCCTGGCGGCGGCCGCACATGCACACGTGGGGCAGGAAGCAGGACGGCGCGCCCCACGTTAGCTGGTCCGGGGCGGGCCTGCGGCTGGCTGCTGCTTGGCATCACTCTCGGGCGGCAGTGGGCTCCGCGCCGCCGGGTCTCACCGCCCCAGCGTTTCTCTTGGTGTGAGTGTAAAGAGACTCAGGTGGCCTGGCAGAGGCAGAGGCGCAGCTGCCAGCTCAGGTGTACCTGTGCTGGAGCTGTATGTAGGTCGGTGTAGTCTCAGCTGGCTTTGAAGCACTTTGCATCCTACACGAGAATTTCCTATACAGGGGTCCAAGGGTGGCTTCATGGGGGGAGGAGACATCATTTTTTTTAAAAAATTCATATTCTCAAAGGACTTCATGTCCCTTGATTGTTTAAGATTCATTATTCCATAGGAATTTCATGAGTATATAAATGATGTACGACATCCAAACTGGAGGGGTCCTGTGCTATCCCCAAGTTGTGGTGATCATACATTGTGCTCATGAAGTCAGATGGCATCTCCCGCTGCCCTTCAGATGCGTGGTGGCTCCAGGACACTGCCCTGCAGGACGTGTCATTCTGTACTTGCAGTGACCCCACCCAGCCTGGCCAACCCTGGCTCATCTATCAGAATCCAGTTCATTTCCCCTCCACCTTCAAGCAGCTCTGACGCCCTGGGGCACACCTGGGCGCTTCCTCTGAGCCTCCCAGCACCTTGCTGTGGCTCTAACGCCTATCTGGTTGTCCTGTGGTTCCTTGTTCACCTGTCACTACGCTGGGGACAACTGCAGAGCAGGGCCTTTGTTGTATCCATCTTTGCATCCCCACCATCCAGCTCTGTGTCAGGTACACAGAAGGTGCGCAGTAAATCTGTGTTTGATTGACAGCCTGGAAGTTAGGTTAGGCTATTAAGAGCAGACATGAGACCAACTCCAAGTTAAATCAGGTCAAAAGATGTGGTTAGCCTGATTCACACAGGACTCGTGAAATGTCATATGAAAATTGTCACTTGCATTTGAATGGTGTGGTCATCCTGACAAGTAGGGTGGAAATTTCAGCCACTTACTGAGCACCTCCTGTATTCCAGGCACTCTACCGCATTCCCTTCTGAGAGGATATGTAACTTCTGTTTGATTTGGCCAAGCTCACATAAAGTTTGAGGTCTGGAGCTGGTCCCACAGCCAGAGCACCCAGTGCGCTCGTGCTTAGATGCTCTCACAGGTACCTGCATCTCCTAAAACTAAACATCTGGTCACAAGGATCAATTGGCAAGATAGCCAGTTTTCTTTTATATGTCACTGGAAGGAGAACAATTTGATTGAATGAATCAGATCATTTGTTGATCACAGCAGCACTTGAAAGCACTGGGTAAACCGGGCACTAACGCGGAAGCAAAGGTGTGAAATCCGTCTGCGTTAGTGGAAGTCAGACACACTTTACTCTCATATCGTTAATGATGCAGCGGTTTTACTCAAGACCGACCACCATTTGACTCTTCTCTAAACCGGATTTTCAGTCCTGATTTTTCTCATCCTTCCCTGCTGTGGATATTAGCTTATGACAGATAGAGTCCTTATATTCTTTGAAGCCTTTATATTAAGTTTTAACCACTAAAGATGATGGTCAAAATCATGGCAAGTGGATTCAGGTATTTGGCTCCCGGCTAGCAAATTTCAACCATCTCCAACTACACCCTCAAAGGAGTGACCTCACCCCTTTGCTGACCTCATCTATCCTGTCATGTACGGGCATCTTTTTCCACGTGGAGGGATGAGGAGTGGCCTTCCCAGGCAACAAATGCTGTGTGGGATGCCGTGTCCCCCGGGCACGCTTGCTCTCCTGTCCGCCAAGTGTGTTACCTACGTTTTCAGTCAACTTTCCCTCATGTTTGGAGAGCTTGAGAAAGTCGTCTTCATCTGCCTGATGAAGCAAATGAGCTCCCATAACTTTCCCAGAGAACCTGCCATCACCCATCCTGTCTCCTCCTGCACCCGCATGTTGTGGCTGAGGGTTGCTGACCCAGCTTAATGGCCCTCAAGCAAGCCCCCCAAATGTCCTGCTCTGCTCCCGGCCCCTTCTCTGCACCCTCCTCTCCCCTCCTCGGATCCCGATCACACCATACCCGGCTCTAGTGCCAGGGCCACTTTCTGGGTACCGGCACCTCCTCCGGGTGATGCTGAGTCAGTGGAGATGGGGGCTGTGTCTGCAATGTCCCGTCAGGCCTTCTCTGACCTCCCATCTCCCCCCATCCTTTCACACAAGTCATGATATCAAACCTACGACTCAAAGACACCCATCAGGATGACGGCTGTATGACCTTCATTCTCAAATGACAGGAGATAGTGAGGGAAAATCCTGTCTGCCATCAAGTGCTGTGGCTTCCTTCGAAATGCTTCCAGCAGATGTGTAAAAGCAGAAACTACCTGTCTGCAAGAGCTGAGCTTTCACATTTAGGAAGGCGGCCTGCCGGCTCCGAGGGAGGGAGCACTTTACAGGGAAGCCGTGGGCTGTCACGCAGCAGCCCGGCCTCCAGCACGAGTTGGGGACGCTCTCCATGTGTCTGAGTGGACATGAGTTCTGTGTGTCCCCGGCGTCCTGGAATGGGGGCTTTGTGCCCAAGTGTGGGGTCTGGGGGTAAGGGAGGGACCACCGCGTAATCACAGGGGTGGCCTCCTTTCGCAGAGCGCACTCTGGCTTCGCCACATACTGTCCACTGCCTGGAGCGGCCTCTGTTGGGTCATCCTCCCAGGGTCCTTGCCGTGCTGCTTTAGGTCCCTCTAACCCCACTTTGTGCAGAGTTTTAGGTAAGCCTGGAGGCTTCGGCATCTCTCAGATCTGAACTGGCATCCCAGTCCTTGTCATCTTGGGACAAGTTTCCCAACCGCTCTCAGTCCTGCCGGGATAATAACCGGGTCCACGTCCCAAGGCGAGCTGGCGGGTAAAGGACGCAGGGTGGCGATGGGGGGCGGCGTCATATGGGAAATGCCCGAGAACGGGCAGCTGCTCCACACCTCTGTTCTGCCCCTTACTTCCTGGGGTGAGTGAGAGCCCAGGGAGGGACATGGACACTCATCCAATTTGGACCAATTCAGCCAAGAAAAGATTAAATTTAAACATCAGTCTTAGACCTACTTTTCACTTCTGTGAACTGTTTCTTTCTTGCTCTTTGGTTCTTTTTGGAGCGTAGCCACATGATGCCAAAATGCCCAGGTGGACCAGTGGGCAGCCTGATGCCCTGCCCCGGGGGTGGCCGGTGCCTGGGAGTAAGCTGAGGCTTCCTCTGTCCGGTTCACCTTGGCAGCACGACCTGTCCTCCTGCAGGATGGAAGGTGCCCCAGAGACACAGACCCTTGAGCGATGGGCGATGAAATGAGAAGAGACCCATGTGGCACCTCTGCTCGGAGAGGCTCCCCGCCCGGCTCCACGGGTTCCCTGCAGGGGCGGGGGGTGTCTTCACCTACCTGGTGGGTGGCCACACCTTGCTTAAAACCTTGCCCAGTCCGGCCGCTGGTGCTGAGGGGCAGTCTGGGCCAGGCTCCTGAGCTGCGGAAACAAAGCAGAGCGGGGCTGTTTTGGTCTGTCCCTTTGCAGGGAAAGCATCATTCTCAGGAAATACCAAGTCCCTTGGGAGTATGGAAAGCATGGGGAGGCTCGCACGTCCACACCCGGACCGTCGGGTGGACCTGGCCTTAGTGCCCTCTCATGTGGCACAGCAGGGAAAGGGGGCTTCTCACCAGCACCCCTACACACACACACCAACCCCTCAATGCAGCTGGGTCAGGTCCCTGAGTCCCTGCCTAGGCTCTGCCCGCGATGTGCTCTCCAGACCCCTCCTGCCCATTCGGTATAGTCAGGAGCCTTGATTTCTGGGCCCAATTTAGCGGCTCTAATGCTGAACTGAAGTTGTATTTGCAGTCCCTTTCGTGGCTGCAATTCGACAATAAGTAGCACTTTGGCTTTATTTTTGCAAAATACTGATCACCAGTGTTTTCCCAGCTGTGCCCAGCTGGGTGTGCTTTAATGAGCTTTGTTTTGCATTTCACTGAGAAAGGCCACAGACCTCTGGCGTTATGTTCTGCTGTAATGTGCGGGGTGGGGTGGGGGGAGGGAATCTATTCTGCTCCACTGTGCTTTGTCGACATCCCACACCCTCTATTTACTCCCACTTTGCAGGCAGTAAGGAACCCCTGGCAGGGAATGGGGCAATTGCCGTTCCCAGACTGGAGGCAGCTACTGCAGGAGCAGCGGGGACTGAGCGTCTTCCTGGCACCCAGTGAACCAGGCCTCCCCAGTCTGTGCTCCTCGTAATTTAGTGATCTGGTTCTTTCTAGGCGTATCATGAGATCTCACTGCAAGTAGAAATCCCTAAATATCGGACCCTCTGATAATCAAATGCAAAAACTCATTCCAAGGTCAAACAGAAATAAAGTTCATTGTCAACAATCATGTTGACCCTGCAGGATAAAGGGTGACGAGGAGGGGGTATGGTTTCTAGCCTCAGGTGAACTTACAGGGAAAATGAGGAGTCAGGATATATACGAACAAAAGGAGGCAGATGGCAACATCGAGGCGAATGGTCCCCAGGCAGGATGTGCTGGTGGGCTGGGTCACCTCTCCCTACAGCACCAGATGCCAAGTACATGAAGAAGCCGTGTGATTGAACTGGAAAAAGGACAGAGGAAGTGGCTTCTAACCAGCCTGGTATTGGAAGTGAAGAATGAACCTCTCTTTTCTAAGTCACCCCGTCTGTGTCCCAGCTATGCCTAAATGCTACCCTTGTAGAGTCATTCCTTTCCAAAAGGTTTCCTGCCCCCTGATAAAAGACAAATAACATTGCAAGACGCTCTTATTCATTTATACCTCCAGGCTATGACTTTTCCCTGTCCCACAAGCAGGTTTTCATAAGAGGGGAAAGGAGGTGAATTTGAAGATGCAGGAAATGCGCTCTGAAACTGAGTAGGTCCAACTTCACATCTTTGTATGGTCCATTCAGCTCTGAGGTTCAGGTGAGGGTTTTTGGAAGATTCACCAAAATCTCATCATTCTTTTCCTGCTGCCCTTTCCCAAAAGGCAAACCAGTAGCGGAGGGAAATCCAGCTTTGTTAGGGAAGCTGTGAGCGTGAGAACGCGCTCACGCTGGGCCTGGCGGGACCTAGAGAGGCCGGTGGGCAGCCTCTGAGCTGTCCTGGGCACACTCCATGCCACTGCTGGGCCAGCCATCGCCCCCTGCGGGCGAGTCCGCCTTCTGAGTCATCAGCCAGATAGAGACTGCGTTCTTTGTTTCACTCGGCTGAGCTCCCTGGCTGCAGAGGCTGTGGTGGAGTGGCTTCCAGCTGTGTCTGCAGGAGCGCGGGTTGGCGCAGTGCACCAGCCGGCCAGGGGCTGGCCGGGCCCTGGGTGTCTGTGTGGAGGCGGCCTCACGCCTGTTTTCCACCCCAGCCTTTCTCCACCTGGCTTCATGACAGTCAATCCTGCTGGGATCCCACAAGGCCTCAGAGGGCCCGAAATACCCTGTAACTCGTGCCCTGTGCTGGCACGCAGGGTGAAATGGAGAACAGGAGAGAGGGATGCCTGAGCCTGGGAGGTCTGGGCTGGAGCGTTCCCACCTGCCCTGACTCACCCTGTGAGCCCAGCCAAACTGCTGAACCTTCCGAATGGAGCCTCAGTCTCCTCATCTGTAAAATGGGCATGCCCCAGGGTTTCTCCTGCTTTTCCTTGCCCCCATCAGGAATAGGATATTTGTTTAGGTCAGTTTTCTAAGCCTTATTTCTTGTGAAGTGAAATACGTTATTTTCTTATGAAAGGAAATGAAAATATCAGAGACCAGGTAGGAGATTTGGGGAGGTGGGGGTGAAGAGTTACTGTTTCTTTCTTTGCCCTCAAAATATTCCTACAACTTTGCTCTTTAAAATGTAAAGTATTCTTGTCTCAGGAACAGTATTTGGGTAAGTCTATTCTCTAAGACCTTCATCAGATAATCTGAGAAGGTGATGACCTGACTGCCTTGAACATGGCTTAGTTGTGTCCCCCATTGGACAATATGTCCCCAAGGCAGGGACCGTGTCCTCTTATTCCATTTTCTCTCCCCAGAGACTACCAGCTCAGGGCCAGGCGTGTATAAGTGCAAGAAGTTGTTGTTTAGTGAGCTGAATGGTTGGACTGTAAGCCCCCCAAGGGCAGGGGCATGTCTGGTCCCCTCACTGTCTCCCAGCACAGGGCTGACCGCAGAGTGGGCAGCCAGCAATTTAACTTCTAATGAGTTTACTCACCAAACGCTAAATGCATAAAGCCAACCACAAGTGAAAAAACTTAAATACATACTGCTAGAGAGAGTGGAAAGGACCCAGACCCAGATAATGTACAGTATCTACATAATACATAACTGTAGTGGCTTTCACGTGTCATATTTTGATTACAGTGTTGGAGAAAATGGGAGTTTTTCTGTTTATGGTGGAGATTAAGGAGCCATCCATTCATTCTCACACACCTGCAAAACACCTGGCCCTTCTCCAGTCATTCCAGTCAACACCTGTGGAGCTCCATGCAGGATCCTGCACTGACTACTGGCGGGGGACAAAGAAGGTGTGTCCTGTCCTCAGGGAACTATATAAAAAGGCCAGTACCTGACAAGCAGCAGTGGGGAAAGTGCCTGACTGTGGAAAGGCCAGTGGGAGCTGCTCAGCGGAGGAGGAGTTTGTTGAACTAGAGCAGTCAGGGCAGACTTCCTGGAGGAGGTGGCTTATGAGCTAGAATTAGAAATACCAGGACTGGGGTAGACCAGGCCACGCTCAGGCCCAGGGAATAGATTAACAATCTGGCTGGAGAATGAAACGGAGGAACAAGCTGCTAGGTAGGTGATTTCACGTGGACTGTATCCCACATTCAGGAGGCGACCGCACAAGCTAGGCTGGGTGGATACAGTTTAGCTAATCCTGGAAGAAATCATGATATCAAAACCAATATATGTGCCACTACCTTCAGACCCAGCTTCTTCCTCGTTGTGTCCCCGGGCCCGCCCTCCTGCTCTCTCGTCCCACACCTCAGCACCACTGCCCTTTCTAAACAGGTGGTGGGCGGAGAAGGAGGTGCAGCGGAATGTCCTTGTGGTGACCTTTAAAACCTGAGGGTTTCTTGATGTTTCTAAACACACCTCTGCCTCCGCCCCCAAATGGAATCCCCTATTCCAGGGCTCCATCTGGAAGCTAAATCATCACAGCCCTGGAGGCTGGGCGCCTCCTTCTGGTCAGAGTTGGTAACTACAGTACCTAAATGGCTGTTTTCCAGACTTCTCTAGGAAAAGACCCCGGTGGAAATTGCCCTTGAGGTAACAGTTAATATTAACTGAAGGCTTCCTGCATGTCATGAACCCTCCTAGGGGATTATGTAGACTGTCTCGTGTTTTTCTTCATAGCAACCGTCTGAGGTTGGTACTGTTATTATCCCCATTTTAACCAAGAGGACAACAGAACACTGAGAATTCAGAATGTGCCCGAGTTTACATAACCAGGAATCAACCAAGCTGTGCCTGCTGACACAGAGCTGACTCTTAACAATAGAATGCAGGACTTACGGTTCTTATTGATACAGATTTGTACCATGGTGATGCTAGTTATTTAAGGACATAATGTGAAAACTCCATTGTTCTGAAGGGTGCAAATTGTTCAACTCAACAAACTTTAAATACCTACTATCTGCAAGCCCCTGGTGATGCTACATCATGAAGGACAATATTATAATAACAAAGTGACAATAACCCACAGTGTGGTATCAATAATAAAACAAGTATTCAAATAACCACAATACAGAGAGAATGTTCTAGAAGAATGCTATGAATGTTATGGGAACACAGGGAGGAAACATGATTTCTGGCATGGAGCTGGGACTGGTGGAAGATCTGATGGAACTTGCTGGAAGGGTGACCTTTGAGCTGGGCTGATGTTGGAGTAGATGATGCCGATGTGGCAGGCATTGGGGGGAGGCATGTGTTGGTGGAGGGAGCAGTTCTAGCAAAGGCAGGAGAGCAGAGGGTGTTCGGGAGGCCAGTGGATGAGTGAGGCTGCTTGGAGCTTAAGTGAGAGAAAGTAAGTAAGAATGGAAAGTAAGGATGGGCCAGATCACTAAGGGGTTAAGGATTTCAAATGATATTATAAACATGGAAAGTTTGGGATCAGGAGAGTGATGGAAGCAATAAATATTTTTGTTAGTGCAACAAAACTGTGAGCAAAACCAGCTTTAGGGAGAGACAGAATGTACCTAACTAGCAGGTAACATTTGCAAAGACCCTCAAAAGGCGCTATAAATAGAACATCTACCTACCTGCCTGTGCTGACTGACACACCTGTCTCCCAGTCTCCCCCACCAACCTGACTCCGTGGCTGGCATTTCCACCTGGTGTACTTGGTGAGACAAAGGCCTATCAAGAAGGCCCCAATTAAATTGCACGTAGTTGCTTTGGAGGGTCGAAAAGACAGGCGCCATGAACACATTCATAATGATAATAACAATAGTATCAGCTAAGAGGAATTCAGCACTTACTCTGTGCGGGGCATGTTCTTGGTGTGGTACAGAGCCTAGTGCATCTTCCCCATAACCCTTTGCTGTAGGTACTATTATTGTCCCTGTGGTACCCGAGGAGGAAACTGCAACCCGGAGGGTCCGCGCAGCCAATAGGTGGTAGAGCTGGAGTTCATTCTCCCGCCTCCTCTGGGTGTAACTACCATTTAGCAGAAGCCTTGGCTCTAACTCTGGACCAGCAGGGGAAGCAGGGCCGAGGTGAACGGCACAAGCAGCCACATTTGGAAAGCATGTGGATGGAAAATCCAGAGTAGGATGGCTCTCTGAAGGGAGAGAAGGTCCTGCAGAGAGCAGAGGGGAGCCCGGATGGTCTGGTCTTGGGCGAACTTCCGGTGAGTGTGGCCAGACCTGGCCTGTTAGTGAACTTGTGTGTACAGTGTGCGTGCAGCGTGTGGGTGTGTAAACTTAGGTCAAGGTCACAAACCTCCAGACTGTGAGCTCCAGAGGGCAGCTGTGTTGGTCCTTGCTGGGTGCCTTGCTCCAATTGACAGGTCTTGGATTTAAATTTTATTTGGTCTAGTTCAATTTAAAATTATATTTTTCTTAAAAATCTAGCTGGCAGAGACACATTTTTTTTTCCCTCCTAAAGGTCTCATTGTATTAGTCCAGTTAATGGACAGCAGATCTGTAAGTAAACATTTTGGGGGTCCAGTGAGCTTGCGTTCACGTCAACATGCACCAGGACGATGGCCTCATGAACACATTAGTGAGCAGCTCTAAGAGGGCATTTCCACCTGACAAGTGTTTCCTTAGGTGAGATAATGTGCAGGATGCATTCTAAGTCCAGGCAAGGTGGCTGGTCATCTGAATGGTGTGATGTAAGGGGAATTAGGAAGGGCTCTGGCAAGACCCATCACCCACATCGGCTTCTGTCTGTGCTCGGAATTCCCATATGAAAGATACAATTCTCCTCCTAATCACCTTGTGAGCTAACTCATTAAGGCGTAATCACACCTGGAGCCTTTCGTGAGGTCAGTTTTTAGCAATGCCACTGGCTGGGGAGGAAATGGACTCTCTGGGCAGAGCCTGGGCTGCACGGGGGCAGGGGTGGTGGTCCCACTACTGGGGAGGGGAAATTTCCCCCTTGCCCCTCTTCAGTTCTTGTGGCTGGACAAATAATAAAATTGACACAAGACAGATTAGCAGGAGGAAAATAAAAACACATTTTAATTCATGGGCATGGAGGTCCCATAGAAATGAGAGCAGGCAGCTTTTATACTTTTTAGACAAAGAAACAGTAAATTTGTAAGGAACCAACAGACAGGACAAAGAAACGTAGGTTTGGGTGTCCAATTAGTGGAGAATCTAAACAGAGTTTGGGCTTGGGGTACTAAATTAAAGAAGTGATGGGGTTTGTTTATATAGGCTTCTCAGCCCTGAATTCCTTAGCTTTGGTGATAAGGGTGTCCTTCTATATCTGCATGCAGGGAGAGCACCTTTCACGTGAGAGATCTATTTCTTGCTCTCAGGGACACAGAAAGGACGGTCAGAGTATCCTGCTTGCATTGGCCGTTTCTTAAGTAACTTCAATTCAAAATAACCAATGTGCCGTTGAGGCATATTTTGGGGCGGCCTGCCCTGGGCCCCAACACCAGCATGTGGGATGGTCCATGTGAATGGCCTCCCTGCCCGACATGGGATGCAATGACAATAGCTCAGGAATCTCACACGGCATTGTTTATAAACGCTTTTATGTATATTATCTTAGTTTATTTATACAACTGAGAGGCAAATGTTTTAAGACATTTAACATACAAAAACAACAATAACAGTAAAAACAAAACAAACAAACAAAAATTCAGAGAGGTCACTTGGTTTTCCTGAGGTTACACAGCTGTAAGTAGTAGGATGGCTGTAGGCAGTCACCTACCTGCTATTATTTAATGGGTTCTTCTAAATTTTCCATGTTAAATACTACATTCCATTATAACATGATCCAGCAATTCCACTCCTAGGTGTCTACCCAACAGAAATGAAAATACACGTCCACACAAAAACTTGTATATGCATGTTCATAGCAGCATTATTCACAATCACTCAAAAATGGAAACAACCCAGATGTCCACCAGCTGATGAGTGGATACACACAATGTGGTCTATCCCTACAATGAAATATTATTCAGCCATAAAAAGAAATGAAGTACCGATGCTAGCTACAACATGCGTGGAAAACATTATGCTAAGTGAAAGAAGCCAGTCACAAAAGGTCACATATTATATGATTGCATTTATATGAAATGTCCAGAATAGGCAAATCTGTAGACGCAGAAAGTAGATTAGTGGTTGCCAGGAGGTGGGGAAAATGGGGGAGTTACTGCAAATGGGTCTGGGGATTCTGTTTGGGGTGATGGAAATATTCTGGAATTAGTGGTGATGGTTGAACAACTTCGTATGTGAATGATAACTCAATTAAAAAATATCTGTTTTAAAACTATGTCCCTCATTGAATTCTTTATTCTCTGCCACATTGCCTGTATTTCTACCCATCAGAGAAGCTCCTTTTTAAAAAGGCAAACACTTAACCACAGCCGTCAGTCAGTTGTGCCTTAGAGAGATTCCTCGAACCTCCCACAAGAGGGTCAACACAGAGAGCACGACTGCTTGGAAAAGGAATCAGGGCTGGCGCCTGGGAGGCCGGGGTCAGGGCCGCGAGGCGGGATGAACAGTCAGGACCCTTACTGCCCGTGTTCCGTGGGGGTCACTCCAGAGGACATTGGCAGAGACGTTTTGAGCTGCCTCTGCTTTTCCTCTGCTGAGTCACAAAGTTATCTACAATAGACACTTCTTTTGTTATTTGCCATTAGAAGAGGACCAGGATAGCAGAGCCTAGCCTGTGCCTTGAGAGGTTTATATCCAGCTCTGCCACGGACTAGCCATGACCTCGGACAAGTTACTTCACCTCCATGCCTCCGTCTCTTCTTTGTAAAATGGTAATAATGATAGTATTTTCCCCATAGAGTTATTATGACTATTGGCTGTGTTCTGTAACCAGAGCGCTCAGAACAGTGCCCGGCACTTAGTGAGGGCTCTATACGTGCTTGAGGCTTTATAGACTCTGAACGGTAGGTGCATCTTTTTGAAAAGCTTACTGATGGAAAGAATTACATTCTCTGTTTTCTTTCAGATTGCTTCTCATTTCGCATTTCCCCATATTTGCCGCTCTGTTAAATTTGTTACAAGTTAACAAAAAGGAATGTTGTACTTTGAATTATATCTTAATTCTGTGCCCCGCTGGAAATAAAGTTTCCAAATGAGAGGAATTTTTGTCATTTTAAATACATTTTAAGGAAATCAGTTGTATAGGTGGAGGGTACAGAGACGTGATTTCGCTGAGCAAGGCTGGGGTTCTCCATAGCCTGTTTCTATGAAGTTACAGTTTTGGAACGAGAAGCAGGTTGACCCTTAGATTTGAGCAGGTAATTCTGAATCCATGAATACAGACCAGCTCGCTACAGAGGAGGTGGAAGAGTGACTGACTTCAGCCTGCAGCTTAGCGGGTCCTCGGGCCTGGGTGTGTCACCACCTTTGTAGGATCGTTGCTGTGTAAGGGGCATGTCTCACAACCATGAGGGCCTTTCCGATTGGAGTCCAGGAATCCCAGAGCTCCATATGTTTGGAGAATTGGCAAGGAGAGGGGAACAGAGACATTCCTGGATGTCACTCAGCAACATTTCCCTGATGGCACGTGGCTTTGCTATAAAATCAGTTGGGATCACAAGTTACAAACCGTTTGACAAAATATGGCTTCTTTTCTAAGACACAGCCTGAGGGCCCTTCCCCTTTCGGATTTGCAGAACGATCCATGTAAAGCACCAGAGCCTGACTCTGAGTTTCCACCAGCAATGCTTGGATTTCAGACAACCACCCAGCCACAGCGCTCATTGCGATTTCAGGCCTTCTCTCATATGGAAGTGATCTTTCAGCGCTGTGATGTGTGCTAACAAGGAGTCAGGTCCCGGCAGGATTGCCACCATAAATCTGTAGGTGATCGTCACTGACACATGGAAGCAGGGGTCATGGGGTGGGCAGGGTGTCCCCAAACATCAGAGGTGGTGATGGAGGTGCTGGATCTGGGTGTCACTGTGGACTGACTCTTCATTCCCCAAATGACTACACACTCAGGGTCA
Organism: Eubalaena glacialis; assembly: GCF_028564815.1. Lineage (NCBI taxonomy): Eukaryota > Metazoa > Chordata > Mammalia > Artiodactyla > Balaenidae > Eubalaena > Eubalaena glacialis. The sequence goes on along the minus strand of NC_083727.1, from coordinate 8,565,650 downwards.
CAGTGAGCCAGTTCCTGGAATCAAGCCAGCTGGGTGGCTACAAGAAGCAGAAGAGGGTGGCTGATGTCAGGCCCTCGTCGGTGGAATGCTGGCTGATGAGGCAGGAAACGGGACCAAGGACCATGTGCAACCCTAACCCACTATTGGGATGGTGGCCTTAGCTTGTTGTAAAGACTAACGGGTGTGTCACAGTCTGACCCAAAGTGATTAGCTACAACCGGGGTGGGAGGTGGGGGGCAAGGCCGTGTTGTGAGGGCACCTTGCTCTCCCCAGGGACTCCCCCTGTCAGCTCCGTGTGCCCGTCCCCCGTTCCATCCTTCCCCAGCACCCCGTGCCTCAGATGACTACCAGCCCGCTTTTCTCCCCTTGACTGTCTCTTTGGCTTCCCGAGGGAGCTCCCATAAGGGCTGATCTCTGAAATCGCTGTCGTTGGGATAGACACCACGGCCCCGTCCCCATCTCAGCTGGCGGTCAATCCCCATGTGTTATGGGGCCCACGCCCCAACCTCTGGCGTCCGACACACAAAGCCCCTCTTCTCTGCGGAAGCCCAGCCTGGGGAGCGCGAGCTCCAGGTGGCGCTGTGTGGCTGCCAGGACATCCTCAGGCGGCATCTGTCCTGGTCGTCACCCCTTAGGAATTTTTCTTTGCCTTGTGCAAAAGGCTTGGCTCTCTGCCTGGCCTCTGGCTTTTCACTTAATTCTGTCACCATCTCCCAGGAACCAACCGCAGGGACAGAGTTGTGGACCCTGGTCCACCAGCCACGAGGAGTGATGCTTCCTGCAGCTCAGCCACGAGGTTTCCTCTGATGATAGGAGCCCACTGTGGGCTCAGTAGACCCGGGTTGCAGCTGGGCTCCTTCACTTACTGACCGAGACGTTAGCATGTAAATCACAGGGCTGTGGTGAAGGTCAAGTGAGAAGCCGTGGGTTCTGTGTTTTACCCAGGGCCTGGCACCCAGCAAGTGCTCAATGCATCTGACATCTTAGGGTTTTTATTCTCATTATTATTCCTGGACAGTTCTCGTGTGAAGAATGGCAAAAGTTCAGGCTGTCACCCCAGGGTGACCACAGGACAGTGGGTGGGACACCGTGGAGGAGTGTTCCGTGGCCCAGGGGGGGAACAAGACACAAGGGCAGTTGGCGTCTCAGCCACGGGCCACAGGAGGTTATGGGCTCCGCAATGGGGGAGGCCGGCTGTGGGACAGACAGGCAGCCCAGCGTTCAGCTCCTCCCCTCTCCCGGGGCCAGGCCAGTGCCCGTGGGTCCCCCGAGTGCCCACGCTTGCTCTGCTCTGGGTTCGGCCTTAAGAGCAAACCCTGTGGTCATGTCCATAATTTCATTTTGGCTCCTTCCTCTGGAGGGACCCACATCCACTTCTCCAGAGGTCTCCTTGGGGGAGACAGATGGCGCGGAGGGTCTAGAACAGTCCCATGCCTAATCTTCCAGGCCCCCAGGCTCCTGACCCCACCCACAGTATAAATGAACACAACATCCCAGAGGCATTGTTTGAAAGGGAGGCTCTTTCCTCCTCCTTAGGAGGCTCTACCCTACTTGATCCCTGCAGAACCCTTATTTTCATTCTTCAGCATTTAAAAGAAAAGAGCTCCTGACAGAATAATTCTGCATTTTGTCCAGAGCAGAGATGGAGACGGAGACAGGGGATGTCTCCTTAGCGTCAGCAGACCGCCCTGCCCCGCCCCGTTCTCTATCACTCCCTTGCTGTCTTCCTCCCCATCGTCAGAGCCAGAGGGTCGAAGAGGCCCCACCACAGGGTGTAAGGTGCTTCAGGTGACAACAGAGCATCAGGCCCTTTCCTTGGTGGCTTCCAGTGGCTTTCCCTGTGGCCACCACGGCCTTTGTTTGTTTTTATAAGCATTACAGGCTACACACAATGGAAAGAAACTAACCACTAAAGGGAAAAGCCAGAGATAAGAGTTTATAATTACAGAGAAACAGCAAGAGGGAGCAAGGCTCTCCCCCGCCCCATGCAGCGGTGAAGAGGGGGCAGGGGCAGGGCTGGGTTCCCGAAGCCAGTGAGCTAAATGAGCTGTTTCTTTCAAACCAAACAGGCTTCCATGTGTCCCCTGCATCCCCTGATCTTTTCTTCCAGAATCTGATACTGCTGCAGTGTTGAGGTCATTATCCTTAGTCAAGAAATTGTTTAGAGACAAAGAAGGAAAAGCAAAAATTTAGGTCGCTTTTGCTTCCATTCAAATATTGGGAACACAGTCTCTAGAAGATTCTTAAAAGAAGCCAGTGTGAACTGAACGCTGCTGAAATTACAGGCCCTAGACTACTTTTGCTTTTACAAGATGATTTAAAAAGTTGAACTCGAACCAGTCTTTCTCTTCTTGCAAATGAGTAGTTCGTTACTAGTTAGTAATCAATTTATTGACCTTTTCCCCAAAAAGGCTTGTGCAAGTATCATGGCCCATTTCCCTCACCCACTCTTCCTCACCTGACAGCAAATCTTGTTGATTTCTGCCTCCAAAATATCTCACAAAGCGCCCCATCCTCTGGGCCACCATCCAGGCCCGCTGAATCTGGGCCAAGATCAAATGCTCCTGCGGCCCCTTTGAATTTGGCTGAGGTGGTCTAAATTTCAACCTCTCATCCCTTCTCCTTCCTTTTGCTCCAAGATATATCATTTCACATAAAACACTACAGGGCTGTTTTTAAGAAAGAGATCCACTCCTTAAATGAACTGAAGTTTCATTTAACAAGTGTTAAATTAATTTAACATCAACAAACACTGTGGATTTCAATTTAACATCATTTGTAAATGAATTAACAAATCACAATCATTTAACATCGTACATACTGGGCTGGTGCTCTGTATGCAGAACTCTGATCATTCTTGATCATAAGCTAAGTTCAGAGACTTATGTTCCTGAAAATATGAAGACTTGTTTTTTCTCTTCTATGCTAAATGTTTCTTTTTCAGTGAACTTTAAAAATCACTTTGAGAGCACTGTATCACAATATTCAGTGTGATCTTCCCCCAGTATTTAGAGGAAGAGGGAAAAACAATAAACTAGGAAAGGGCAGAAGACACCAACACATGGAGGAGAGGTTTAGATTTTGGGTTAGGATATGCAATACTAACTCTTAGCGTCAATAAATGTTCCCCTCCTCCCCATATAGCTTTAGTTTGAGATTTCTAAATCAATATTTCTTTAAAAACTTAAAAAAATAAGAAATATATGCTCATTGTAGAAAAATATAAAATATGGATAATACATAAATAGTGAAAATGCAAAACTGACAAAAATTCCTACCTCTAAGCTAATCATGGTTAACATTCCAGTAGAGATTATTCCAGACCTTCATATGAACATATTCTTCTAGATATCTACATGGACCAATATTGGGTCAACCAATATATACTGTTATGAACAATGGTCTTTAAGTTGGAGGCTATTTTTAGGCCTCTCTGGGGAGGAGATTTGCTATGCTCGACCCCCTTGGTATTTGAGTGCCCAGCGGACTTCAGACTGAAGTCTCCCTACTCACCATGCTCTTAGGAGTGGGGACCACACTACGGCTTTTCCCTGGGGATGCTCTTGGAGACTGGGGACCAGGCATGCTGGTGTTGCTCCAGGACAGCGAGGAGCTGAGCTTAGAGTCTCATGACCAAACTGGCCCTGAGCAGCCAGAACACATGCGGGCCACTCCGGGCTGGGGTGCTGTGAGAAGCGCTCTTCTAAGCGGACTTCTCAGGCTCTATGCGCATGCGCCTGCCCTCGGTCTCCCTCACTTGCTCTCTCTCCCTCTTTCTCTATCTGCCAACTGGCTAGAAAGTAGCGAGTTCTCACTCCTTCCTTCTATCTCTTTGTCTCTTTCCCCCTCAACTTGGTTTGACCTGCCGAGTTCTAAAGAACTTCAGGCCACAAGGGTCTATTTTCAGCAAATGTGACTTACAGGCTTATTCCTGCACAAAACAGGTCATCCAACACCTCTCCCTGCAGAAGTTTCGATCAATTGTTGGACACTCTTACCCAAAAGAACAATGTGGGCCAGTGAGTGAAAAGCTGTGCACGGTTCCCCTTAGTGTCCAATAGAAAGTGGCTCCCCGAGCAATTGCTTTTTATAGCACGCACAGGTGGCCGTACAAGCCCACCTCGTGAAGGCAGAGGGCTCGGCTCCCCGCCTCTGCAGAGAGCAAAATTTTCAGAGAGAAGAGAAGCTCTAATAAATGACTTGCTTTCTTCTGGTAACTTGAGAGCATTAATTCAAAAAATTTGTTTTTTGGTGACTATCAGCTTTTTGACTGACTCAGTTCTAACTGGTAATCAACAGAAAGCATGTATTTCTTAAGAATTTTCTATCAGTAACTGTTATAGTCGTTCAGAAGATCCTTCAGAATTTTAGATTTAGCTGCAATTTGAAAGATAATCTGGCCCCAACTCCCAATTTTCTAAATAAAGAAACTAAGATTCAAAGTCAGTAATTTCTTCAAGATCTCCGAACAGCCTGATTTGGTTTCGGCTTCCAGCATATTACAGCATAGTCTCTGCTACTGGATTTATCATTTGCATTTGGTAAAAAGACAGCATTCCATGCCAAGGTGCACGTTCTAGATGCCTTTAGTTTGCATGCTGCACGTAAGGACAGGCATGGACCACAAATAGAAACCACTATGTTCATCTTTGTATAGACTTACACTCATGGTAGTTTCCAAATACAGAGAATCTGTTAAATATTAAAAAATGAAGCCCCTGTCTTAAGGTCGCAATCAAAAAAATCATGTCTCATTCGTCTCTAACTTTCTTTAAATAATGTGGGAGGAAAAGGGCAATTTCAGGGCAGGAAAAGGGAAACTGAAGTGAACTGGGACAGGTTCTCAGTTCTGAGAGTTAAAGAGCTTCTCTTCCAGATTTTTCTGCAAGGCAGTATTTCTGAGATTATCAATTGAAAGGTGAGGTCATCTGAAATGAATGTAGCCTCTGGCCAATTAGTCTATGCAGGAGTCTATTCTGTGATAGCATTTCCATCCTTTTCTTTGGGGCCTGTCCTGCAGCTTGGGGAGAGCAGCTGTTTGATGACCTGGCTGCCACTGGCTGCTTGGGTCTGGCCGGGCCAATAGTTTTCCACACAGCGCCCGGCCACAGTCAATTCTTGCTCCAGGAATAACCCAAAATAGGACAGAGTTGTTTCCGAGGGATTTTGCAACTGGTATGAGGAGAAGAAACCACCTCTTGGGCATTGGAATTGAGAGAGGAAAAGCTGGGGATGCCTCAAGGGACCACTTACCCCCATGTGTTCTGGGGAAGAGGAGACAGTCAGTCTGCAAAGGGGAAAGCAGAGTGAGGCGGACAGGGAGGACGGAGTGGGAGGTGGAGGGACCCTCACGGCAGCCACTGGGTCCCATGGGGCCACGTGTTTTCTGATTTTGATTTTTGTGAGTCTCTCCAGAATCTTCCTGGCAAATTTACATCTCTAACTCCTATAAATCAGTTCATGGTAAGTGGAGCAGTTAGGGCTGATTTCTATAAAATTACCCCAAATGTTCTCATTTATCTAGTTTGTCTAAGTAATTTTCTGCTAAAGGAGGTCTGGAAGACAAAGCAAATCAAAAACTTTTCTTTGTGAGTTTAAACAAAAAAATGGCATAACCTACAGATGGCCTTGCTTTCTCAGCTTCCTCAGGCACCGTAGCCATTATTCAAGCCTCATTTGTGTGTGGTTCTTCGGTCTCTTATCCATCTGTGAACGTTTCTTATCCAAGCCCACGAGGTGGTGGCTCCATCTCTAGTGGCCCCTAGCTGTCTTTAATCTTGTGGTATGAAATAAAAATAGCCGGTACAGTGAAAACTGCGTGTCAAGTCTCTAATTGTGGTTTATTTTACACATTTATACACACGCGTGTGCAAAGCCTTCAGCTGAATTATGATTTGCGGCTGTACCTGCCTCCTCAATGCGCTGCGTTTTCCAGGATGCAGATCACGTTGTATTTCTCTCTGTAGCTCTAGGCTCAGCAGGATGCCTGGTATTTTGTAGATATACAGTCTTTTTATTGTTTTTGAAAGAATGGATGGATGTATACTCATGAGGAAATCAGAATTCCAAGTTTATAGGAGCAAAACCATAATTTCTGACAATTTAAACATTACCAAACTTGCCTACCCAAAGGGCAGGGTTTGTCTCTCAATGCAAAACTTTGTGAGTAAACTAGATTTGAAGTGACTCTTGGAGCAGGCTTTGCTCTGCACACTGATTTTGATTCTTCACCCTGGTCTCTCTGCTTGGCTCCTGTCACAGGGCATACACTGCCGTCAGGGTCAGAGTCATTCACAGTATCCGGGATCAGCCAGTTCTCTGAGGGTCACACGGAAGAACAAGCTAGTTCGCGACTCCTTGTGTGCCAACAGGAGATGAGGCTTTCTTTTGTGGCTGAAGAGAAGAGAGAAGGTTTGGGCAGAGAAGTCTGGGTTGAGAGGGGAGACAGGCAGCAGCAGGATGGCTCTGGAGACTGTTCTAGAGAGAGCTCTGCAGGCTGATGCTGGTGGGGGGTCAGAGGAGCTGCTTCTTGAGACCTGCAGCCCAGGTGATGTGGCTTTGGGGGCACAGAAGCACAGTCCCCCAAAGAATTTGGGGGGGATTCTTTTCCCTTCCGACCTGGTGCCCAGGAAGCACAGGGCACAGGATGTGGGAGGTCGTGCTGATGATGCTGTCATGTACTTATGGGCAGAACAGACTGGGGCGGGGGTGGCGGTGGGATGGGGCAGTCCTGAAGCCTGGGTCCTGATGCCCACAAGCCTCGCTCCTCACTGCAGGCAAGCGAGGCCTTGGTACACTTCCCCTCCACAGAGGATATAATTTTTTTGTTTTTCAGGAAGGTCAAATAGTCATAGAGATACATCTGATAAAGCCACATTGCATCACACCATCATGAGATGAGTGCATTTCAGGTATGATTGTCCCCATTTCTCCTTTCCTCCCGTGCCTTCTCCAAGGGTCCCTTCTCTCGTAATTAACAATGGCATCTTTCCCTTCCTCCTTTCGTTTATTTTTCCCACCACTCAGTCTAGTACTTATTTCTCTCTTGTCTCGCATATTACTTTGGTTTACTCATCTAGGTAATATAGGCAGCTCTTTGAGGATGGGGACCTGGTCTCACTTTTCTTTTCAATACCCAAACCATCTACCACATTCTGAGTACACAGCTGATATTCCAGAATTGTCTGTTACCTGAATGAATGGTTGGAAACAGAGTGATTTTCTACGGGGATGAGCCCTGGAGGCAGTAAATCAGTGTGCTTCCTTCTATCCGAGTACAGCCACCCGTGGTACCCATACCTCTTTGCTATTTTCAAACAATGCATCCTTTTCTCCTACCGTACACTCTGTATGCTCTGTGAAGATCCTAACTAGTGAGTTTTGGAGAGAGAATCTCTGAGAACTGTCAACTCAGGTTAGCTTAGAAGTGTATTTAGAATTCTGTGAACAACTTTTTCTTTTCACATGTCTTCTTCTTGCACGTAGTAGACATCCAGTGAAAGTTTCTTCAATACATGCAGATAAATAGAAAGAAACTAAGAAAAAGAGAACACTCCTATTTGAGTAAAAGAATGAATTCATATTATTTGTACCCCTATCACACTTCGCTTGGTTAAACTATATCTTTAGGACCCGCGGGAAGAGAAGGAGGAACAGTTGCCAAGAAGCTCTTTGTTTGGCAAGTGAAGGAGGAAGTGACTCCACGTCAGCCGCATCTTTACTGTGATGGCTCTCTATTTCCCTCTGGTGGCAGATCTGTGCACTGCAATGGATGTTTCTGAGGCTCCAGTGAGCTTAGATTTGAACACAGTGGACTTGAAGGGTTTTAGAGGTTTCTGATTCCAGTATTTCTCCAGCTGGAGTGTTATGACAGATTCTGGAAATGCCTCTGAGTTCTCTACATGATTAAACCTTTGTTTGGATTTCGGTGATAATCTGAAACAGGTGTGTAGTCTGGGTTATGTGGATGGCCCCCTTCTAAGCGCTGCCCTGGTGCCCTGTTTTCTCATTTGTGTTTGCGCTCATGGTCAGGCTGGTGCCACGTATTCCTACTTCAGTTGCCAAGGGAGGCCCAGTGAGGTTCGGGCTCCCTGTAACAATACAGGTTTTGCTCGAAGCCACTACAGTAGAAGCAAGCCCCGTGCAAAAGACACACACGGTCAATACTGCATTTGGAGGTGAGGGGGGAGGTGAGGCGCAGTGTTGTTCAGAAACGTGACTTTCTCTCTCATGTCGGTTTTGCCGGTTGAGTCCTGTTGACTTGTGGTGTTGCTACTATTTATTTTTAAAATGTTTTAAATGTGTGCTTTAGTGATACCTAAGAGCTATAAGCCTAAATGGTTTACACCTTACTTTATCATTGTGTAAATTTATGTGTTATTCCAGAAAATGAAGTAATCCAACTGTGGGGTGGAGGGAGCAAATTTTCCCTTTAAAAGTGGTCCAAATGATGCAATGGGGGTCCCAGGTGAGTGACGTCATTCTCCCAGCATCAAGCAGTAGTCGGGGGCGGAACCGGAAATGCCCAGAAGGGGTGAGGCTTTCAGACCCACAGCACTGTGTGCTCCCCACCACCCACCTGTCCTATCTGGAGTTTTAAAGATCTACTTTGATAGAGAGAAACTGCTCTTTGCTTCACTTTGTCAGTGGAGACCTGATCTGTAATCATTTAAAAATAATAGGCATTGGGGTATGTTCCTCCTTTTCATGTTGATTCAAGTCAAAGTGTATTTCCCATTGTTCATAGCACTTTTCTTAGCACTTTAAAAAAGTATAACATGTGATTCTTGCCCAAGAACAGTTTAAAATTAAATTTGGGGGAAGACATATGTGGGATTTTAAAATATTTGATGATAGTGCAGCAAAGTAAGACAGTCAAGGAGCGACACTGTCCCCTTGGTCCAACCTGCCAGGTGGCCCTTGACACTGCTTTCCTTCCTTGCATCCCCGCAGTAACCTTTTTGTAAAGTCTCCTGGGAAGTCGAGAAGGAAACCCCCAACCCCCTCGGTACCTCAGGTGCATCTGCCGAGGGCTCTGGAGCCTCACTCTTGTCATCTGGAAGTGGCCCAGGAGCGGTCATCAGGTCCATCCGTGGGAAGATGGCAGGATGGCCTACAGGGGGAGCTCAGTCTCTGATAAACCCGCTGCTCACGAGGTCTGATCGCGTGCTAGGCTCCTCGGGAAGAATCCAGGCCCCCGCAGTCGGGGTCTCCTTCTGTCAGCAGCGTCTCTGCCATCACATGGCCCAGTCTGCCGGGCTAAGAAAGCAGCGGCCTCCCGCCAAGGTGGGCCCATGGCCTTTGTCACCAGTGTCTGCACGTGCGCCAATGTGTTGGCGCAGGTGTGCCTGTGTGCGTGCAAGTGCAGGCTCGTGGAAGGCGTGGCCGGTGTCCGGCCCTCCTGGGGAGTGGAGCAGTCCTGGGTAGAGGACGGGTTTTTCAGCCTGTGAGGAAGGGTCCATCGGGGACCCCGAGTGTATTCCTGACTCCAGAGGTTATGTGACTCTAACCCAAATCCCCAAACACAGCCTTGTGGTGTTTCCTAATCCCAGGCTGATTAGCTCGAAAGCCAGTGAGTGACCTTTGAAAGTGCAGCTCTATCTCTCCAGGACCTACAGACACAGGTCCTGTATCTACAACATAAGGAAGTATGTAAGCAGAGGTTCCAGAGTTTGTGAAAACTAGGACAGTCCCCGTTCCTTTCATGTGTAAATTAGCCATCGGTCCTCACACAGGGGTATTTTATGATTTCTCACCTCTCTCGCGCTAGTCTAGGGTAGCCTCCCTCCTGGGTCGCTCGTTGGACGCTGTCACATCTTGTTCTCTGTCAGACTGGCCTGGGCTCCCTCCTGTGGTACCTGTCACTTCCGCTGATGTCCCCATTGGCCCAGACGCTTCACATGGCCAAGCCCAGCTGCAAGCGGGTGGGGGGTCGGCTCTACCTGGCAGGGCAGGAAGAAACTGCAAACTCACAGCCCAAAAGGGTGTGGGTCCAGGGATTGAGGCTTTGGGGGGAATCTCCCCCACATGCAAAGAGCAAGGATGAAGACACTGGCCCCATCTTTACAGGACTCAGAGTCTGGGTGGGGGGCAGGCAGGGAGATATACAGTTCCCATGACCCAGTGTCAGAATGGAGCAAACCCAACAGTGGCCCACAGTGGGCTCCATGCGGTGGGTGGAAGCGCCAGCAGGCAGCACCGGGAAGGAGACTCCACAAGGCGGAGCCAATGGCAAGAGAGAGGGGCTGGGTCTGCAGCCCCGGCAGCTGCACAGTGAGGTGTCTGGGACGGGGGGCCGGCTGCAGGGGATCCTGGTGGGTAGCAAGGAGGAGAGGTGGAAGATGAGGCCACCAGCTACAGCTAATTGACATCATTACAGACAGGGTGGTACCATATTATTAGTTTTAGTCAGTCTCACATTCTTGCTCAGGTGACTCTTGAAATTTTAAATACTTATAATAACTCCAGCAAGTTTTTACTGGGAAGTTGTGCAGTTGGCATTTACTGGCGCAAGTGACACAGTAGGATGGAAAAGATGTGGATGAATTTATATCACTAGCCTAAGGATGATTTTTTAATCCTTTTTCAATTTCAGATGCACGTTGATATTTCTGTGGGAGTTACCTTTCCTATCCCAATTATATGGTCAAAGGGAAAGCACATTGAAAATTTTGTAGCCGAGGAGGCTGCAACTTCAGCTTTTCGGATTAAATTCGGCACAAGGACGCTGCCAACATTAGGGGCTGAAATTGCTGGAGATGTGTTTATTATGGCCTGCAGCCACTTTAGCAGAAATGGAATTTTGTTTCAGATTGTAAAGAAAAAAATGCTGCAGGATTTATGGAAGCGCAAATTGCCTGGGTATCTCTGGAAAGGGTGTATAATGGGTGCTCCGGTGATGAGGGGCCCCAGGCAGCAGCTTTGCTTTGCTCTGCACTTAATGACACAAGCCTGTGAAAAGTTCCCACCTCTCTTCCACCCCCTTTCACTCTCTGCTCCTCCACTATCTTCAATTTCCCTCTCTGTTCCTTTTCCTCTCTTCTTTCTTGCTTTACCCTAAAAGAGGAAGTAGCCGTTTCTGCCCCCTTGGGAGTCCCTTCCATAAACTTTAAACAGAAATTGACAAGATCTGCCTTGCAGTTCAGTTCAGGAAACATTATGGGCTACTTTTCCAGAGAGGCAGGCAGGATTTTTCCGCAGGTGGTAAAAAGAAAATGCAAGGAGGTGGATCAAAAACTAGAGTTTTTAATATAATCTTTGAAATGAGAGTTTTTAATACAATCTTATTTTTGTGTTCCCCTCCCGCCTGAGTCCCCAGCAGGTATTCTGGGCTTTGGCATAGAGTGAGTGAGAGAGGGAGAAAGAAGCTGAGGCGGGGCAGTTTCCTCATTCTTAAAGCTTCTGTTTGAGAGAGACAAAGAGGAGGGAGAGAGAGAGAAAGAGAGAGAGAGTTGCAGAGAGAGGAGATTTACAAAATATCTACTTGACTGCACAAAGGTTCTAGTACAAGGATGTTCTCTGCAGCATTGTTTATAACAGTGAAATGCTGGAAACAACTTATATATCCAATAATCAGGCACTAGTTTAAAATTATGGTGGGGTGTGACAGCTTCCCAGCCCCCAGAATTTCTGACTCAGTCCGTCTGGGGTGGGGCCCGGGAACCTGCATTTTTAACAAGCTTTCAGGTGGGCTGATGTGACTGACCTGGAACCACCCTTATAGCACTCTGAGAACCATTGTTCTAAATAAGGAAAAAGGTGCTTCAAAGTTAGAAGTAATAATCTTCGTTCCAACTTTTCCATATTTTCTAGAATGAGTGCTCCTTTAAAATATCATACGCAAAATATTGTAAAAGAATTCTGGAATTTTTATGAGACCAGTTTTTTCTTAAACTGAATAACACATCTGCATGAATAAATATTATTTACATACTACCTCCAAATACCTGTAAATTGAATTTCAGATAAAATTCATTCTCTACTCTGTGTCCTAGCCCTTGCCAGCTGATGTTTGTGTATGTTGACGACCACTGTGTGCATTGTGTGATATTTTGCAGTTCGAGTTGATAAATTCTTGGCCCGAAGCCATGGCTCAAAAATTGACAGTACTGCTGACACTATACATGAAAGGATCTCGGTGAACCAGAGGGGTGCACACCCCTGTTTGAACAGTTTTTAAACATTTTCTTCTCTTCCCTCTGTTTTTTTTTACACTCACAGCCACTGAATCGTGGTGTGTTTCGGCGTCAGCGCTTGCCTTCAGGAGTTCTTGCCCACCTGTCAGGTCAGTGGGGCTGCTATACTGGTCAGTGCCCAGGATCTGCTCACATCCTCTTGGACCCTCTCCCTCCATGTCTGTGGGCTCCCCGACCTTTTTAAAAGGACTTCCCTTGGCTATGGGAGCACCTTAGCCCCAATACCAACAGGCCCAGCTCCCTGACTCGCGTGGGGACCACCCTGAGGTGTAATTTATCCTCTGAGGTTCCTCTGTGGAATCAGGCTGCAGTGACCCTCTATGGGGCGTTGGCTTGAGACGGAGCCTTTGCTGGCCCCCCCGTCTTGCCTTCCTCACTTCCCAGTCGGCCCTGGGAGCACTGCTGTCACAATCAACACATCAACTGTGTATGAATCTTCATCATGGGGTCCACGTCTGGGGAATTCTGACTTAAGTCACGGGTCCTTGTATGGTGTATGTAATCTACACAGGATTATTGTCAACAATAAAAATGCATTGGTTGGTACTCTGCTGACCAGTAAGGACATATAGAGTTATAAGGCACAGCTGATGGCCTGGAGGGACTCAAGATCTCGTCTGGGAGATGTAAAGCACGCAGAATAAAGTTCAGTGATACCTGGGGGCAGGATATTATTTGAGACATATTTGCCCATGCTTTCGTCTTCAGGTCACTCTTTGCCATCCTCCCCTCCCACCTGTGGAGTGCTGGGGGAGCCAAATTGTCCCTGCGTCCCAAGTGCGGCACAGAAGTCACAGGAAGACCCACAAGTATGAAGAACGGTGTGGTCAGGCACGTGAGATGTCTCAGTGGGGTCTCATGTGACTAGATGAAATGGCCAGGTGGCACCTTCCCAAAGGCTGTGCACCCTCTGAGCTTCCTAAACTTAGGGAAAGGAGGGGAAGGTGACCGAGATTGTTTCTCTTCATCTTGATAGGAGGAGGTGTCAAAATAGAAATCCAGTCAACATACGGAAAACAAGAACTGAGATCCATGCGCAGCACAAATGTAGGCGCAAGCACGAAATCGATGGTGCAGCAGGCAGCTCTGTGGCGTTGAGCATATGACAGTTTTATGGGTTCAAGGAGGCTCTGCAATGCGTGTGTCTTCTTGTATCAAGTCTCTCTATCTTAGACCTTCAGGGAAGTCAAAGAGTTGGTTAAACCAATAAATAAGAAAAATCCTATGCAAAAATCACACCCTCATGTTATGCTTTGCTTTGACTTGCTTCACTTTCAAGCTTGCCCAAGGCCAAGTAATCCCCAATTCAAGCCTGGTTAGAACTAATCAGAAGAGTTTTGTTTAACAAAGCAGAGGGAGGTCAGCTCTTTAAAAGCAAAATATTCAAAGGATTTAATTTTTATACACATAAATGCATCCTATTTACTGAGTCCCAATTTGGCCCAGAGCTGAAGTGGCCCCGTGACCTCTTCAAGGTAAACAAGGGTGAGGGACTTGTTTGCCTGGCTAGTTACTCCTCCTTGGCTTTCCTTCGTGGTAACTCTTGGAATGAAAGATGGGTGTGTCAGACCCTGGCTCCTTAAGGCCACGGTCCCCAACCTTTTTTGGCACCAGGGGCCGGTTTCGTGGAAGACAATTTTTCCACGGACCGGGGAGGGGGGACGGTTTCAGGATGATTCAAGCGCATTACATTTATTGTGCACTTTATTTCTATTATTATTACATTGTAATATATAATGAAATAATTATACAACTCACCATAATGCTGTCAGGAGGCGGAGCTAAGGCACTAATGCGAGAGATGGGGGGAGGCTGTAAATACAGATGAAACTTTGCTCACTCGCCCTCCACTCACCTCCTGCTGTGCGGCCCAGTTCCCAACAGGCCACGGACTGGTACCAGACCGTGGTCTGGGGGTTGGGGACCTCTGCCTTAAGGGACTTCTGTTATCAATTTCTTTTCCTATTTGTAGTATAAGGAGGATGTTATTTACCTTGCTAATTATTAAGAATAGAAAAGAGATGAATCCTTTTAGAGACTTTGGCTGGTACAGAATATGACCTGAGAAAACCAGTGCTTTTATGATACATAATGTTAACAGTGATATTGGCAGTGAAATGCTGATCAGCCCCTTGTGTCAGTCAGGGTTTGATCAGAGAAGCAGAGACACTAGGGGAGATAAATATATCTCCCTGTCTATCTATCATCTACCTGTCTATCTATCCAACACCTATTTGTGGACATAAATATACACATACATACAGATAGGTAAAGTAATAAATATAGATACATAAATCTTAAGGGCTCAGTTATAGAGATTTGACCGTGGGCAATTCTGGGAGCTGCTGCAATGATCTCTCTGGGAGCTGTTGCCTTTGTGTGATGCTGGAGCTTGAAGTCTGAAAGGCAGGCAGCAGGGAAGCAAAGATGGATGTAAAGTCCTGGAAACCAGGATCAAGCTGCAAGCCAAGAGCATGACACTGGAAGCTGTATCCATTTTCATCGCCTCTGACCTAGATGGTGTGGCAGCCCTGCAGGGACTGGGCCCTTTGTCACTCAGCTAGTCACTCTGGCCCAGGGGTCAGAGAAGCTGGAGGGAATCTGCAGATCAGGGTGTTGGCAGGGGTCCATTCCTTCTGGAGGCTCAAGGGGACAACCTTCCTAGTCTTTTTCAGCATCTAGAGACTGTGAACCTTCCCTGTTTTGTGGTAACGTTGCTCTGACCTCTGCTTCCATTGTTGCATGTCATTCTCTGACTCTCCCACCTCCTTCTTCCGTCTTTTAAGGACCTTTTGATCACATTGGGCCCAACTAGCTAATCCAGAATAATTTCCCCATCTTGAGATCCTTAATTAATCACACCTGCAAGATCTCCTGTGCCATGAGGAGGTAGCACATTCACAGGTTCTGGAGATTAGGACATCTTTGGGGGCCATTATTCTGATACTGCAAGGAAGTGGGTTCCAGCTGTTTTGTGCCACACTCCCATGTAGAACTCTGAAATGGCCTGTGCTGAACTCTGGATATCAGTGAAGTTTACTTAGCTCTAAATGCTAGTAAGCACTTCCTGAGTAATGTAGGATATAAGGCATGAATTAAGCCCTAGATCACTGGACACTATTGGACTCACAGAGGAGAACCTCATATGCTGTACACAATCCCATCTGCAGCCTAGAATCGTGTAGTTGTGACTATAATTACTCAGTGTATTTTTAACTTTTCTTTAAATTACAAAAACAACCCATGAAGATATGCTTGTTGTAAAAAAATTCAAAATGAAAAAAACAGAACTATAAAGAATAAAAGGCAGAAAAGCCTCTTAGATAGCCTCATCCACCAGAGGACAGACAGCAGAAGCAAGAACTACTATCCTGCATCCTGTGGAACAAAAACCACATTCACAGAAACATAGACAAGATGAAAAGACAGAGGGCTATGTACCAGATGAGGAGCAAGATAAAACCCCAGAAAAACAACTAAATGAAGTGGAGATAGGAAACCTTCCAGAAAAAGAATTCAGAATAATGATAGTGAAGATGATCCAGGACCTCGGAAAAAGAATGGAGGCAAAGATCGAAAGGATGCAAGAAATGTTTAACAAAGACCTAGAAGAATTAAAGAACAAACACCTAGAAGAATTAAAGAACAATCAAACAGAGATGAACAATACAATAACTGAAATGAAAAATACACTAGAAGGAATCAATAGCACAATAACTGAGGCAGAAGAATGTATAAGTGACCTGGAAGGCAGAATGGTGGCACTCGCTCTGTGGAACAGAATAAAGAAAAAAGAATGAAAAGAAATGAAGACAGCCTAAGAGACCTCTGCGACAACATTAAATGCAACAACATTCGCATTATAGGGGTCCCAGAAGGAGAAGAGAGAGAGAAAGGACCCGAGAAAATATTTGAAGAGATTATAGTAGAAAACTTCCCTAACATGGGAAAGGAAATAGCTACCCAAGTCCAGGAAGCGCAGGGAGTCCTAGGCAGGATAAACCCAAGGAGAAACATGCCGAGACACATAGTAATCAAATGGGCAAAAATTAAAGACAAAGAAAAATTATTGAAAGCAACAAGGGAAAAATGACAAATAACATACAAGGGAACTCCCATAAGGTTAACAGCTGATTTCTCAGCAGAAACTCTACAAGACAGAAGGGAGTGGCATGACGTATTTAAAGTGATGAAACGGAAGAACCTAGAACCAAGATTACTCTACTAGCAGCAAGAATCTCATTCAGATTCAATGGAGAAATCAAAAGCGTTACAGACAAGCAAAAGCTAAGAGAATTCAGCACCACCAAACCAGCTCTACAACAAATGCTAAAGGAACTTCTCTAAGTGGGAAACACAAGAGAAGAAAAGGACCTACAAAAACAAACCCAAAACAATTAAGAAAATGGTCATAGGAACATACATATCGATAATTACCTTAAACCTTTAATGGATTAAATGCTCCAACCAAAAGCCACAGGCTTGCTGAATGGATACAAAAACAAGACCCATATATATGCTGTCTACAAGAGACCCACTTCAGACCTAGGGACACATACAGACTAAAAGTGACGGGATTGAAAAAGATATTCCATACAAATGGAAATCAAAAGAAAGTTGCAGTAGCAATACTCATATCAGATAAAATAGACTTTAAAATAAAGAATGTTACAAGAGACAAGGAAGGACACTACATAATGATCAAGGGATCAATCCAAGAAGAAGATATAACAATTATAAATATATATGCACCCAACATAGGGGCACCTCAATACATAAGGCAACTGCTAACAGCTCTAAAAGAGGAAATCGAGAGTCACACAATAATAGTGGGGGACTTTAACACCTCACTTACACCAATGGACAGATCATCCAAACAGAAAATTAATAAGGAAACACAAGCTTTAAATGACACAATAGACCAGATAGATTTAATTGATATTTATAGGACATTCCATCCAAAAACAGCAGATTACACTTTCTTCTCAACTGTGCATGGAACATTCTCCAGGATAGATCATATCTTGGGTCACAAATCAAGCTTCAGTAAATTTAAGAAAATTGAAATCATATCAAGCATCTTTTCTGACCACAATGCTATGAGATTAGAAATCAATTACAGGGAAAAAACCGTAAAAAACACAAAAACACGGAGGCTAAACCATACGTTTCTAAATAGCCAAGAGGTCACTGAAGAAATCAAAGAGGAAATCAAAATATACCTAGAGACAAATGACAACGAAAACACAATGATCCAAAACCTGTGGGATGCAGCAAAAGCAGTTCTAAGAGGGAAGTTTATAGCAATACAAGCCTACTTCAAGAAACAAGAAAAATCTCAGATAAACTATCTAACCTTACACCTAAAGGAACTAGAGAAAGAAGAAAAAACAAAACCCAAAGTTAGTAGAAGGAAAGAAATCATAAAGATCACAGCACAAATAAATGAAATAGAAACAAAGAAAACAATAGCAAAGATCAATAAAACTAAAAGCTGGTTCTTTGAGAAGATAAACAAATTGATAAACCATTAACCAGACTCATGAAGAAAAAGAGGGAGAGGACTCAAATCAATAAAACTAGAAATGAAAAAGGAGAAGTTACAACAGACACCACAGAAATACAAAGCATCTTAAGAGACTACTACAAGCAACTCTATGCCAATAAAATGGACAACCTGGAAGAAATAGACAAATTCTTAGAAAGCTGTAACCTTCCAAGACTGAACCATAGAATAGGTTATAAACCATAGGAATAAATAGAAAATATGGACAGACCAATCACAGGTAATGAAATTGAAACTGTGATTAAAAATCTCAAACAAAAGTCCAGTATCAGATGGCTTCACAGGTGAATTCTATCAAACCTTTAGAGAAGAGCTAACACCCATCCTTCTCAAACGCTTCCAAACAATTGCAGAGGAAGGAACACTCCCAAGCTCATTCTATGAGGCCACTGTCACCCTGATACCAAAACCAGACAAGGATACTACAAAAAAAGAAAATTACAGACCAATATCATTGATGAATATAGATGCAAAAATCCTCAACAAAATACTAGCAAACAGAATCCAACAACACATTAAAAGGATCATACACCATGATCAAGTGAGATTTATCCCTGGGATGCGAGGATTCTTCAATATATGCAAATCAATCAATGTGATAAACCATATTAACAAACTGAAGTATAAAAACCATATGATCATCTCAATAGATGCAGAAAAGGCTTTTGACAAAATTCAACGCCAATTTATGATAAAAACTCTCCAGAAAGTGGGCATAGAGGGAACCTACCTCAACATAATAAAGACCATATACGATAACTCCACAGCAAACATCATTCTCAATGGTGAAACACTGAAAGCATTTCTTGTACAATCAGGAACAAGACAAGGATGTCCACTCTCACCACTATTATTCAACATAGTTTTGGAAGTCCTAGCCATGGCAATCAGAGAAGAAAAAAGAAATAAAAGGAATACAAATTGGAAAAGAAGAAGTAAAACTGTCACTGTTTGCAGATGACATGATACTATACATAGAGAATCCTAAAGATGCCACCAGAAAACTACTAGAGCTAATCAATGAATTTGATAAAGTTACAGGATACAAAATTAATGCACAGAAATCTCTTGCATTCCTATACACTAATGATGAAAAATCTGAAAGAGAAATTAAGGAAACACTCCCATTTACCATTGCAACAGAAAGAATAAAATACCTAGGAATAAACCTACCTAGAGAGACAAAAGACCTGTATGCAGAAAACTATAATACACTTATGAAAGAAATTAAAGATGATACAAACAGATGGAGAGATATGCCATGTTCTTGGATTGGAAGAATCAATATTGTGAAAATGACTATACTACCCAAAGCAATCTACAGATTCAATGCAATCCCTATCAAATTACCAATGGCATTTTTTACAGACCTAGAACAAAAAAATCTTAAAATCTGTATGGAGACACAAAAGACCCTGAATAGCCAAAGCAGTCTTGAGGGAAAAAAACGGAACTGGAGGAATCAGACTCCCTGACTTCAGACTACACTACAAAGCTACAGTAATCAAGACAATATGGTACTGGCACAAAAACAGAAACATAGATCAATGGAACAAGATACAAAGTCCAGAGGTAAACCCACGCACCTATGGTCAACTAATCCATGACAAAGGAGGCAAGGATACACAATGGAGAAAAGACAGTCTCTTCAATAAGTGGTGCTGGGAAAACTGGACAGCTACATGTAAAAGAATGAAATTAAAACACTCCCTAACACCATACACAAAAATAAACTCAAAATGGATTAGAGACCTAAATGTAAGACTGGACACTATAAAACTCTTAGAGGAAAACATAGGAAGAACACTCTCTGACATAAATCACAGCAAGATCTTTTTTGATCCACCTCCTAGAGTCATGGAAATAAAAACAAAAATAAACAAATGGGACCTAATGAAACTTAAAAGCTTTTGCAAAGCGAAGGAAACTACAAACCAGATGAAAAGACAACTCTCAGAATGGGAGAAAATATTTGCTAACAAATCAAAGGACAAAGGATTAATCTCCAAAATATATAAACAGCTCATGCAGCTCAGTATTAAAAAAAACAAACAACCCAATCAAAAAACAGGTAGAAGACCTAAATAGACATTTCTCCAAAGAAGACATACAGATGGCCAGAAACACATGAAAAGCTGCTCAACATCACTAATTATTAGAGAAATGCAAATCAAAACTACAATGAGGTATCACCTCACACCAGTTAGAATGGGTATCATCAGAAAATCTACAAACAACAAATGCTGGAGAGGGTGTGGAGAACAGGGAACCCTCTTGCACTGCTGATGGGAATGTAAATGGATACAGCCACTATGGAGAACATAGAATTACCATATGATCCAGCAATCCCACTCCTGGGCATATACCCAGAGAAAACCATAATTCAAAAAGGCACATGCACCCCAATGTTCATTGCAGTATTATTTACAATAGCCAGGTCATGGAAGCAACCTAAATGTCCATCGACAGAGGAATGGATAAAGAAGATGTGGTACATATATACAATGGAATATTACTCAGCCATAAAAAAAGAAGGAAATTGGGTCATTTGTAGAGACGTGGATGGATCTAGAGACTGTCATACAGAGTGAAGTAAGTCAGAAAGAGAAAAACAAATATCGTATGTTAACACATATATGTGGAACCTAGAAAAATGGTACAGATGATCCGGTTTGCAGGGCAGAAATAGAGACACAGATGTAGAGAACAAACGTATGGACACCAAGGGGGGGAAAGTGGCAGGGGGTGGTGGTGGTATGATGAATTGGGAGATTGGGATTGACAAATATACACTAATATGTATTAAATAGATAACTAATAAGAACCTGCTGTATAAAAAAATAAATTAAGAAAAAAAGAATAAAAGGCAAAAGCCATCTTCCAGCCTCCCTCTCAATAGATAACTGCTGTAACATTTTGGAATGTGTATTGTTCAGCTTCCATTTGCCCTTCTGACCTTCCCCATCCTTCTCCACCCTACCCGCCCTGCCCCTGGGAGCCTGACCCCTATGGGACCGCATTAATGAGATCCTTTACTCTCCAGCTTCTGACTGGACTTGGCCAATGGGAGGCACTAGGAGGAGATTGGAGGGAGGGAGGGGAGTGATGGCAGGGTTTTACTCCCTCTCGTTCCCTCCCTGTTGGGTCACTGTGAGTTGGTTGCATCTCCACCGAAATCCAGATGGTGACCTTTTCCAAAAAGCCATCTCCTCCATGTCCCCCAGGCTTGGGAGTTGTTGTGATTCCCTGCTTTCTTTGGTCCTGGGAACTGCATTAATCCCTATTCTTTCCCAAAATTCTTCCCCCACTTTTGTAAGCCATCCCTTTATCAAATTCTCTTCAAATTATTCAGCTCTAATGCCAGCACCCTGATGGATACAGAGCATGTCCTTCCACATTTTTTATACAACTTTATACATACACACACATAAGTAATCAGATGGTAAGCTGGATGCTTTGATTAGGGGTGTGTGTGTGTGTGTGTGTGTGTGTGTGTGTGAGAGAGAGAGAGAGAGAGACAGACAGACAGACAGGCAGAGAGATAGAAAGAGAGACAGAAATACAGACACACACACACACACACACAGAGACAGAGAGAGACACAGAGATATTTGAGATATACAACCGCACAGATATTTGGAAGTAGATGGTCCAGAACTGGTTGAATGACTCACTTCCATGAAGGTGTGAGAGGGGTTAGTTTGTTGCAGACTAGAGTGTATTTCTCAGGAGGATTACTTTGAAAAGATATACATATAACTTCAGTTGCTCTGAGTACCAACCCCACCTCCTAAGGGTGGGAGCATAGGGGTGATTCCCCGTTTATCTCAAGTCAACAGGAACCTTGATGGGGCTGTTCCAAGTGGGGGGACTAGCATCTGACACACAGCTCAGAATGTAAAGAGAGGCTTTACCCTCAGCCTGAGGCAGCTGGGTGAGGTGAACCTGGACTCACGGAGCTGGTTACACAAGCAGAGATGGCAGTGGGAAGGTGGGAGGTGGGGCATAAGTGTTGCTCGTAGGCCAGATGGGGACCACAAGGGAGGGAGAACTGGCTATTTAAATCCTGTCCTAGAGGGACAACTAGGTCAACCAAGAGAATCCATGTAGATCTGACTCCCAAAGAAACAGGTGTGAAGGGATCAGCCATCATGGAAAGTGCAATTGAATGTTTCCCGAGGGGGGCTCTAAAGTATCCACAAAGGTGCCCCTGAGAAAGAGTGAGTGATGCCAGCCTACAAGACCCTCAGTTGGCCAAGAACTCTCCTGCCCACCTTCTTATCACTCTCTTCCATACTCTTGATCCTGGAAGGGTCAGGACCCGTTAGCAAGCTGAGGGCTGTAAAAACCTCAGGAGGGCAAGGGGCAGCAGCTTCAATGTCTGCGGACTTCTAGGTACAGCCGGCTCCAGGGGAGGTCGGGAGAAAGTCTAATTCAAATCAAGTTTGGAACTTTTATGACTATACAGGATTAGACATTTTTAGGTATGGAATTGACACTGTGTTTATGACTTAGAGCAACCATAGAATTTGTTTTCTCCCTATGAGTTCACAGAAGTCATGACACTGCCTGAGTTTTCTCCCTGAGACAGAAGAGGAACTGATCCCACTGTAGATATTTTAAAGGAACAGTGGAAGACAAAAATAAAGTCATTTCCTTATCAAATCTTACGAGGCTTTCCTGTTCCATATACATCTTACAATTTTTTACTTGACCTGTACTATACTTTATACAATCTTCTGAAACATCCTCTAGTCACTAACTGGCATGTATTAGACATCATCCTGTGTCAGTATAGTTTCAATCCATTGATTTTCCCAACTGCCTAGAATTCTACGGTCTGGATGTACAATACTTTCACCAGTCCTTTATTCCTATTATTTTTGTTATTTACTATTAAGAATAATATTGCAAAAATATTTGTTTACCACCTATGTGACACCTATGAATAGATTCTCTGGATGGATCACTGATGTGGAGCTGCTGTCACATAGAACATGTTGACCCCATGTGTTTTTATCTTCCTACCCTTCATGCTCTTTCTTTCTGATAATAGCATCCCTCTTTTCCTTTGGGGAAATGGAGATGTAATAAGAAAACATCTCAAATTTTTGTCTTCTGCTGTTATTTAAAAGCAAATACAGTGGGGGCAGTGCTTGCACTGCCTGGGGAAGAAACTTAGCATCCTGTCCTCTTGTGGGGAAGTGGAGTCATGTGATCCACCTAAGCCAATCAGATGCTACCTCCCGAGAACACAAAAAATGGAAAACGGTTGGGGATGATTTGTCCCAAAAGGGGTACCTTAATCAAGCTGGCTAAATATTTCTGCCCTAAGGCTCTACTGAGTCCTATTTTTCCGGAGACTTTGTTATTAATTCTTATTCTTCTAATGCTGTGGGGGGTTTTGTTTTGTTTTGTTTAAATCTAGCTAGATGTGTCTGTGTTGTTTGTTAATGATACAAAGAATATGTGTATTTAATATTTTGACAAATACCTCTAGTTGTCCTCCAATCTGAAGTAGCTGTTTAAACTTCCACCAACAATTGGCAGCTTTGGGGCTTCATTTCACTTTGATTTGCTTTAAACAGTTGTGTGGTGTTATTCAATTTTTCTAATACAATACCACTTCGATTTCCTGATAGAGTGATTCTACTTCTAACTGGGTAAAATGTCATTTTCTCCTGTAGGTTGGCCAATAAACAATTACTATTCCTAGAATGCGACAGACTTGTATTATCTTGCCAGAAGTATAGTTGATGAAATGGCCCAGGGTCAGGTTAATTTGATTTATAACTGGAGTGATTCACAAGGATATGAACCACAAACTTGGACTCGAAGTATTCCAAAACTGAGTATTCTCACATGGTCACCTTGGCAACTGTAAATAATGATGTAATCCTCAAGTATCAGCAAAAAGAACGGTCAAGTATTGTACAAAAAGTTCCTTTAATTCACATCATGTTTGCCAATTATTTTATTCTTACTCTAAATGTATATTAGAAAAACCAGCTGTAGAAGCTGAACAATTTGAATTGAAGGCATATGAAAAAAAATCAGATCCTCCAACTGGGCAAATACCATCACTGAAAGCAGTACATGTAGGATTCATTGCCCTGTGTGAAGAAACGTGTCCAGGTGACTTATGGACAATTGGAGCCATAAGTAAAGGTGAAAGATACTGAGCACTCAATTACCAAGAATTGTACCAGGGAGAGTATGGAGAAATGAAATCATGCCCACCACCAACTTCTTGAAACATTTCCTGCAGTGTGAATAAGGGGGGAAAACTGTACACATTTGACTTTTATCTCCTCTCCTCTCTCCACCTACTTTTGTTGAAATTTAGAGAAGAATGGAAAATGTCCAGAGGAGAGAGAATTAAAATATCCTGGCACAGGGGCTTTGCAAGGTTTTGCCTGAGAGCTGGAGTGCTATTCAAAATATTTGACAGCCAGTATGGTAACGTAAATGAACATGTAAGGCAAAATTAAATCAGTTACCGCCATGTGTTTTATAGGATCTTATAAAGGAAGATCACTTGAGTAAATAAAGTTGTGTTGTTTTGTTACTAAGATACGGGGAAAAGATTGCCTTTCACATGACAAGCAGTACAACTGACAGCAGAGAGATTGCCAAGTGCCTGGAATAAATAAAGACTAGTTGCCAAGGCCTCCAGTATAGACTGCTGATGAGAGCGGACACTGCATTCTGCTCATATTTCACAATTAAGGAAGGTGTTTTCTGTATGGAGTTTCTTTCTTTCTTTTTAAATAAGAGAAAATCAAACAAAAATTTAATAGCATGTATATGTGGGAGAGACCCAAGAAAACTGAGTAACTCCTGGGGGTTCTTTATAGATACTATTTCAGTTTATGGACTCTGCCTTGTGTTTTGAGTTTCTTAAGAATTTTTTTAAAACATGAAATGATGTTAAGTTTTTTTTTTTTTAATTAATTTATTTATTTTTGGCTGTGTTGGGTCTTCGTTTCTGTGCGAGGGCTTCCTCTAGTTGTGGCAAGCGGGGGCCACTCTTCATCGCGGTGCGCGGGCCTCTCACTATCGGGGTCTCTCTTGCTGCGGAGCACAGGCTCCAGACGCGCAGGCTCAGTAGCTGTGGCTCACGGGCCTAGTTGCTCCGCAGCATGTGGGATCTTCCCAGACCAGGGCTCGAACCCGTGTCCCCTGCATTAGCAGGCAGATTCTCAACCACTGCGCCACCAGGGAAGCCCCTGATGTTAAGTTTTATCTAATAATTTTTCTGAGTCAAATAAGAAGAGCATATGGTTTTTCTCCTCTAGTCTATTAATGTGGTAGATTACATTTATGCTAATGTTAAACCTCCCCTGAATTCCTGGGAAAGAGCATATTTGGCCAAGATATATTTTTGTTTTATGCTTGACCGGATTTGGTTTGCTAATGTTGTTTAGGATTTTTGCATCAATGTTTATCAGTTAGAGTGTCTTTAATGTTCTCTCACTTTATCATCTTGGTCTAGTTTTGGCATCAAGATTATATTAACCTCATGGAATCCTCCTAGGGGAGCACTTCCTCATTTTACATCTTCTAGAACAGTGGTCCCCAACGTTTTTGGCACCAGGGACCAGTTTCATGGAAGACAATTTTTCCAATGGACCAGGAGTGGGGGGGTGGAGAGGAAGATGGTTTGGGGATGATTCAAGCATATTACATTTATTGTGCACTTTATTTCTATTATTATTACATTGTAATATATAATGAAATATTTATACAACTCACCATAAAGCAGAATCAGTGAGAGCCCTGAACTTGTTTTCACCTGCCGCTCACTGATTTTTGATATGAGTCTGCAAGCAATTGATCTATTACGGTCTCTGTGTAGTCAAACCTCTCTGCTAATGATAATCTGCATTTGTAGCCATCCCCCAGCGCTAGCATCACTGCCTTGACTCCACCTCAGATCATCATAAGGAGCAAGCAAGCTAGATCCCTTGCACGCACAGTTCACAGTAGAGTTCACACTTCTATGAGAATCTAATGTGGCCACTGATCTGACAGGAGGCGGAGCTCGGGCAGTAATGTGAGCGATGGGGAGCGGCTGTGAATACAGATGAAGCTTCGCTCGCTCACCCGCCGCTCACCTCCAGCTCTGAGGCCCAGTTCCTAACAGGCCATGAACTGGTGCTGGTCCGTGGCCTGGGGGTTAGGGACCCCTGTTCTAGAAGATAAGAACAATTTTTCTTCGAAAGTTATGTACAATTTGCTCATAAAATTGGCTGAACTTGCTATTTTCCTCGTAGGAAGATTTTAAACTACTAATTAAATTTCTCTAATAATTGTAGGACCATTTGAGCCTTCTCTTTCTTCTTAAGTCAAGTTTAATAACTTATAATTTTCCAGGAATTTATTTCGTATAAGTTTTCAAATTTATTAGCATTATATTTATGAGCAGATTAAGTAATAATGATGAACAGATAAAACAACTAGGATACTTCATAATATTTTCTTTTCCTTTTAATATCTGCTATTTATGTAGTTGTGTCTTCTTTTTTTTAAGTTCCTATTTACCCTTTATCTGTGCCTTCTTTCCTTTTTTTCTTAATAAATTTCACTAAATATTTAGTTATTACTCTAAGGACCATTTTCTATTTTTATTTTTATCTTTATTTATTTATTTATTTTGATAGGTAAGAAGTGGATTTATTTAGAGACATACACATTCCATAGACAGAATGTGGTCCATCTCAAAAGGCAAAAGTGACCTTGGGAAAAACACACTCCACAGACAGAGTGTGGGTGGGGATTTCCAGGAACTGAGCCACCACCTACTTTTGGGCTTTTATGGTTGGCCTTGGAACTGTCATGACACCTGTGGGTATGTCAGTTAGCTAATGTATTTACAGTGAGTGTATGAGGGCTCAAAGTCTATTGGAAGGTGAATCTTCTGCCATCTTGGACCTAGTTGGTTCTAACCAGTTTATGTCATATCCTCAAGGGCTATGTCATTCTTTTAAAGGTTGTGCCCTGCCCCCTTCCTTCCTGTTTTACTTCCCCCTCAGAGATTTTACTACCATATTCTTAAGGGAAGCAGAGGGGCAATGGTCCATCTTCTGTAACTGCTTCAAGGCTGAGTAGGGGCATTGACCCTGCCTGTCATGGAGTAAAGATCTCTGGATGCCTGATCTAGGGGCCCCAGTAAGGACCATTTTTTAAAATTATACTCTCTGTTGTAGCTGTGGATTTCTTTTCATTAATGTCTGCTCTTTTTTTTTTTAATTTTTACTATTGCCTTCCTTTTCCTTTAAAGAGTTTATTCTCTATTCTTGTTCTTTTCTTAACGTCTTAATTGGGCATTTAGCTTATTTTCAAAGTTATAATTTTAAATCCAGGTGTTTGAGGTTACATATGTTTTTCTCATATATGAATATTTAAGGCTATACACTTTCTAGTTTTGCAACATCCTATGTGTTATGATATGTACAGAACTTATTATTGTTCAGTTCTGAGCATTTAAAAATTTCTGTTATGATTTTGTCTATGTTGAATTTCCAAATATAGATTTAAAAGTTTTATTTTATTATTTTAAAAAATACATTTATTTATTTATTTTTGGCTGAGTTGGGTCTTCGTTGCTGCATGTGGGCTTTCTCTAGTTGCAGAGAGCAGGGGCTTCTCTTCATTGTGGTGCATGGGCTTCTCATTGTGGTGGCTTCTCTTGTTGCGGAGCACGGGCTCTAAGTGTGCGGGCTTCCATAGTTGTGGCATGTGGGCTCAGTAGTTGTGGCTTGTGGGCTCTAGAGTGCAGGCTCAGCAGTTGTGGTTCACGGGCTTAGTTGCTCTGTGGCATGTAGGATCTTCCTAGACCAGGGATCAAACCCATGTCCTCTGCATTGGCAGGTGGATTCTTAGCCACTGTGCCACCAGGGAAGTCCTTAAAAATTTTATTTTTGACTTTGATTTCTGAGTTCACTGCACTTTGGTAAGAGATCATAGTCTGTATGACACCTATTTTTTTTTTTGAAATTTGATCTGCCTTCTTTATGGCCTAATTCATGGCCAATTTTTATAAATGTTCCATGTGTGCTCAATAATAATGTATATTCTGTATATGATCAATAAATCGAGCTTGTTAATTGTTTAAATATTCTACAGCTTTACTACTTTATCTGATTTATATATCCATAATTGAGGAAGGAATGTTGAAATCTCTCCTCTCTTGGTTTAGAAGCTATACATTCTATATTTTTTAGTTGTTACTCTTAAAATTTTGCTGTACTTAATTAAAAAATCTAAATTAAATTTCCCAACCATGTTTCTGGACAATATATGTTTATTTTAACACTCTTAACAATGATTACCCCAACTAGATTTCATTCTTTTGTGATTCAGTATTTTAGTTGTCTTCTTTTGTAACTCCATAATTATATATTATTTTTATTATATTACACAACTGGTATTTGTTTATATTTACCTACATATTTCCAAAGTCCTTTGCTCACCTTTCGTCTTTGCATCTCAGACCTTTATTCTGAGCTCATTCTTTTAGAAGTTCCTGTAGTAAAGGTTTATAGGTAGTAGGTACTCTCAAATTTTATTTATCTGAAAAAGCCTTTATTTTATTTGATTCTTAAAAGATAGTTTTGCTGGGCACACAATTCTAGATCTGAGGTTATTTTCTCTCAAAGTCTGAAGATATTATTCCACCATCTTCAACCTCCTGTTGTTGAGAAGATTGCTGTTCAACTTAGTCCTTTTGTAGGTGTTCTCTCATTTATTTCTGGCTGCTTTTAATCATCTCATTACACTCTGTGTTTTCAACATCACTACAATGTACTTAGGTGTGTATTTTTTTGTATTTATCCAGGTTGGTGTTTGCTATGCTTCATACATCGATGGGTTTATATCTTTCATTAATTTTAGCCATTATTTCTTTGAATATTGCTTCTTCTCTATTCTGTTTTTTTCTTCTGGGACTCTTTTTTCCATATCTCTTTTTTTAAAGTATATTTCCCTCTCTTTGTATCTATGTGCTGCAATTTTGGTAATTTCTTCTGACCAGTCTTCCAGTTCTCTAATTGTCTCTTCTGCCATGTCTAATCTGCTATTTAACTATTCACTCAGCTTTTATTATTCATGGTAGTATTTTTAATTTATGACTTATTTTGGTTATTGTTCAAACCATTATTTTTTTTGATTCTGTTTTTATTTAATCATATCATGTATAATTATTTTATTTATTTTTTTAAAACAGACTTTATTGAAACATAATACTAATACAGAAAAGTACACAAATTATAAATGTATAGGTCAATAAATGTTCACAAAGTGAGCACATTTATATAGTCAGGACTAGATCAAGAAACAGACCATTACCCCAGAAGCCCTTGTGTCCCACTTCTAATCAAGGGTAACCAATATCCTGACTTCTTACAACAACATAGGTGAGTTCTATGTATCTTTGAAATTTAATAAATGGAATCATTTAGTAAATAAGTTTTGTGTGTCTGGCTTCTTTTGCTCAGCGTTATATTTGTGAGATGAATTCAGTGTAAGCATGTAATTTAAGTTTTTTTAAAAATTTAATTTAATTTGTTTTTTTATACAGCAGGTTCTTATTAGTTATCCATTTTATACACATCAGTATATACATGTCAATCCCAATCTCCCAATTCATCACTCCACCACCCTGACCCCCCACTGCTTCCCCCCTTTGGTGACCATACGTTGTTCTCTACATCTGTGTCTCAATTTCTGTCCTGCAAACCGGTTCATCTGTACCACTTTTCTAGGTTCCACATATATGCGTTAATATACGATATTTGTTTTTCTCTTTCTGACTTACTTCACTCTGTATGACAGTCTCTAGATCCATCCATGTCTCTACAAGTGACCCAATTTCCTTCCTTTTTATGGTTGAGTAATATTCCATTGTATATATGTACCACACCTTCTTTATCTATTCGTCTGTCAATGGGCATTTAGGTTGCTTCCATCACCTGGTTATTGTAAATAGTGCTGCAATGAAAATTGGGGTGCATGTGTCTTTTTCGATTATGGTTTTCTCTGGGTATATGCCCAGGAGTGGGATTGCTGGGTCATATGGTAATTCTATTTTTAGTTTTTTAAGGAATCTCCATACTGTTCTCCATAGTGGCTGTATCCATTTACAGTCCCACCAACAGTGCAAGAGGGTTCCCTTTTCTCCACACCCTCTCCAGCATTTGTTGCTTGTAGATTTTCTGATGATGCCCGTTCTAACTGGTGTGAGGTGATACCTCATTGTAGTTTTGATTTGCATTTCTCTAATAATTAGTGATGTTGAGCATCTTTTCATGTGCTTCTTGGCCATCTGTATGTCTTCTTTGGAGAAATGTCTATTTATGTCTTCTGCCCATTTTTCGATTGGGTTGTTTGTTTTTTTAATATCGAGCTGCATGAGCTGTTTATATATTTTGGAGATTAATCCTTTGTCCGTTAACTCGTTTGCAAATATTTTCTCCCATTCTGAGGGTTGTCTTTTCGTCTTGTTTATGGTTTCCTTTGCTGTGCAAAAGCTTTGAAGTTTCATTAGGTCCCATTTGTTTATTTTTGTTTTTATTTCCATGACTCTAGGAGGTGGATCAAAAAAGATCTTGCTGTGATTTATGTCAGAGAGTGTTCTTCCTATGTTTTCCTCTAAGAGTTTTATAGTGTCCAGTCTTACATTTAGGTCTCTAATCCATTTTGAGTTTATTTTTGTGTATGGTGTTAGGGAGTGTTTTAATTTCATTCTTTTACATGTAGCTGTCCAGTTTTCCCAGCACCACTTATTGAAGAGACTGTCTTTTCTCCAGTGATATCCTTGACTCCTTTGTCATAGATTAGTTGACCATAGGTGCGTGGGTTTATCTCTGGGCTTTCTATCTTGTTCCATTGATCTATGTTTCTGTTTTTGTGCCAGTACCATATTGTCTTGATTACTGTAGCTTTGTAGTATAGTCTGAAGTCAGGGAGTCTGATTCCTCCAGTTCCGTTTTTTTCCCTCAAGACTGCTTTGGCTATTCGGGGTCTTTTGTGTCTCCATACAAATTTTAACATTTTTTGTTCTAGGTCCGTAAAAAATGCCATTGGTAATTTGATAGGGATTGCATTGAATCTGTAGATTGCTTTGGGTAGTATAGTCATTTTCACAATATTGATTCTTCCAATCCAAGAACATGGTATATCTCTCCATCTGTTGGTGTCATCTTTAATTTCTTTCATCAGTGTCTTATTGTTTTCTGCATACAGGTCTTTTCTCTCCCTAGGTAGGTTTATTCCTAGGTATTTTATTCTTTTTGTTGCAATGGTAAATGGGAGTGTTTCCTTAATTTCTCTTTCAGATTTTTCATCATTAGTGTATAGGAATGCAAGAGATTTCTGTGCATTAATTTTGTATCCTGCAACTTTACCAAATTCATTGATTAGCTCTAGTAGTTTTCTGGTGGCATCTTTAGGATTCTCTGTGTATAGTATCATGCCATCTGCAAACAGTGACAGTTTCACTTCTTCTTTTCCAATTTGTATTCCTTTTATTTCTTTTTCTTCTCTGATTGCCATGGCTAGGACTTCCAAAACTATGTTGAATAATAGTGGTGAGAGTGGACATCCTTGTCTTGTTCCTGATCTTAGAGGAAATGCTTTCAGTGTTTCACCATTGAGAATGATGTTTGCTGTGGGCTTATCATATATGGCCTTTATTATGTTGAGGTAGGTTCCCTCTACGCCCAGTTTCTGGAGAGTTTTTATCATAAATGGGTGTTGGATCTTGTCAAAAGCTTTTTCTGCATCTATTGAGATGGTCACATGGTTTTTATTCTTCAGTTTGTTAATATGGTGTATCACATTGATTGATTTGCGTATATTGAAGAATCCTCGCATCCCAGGGATAAATCTCTCTTGATCATGGTGTATGATCCTTTTAATGTGCTGTTGGATTCTGTTTGCTAGTATTTTGTTGAGGATTTTTGCATCTATATTCATCAGTGATACTGGTCTGTAATTTTCTTTTTTTGTAGTATCCTTGTCTGGTTTTGGTATCAGGGTGATGGTGGTCTCATAGAATGAGTTTGGGAGTGTTCCTCCCTTTGCAGTGTTTTGGAAGAGTTTGAGAAGGATGGGTGTTAGCTCTTCTTTAAATGTTTGATAGAATTCACCTGTGAAGCCATCTGATACTGGACTTTTGTTTGTTGGAAGATTTTTAATCACAGGTTCAATTTCATTACTTGTGATTGGTCTGTTCATATTTTCTCTTTCTCCCTGGTTCAGTCTTGGGAGGTTATACCTTTCTAAGAATTTGTTCATTTCTTCCAGGTTGTCCATTTTATTGGCATAGAGTTGCTTGTAGGAGTCTCTTAGGATGCTTTGTATTTCTATGGTGTCTGTTGTAACTTCTCCTTTTTCATTTCTAGTTTTATTGATTTGAGTCCTCTCCCTCTTTTTCTTCATGAGTCTGGTTAATGGTTTATCAATTTTGTTTATCTTCTCAAAGAACCAGCTTTTAGTTTTATTGATCTTTGCTATTGTTTTCTTTGTTTCTATTTCATTTATTTGTGCTGTGATCTTTATGATTTCTTTCCTTCTGCTAACTTTGGGTTTTGCTTGTTATTCTTTCTCTAGTTCCTTTAGGTGTAACGTTAGATTGTTTATTTGAGATTTTTCTTGTTTCTTCAGGTAGGCTTGTATACCTATAAACTTCCCTCTTAGAACTGCTTTTGCTGCATCCCACAGCTTTTGGATCATCGTGTTTTCATTTTCATTTGTCTCTAGGCAGTTTTTGATTTCCTCTTTGATTTCTTCAGTGATCTCTTGGTTATTTAGTAACGTATTGTCTAGCCTTCATGTGTTTGTGTTTTTTACGTTTTTTTCCCTGTAATTGATTTTTAATCTCATAGCGTTGTGGTCAGAAAAGATGCTTGATATGATTTCAATTTTCTTAAATTTACTGAAGCTTGATTTGTGACCCAAGATGTGATCTATCCTGGAGAATGTTCCATGCACAGTTGAGAAGAAAGCGTAATCTGCTGTTTTTGGATCGAATGTGCTATAAACATCAACTAAATCTATCTGGTCTATTGTGTCATTTAAAGCTTGTGTTTCCTTATTAATTTTCTGTTTGGATGATCTGTCCATTGGTGTACGTGAAGTGTTAAAGTCCCCCACTATTATTGTGTCACTGTCAATTTCCTCTTTTATAGCTGTTAGCAGTTGCCTTATGTATTGAGGTGCATGCACCTATGTTGGGTGCATATATATTTATAATTGTTATATCTTCTTCTTGGATTGATCCCTTGATCATTATGTAGTGTCCTTCCTTGTCTCTTGTAACATTCTTTATTTTAAAGTCTATTTTATCTGATATGAGTATTGCTACTCCAGCTTTCTTTTGATTTCCATTTGCATGGAATATCTTTCTCCATCCCCTCACTTTCAGTCTGTATGTGTCCCTAGGTCTGAAGTGGGTCACTTGTAGACAGCATATATATGGGTCTTGTTTTTGTATCCATTCAGCAAACCTGTGTCTTTTGGTTGGAGCATTTAATCCATTCACGTTTAAGGTAATTATCAATATGTATGTTCCTATTACCATTTTCTTAATTGTTTTGGGTTTGTTTTTGTACGTCCTTTTCTTCTCTTGTGTTTCCCACTTAGAGAAATTCCTTAAGCATTTGTTGTAGAGCTGGTTTGGTGGTGCTGAATTCTCTCAGCTTTTGCTTGTCTGTAAAGCTTTTGATTTCTCCGTCGAATCTGAATGAGATCCTTGCTGGGTAGAGTAATTTGGGTTGTAGGTTTTTCCCTTTCATCACTTTAAGTATATCATGCCACTCCCTTCTGTCTTGTAGAGTTTCTGCTGAGAAATCAGCTGTTAACCTTATGGGAGTTCCCTTGTATGTTATTTGTCGTTTTTCCCTTGCTGCTTTCAATAATTTTTCGTTGTCTTTAATTTCTGCCAATTTGATTACTATGTGTCTCAGCGTGTTTCTCCTTGGGTTTATCCTGTATGGGACTCTCTGTGCTTCCTGGACTTGGGTGGCTATTTCCTTTCCCATGTTAGGGATGTTTTTGACTATAATCTCTTCAAATATTTTCTCGGGTCCTTTCTCTCTTCTCCTTCTGGCACCCCTATAACGCGAATGTTGTTGCGTTTAATGTTGTCCCAGATGTCTCTTAGGCTGTCTTCATTTCTTTTCATTCTTTTTTCTTTATTCTGTTCTGCAGCAGTGAATTCCACCATTCTGCCTTCCAGGTCACTTATCCGTTTTTCTGCCTCAGTTACTCTGCTATTGATTCCTTCTAGTGTAGTTTTCATTTCAATTATTGTATTGTTCTTCTCTGTTTGTTTGTTCTTTAATTCTTCTAGATATTTGTTAAACATATCTTGCGTCTTCTCGATCTTTGCCTCCATTGCTTTTCCAAGATCCTGGATCATCTTCACTATCATTATTCTGAATTCTTTTTCTGGAAGGTTTCCTATCTCCACTTCATTTAGTTGTTTTTCTGGGGTTTTATCTTGTTCCTTCATCTGGTACATAGCCCTCTGCCTTTTCATCTTGTCTATCTTCCTATGAATGTGGTTTTTGTTCCACAGGCTGGAGGATTGTAGTTCTTCTTGCTTTTGCTGTCTGCCCTCTGCCATTTTATATTTTGAATCTAATAATTCTAATATCTAAAGTACTTTTGAGCCAAAGTCTTGTTTCTGCTGACTCTTCTTATGGTGTTTATTTCTTTGGAGATTTATGATCTCTTATTTGATTGATCGTAAACTGTGGGACTGGAAGTGGGATGTGTTCAGTGCATGATTCCAGAGAACTTACTTCTGAAAAACCAGGGCTAAACAGGCTTTCTACTGATTTGTGTTTTATATGAAAAAGGAGAAAATAAACCCAGAGATACAATCTTGAATGGATGATTCACTCTTGAATGAATGAATAGAACACAGGTCTGGGAGCGGCATCCACATCCAAGGGGTATCAGAGCCATGGCAGAGGTAGATAGTGAGACCAGTGGGCCCTCGGTCCACCTGCCAGAGGATGTGTTTGCCAAGGTGATGCTCCTCCCTCAGGTGAGAAGCCCTGGCAGTCTCTCTTCCTGGAGAACCTGTAACAGTTCTCCAGTTGGTTGGTTGGCTCAGCAGTTTCAAGTTTTCCTTGTGATCTCTGAAACTTTGCATATTTTCTTTTTTACCAAAAGTTAAAATAAGACATCTTGCTTTTAAAAATACATTCTAATGACATTTTCATGTTAGGCTCTACAAACCAAGCTAGCAAAGGCCTAAAGAGACTATCCAGCTTGATTAATTAACCTAATTAACCTGTTCAGGAGTTTGCTAACTATCACAATATGCAAAGCGACCACAATTTGATTGCTACATTTGAACCTCTGTTTGATATAAAGTTAATTAAACCATGCAGATAAATCACATTAAAGTGAATGATACATGATTGGATCTTGTACTTTGTTGCTACCAAAATATCTTTTTTCTGAAAGATAATTCCATACACTGTGTCTTGGTCATGTTTGTGCCTCCAGTGTTTATCATAGTGCTTGACACATCATAGGTACTCCATGAATGTTTGTTGAAGAAATAAATTATTTAAAAATGATTCTCTAGGGCCTAGTGTGTTCTCCACATTCTTCATGGTTTTATGGGATAGCAAATAAGAAGGGGAGCTTGCCATGAAGTCAGGAACAAGAACCATGGTGATAAACTGTGTGATGCAGACTATAAGTGCTAAGAAATTTGCAGGGAGAAATTCTTTGAGGGTCTAGTCAGGAAAGGCTTCTAGGAGGAGGTGGCATATGATTTGAATCCAAGCTGCAAAAAACATTTGTTGAAGTGATGGTTAGATGAAGGGAAAATGGGTTGGGGCTTCTAGGTTCAAGGAGGAACATGAGAGGGCACAGAGAAGGGGTGGCCTAGGTGGCCTAGTGGAGCACCGAAGGGGGAAACCCTGTATCATTTCCATCCATGGGATGCTATACAGGCCCTGCTACATGTAGTGATGCTGCAAATGGAATCCATCCTGGAAGGGCCCACTTATAGAATTTACGAGCTGCAATATATGTCATATTTATGAGCACACAAGAAGGATACTTGTCATTAAAGCAAACCAGAAGATTATAATCTAGTTTAAAAACATGCCCAAGGACACAGGATAGTGAGATACACTGACAAAGGGCACCAGAGACAATGGCATAAATAAGAAGGGGAGGCAGTGGAGGGTAGAACGTCACGTTTGGTGACCCTGTAGAGTAGGCATTCTGGGGCCTGTGCAGGTGGCATGTCCTCCCCAGCAACATGGCCTCAGCTGGAACAAAGGTGAGTGAGCTTGGAGGAAAGATTCAAAGAGAAACAAATCATTGGTCAGTGAACCTGGGGATTTGCGTGAAAGCAGGGATGCTGTTACAGCATCAACCCGTGGTAGCTGGCCTCCAGGTTGGCCTTCTATGATCTGCACCTCTTGGTATTCATGCCTTTGTGTAGTCCCCTCCCACGTTAAATCAAGGTTGGTCTGTGCCACCAACAGAATATGTTGGAAGTGACTGTGGGTGACTTCCAAGGCTGGTGGTAAAAGGATTGCTACTTCTGCCTTGGACTTCTGCATTGCCTGCTCCAGGGAATACCAACTGCAGACATTCAGCTCTCTGGGAGGCCCAGTCGGAGAGGAGCTGAGGTCCCCATCCAACAGCCAGCACGGACTTGCCAGCCACATGAGTGAGGCTCCTCGGAAGTGCATCCTCCAGCCCAGTCCAACCTTCAGATGATGGCAGCCCCAGCAGACATTCTGACTGCAACTCACAAGAGACCTCCAGCAGCCCCACCAAGCTGCTTCCAAATTCCTGACCCACAGACACTATGAAGAATAGTCTATGAGTATTGCTTTCAGCCACTAATATTTGGAATAATTGGAACACAATCCTTCTGGAAAATAAGCGAAAACACAAAAAAACAAGCCTGTCACATCTCTGGGTAACCGTTCAGTCATGGACATGAGGCGGGGTCAGACAAAGGCAGGTGGAAGGTGGCCAGATGTGCTTTCTTAGCACAATGCCTGGGCCAACTTCTGAAACTGCCAACTGCAACTTGAAGACCATCCTTCCTGAGCTCTTGTTCCACTCCAATTGATTAACGCCTCCCCCCGCCCCAACTGGGCTCTTTTAATTCCACAGGATTACAGTGGATGCACTTGATGTCCCCCTATGGAAAGCACATATAGGGTTAAAGCCTCCTTGGGGAAAAAAGAGAACAAGGGAAGGGTAGAGAGAGGTAATACTGAGAACAATTCCTGTAAGCTTCAAGGGCTGACATCACAGCCCTCTGGGCTGTAATTCGTTTCTCTCTGACCTGGAGTGTGAGCTGGGTGAGGTAAGGGCTGCCTGACTCTCAGCCACATGTGTATCCCCAGATCCTAACACATCACTTGACACAAAAATATCTGTTCAATAAAGGTCCTAGAAAGGAATAGATTCATGAATGATTTCCCTATAGCCCAAGCCCTAAGCCCGTTGACAAGAGGTAGATGATAGAATTGGAGTATCTAGCTGCTTCCATTTACAGTATGTGTGACTTATGGTCCCGGGATACAGGTCTGTGGGCTTGTATATCATGGCAAGAGAAACATTCTCAGAATCCCTAACAGTTACTATGCGAGACTGGATATCTGACATCTTAATCCTTTATGTTTCACTAATTCCCAAGATATTTGTACAAAAGAGAACTTGCCTTGGCACTGCCTTGCAGGGGGAACAAGTTAGAACTTCTGTGCAAAGAAAGCAAGTTTCAGGCAGTGATGGATTTACAGCAGTTTGTTTAAGGAGTACCTTCCAAACCCTGAGAAGATGCATGATGTAATATTCAGGTCTTGGTGATTGTTGGCTCAGAAGGATCTCTAACCATTTGGATGATAAGGAGGTGTCTCTGATAAATCTGTAGTGGACATGGGGCAGGCCAGGCAAAACATATTTTTATTTGCACTTTCTGCCTTGGTCCTGATGCTTTTATTGAAAATCTGATAGAGAAGGGGCTTTTGGAGATGCATGGTATCGTGGCAAAGACATGCATTTGGGGTCAGACGTGTTGGACTCTCACCCTCACGGGTCACTAGTGTGGGTGGACAAGGCATATGACCTCTCAGGGCCTTGGTTTTCTCTCTGTAAAATCAGAGTGATGCCTCTGAGGTTCTTGTGGGACGTGGAGCAAAATGGTTACCACTCAAGAAAATGTGATGAAGCGTTATTTTATTTCATTGCTGGTTAGAAGCAACCAGCTTTTTTCTCCCATGTCAAGGTGGAATCTACTTGCCTATGTCGATTTGCTCTTTTCTTTTCCCTTTCCCCTCTGTTTATGGAAACCTAGTGACTGATGTTTTCCTCCAGGTCTGTTGTGCCTGAATTAAAGCTCTCCCCCCATCACTCCAAGCACTGTGGGTATGCCATCTCTTTCATTCTCCTTCTATGTAGAGTCTTTTAAAAGTTTTGTGCACATCACCATTGTGTAATGGGTATTGTACAATGTCCTGCTGCTGTCACGGCACAGAGACACATTCAAATATGGTGCTTAAAAAGGAATTCAAGAGCCAAGAGCCAGACTGAAGCCTGAACAAGATTGGATGTCAGATGACAGTATGAGACATGCATTGTAGTTGGTACTGGATGGCCATCTGAACTAGGTTTCTATTTCTCCACGTGAAACAGGAAAACAGCATTTGAATCTATTTTGCTGCATAGGAATGCCATGACAATGTGTATGGAGAGTGCTGAACTCTCTGAATGTATGGTTATTTAAAAATTAACTAGAACCAGAGATAGCGTGCCTGGACACAGACTGATTTGTAAAGCTAGGAATAAGCCATAGAAATAACTTGGAGGCAGGCTAGTAAAGGATTGCAATTAAATAGCTGATGATCTGCCTAGCCCAAAGATGACATTGCTCTGTTTTGTTCTGACAAACAAAATAGAAGCAACAACCACGAGCTTAAGAAATTATGTGAAAAAATAATAAAGTCTATCAGGACAAGTGCAACAATAGAGTGGACAAAGAAATGACCAGAAGGAAGGACACTTCAGAGAGCTTATATTTTTGAGATGATCACATTCAGGACAGATGACCATGGCTCTTAGGTCAGGTGTTTTGAGATCTTTTAAAAGGTTTTAAAAACCTTTACAATTTCTCTTAGGACTTTTAAGATTAAACACACTCTTAAGTTTGTAATCAAATCACAATCCAGAGTCATAAATGTTAGGTATTTCATTTACTATCGAACAGCCCATGGCCAGTTGTTCTGATCTAGTCATCAAAACTCTAAAGTTGGAGGTGATTTTGCATTGTACTTTACTCTGAGATGTCCAAAGAAGAAAGTGGCTCTAATAACGAACATGCTGGGGAGGTAGGTGAATGCACGTGTATTTCACGAGGAAGGAAGGAAACTACGCTTCGATGAGCCTTCCCTGTGAGCTTCTGCACGCTATGCCGTGTAATCATTTTCTTAAAACTAAACTGAAGAGTGAAATCCTGAAATTACAAAAGTCCTAATGGAGAGTTAATGCCCAGGGTGAGAACAGTGTGACTTCTTGTATTGCCAATTCTCTTTCTCTGTTCCCTCTCATCCAATGTGTCAGAAAACCATCCTACCTGTACCTTCAAGCTGTACCGAGAGTCTCATTAGTTCTTATCCCCTCCATGGCTATCCAGTCCAAGCACCATCTTCGCTCACCTTGATTATAAAAGCCTGCTTACTGGCCTTTCGCTTCCACGTAAACCTTGTCACGGCACTCTTCTCATCAGAGTTCTCCAATGCGCTACCCCGCCCCTCCACCGTGGGATAAAAGCCTAAATCCTAATGGAGCCTGCATTGTCCTTACTACGATATCCCCCATCTTTTAAAACTTATCTCCTGCTAACTTTCAATCACTGCTGTTTTTAGTGTTTTAGATCCCCCGTGCCTAGAGCAGTGTCAGGCACGAAGTAGATGCACAATAAATATTGGTTGAGTGAGCAAATGAATGGCAACTGATCTATCAGTATTTCCTGGAATTTACTGTGTGCTTGGTACCGTGATGGCCTTTTTGGGTGGCAGACAGGACATAAAGGTAAATCTTGATTCTCATCCTCCTGAGGACAGGGGGAAGGTACTGGTTAGAACTCATGGGTTACGAGGTAGAAATCCCACTCCAACTTAGCCAAAGAAAACTTTTGTCTCCCGGAAGCAATCTTCAGGAAGGGCAGAGCTGGGGCTGGAGCCCAGGACTTGCCCACCTGCGCGATTCTTTCTCCCTGATTGGTTGTTCTCCATGTTTTGGCTTCAGTCTCTCTGGATGGTACCCTCCAGGCTGGAGCCAGACACACAGGCCCCTCTTGGCTACTGTATCAGTTTCTTGTGGCCCGTTGTAACAATGACCAGTTTGTGGGCTTAAAACAACCAAAATTTATTCTCTCAGTTCTGGAGGCCAAAAGCCTGAAATTCTTTCCACTGGACTGAAATCAAGATGCTGGCAGGACTGTGCTCCCTGCAGAAGCTCTAGCGGAGAATCTGGTCCTTGCCTCTAACAGCTGCTCACGGCTGCTTGTGTGCCTTGGCTTGTGGCTGCATCACTCCCATCTCTACCTCTGTGCACACACTGTCTCCTCTTCTATGTATCTCAGATCTCCTTCTCCTTCTTATAAGGACACATGTAATAGTATTTAGGGCCCACCAGATAATCCAGCATAACCTCTCCATCTCAAGGTGCTTCACTTAATCACATCTGCAAAGACTTTTTTTCCCCCCTCTGTATAAGGTAACATTCACGGGTTCCAGGGATTAAGACATGGACATCTTTGGGGGGGGGCATATTTCAGCCTACCTCAGCTACCATCCTTCAGCATCCATGAATGACCGGAGGAAAAAAACTTTTTCCCCAGCTCCAACGAGAAAAGTCCTGACTCTGACTGACCCTGCTTGGGCCACTGGCGATCCTTGGACCAACTGGGGTGGGAAAGAGGGTGGTTGGGAGGGGACAGGCCCCACTGGAGCCGCTTGGTTGGAGTAGAGGAGGGGGCTATTATTCCCGGAATAAGAGCAGGGAGGGGAGGGTGCTGGGCAGACCAAGGCCATAGCTCCATTAAATGGCGGTGGGGAAACATTGCAAAACTGAGGAGTAATTAAACATTAAAATGGTTGCAAATGGCAAGAAGAGTTCTGGGAGCTCATAGACCTTGCAGGATGAATGAAGAACTGGGGCCCAGGGGAACGTTTTCCCGAAAGGAAGGCCATAGAATTCTGCCTTTCCTGGGTGCTCACTGGGCAAGCGGCGCCTGCCAGGGCTTAACCGCGCGGATATGGTGTTTCCGTTCAGGAAAGAAATGCTGTGTTTCTTTTTCGTCAGTCGAGAATTCGTCTTGCAATCTTTTCCTCTTTGCAGAAGGACACAAGTCTGGTCAAGTTGTGGCCTGTCACGACGGAGGGCTGACTCGACCTTAGGTTGTGAGCTGCAGTCGGATGAGGTCTGCGAGGACGCTGCTGGGCGACGGCGGCACCTGCGCCCAGAGCGCGGACCTGCCCGGGCGCAGGCGTCCTGCTCGCCTCCAGGGGCTCTCCCAGTCCGCTCGGACGGGCGGCGAGGCTTCCAAGGCGGGGAGCCGACCACAGATAGGTGGGAATCGGGAGAGGGAGCCCTAGGCCGTGCTAACATCATAGAGATCGGAGGAAGCGAGGCCGGGCGAGTGCTCGGCCCCGAGTGCTCCGCGCTTACGGAGCGCGGCCTTTGAACCCAGTTCAGGCGCTCCGCAGAAACCACAGCCGGGCGCAGCGGTATCTCAGGACATTAAACCCCCCTTTCCCGGGCGCGGGGTGTGGGGAAGACCGGGGAGAGCTGCAGGAACGACCGCAACAGGCTGATAGAGGTGAAGGGGCCTGGCTCGGGTCCCCAGCGTTGAAGCCAGAGGTATTTAAGGTGACAGAGGGCATGCCTGGGCTTGGCAAGGATTGGAGGTGATGGGCCATTCCCGCAGCCAGAAAGCCGGAGAGCTTAGACAGCGGGAGCGCACGCCCGCACAGCAA
The DNA here is from genome assembly GCF_028564815.1 of Eubalaena glacialis. NCBI lineage: Eukaryota > Metazoa > Chordata > Mammalia > Artiodactyla > Balaenidae > Eubalaena > Eubalaena glacialis. Next base: position 8,523,858 of record NC_083727.1, on the reverse strand, counting down.
TCCCTGCGTTTCTAGACCCGCCCAGCGGTTTTCCCGGGCGCTTGGGCACCCTGAGCCGCGGCCCCGCGCCCCGCCCGCCTCGGGCCGTCACCCCGCCACCCTCGCTGCCCCCGCAGCCGGCACGTCGGCAGGGGGCGCCCGCGCGCGGCTAAAAGGCGCGGCCGGCGGCTGGCGGCCTCAGTGCGGAGCGCGGCGGCCGCGGCGCGAGCAGGGAGCGATCGGCGCAGGGCCTGGGCGCGCAGGCGCGGCGCAGAGCGCTCCGACGCACACCGACGGCGGGGACCCGACGGCGGCCCTTCTGCGCTCCCAGGCTCCAGCCCAGCGCCCACCCGGCAGCCGCCCGGCCCAGCCCGCCGCGCACCGCGGGCTCCCGATGGCGCCCGAGATCGGGGCGTCCCCGCGGGCTCGGCCCCCGCTGCCCTGGGCGGCGCTGCTGCTCCTGGCCGCGCTGCTGCCAGTCGTCTCCTCGGCGGGGGCTCCAGGTATGCGCAGTCTCGGCCTCGGCCGCCCGGCTCTCCGCGCCTCCTCACCGCTTCCCTGTCCGCCTTCCGTGCGCCGCTCACCGCCTGTCGCTCGGGGGACCGCCGGCCTGCGCTGCACTGGCTGCATGTCCTGTCTCTAACCTGTGCGTCCTCACCGCTCGCGAGTCGGGGCGCGGAGGGGCGGCTGGGGACGCGGGTCCGGGCATTCGGAGCCTCGCGCGCTGGAGGCGGGCCCGGGGACACGGTTGGTGGCAGGGGACCTCAGCGTAAAGCGGTTTCAACTTTGCCGTCGAACGCCCGGAGTCGGGAGACTCAGCAGTCTAACATTCCGGGAACATTCCGGCAAAGAAAAGAAGGGGGGAAAAAAAAGAAAAGAAAGGCGACCTCTCGGCGCTGCGGTGGGGGGAGGGGTGACGCTTTCCTTTGCCCAGAATTTCCCCGTGGGCATCCTTCTTTCCTCCAGTTCATCTGCCCCGAGGCAGGGATGCCTGGTGAAGGACGGCACTCGGGAGACCAGAGGGAGGCAGAGAGGCAGGACTGTTCTAGAAGGGCACGGGGAAAGCTGTGAGCCGCCGCGGGGCGATCGGGTACCTCGGTGCCCAAGGAGAAGCCGCGCTCTTAACGTTGCCTCTCGGTGGGAAGTTTGGAGCTGGGAAGAGGACATCTGTCTTGAGAGGAGGGAGAGGGGAGAGGGAGAGTCAGTTCGGGAGAAGCTCACCATTCCCCGAAGGCTGAGGCTGGAGACGGGGTGGATGATTTCTTTGGGGGCAGAAATGTGAGCAACGCTTTTCAGAAAATGCAAGCGCGCTGTTTTCAGATTTCTTGGACGTCTCCCGCAGAGCGAGACAAATTTTTCATCCCTAAGCCGTTGGTGGCCCTTGTTTCCACCTCCTGTGCAGGCATTTTCACACTTGACACTGCGTGGCTTTTATTTATGTCATCGGTTTGTAGGAATCCAAGAAGTCGACATTTTTGTTGATACTGCTCACTCCCAGCTGGGTTATAAAAATTCAGATGCGATTCTAAGGAGGGCTACTTGCTTTATGATGCTATTTAGTGTCTCGATTGCCCTCCTACTACAAGGGAAAGGGGAAAAGTTGGGGGTCACATTGCCTTCTGAGTCTTTCTGGTGGGTGCATCATGCATAACGCTTGTCTCAGGATTATGCCAAGCGCTGGGATGCTAAATGCCACTTTTTCTAAAACGAGGGTCCAGTTGTAGGTTGTTTTCGTCTCTGTTAGCTACTTCTAGGAAAGCATTCACTGAATATTTGTATAGTACTTATCAAGAATAAAACTATTTTAAAGCCCTTCAACTTCCCCACCTACAACCCGTGGCTTTTTTTTTTTTTTCCTAAATTAAAATTCTCTGAATTTGAAAGAGTTTTTGTATCAGAAAACAGACTGAAAGTGGAACCAGTGCCACACTGGCATTTTACAGCCTTGTACCTGTTAGATTCCACTGCCACCTGCCCGATGGGTTTACATTTGAGTGGGTCTGAAGTCTGGGTGGCTTGTGATCGCTCCCGGAATCCTGCTGTCTTCTGCCTGCTGCTCCTTGTCTCGCTTTCTGCTCTGTAAATCACTGAGCTGTGGAATGTTGGAGCTGGAACGCTTGCTGGCACTTCTCTCTACTGTGTTGACGTGGGATTTGCAATAAAATGATGACCAGACTAGAAGCAGACAAAGGAGGACAAACACATTTTGAAATGCATATCTACTGCATTTAAATGACAGAAGGAAAGGAAGCGATGTCACCTGCAGAGAGCTCCATGTGCTGGGGAAGAAATCAGGGGGCACGTAATTTATTCATCTGCTTCTCTGGAAGGCTTCCTGCCTGTCTTGCTGTCATAACTACAGTCACTGCTCCAGACTGGTACTCTGGTACTTACAGCAGGGCTGTGGACACACTGCTTCCTCTCTCACTGAATGAATGCATGGGCTTAGCAAGCTGCTCGAGTCAGGCCCTCTCCTATCCCCCAAACCTTTGGGACCAGAATCCCTGTCATGAAATCACCCAGAGCCATCTTCCTAGTGGCTGACCCATCACAGCTCGGAGGAGCTTTCCTTAAAACAGAGGTGATTTGCAGGGCATGCTGAAGATCTAAATAAACCCTTCAACTTGGTGGTCAATTAAAATGTAAAACAAAATAAGCGAGTGATGCACGCTCCCCCCCATCCCTACAATAAAATACTACGCAACCGTTAAAATTGTGATTGCACTGGCCAGTCTGATAAGATATGTTTTTCTAAAAACATGTGAGGACACAAATACTCTCATACATTTATAGTGGTTATCTTAGGATGGTTTTGGGTGATTTAAAAGCTTTTTTCTTTAAAGCTTGAGGACCCTTTCAGGGAATCCGCAAGGTCAAAGCGATTTTCAAAGTAATACTAAGATACTATTTGCCTTTTTCACAGTGTTGACGTCTGTAGTGAGGGTACAAAAGCTTAGTGAGAAAACTTCAACTGCGGGTGCTGTGGTGGGAATCTTAGCGTTGGTGCCATCGTGAGCTGGTAGTCACTGCATTTTTCAGGCTTTTGAAGTTAAGAAAGGATATGCCAGTTTCAATGAAGAATGTCCTTGATGCAACAGTAAAAATTATTAATTTAACCAAATCTCCACCCTTGTATGCATGTCTTTTTAATATTCCGTGTGAGGAAATGGGAAAGGCACATAAAGCACTTCTGCTGACTGCCCAAGTTCATCAGTAATCCTGCAGAAAAGCAGTTGTGTGATAGTTTGAGTTGTGAGCTGAACTAGCCGCTTTTTTTCATGGAATGCCACCTTTACCAGAAAGAATGGCTGCAGACAGACCAGTTATTTTGACTTGAGTATTTGGCAGACATCTCGAAAAATGAACAAAGGTGGTCTGCCGCTTTTGGTAAAATAACTGCTAGTATGTCTTGCCAGTGAGAAAATTGAGCTGTCAAGTGAAAATTAGAATTTTGCCATGTCACCTCCAACGTCCTAAGCTTGAAAGCTTCCCAATACTTGGAAACTTTTCTAACAAGATAGGTGGTGATATAAAAGAATATGATTTTGAAATACTGTGTTATAAAATGTGTCAACATTTAGATGCTCTGCATAAGCAAGTGAACTGGTAAATCCAAGTGACTGATGCACAGTGTTACAAAATCTAGCCTGGCTAAAAGGTCCATCAAAGTGCAAAATAGCCCAGTGGATTTTTAATGTAACAAAATGTGAAAAATTCTTTTTATGGTTTCAGATTGTACATTGTAACTAACCTTTAAGAAACTGCTACTTGATGAGTTTTGGTGTAGTATCAAAGATTTTCCAGAATTATCTGTAAGGCTATTAAAATACCTTTCCCATATCTGTATGAAGTCAGATTTTCTTCAGGTACTTCAGCCAAAACAACATACTGCAATAGGTTGAAGGCACAACTGGATAGGAGATCCCGCTGTCTTCTATGAAAGAGATTTGCCAAAATGCCAAAAAATGCCATTCTTCTCATTTTCTTTGTGTTTTGGAGAACAGTTATTTTTCATAAAATACAGTTTGTTATGTCAGCTTGTAATGGTTTACTATTGCTATTTTAACATGAATTAATAAGTACGTAGTTTAACCTCTTCCTAGATTTAATTTCTGGTCAGTAGATATGGACAGATAAAATCCACAAAAACACAAACTCTGTGAGATCCTCATTAATTTAAGAGTAGATAGGAATCTGAGAAAAGGAAGTTTGATAACCACTGCTGTATAGAAAGGATGTAGGTTCAACATCAAGGCGCCTGGGTTTGAGTCTCAGCACTGCCATTCACCTGCTGTGTGGCTTCGGGCCAGTTAGTCAATCCCCACTAGACCAAGCAAATGGAAAGATTCCTTCCACCTCTAGAAGCCCTCACAGATTTTCCTGTGGCCCAACCTACATGCAGCTCTGTAGGGTTCCCCTCCTATTTCTGTCCTCTTTGAGAGGAGGAGGTGAATACACCCTTTCCTTTTATCTTGTACATTGGAGCCCCTCCTCCCCCAGATGAAAAAAGTGTTTTATTTGTCAACTGAGCACACAATTCATTAGTAGGAATTAGAGGTTGTAATAGAATTGCAGAGTGATAATTTATGTCCTTGGAAAGTTATCACTGGTCAGTTCCAGAGCATCATTTTACCAAGACCATTCATAGCTCTATTTAAGACACAAAGGCCCATTCCCTGAAAACTGGCCCTGTTGGGGGTGAGGAGTGGAGGGGTGTATTAGTTTCCTGTTGCTGTTATAACAAATTACCACAAACTTAGTGGCTTAGAATAACACAAATTTATTATCTTATAGTTCTGGAGGTTAGAAGTCTGCAATGGGTCTCACTGGCCTAGCATCAAAGGTTTTGTTCCTCCTGGGGCTCTAGGGAGAATCTGGTTCTCGACTTTTTCAGCTTCTAGAGGTGCCCGCGATCCTCAGCTGGTGACCTCTCCAGCAATGGCATCACTGCACTTCCATCCATGCATCACCTTCTCTGACTCTGACCTTCCTTCTCCCTCTTTCACTTAGAAGGACCCTTGTGATTACATCGGACAACCTCCCATCTCCAGATTGTTAACTGAATCACATGTGCAAAGCCTATTTTGCTGTGTGAGATCACACATTCACAGGTTCTGGGGTTAGGACATACCCATTTTGGGGGGCCATTATTTCGCTACTGCAAAGGGTGAGGGTGTGGGTAAAGGGAGCCTAGATGCAAGCATTTCAGGAAAGGCCCCATCATGATTTGCTGATTAAGGAGCAGAGCTGTTTTCATTGGTCCCTATGGAATTTAGGAATTTCTTGAGTTCTAGTAAAACTTCTATTCAGAAGCTTTTATTTCAGTTAGAAAATATGGACATGAGTATTTAAACGTATAAAGATAAAGGAGAGAAAAGAATATATATGTATGTGTATTCACGTGTTTAACCATAGAATATTTATGTTAGGATACATCTGACATTGAGACCTTGGCTGCCTTTGGGGAGAACTGGGTAGCTGAGGGCAGGGAATGGATATTATTTCATTATTTTAAATAATTTTAAAAAATATTTATTTGGTTGCACTGGGTCTTAGATGCGTCAGGCGGGCTCCTTAGTTGCAGCATGCGAACTCTTAGTTGTGGCATGCATTTGGGATCTAGTTCCCTGACCAGGGATGGAACCTGGGCCCCCTGCATTGGGAGCGCAGAGTCTTAACCACTGTGCCACCAGGGTAGTCCCTGTTTCATTATTTTAGTAGACATATTTTAGAGCATTTGGAATCAGGGAGATATTGGTTAAACACATGGTGAACATCCTTTTTTCCTTCTAAGACATTATCCTTGTCTTAGTTACAAAGAAGATGAATTTAATTTAATTTGGGGGAATTGTGTTATTAGTATCATCTTATTAAGGAAAATTCTCCAGTATGGATCAGATGATTAAAATTTAGAAATTGTGAATAAGGAATTTTTGTGCCCCTGAGTATTAGGTGATGCCACATGGAAGATGCGGAAGACACAATTTTCTCCCAGTTCCTTCCTTTTTCGGCTCCTGGCCCGGCAGGCGGCAGCACTTGCGGTCCATGGCCCTTAGAGGGCGCTCGGGGCCTTCCCGCCGCGTTGCCCCGTTGCCGCCGCCCGCTGGCCCCTCGCGTTCCAGCCCCCGTCTCTGGGGCTTTACAGAGACAAGAAATTTAGGACACACGTTCAGTTACCTGCTTTGGTTTTCCCTTAGTGTTTGCCCTTTTTTTTTTTTTTTCCAATTTTGCTACTCATTGGAGTTTCCTTCCAATATTAAGCTGGGAAAGACAAATCACTCACTGAGAGTGGACATGCCGGCAAGTTAGCAATTTTCAGTTGCTCATTGGTGAGAAAGAATTTGAAGCCTAAACCTAAAGCTGGGGTCAGCGGCGCTTTAGCTGCTGGGGTACCCCTGTTATGTCTGCAGGTTCTGGCCAAAGCTGCAGCCGCTGGAGGATGGGTGAGCACAAGGGAGCCTGGGGGGAGGTACCTGCCTCCTGGACACTGCAAGTCAGTTTTGAGTGAGTTTTGGTGAAACTCTCTCTCTCAGTATCTCCCCTCCATGCTCACTGGATTCTTTTTGTAACCAGGGAGAGTCATGCAAATCCTAAGACGGGTTTAGAAGTGCGCCGAAATAACTGGAGAGCTGCTGATTCTTCTCCGGTGGCCTTCTGTATGTGGAGGCCATGATAAAATTATAACATCATCAGAATCCTTAAAGTACAGTCTAATTAATCCTGTGTTCATCTTTATGAGGAGTCCTTAGGTGTGCATTTACTTTCTTTTTAATATGAACTGGCAGTTAAAGGTGCCTCAGTTTACCATTTCCCTGTATGTCATTTCATTTAATTTTCCCTGCAGCCTTGTGAAGTTGGTGACGTCCTCATCTAACCCCGAGGCGACTGGGTTCAGAGAGGTTAGCTGGTTTTCCCAGAGTCGGACATCTAGTTAAGTGGTTGTCCTGGGATTTGGACTCCAGTCTTCTGGATTGAGATCCCATGTTCTTCCTGCAGACTCCCTGGCTCCCGCTGGCTTGGACGTTTCCTATGTTCCTCTTGGTCTCCTCGTTAGGCCGGTACAACCGTTTCTGATTTGCTGTGGATGCCCTTCCAAATCTGTGCTTTGGTCACATTGCTGTTGAGAAATGATTCTGTCGTACACGGAAGCATGTTAAACTCTGGTAGGGCTTAACTTCAGATGGGGTTTTAGTGAACCCTATTCCCTGTTACGAAATCGATTTGGCATTTGGACATAAGCAAGATCCTCATTGTGGGAAGTGCCCTCTACTTAGTGGGCCCTGGAGGCCAGTGCTCTGGGTCTAGTTTGTTACATGAACCCTTCAACCTTTAACACAGGGGTTCTCTGTGAATGTTTGATCCATGTGATGGGATTCATAACCCTGAACCGCTGGCCTTGGATTTTCACCAGAAGGCTCCCAGAATTCAAGTTTGATTACAGCAGAGGGTTAAACCAAACAACAATGCTGAGAAACAGGAGCTGCTTATCTGTGGGGTTGACAGATCCCCACCTGGTGAGACTGTAGTACTAAGAGCGTGGAAGTGTTTCAGACTTCTCAGAAGAGATGTGCCATTTAAATGCTGTGATTTGTCTTTTAGGGATTATTCTCTGGTGTCACATCTCTTCATTCACTCCAGTGGTCCTGACCCAGCCGCTCATTTGCACTGTGACCTTGGGCAGGTCATGACTCTTCAGACCTCGGTTTTCTCATCTGCACAATTAGGGGATTGGACTAGAGATCTGGAGAAGGGCCCCTTCCAGCTCTCACTTTATGGGAGTTTCCATTGGAAGGTGTCCATCCATTCCGCAAGCACAGGAATGCCAAGTCCAGTAAACACAGTCCGTCTGTGACAGCACAGGCATGGGGAGGGGAGGGGGGGGTGAGGGGACAGACAGTGTGATGCGTGTTAGGACTGGAAGGTCCAGGGCAGCTGTATTGTTTCGTCGCAGGCAGATGGCTGGCCAGAGCCAGCAGACACGGATCGGGGATGCACCTGTGTTGCTCTTGCGAGAAGGGTGGACGGTGGGTCCCTGCACCCTAGTGCTGTGGCTGGAACCACTTAGCATCGTAGTAAACAATCCGAGCAGGTGTGCAGCCACGGCTCCTAATTTGAGACGACACCACATGTGTCTGCAGATGCAGTCTCACTGACAGTCACCTGCAGCTGGACCACCCAGCGCGGGGCAGGGCCAAAGAGGCGGGAGACCTGCTTGGTCACGCGTGGCCTCCTGGGAGCTCAGAGGAGCCACCGGAGCCAGGTTAGGCCAGGTGAGGGCGGCCCCGGCCAGACAGGCCCTGCTGACTGGGATCTGAAGACCTGTTGACACTGACGGGTACTTTGGGTCGACAGAGGGGAAAGCTGCCGGCACGATTTCACGGGGACAGCACCACCCCATCCTCATAGTGTTTTATAAAACAAAATCCTCTACAGCGAAGACTCAGGCTCTCCGGACTAGCGATGGCCCAGCTGTGTGGTCGTCACACTGATGCTTCCACCTAGAAAGTAGAGGGCGTGGGTGAGCCTGTCACACGGAGGCCAGGGGGGCTTATTGTACTTGTTGTAGGTCAGTGTAAAGACAGCTTTACGGGAGCATTTCCCCAGCCAGAAGGGTCAGGACTTCGGACGACATTATGTGTGTAAAAGGTCATTTTTTTTAATGGTTTTTAAAAGTTTTTATTTTCAGAGAGTTGTAGATTCCCTTGCGTCACCCAGTTTCTCCCGAAGGGCACATCTTGCGTGAGCGCAGTGCGCTGCCCTGGTCGGGGAGATGACACTGGTGCAAGTCATCAACTCTGTTCAGAGCTCACCAGTTTCACGTGCTTGTGTGTGTGTGTCTCTGTGTAATTTCAGCACACGTGTAGATTGTGCAAGCACCACAGTCAAGATGCAGAACATTCCATCAGAAGGACCCCTCCTACTTTTCTTTTATAGCCACGCCCACCTCCCTTCTTCCCCTCCTCCTTGGCAACCACTAATCTGTGCTCCATCTTTGTGATTGTGTCATTTCAAGAATGTCATATCATGGACTTCCTTGGTGGTCCAGTGGTTAAGATTCTGAGCTTCCACTGCTGGGGGCGAGGGGGCTCCAATCCCTGGTCAGGGAACTAGGGCCAAAAAAAAAAAAAAAAAAAGTCATGTCATATCAATGGAATTGTATATATAACCTTTTGAGATTGGTAAAAGCCTGTTTTTAAAAAGTATATATTTTTGCCCATTCTGCTTGAGATCACTACAGTTAGTTTGCAAGTATTTTGTGTGTGCTGAGATATTATGGTGAGTAATTTGGCATGGCAGGGAAGTACTACGCCCACTCTGGTCCAGGCCACCTTACCTGGATTATTGCGATAACCTTCTCACTGGTCCCCCTGCTCCTGCCCTCTTCCCCCACACTCTGTTTTTAAAACAGCATCACAGTGATTCTCATGATGCATGAAGTCACAGAGCCTTCTACCTCTCTCACGTAAAAACCGAAGTCCTAGCAAGTTTTCAAGGCTACACGTGATCATCTTCCTCACCAGGCCTTCCCTCACTATCAGCTTCAGCCCCTGGGCCTCCTTGCTGCTTCCCTAATGTGCTAGGCACCTTCCAGCCCCAGTGCCTTTGCACTTGCTGTTCCCTTGGCCTGAACAACTTTCCATAAACATGTATGGGATATCCCTCACCGTCTTCAGGTTCTTTGTGTGGTATCATCTTCTTGTGAGGCCTCACCTGACCACTCCCCACCATTTAACAGTATAATCTTACCCTTACCCCACAGCACTTCTTATCCCAGTTTTATTTTTCTCCTCAACCTCTATCACTACCTGAGAGTGTGCGTATTTCACGTGTGTGGTGGTAATTGCCGTCTTTCTCCTCTGGAACGGAAGCTCCATTTTGTCAGTTTTGTTCACTGAATTCTCCCCATTGCCTGGAACGCTGCCTGAAAATAGTGGGTACTTAGTAAATATTCACTGAATGATCGGATATGCTTTCTTTGGTTTTAATTACATATGATATACATTCAATCTCTTTATGTATGTTGACCTGAGGCCAGCAGGATATGTGCAGTTGGTGGGTGTGGGGCAGGCCCCTGCATCCCTCTCACTCTAACCTGTGGAGTCAGCACATGAATTTTGAGGGGTGTTAGCTTGTGTTGGAAGTCCCGTCTGCAGCGGGAGTGAAGAATTTTATTCACATGGTATTCTTGTTTCCTAGGGCTGCCGTAACAAAGGGCCACAAACTGGGTGGCCCTTTAAACAACAGAAATTTATTCTCTCGTAGTTCTGGAGGCTAGAAATCTGAAATCTGCAGGGCAAGGTCATACTCTTTCTGAAGGCTCTAGGGAAGAATCCTTCCTTTCTTAGCTTCCGGTGGTTTCCAGAATCATTGGTGTTTCTTGGTTTGTAGATGTGTCACTCCAATCTCTGTCTCCGTTGTCACGTGGCATTCTCCCTGTGTGTCATCTTATAAGGATATTGGTCATACTGGATTAAGGCCAACCCTAGTCAAGCATGATCTCATCCTAATTTGATTTCATCTGCAAAAACCCTGTTTCTAAATCCTGTTCACAGGTACTGGGCATTAGGGCTCAACATATCTTTCTGGAGGATGCAGTTCAACCCACAACATATGGTATGCCTTCATACCAACACAGTTCCTTTTCAGTAGGTGAAAGAATTCACACAACTTCGGCACTGGGCCGTAGTTGAGAAGTGGGCAGATATGAGTCACTGTATTGCATTGTGTGCTGAACTGTCAACCCAGAGCTCCAAACACCTACGCACATTCAGTGAGCCTAATTCATAGATCCAGCCTGGCTAAAGCCTTCGTTCATAAAGTAAGTAATTAAATAGTTAAATCAGGTCTTCTATGGGCAAGTAACTCTGTTAGACTCTAAGGCACAGGCTACAAAGACTTAATAAAGAAGTTGGGATTGATGCAACAATAAATAATGGCATCAAATGTGATCAGTGTAGCAATACAGGATCATCTAGTACCTTCTAATCAACTTCCACCTGCCAGATAGAGTGTTAAGTTCTGAATGTTTTTACACTGATGCACATAGAATCGTAAGATCAGCAAGAGAAATCACCAGATGTGTCCTAGGACTTGGCCTGGCGGGTGCACTTTGAAGTTGACACAATCTACGTTATTTTCCTATTTAGTAAAAGTTGGGATGTGTTGCTGTCTTTCTTTTATCTAGGTTGTACTCTCTAGTGGCGTCTTCTAGGTGGTGTGATGTGGCAGCCTTGCTCTCCCAGAGTGTCTGACTCCCTGACATTCTTTGTGTTATGGAAAACCACCACGTTCTCTTTCTGCTGTAATACCTCCCTGACTCTGCTGTTTATAATACTATTTTCTACCCTACCCAACAATTTCTTTCTATTATTTTCTGATAGACTGGGAGGATTGAAGCATCTTCTTACGTTGAATAACTCTCAGAACCCATATACATACCTACAGCTATCCAAGCAAACCATAGTCAAAGGGAAGAGAAAAGAGGGGCAGAGAATACTAAGCTCCTTGACTTTCCTGAGACCTGGGCTGATCTTATTCTACAGTTGTCATGATGACATTTTGACTGTTAACACCCAGGAAGAGAGAGGTCTGGGAGATGAAGCACAGGCTACTGTCTGAGTAGATTGTGCGTCTCTTGTAGAACATGAGGGGTGTCTGGGATGAGTTCCATAGGGTCCGATGATGCTCTGAAGTTGTAATGAGCTTTCCTTGCAGGGAGCAATTCAGGAACATTCTGAGGGTTAAAGGGTAGGCTGGGTTAGAGTCTTAAGAGATTAAATGTCTTATTAGAATCCAAGTTGTGGAAAGCAGTGGCCAGTGCGCCACTCATGGGAGAAACCTCTAGCAAAGGCTGTCCTTGAATCCCACTGATGCCGTACTTTGTTCTCTGATCATCCTAGCCTGAAGAGGACCTTCTGAGCCCTGATAATGTTTATCGTTAGTAGCACTCAGCTGATATTTAATGTCGGATGCCCTTGCTCTTCCTTTTGGATGCCAATATAGTGCTTCCCTTAGGAGACTGAAGACCTTTGCCTTTCTTATATATCTGTGATTACCTCACTTGTATCCCTGGGCAGTGCCTTGCTTAATAACCCTGCCTCACCCAATTGAGTAACACATTCATAGATGTTTACCCTTGAAGGTGGGGGAAACCTATTGGAATTTGGGTAGAACCATCTGGTCATGGAAAGCATTGAAGACCATTTTAGACACACAGTTGATAGGCAGATTGAAGAGGGGAGATTGGATCAGATTACCCAACTTTCAACTCTCAAGATTTAAAAATTCTAATAAGTATATTATGTAAGCGTATTTCCTGAGATTGAGGGAAATGAGGACCCAAAGCCCTCTCCTGCTGTGTGAGGAGGGAGCGCTGGCCAAGAGCCCAGGTACTGGGAATCCTGCCGGGTCATTTTCTGTTGGGTTGTAATTGGTGACATTGGTCCTTCTGTGGCTCTTCTTCCTACTGTTGTATCTCACATTTATTGAGTGCTTTATGATTTTCTTTCACATTTTATTCTCACAAGAATCCTTGGAGGGTACCTATAGAAAAGGAACGAATTAAGTTTGATATTTGCAGCGTGAAACATCGGTGGCATATTTGCTTGGTTGGGGGGCTTTGAATGGGAGTGGACATGTCCTAATAACAAGCAGAGAAAAAATGAGCTCTTCTGAGCCTTTACTTGACTTGACACTGACGGACATTCCCTTCTTCCTGAAAATCTCTCCACTCCTGTCTTCCATGATGCAACTTGAATCCTGGTTCTCCTCTTTATCACTAATGTTTCAGATTTAAAACATTTTGGTCCCAGTCATCCTTTAGACACCAGTGTTCTTTGGGTTTCATTGGAGATGCTAAGTAGACAGTTGGATGCGCTGGCGCTCAGAGGAAAAGCCAGAGCTAGAGTTATGAATTCGGGAGCCATCAGCACATGGATGGTGTTTGCAGTCCTGGGACTGGATGTGCTAACTTAGAGAAGGCCCAGGAAGGGTACGCAGAGAAGAGTGGGGTCCAGAGCGGGGCTTGGAAGCACTTGAACGTTTTGAGTTCTGGCAAAGAGGGAGGAGCTGCCGAAGGAGACAAGTGATGGGGAAGAGAAACCAGGGAGTATGGTGTCCTGGAAGGCGGGAGACTGTGCGTCAGGGAGGACAGGAGAGGTACTTCCATGAGGAGCATGATTCAGCCGTTGCTGGAAGCAGCGCAAGTGAAGGACCGAGGAGGAGGATTTGGCAACACGACATCTTCCTGACACTTACAAGAGCTCGTTCAGTGCAGTGAGCTCATGTGTCCCAGTGAATTCAGCTTCCACTAATGACTTTCAGTTTTATACCTTTGGTTCTGATTTCTCTCCAGGCCTACATTGATTCCTTGTAGTTATAATGACAGCTGAGAGGCAACCAGGTATAGTAGGAAGAGCATGGTCTATGATTTCAGATAGTGACCACTGTCACTTACTAGCTGTGTGCCCCTGGCGAGTCACTCAACTCTCTAAGACTCAGTTTCCTCATTTATGCGAATGAGGATACTGTTTGGGTGGGCAGATGTGAGCTTTTATATACAGAATGGATAAACAACAAGGTCCTGCTGTAGAGCACAGGGAATTATGTTCAATATCCCATGATAAACCATAATGGAAAGGAATATATAAAAAAGGAATGTATATACATGTATAACTGAGTCACTTTGCTGTACAGCAGAAATGAACACAACATTGTAAATCAACTACGCTTTAATGAAAACAAAATATTGAATAAAAATGAGCATACCAAAGCGCAGTTCACTGGGTTGTTACGGAGATTCAAGAGCTAATGGTTATGATCACGTGAACGCTTTAACCACCTCTGGATCCCCAGTGCGTAGCCCAGAATCTGACACGTAGTAGGTGCTCAGTAAATATCTGTTGCAGAAGTAAATGAAATGGCTGGCACTGAGTAGGTACACAGCAATTGTTCATTTCCTTCCTTCTCTTTTACTTCTCTATTTTTTCCTTTTCACAAATGGTCCCATTGCAAAACTTAAAACTTTTTGCTTCTTGGGTGTGTTGTGCATTTTTTCATCTTCATCGATAGATGATTTGCCTCTGCCCATTCGTAACCAGTAAGTGATTATCTGAAATACTTAAAAATTTTAAATATGAAAACGTATTTCAGAAAGTGATTATCCTTAGCAATCTGGGTTGTCACTGGGTCCATGTGGGGTTGGCTTCCGGTCATGTCTGCCTCATTTACTCTGTTTCATACCTTCCTCTCCACAACATTTGCTTGGCCTCTCTTCTAAGGGTATTTTTTCAGGGAGCATTCTGAGTAAGATGAGCGTTGATTATAGCGACAGTAATGCCCAAGTGTTTAACATAGTTAGACAATGACTTTCACATTTTGGGACAAGGAATGAATTTTCAGGGAGTTTTTTTTGGCTGGCATGTCAAGCAGTTTGTAGTAGGCTGAGTTTAAGCTGCACCAGCTATTTCTCAGCTGCGAATTGAATTTGAAGAATGTGCAAAAGATCCCACAAAAGCCTGGAAAGTACTGGTTTCTTGTAGGGTCTCTGATGCCAGTCAACAGCAGGAAGGAGTCCTATATTCCCTTCTCATATCTAAGCATTTTCTTTTTAGGGTCCCTTGTTTTCTTATTGTCATAGATAAATATGTCTATGGAATTACTCCAATTACATTTCCCTAAACCATTCTGGAAAGCTGGTGGTTTAGATGGGGAAAAATTCTTGTTTTTGTCTCTGGAATAGTAGCTTTTGCTTACATTGTTTCCTGAATAAAATGGCCAAGAGCTTTAAAACCTTAACTCCTAATATTCAAATTCTGCCAGCTCTGCTGGTTAAGTTCACCCTTTCTGGCCGCATCATGATCTGGGTAGAAGTACTTACTCAAGTCCATGGCATACTGACAAATAAATCATTGACATTGTCAAAATTAAATTCCTGTGTGTGAAAGGAAAAAAAAAAAAGACACATAAATGTATAAAATAAAAAAAAAAAATTAAATTCCTGGAGTGGATCCCTTAAAAACAACAAACAGAAAGGAATTAAAGTTAAAGCAGTTCTCATTTAGAAATCAAGAGAAAAAGTGATTTGTTTTTATGGATCCAGAAATGATGATATCAGGTAGCAATGGATTGGGCTGCTGATAACACGATATCTGGTGAGCAGTGGCTCAACAGGTTAGGGAATTGTTTATCTTACTCACCAATAAACTCGGGAGCAGAGAGGTTCTCAGGGACCCAGGATCTTTTTGTATTTCCACTCTGCCACCCCAGGCCAGGTCATCATTCTCAGACTTGTTACTTGATTGATGTTCCAAGATGGCTGCTGCATCTCCAGTTATCACATTGACATCCCGGGGAGGGGGAAGTGGAGGAAGATACAAAAGGCAAAAGCATAGGACAGCAGATCCTGACCCTTTGATAATGCTTTCCTGGAGGTGGCAGCAGTAACTTTCTCATATGTCATTGGCTAGAATTGACCACATGACTACCCTTAGCTATAGGGGAAGCTGAAGCATTATGAATATTCAGTATCTCAGCCCCTATTATAGAAGAAGGCTAGGGAGGAAGAAGAAGCTGGGCATGGCTCTTGGGTACCCAACCCACAGTGTCTATACAGCAGTTTCTGAATTCAATGCAAACTGCTAAACTGTTCTTAATTAGTTGGGAAACTTGGCTTGAATGGGACTAATAAAAATTCAACTTAAAACATCTCAGAAAACATCCTGAGGGAAAAGGCAGATTCATTTTAAGAGTATTCTTTGGGCTTGAGAATTTGATTTTGGCTTTGCCACTTGCTGTTTGTTTTGAAACAGAATTCTTTGCTGCTTCATTGTTTGGTCCATTTTTGTGTTTTTCTGCTTTGTAGATCTTTCCCAAGGTGCTGGGGGTCAGGAGAGAAGAAAGAAGATAATGAAGGGGAATAAAATGAGGTTAAACTATATTAGCAAGTATTCTGGCTTCCACTCTTCACCCCAGTAACCCCCCAAATACAAACACACAGCCTAGAATCTAGAACATTCTAAGCAAACTTTGTCCATCGGGAGCTGTTAACCCTTGAGGTGACGCGAGAGTGTTGGAATGACAGCGTTGTTTACCAGCATCAAGGAACTGTGGCTGTGTTGAGGGTGCAAGTGGCCTTGGGTGGGAAGCTGGGGGCCATCTCCTGTGGAGGAGGGGACCAAGGAGAAAGCGCTGCCCATGTGGCATTGGGCTCTTCCCTTGGGAAGTCCCCATGTGCTCACAGGAGTGCCTGGTGGCCTCAGGCGTGACCAGCTTGTGTGCAGCCCCCAAGGGGAGTAGTTTCCCAAAGCCAAGTGTGGGGATCAGCTCAGCCCATGACACGAGGCTGCCCGAAGCTGGCGCAAGGGGGAGGATGCTTGCACAGAGCTGGATGCGGGTGCAGTGGTGCTGCCAGCAAGAGAGGATGGAAATGGACTCAGACAAACTCTACTTAAAGACTAGCCAGCGGCTTGAATTTTGAGATTTGGATGGCTTTACCATTTGGCTTCTTTGAGCTGATGGAGAAAAAATGTGATTCACAATTGTATCCAGTGACCATCCAGCGCCCTTATAAGCACAGTGGCATGTATGCATATGAATTTGGCCTTTTCGTCTGAATAAAATGATGCTTTGTTGTTATCAAAATACTGGAAAATGCCCGAGGGGCCGGGGACCTTGCAGGGAATTCAGGTTTAGCAGAGGCTGCTGGCGAGGTGCGCAGGAGTGCAGTTGCACCCAGGGCCCGGCTGGCCCCTCTGGTCATTAGGAAACCCGGACTGATGCTCCAGCCACACACAAGAGCTGCCCGGGCCATTTGGAATCTTCTAGCTTCTCTACTCACATACACCCTTACCAGGTAAATACGACAGGACATATTTGCCATATTTGGGGGCATGGGGTAGAATGTAGAATCCAGTAAGTCACCATTAACCTGGAGAAATCGACTGGGTTTTGAGGGATGTGAACCAGGGTTAAAGTCCGGAGAGCCCTGGCTACCCTTGATCTCCCGAGGGACCCGGAACATCTGCTTGCCTTGGTGTTTCTCTCTGCGTGAGGCCGGCATTGTGTGGATCCCCATGGTGGGGTCAGAGGTTCTGTCTGCAAAGCTCTTTCAGCTCCCTGGAGTGTTTTTTACGTTTAAAGACCCCAAAGATCTAGAGTTTGGTTTCATTTTTTATGCAGTTATACCTAAAGAACCATGCCAGCCGTGGGGAACACTTTGATTGAACCCCATGCCTAGCGTGAAGTATCAGAAGAGGAGCCAGGCCATTATTTTCATGCTCTGACTCTGTCTACCCAACCCCAGATTTCCAGGTGGAAAACTCAATCAGCCACCTGTAAATGTTACTAGTATCAGTTTTACTTTGCACAGTTGCAAAACACCATGCACTTCCCCCTCCCCTTTTGTTTGAAGGGAAGGGTCATAACCATTTGGCAAATAGAATTCCAACATCCATTTGAAAAATTAGTTAAAAAGCAGTCATTTCAGTGTTTTGCCCACATGTTGCCAACCATCTGGTTGTTTCTGCATTTCTGGAGAGTCCTGTGCTGTCTGGTATCTTATGGATAATTGTTGAATTTTTCCAGCTTTCCTCGGAATCATAGTCAGATTTGTAGATCACATTGCTTCCTCCCCCAAGCTACACTGCAATTTCAGTACATCCTAACCTTTTTTGGCGTATCGATTGGATTTTTGGTCAAACATTTGTGGTTACACTGAGATCTGTGTTTTCTTCATTTCAGAGTCTGGGAAGTATTTGGCGGTTTTCAGTGGAAAGTCAAACTTGAATTTCAGACAAAGAAGCAGTAGAGAGACTTACACAAACATGAAGGCTTTTTTGCATTAAAGAGCGATCCTTGGTATACTTAAGAAATAATTTTAGCATTTTTGGGTTTTAAGGGACCAGTTTATTTCCAAAGCTTTTAACATTCCTTTGAGGGTTTTCTCCTTAACCAAGGTTGTCCTCTCCTGCTCCTTGGCCTCCGCTGCCAGACTGGGTGGGCTACAGGGCGCTCTCAGCTAAGAATGGCAGCCATCCCTGGCTGGTATTTGCCTTAATTTCTTTGGGTGTGTCTGCATTGGCAGCCTTTTGTGACCAAATGTACTGGCTGCTGGGGTAGCTTCAAAAAAGTTATTTTTGACTTCCATAGAAGATTTTGATTAATAGGCTCTTAATCCATTAGGTTCTGACTGCAAGTGGCGAAAACCCAACTTGAACTAATTTAAATTCCAGAATTCATGGCTTGTGGAACCGTACATTGGGAAGGGCAGGGGTTGAGCTGGTCTTAGGGATGCCCAGACTCTTTCTCTCCATCTCTGGTCTCTTCGCCGTGTGACAGCAAGAACTGGTCACCCACAATTCCAACCGAAAGCAAAGGCAGTGCTCAGGGTCCAGCTCCAATGAGAACAATTCCTGTGAAGTTTTGGGGGCTGGCTGGGTCACAGGACCAGAGGTCTGTTACCAGAGAACTGGGGGAGGCTTCACTGGGTAGAGAAAAATAATATGTGTCCTTCACACAGCACATTTTTGGTTCCCTGCCTTGCAGAGATTTTAGGGTCTTATTAGGACTCTTTAGGAACGTAGGGAGCTGAGAGACTTTGGATTCAATTAATTTTAGTCCAGGGAATCCTGAAGAATCGACACCAATTCCAGTGAAAGATGGCAGAGATTGCAGTTCTGAGAGAACCCTGACCCCCCTCTGGGCATTTGAATGAATCTCTTCTGGCTGAGGCTAAACAGGATGAGAAGTAAGGGAATAAAGCAATTTGGACTTCAAATCTTTCTATTTTATTTAAGCTGTGAGGTTGAGAAGCCTTCACTCTTGGACTTTACCTTTTCCCTGGGACTTTTGTAATAGGAGAGACAAATTGAAACGGGGACTTTTTTATGTTGCTAGTATTATATTTTCAGAGTGTCTTTATTTTGTCATTTCATCTCGTTGCTGAAATCCCGTGGGCTATTTTGGACACCATGAGGTGGGCAAAATTTGGGATTGAAATAGGAAAGGCCAGAAGTGGATTTTCAGGCTAGAGGTCAACTTGGCTTTGGACTTGGTTAAAGAATGAGCCTTCCTCATTTCAGAGCTTTTTGGGGACTGGGGTGGGGGGCAGTCCCCACCTACGATTAGTACTGGGGGAGGCTCTGAAGGGGGGGCAAGTGGTCCTGACCCTCGCTCTGAAGAGGCAGCCACACTTGACCTCAGGTTGAGGTCATGCCCAGTGGGGTGAGGGAACAAGCTTCCGGGGATGCTCCGGGACTTCCATTGCCTTCTCTTGATGTTTGCTTTGGCCTCTGTCCTCATCCTGCTCCCTTCCCTCCTTGAGGCGTGCTGATTGGAGGGGTGAGTGGTGAGAGCCCAGTCTCCATTGGTCTACTTTCTCTACTCGGTGGCATTCACGAATTAGAAGAGACAGGCACACAGGTGTCCTCTTGGAGCCTGCTTTGCTGTAGGAAGGCTGCATTCGGCTCCAATCCTGCTTACCCATGGGGAGCGCTGTGGGGGGGGGCCCAGGCCTGTTGCTCTCACCCAACCTGTGAGGCAGTGGTCCTGAGCTGGTCTGCTCTGCAGGCTCAGCTGTGTCCACCCAGAATTGGAGATGGGAGGGGGGACGGGAGGGGGCACAAGAGGCACGATGGAGGTCACACGTTAGACCCACCTTCTCCAGTGCAACCTCCTCAGTAATAAACCTGATAGTTTGATTTCTGACTCCTTTATCTACTTTCTCAAATTGGTTGAGCTCAAATGTTCATAAGGACCACTTTTGTCCCCTACCCTTCAAATCCCGGAAAAGCTCCTTCACACATTTAGTCAGGTGAGATAAAATTGTATGTGATTTGTTATTTATCAGCTCAGGAGAAACATATAGGCCCTTTTTCATTGTTGTCCATCGTTGCTATCTAACGTCAGTCTATAAATTGTGTAGTACAATATGACTGTGAATTTTGAGATACAAATCTATTTTTCAGATTTAATTTTCAAGTCAAATCAAACTATCGTTTGAGTCATTTCCCTCAGTAAGTATGCAGTAGAAAACTCAAAGAAGAAATACTTATTTTTCTTGTAATGACTGCGTCAGTTATTGTCTCAGAAAATATTGGGTTCTACCAATTACCATTTTATTGGTGGATTTTCCTACCTCAGCTGGGGGGTAGCCTCCTTGTCTAGATGATTCTGTGAGAGGTTGCTCTGTCCAGTGCAGTCACAGGAATGAAAGGATTTGAGCTTGTTTGTCAGCTACTGTTCTGTTTCTAGATGGTAGGTTGACCGTAAATCCAGCTCAAAGTATTCATTCATTCCTCTGATATTCGTTGAACTCTGTATGCCAACGCTTTGGTGTAGCGGATTTGACTAAAGTCAGTCAACTTGGAAAGCTGTGATGGAGCAGGTACAGAGGAAGCACGCAGGTGGGTTAATGGTGGTCTCACAACTTCTCCCTCACGTCTGCCATCCATCTCCCTTCCCTTCTCTTTTTGCCTGTCTGGAGAATGTAATGAAGTAACTGGAGGATATTTTTTAAAAGTAGAACAAAACAAAACAAACAAACAAACACAACACTTTGGATCCAGAAAGATCCAGTAACTATTCTGAATCACAGTCTTAAGCAGGATTTCCCCATGGATTGTGTCATTTTTTTGCATCACTTTTATCCTTGATTCATTGTATGAATGGATTCTGAACTTTCCTTCTCTTAATCTGAGAAGTAGCCCTTGACAGAGCTCCCTTTCTAGGAACGTATTTATTTTTGGCTGTTGCGGGTAGGTGTGTACCCTTAAGGATGTGTGGTGAGTCTGAACCAAGAGTTTCATTTTCAACATGCTCAGTTTGGAACTCACGTGGGCCTATCAAATAGGCAGTAGGAACTCTCCGTCTGGGATGGTTAGGGCAGAGCTGGGCATGTGGAAGTCATTGACTGTACGAGTAGTTGAAGCCTAGGTAGCACCTCACACTCCCCTCCCTAGACTCATCCTGAGATGGGTCCTCCTTACTTCCTTGGAGCCTAGGCAAGTTTTTTTCACAGCTTTTGGGTCTCTTGGGAGAGAGAGGGAATTCTGGAGGTGGGAAATGAGTCCTTGAACAGATCTGTACCTCAAGCCTTCAGGGGCTGGGTTAGTGCTGGTTCTTCTCCAGACTTTAGCATGCACCTTGACCTGGCGCTCTTACTGATGGACCCAGACTCCCACGGGAGTCTCAGCATTCACACAGGACATTGGGAAGTTGTCAGGATCAGCAACTAAATGGTTTCTTCTGGAGTTAAGGTAGAGGTCACCAGCTGGCTGCCAGTGGACTGAGTCTGGCCAGCTGGGGTGTGTGTGTGTGTGTGTGTGTGTGTGTGTTTCTTCATATAGTGTTTCTTAAAACTTAAGTGAATTAGTATAAAATTGGGAGAATTCACACAAAAATCAGGATTTCTAACTTCTTAGAAAAAAATCCCCAGAATATTGGACAATCTGGATCCTGAATTCCTTTTGGTCAACAGGTGCCAGAAAGTAAATTGTGCCTTTGGTCAGAGTGTACATTCCTTAATATGTCTTCGCTTATTTGCTTCATCTTCCTGGTCCTTGGAGGTGTTTGGATTGGGGACCCTCGGTTGACCTCATTAGTCTAAACCATCCTAATGTCTTTCTCTTCAATCCATTAGCCATTTAAGTGAGTTCTGAGTGTGTGGTCAGTATCCGATGCCCAGAGAGGTGCCAGAGTGGGGAGGTGGGGAAGGGACAGGTGAGGGATTGTGCCCTGTCCACTATGATAAATGAGCCCTGTAGATGTTGGGCAGACCAGGCCGGCTGTGGGACCTAGCTCTGGACCCAGCCTTCCCGAGAGCTTTCGTCAGCCCTGGAGAATCCCTTGAGGCCACTCTGCGGACTCTCTGAGGACGGACATTGCAGAGCCCTTGGAATCTTGAAATCCATCCTTGAACAGATGTGGATCCATACTTGGACCCTTCAACCAAATTGGCCTGCTAGGGCCCTCTTGAATGAGACCTGGAGTTTGGAGCTTAGATCAAAGTAAGAACTCTGGGTTCTGACTGTCCCTTATTTTTCATTCTCAAACGGACCAATAGAGGTCTCACGGGAGCCATGGCATGGAGATGTCTAGCTTGGCAATTACTAGGTATCTGAAATATCATCAAAATACCATTTTGCCACTCAGTACCTGGTAAAACATTCATGAATCTGGATGAGGTTTACTGGTATGAACTGTGGGATGACTCTGTCATGGTATGAAATTGCTCGAGTCATAGCAGACTCTGCTGGCTGCTGCTTCTGTCTCGAGCACCTTACCATCTGTCTCCATCAAAGACAGCCTCGAATGGGGGGTGATGGGGAAGGACACGGACAGGAAATTCTTTTTGTTTCCTCTGAAATCCCTTAGGGTGCAGCTTGAGCTCACGTCCTCATTTTGCCTTCTGTGGAGATGAAAAAACAGCTTGTCACAGCCCTAACCTGTCACACACACTCTGTGAGGTGCCCTCCCAACATCCCCTGTATTGGGTCATGTGATTCCTGTTCTATTAACTTTGGGTGTGTCCTTCTTCTCTTTGGAGAAGCTGTTCATGGCATACATGGCTTTAAAGAGTATACCCCTGTATCATCTTCATCAGATGAGAATACTGAAAACTATTACAAGAGGGTTCTGTGCTTCATTTATCTAGCAGACAGGAGGGTCTGTTCTAAGTTTCTAAGAACACTTAAAAATAAATAAGGAGCCAGTGTATGTCATGTATCAACTTTATGCTACCAGAATGCTGATCTGGAACCCAGAATGCAGTCTGCAGACCCTGAAACCAATTTCACACTCCTTATGTCTCTACTTCACATTTAAGGAATGAAGTCATGAGACCTACAAAACAATGATCAGGAATAGAACAAATTGCCATGTTTCTAGCCCCAAGAATAAGTCTTCTATCAAGTAATCCAAGTTCATGCACATTGATCTGTACCTGCCTAGAACGGTTCTTCCTTAGATAGAGGCTGGTTTGATGAATACTCTCAGAGCTCAGGCACTTGGGGGGTGAGGGGTAGGCCTGGAATGACCACAGATTTCCTTTCATTTAGCCCTCCTGTTCTTCTTTTCATCCAAGCCTTTCTGAGGCATGGGTGATGTTGACTAGGCAGCATCAACAATGATATCAAGTTTAAATATCAAAGTTGATGAGAATCCAGGGAATGAAAATGTCGCTTAATTAAGTCACTGTAGTATTTTGTTTACTTGGCCCAATTTGTGTGTGTTGGGGAGTTGGGTGGGGGGACGGGTTATGGTACATTGGTCTAAAGCCTTTGGAGAATCTTAAATTCAGGACTGATTTTACAAGCAGATTGACCCTAAGGCTGCCTCTAAGGGATGATTTCAGGGTCCCCAAAGGTCTTCGTGTTCAAAAACGACCTTTATTAGGTAACTCTCCAAGGCCTAAAATGTCACCATTAGAAAGTTGTTCCTTTGGCCTAAGATTTTGTTATAAGAATGCAAATATTGTTCACTTACTCCATTCCTTCCAGGGAGAGGAGAGGATGAACACAGGCAGCAGGAGGCAAGGTGACTGTAGGTGAAGGCAGAGTACCCCCCAGAGGGGAAAATCGTGTGGGGAGGTGGGATAGATGGTGGAGCAAATGATAAACACAGCTGGAGTCCTCACAATTGGTTTTAGGATACTAGTGGCTTCCTAAATTAATTTTCCATGAGTGTGGTCATTGGTCATTTATGAGCAGGGACAGAGTCCGAGGGTGTGTGAGCTGTGGGAAGAGCCTGGTTTTGGAGTTGGACACAGCAGGATTTGCATTTGGTTCCACCCCTGTTCCACACAGCTGTGTGACTCTGGGCAGTTCTCCTAACCTCTCTGTTCCAGGCCTTGCTTTCTTCATCTGCCATATGGAGGGAGTAAATAACACCTCCCAGGTTGTGTGTGTTAAGAGCACCTATTGCAGTGTAAGTTTCAGGGCAGAGAGTGGCAGGTGGTAGGCACTCAATAAGCCCTCTTTTCCTGTCCATTTCCCTCTCCCATTTTTATACTTTAGAGTTGTTTTACACCATATGGCCTTTTTCTTAGTGCACAAATGCTGATGCAGGCAGTTATCGAGTTGAGACACACTGATGGTACTTGATCATTGGCAAGAGGAGAACAAACAAACTCATGCATGGACACACTTGGAAACTGATGGGGTAAGCGGAATGCAATGATGTGCATTAGGTTTTGGTGACCCAGGGGGATTTGCCTCTTGTTCTTCTTTACTTTCCTCATCTTATTGGAGCTCCTTGAGGTTTTGAATGTCCCCCTATGCTGGGCTGATGCAACCATTTGACTGCGATTCTCATGTGACTTAGAAATTATTCCATGCTGTGTCCAAGGACAGATGTAAGGCAGAGCAGGAATGAACAATGAGCATATTCATAGATTGTTCCTCTTTTCAGATGTCAGTAATGAATATAAATCATCTTCAGACCCAGGCTGTTGTGTACTGATTGAATCACTCGCACCCAGAGGAAAATGTGATGGTGTTAGGGCTTCGCAAGTCTCACATTTCAGACCATCTGTCTGAAGGGAGGTTTGGAATTGAACAGTAAAGAAAAGCATTATTCACTTATTCATTCATTTGTTTTCTTCCTTAGGAGAATCACCTAACCATGAACATCCTTTCGTGGTGTTGGAGTCCTTGCTTTGTTTCCACCGATATTTTGGTCAGGGTGAAATATTGGATTCCTGGGAATGATTTCTGCTATTGTGGGAAATGGGGATTGCAACTAGATAGGGTCAAACACGTGGCAGAGAAGGAGGGGAGGTTTTTGTAGTGAAGCCTTGGGAGAAATAAAGGAAACTGAGGAAAGGGAGCCCCGGTCCTCAGACAAAGTAAATCCTGAAAAGTTTCTCGTAGGCGAGGAAGGGTCAGTGAAGATTATGGCAGAGTCGCCATGATTGCTAATCTTAAATATCCAGAAACTCACTAGTGTGCTATCTTTATTGTCTCCTCAACTCAAAATTTCCCCGATGGTGTTAAGTTTCTTGTCTGTGATTTCTCCCATCTCGGGTTTACAGGACCCTCACCTCTGACACTGGGGAAGGAATGCTTTCTGGGGTCTGGTCCGTGCTCATCTTCTGACACTGTGTTTTTGTCTCCAAAGTGGACATTCTTTCTCTAGTGCCTCGAAAATTATTATATTCATACTCTATTTTTTCATTCCTTGAACTTCTTTAGTGGGGGTCCCAGGAGTTCTCTCCTTTTATCATCTTTACTCCTGAGGCAGCAGGGTAATTTTGGGAAGAATAAGTGATATATGTTAGAATCAGCCATACTTATTTTGTTCAGAATCTTCATTCGTGTTACAGTCACATACTAACCAATCTATATGTTATCACGAAACACTCCTTTTTCCCTTTCTTCTTCTATGAGAGTCTAAATTCATTTTTCTTAATGTTACTAAGTTTAAATGTTTCTGGGTTTTTAAGATTACTTTGCCCCCCCTGAGAATGCCTTGCATCATTGAATAATCAGTTTCAGATCCAGATTTGCCCCAGAATTGACTGTTGCGTGAATATTAGCATCTGTTTATATTATGTTGCATTGCAATATTGGTTACATTATGAGCTGAGATATTTTGTTTGACAAAATGTTATGTTTCATTTTGGTTATTTTTGAAAATCAAGAACACTCTTTTGGAACTTCATAACTGGAGATAAAAATGTGCTTCTTAATAATTTGTCCTTCCTCTTCTGGGACAAAATATGGAAACATTTAAATTAGCTACATGCAGATAAAACCAGCGGGTTACCTCTCTTTCAAGGTGTTGATCTTGGTTTGTTTTCTTTGTGGAAATGAATGATTCTGTTATCTCACTTTGGATACAATGGAAATTCTTCCTGATCATGAGAGTTTTATGTTATTCTTCTCAGAGTTGTTTGAAAGATTGTCCAGCTGTACCATGCAAAATCCTAAGAAGTTATTTAATGCATGAATGCTTCTGGAGAATATGTCAAATTACTATTTTGTTAATCTTGCACTAGCAAGGCAACATGATCAAGCTGGAGAACGCCTAGAGTTTATTTTGATTTGTCTTACTTTTGGTTTAAATTTACCACCCACAGTTCCCTGAAATACATAAAAGCTTGTGGGTTTGGTATGTCTGTTTTGCTGTCGCACTGTAATGATGTCCAAATGTGACGGTACTTAAAGTCTTCAGGGTCAGACAGATTGAAAGTCATTTGCTCTTTTGCTAAGCATGTCAGAGAACATTGGAAAAAATTCGTTTTCCCAATCTGCCCTTCCCATGAGTTGATAGTTGCGCTGTTTGCATAGCCGACCACCCACTGAAGCCAAGGCATGTGAAACTGCTGTCCACTAAAATGGGCCTGAAAGTCACGTGGGACCCACCCAAAGATGCTACCAGTAGACCCGTGGAGCATTACAACATTGCCTATGGGAAGTCACTGAAAAGTCTTAAATACATCAAGGTGAATGCGGAGACACACTCCTTCCTTATTGAGGATGTGGGTAAGTGACACTCTGGTCTTGTTCCTGGTCAGAACTAACTGTACTCCTACATTCTCCTTCCATTCTCAGGGTGACTATTTGTGGGACAAAAATGGTACCCAGTGGTTCTTTGGGGATGGACAGCCAAGGTCAAGAGGCTATTAAGCAACAGCCTTCATCTTGCCCATGGGCTTCCCCAACCTGCATTTGAAGTCCAGTGTTCCTGGATCTCTCTCCAAATTGACGTAGGAAACAATTTTTAGTTTCTGGATGTGCTTTTGGAAAGTACATCAACCCTTTTTTATCTCGTAGGAACTTGACAACTGGACAAGTCTGTAGCCTGATCTTGAGATTTCTAATTTATAAACCATTTTATCGTTAGGGATTACTCAAGTAATATGTCCCCGTAGGGGTGTGTGATGTGTCATGCTTTGCCACATGTGGTTCAAAGATATAACATTTCTCGCCATTAGATTTGATTCTGGAAGTTTGGGGTATTTAGCATTTTGCCTAAATATATTCTTTTATAAGTGCAGGTGTAGGTGGTTTTGAACTCAGGCTTTGAGCTGCCTCCAGTGGATGCTCTATCTTCTGCTTTTTTGGTCCCACTGGCCTGAAACCCCGCTTATTCTACAGTCATCTCGTGGCCCAACCTTAAGATGGATCCTAGGAAGTAACAGAAGTCGGCACCTGTGACAACCAGGTTCCCCGCCGGCCACGTTAGCGTCCTGCTGCCTTCCTTCAGTGGATCAGAACCCGCTCGTGGCTTCTTAGTTTCCTGGTCACCATCCAGTACACTGACTCCTTCTCCACCTCCTGCATTGTGATAATTAAGCTTTGTGGGTAGCAGAGCAGAAAGTGCACGGAGGGGAGACAAAGAGGGACAGATTCCCATCTTCATGGTTCCAGCAAAACATACGTTTCACTGGATCTGAATCTCCTCCACGTCACTAGGGCCCCCCAGAGTCCTACCGTGAGGTTAAATGGAGTTTCTATCCCACCAAAGGCACGAGCAGCGTCACATTTGCTTGCTCAACCCTTGGGTTGTTAGGGTTGCTGCAGAGAAGAAAAACATGCAGAAAGAAAGCCCTAGAACTCACTGCAAACTGAGAGTGTCTCCCCAGCATCTTTCTGAATGACTTAACTGAACAGAATCAGAGACACGTTGATGAAATTTCTTTGAAATACGAATAAGCTCAGAGCGAAGAGAGAAAGTGCCTGACGAAGCCTGGTTTTGCTTTTTGTCTGAACCTAGAGCATTTCCCAGTTAGTCCGGCAGGTCGTGCCAAACCCTCAATGCCACCAGGCCCTGCCATGGTCAGACAGAAGGCGGACCAGTCTTGAGCATAGCAGGGGTCCCAGATGTGTGGCTGCCCCTGGGCCTCTGGCTTTGAGAACTGAAGTTTTGTGAAAGGAACGCTCCTCACTTTGAACAATGCAATTAACATTATTGCCTTGGACAGAGCTCTTACCTCTCCCACGCTTCATGCCCTCAAATGCCCACAGACTTTCATCTCTTCCAGGAATTGGCACCTTCACTTACCTTTCATAAGATAATAGTTCATTTGGAGGAAAACCAGCACCACTAGAGTTTTGCTTTTCGAAGCTGCAAGGTCAGGGTGCCCTCCATTTGTAACACGGTGTCTGGGTTTCCTTTTGCATCCCAGCAACTTGAGGATCTCAGCCAAAGAGACCTTCGCTATGTGTCCTTGACCTGTAGATGCACGTCAAAAAGTGAAGCCCAATTATTTCAAGCTTAGCATATCCAAGATCCCAGGAAATGTTTTTCTAGATTTTTGTTGAAATAGTCAAAGACAGCATGTACACATAGTAAGGGAAATATTTTATTATGAAAAGAGGAAAATTCCATGTAGCTTTATTGATTGCAATGAAGATTTCCCATGCACTAAATTTTATGAGTTACACTGAAATTTTCTCACTATTTTTGGGAGGTTGCCATTTGGAGTTTCCATTGGGAAATATTCTTTGTAGTTACTAACACTGTGGGATAAACCAGTTATCTAGTGGACAGTGCATGCCTGTTTCCTCCATTGATTTCACATTAAAAAAACGCAAAAGCTTTTCTTGTTGACTGTTCATGAATCCAGGTTTATTACACATGTCATGTACTTTGTATTAAATAAATTTTGTGTTCTTTTGGTCAGGTGTGCTTCAGTTGCCTGGGATGAATGTCAGTGATTTTGATTAAAGAAAAGAGAGAAAGCTATAGTTAGACTGCTCACTTAATTCAGATTTTTATATTTGGTTATAACTGGTATAAGGAAGACGGTGACTTAAATTGTCATTCTTGGATATTTGAAACGGTGGCTTGATATAAACCATATGTTTCAGAGCCGGGGGTAGTGTACTTTGTGCTGGTTACTGCAGAAAACAACAGTGGAGTGAGCCGTCCAGTTTACAGAGCTGAAAGCCTGCCTGGTAAGTCTTATCTAGAATTGGAGGCTGTATTTTTGTGACTTAGATTGGGAGATTCTTTGCTTCATCAGGTCAATACAAATCTAGAATCATTAAAGAGTTCCCAAACAAGAAATTTTTAGACTTGTATGGCAAGCTGAAAGGTTGAAAACTAGGAGAGATTTATCCCTTCTTTTAAAATAATTTTGATGTAGGTTATTAGCGTTTTGTCTTAAATTTCGGAGTACTCATTAGAGTAAACTATGTATAAAAGGCCAAAAATGTGTGTTGTCCATACAGGTTAGGGGCCTAGTCACTCGTATGGCCTGAGCAGATCCTTTGGAAGATTGTTGAAGAGACCGTTGAAATATGCGTTTAGGGATGCACTGAAATGTGGACAATCCAACAGTCCTCCTTTCTAACTATCAAGTTACATTTTCCTAATTTAGGAGGTGAATGGATCAAGATTGATGGTTTTCCCATTAAGGGTCCAGGACCATTTAATGAAACCGTCACAGGTACTATTTGCTCATTCGGTTCATGTCTTCACTGAAGCACCATCTCAAAAGAGGGCTGTGCTTCTGTCACACACACATGTGCTCACAAACCTTCATTTGGTTCCCATCGCTAAACTAACACACATGCCGCACAGTTTTGGTCGATCCACTCTGCACCAGGTGGACCAGACTGCAGCCCGTGTTGCTCACTCCTCACTGCTCTTTCGTGTTCTGGCGTGGGGGCATGTCCTCGTCTACATCTGGGGATGCTGTTGTGCTGTTAACAGGCAAATATGGTGGTTGAGATGGCAGCCCTGGCCCGATGAGGATATTTACAGCTCTTCTACCTGTGGA
This sequence comes from Eubalaena glacialis, assembly GCF_028564815.1. Classification (NCBI taxonomy): domain Eukaryota; kingdom Metazoa; phylum Chordata; class Mammalia; order Artiodactyla; family Balaenidae; genus Eubalaena; species Eubalaena glacialis. The sequence continues at coordinate 8,494,154 of NC_083727.1, read as the reverse complement.
TGCAGAAATGAATGGGGCCCACCAAACAGTGGCTTTTATTGGCTAATATGCTGCATCAAGGCTTTCTCTCTTTTCTTATCCATGGGATATTTTGTGATATGTTAGATAACCTGCCTTCCATCTCTGCTCCATATTTGTATATATGTGTGTTTTATCATTTGGATGTTGATGTTGTCTGGCCATATTGTTTTACTTGTTGAGAGAAGTGTTGACATTTCCTGTGTGCTTCATGAATATATTTGATTAATGGTTAAACGATAATGCAAAATGAAAGCAGTGTTTTCAGAGTGTGGTTGGGTGATGTCCCAAAGGCAGTGTGGCAAGGAGCAGTGTTTTTAAATACATCAATCTGGTATTGTTGTTGAGAGGAAGGTGAGTATGTGGAAACCAATGACCCTAATCTGCTTCTCGGGTCAGATTTGATGGGTGTAGGCAGTTTTCAAAGTCCGCTTTATACAAAAAGGGAGTGGAAGAACAAAACAACCAGGAAAGGAAACTGGATTTCTAGGAAAGGTGATATGTTCTTGTTTAAATACGTTGGACGTGAGGGGATGTAGTGGCGATGTCTTATAGGTGATTGGAGATGAGGGCCTGAAAGTTGGAAGAGAGAAGCAAGAGGTAGGCGTGGTTTAGGAGTCATGCTGTAGAGTGAGAACTAAAGTAGGGAGAGTGATGAGTGGGTGAGAATTAGGAGAGACAAGAGTAGAAGCCAAGGATCAAACCTTGGAAGACATTGACAGTAAAAGAGTCAAGAAGGTAGTACACCTAGAAAGTGTGCAAAATAGGAAAGGACGTTTATTTCAGAGGTTGTCTACCCCTAAAGATACACATGTAAACATTCACAGGCACACATAAACCTTTTACTGGCAAATGTACTGTGCCTTGTATTTGAATTTCATACTTTGTATTTTAAATAACCATTTTATTTTTATCATCTTCCTGATAGAGTTTTCTGAATGGCAGTTTTAGAACAAGTAATTTTCTTACTTTTTCTTAAGCAGTTAATTTCTTATGCCTTCTTTAATAGAAACAGGTGTGTGTGTGAGAGTGGGTGTGTGTGTCCTTTCTGAGTAAGCACATGTGACAGAAACCCTGGGAACTGGGAACCACAGACAGTCATGCCCCAGCTTACTCTTGGTTTTATGGACAGTGAGATCCTTTAAACTCTCTCTGCAGGAACCTCTGTAGGCCCTAGTTGCCAAAGAATGCTCTGCTATAATACATAACACTGTATTTGCCATACATTATGTTAAAAAAGATGCTGGAAGAAATTGCTAGCCAAAACCTTTTGCAGTATATGATATAAAGCAGAACTTTAAAAAAATGCATATCCAGAATGCATAGACTTGGTTACAGTGCTCCAGAAAATAATTACATTTCATTGTTAATGAAAATAATAAAAATAAATTTTGAGAAATTATCAATAAGGGATCAACATGCATCTGTACCTTTTTTAATACGGCCTGGAAAATATGCTATGCTATTGTTCTGAGGAAATTGTTAATATATGATAATCCTGTTAAACAAAAGAAGTACTATTCTGAATTCCAGGTATCTTCATGCAAAGGAAGGGATTTGTCCTAGAAACGCAGACGTTAGCATCTGCACCTGGTGTGAGGCCCCAAGGGTTGGCTCTAGTGCTTTGATTAGTAATACTTCACGTTCTTCCGGTGTTTATTTGAAACCAGAGGAAAATCCGTTCTTTTATTCTGCTGGAAACAGTGGTTTCAGTTCAGATTTCAGAAGGCCTCCTTTGCTGGCTGGAATCTATCTTGACCTCATTGTCTTTACTTAAAAATAGGACTTTAATTATTTAATTCATTCATTCAGGGCCTGCGGCTTTCCAGGCAGAGTTCTGGGTGCAAAAGACGCAATAGTGAATAAGATAGACAAGGGCCTTAATGGCCTTAATGAAGACTGTATTCTAGTGGGAAAGAAAGACAATAAACCTGTAAGCAAAAAGTAATGCATGCAACCTGTATGAGTTTGGTAGGGATGCCATAACAAAATATCACCGACTGGTTACCTTAAACAATAGATATTTATTTGCTCACAGTTCTAGAGGCTAGAAGTCCAAGATTAAGGTGTCAGCAGATTTGATTTCTCCTGAGGTCTTTCTCTTTGGCTTATCTTCCCTCTGTGGGCATGCATCCTTGGTATCTTTGTGTGTCCAAATTTCTGCTCCTTCTAAGGACACCATTCAGATGGGATTAGGGCCACTTTAGTAATAACCTCATTTTAACTTGATCACTTCTTAAGAGGCCCAGTCTCCAAACACAGTCACATTCTGAGGTAACTAGGGTTTAGGTCTTAACACATAAAAATTTGGGGGGTGGGGAGACACAAAATTTAGCCTGTAACATAATCATAAATTCTTTGAAAAACCAACAGCACTGTGAAATAGAACAAGCAGTGTGGCGTAGCCTGGGAGGTGCCGATAAGATGACTGAGACCCTATGGGGACTGTCTGAGAAGCCACAAGAGGGGAGGAAAAATGTGCAGGGAGTCCTGGAGGTGGGCTGGACCTGAGTGATTCTCAGAGGGTCACTCAAGCAAATGTGGACACTCTCAGGACTCAGAAAATGATAGGACTAAGCAGAAATGCAACCCTAGGGCAGAAGCTTAGACTTCCTCTTTGGGTAGCTCATCTCATATCTTTTTGTTAGAAAGTGTTCTTAGTATGTAAATGTAAAGTCTCTCCTGTTGAGATGTAAACCCATCTCCCTTTGTTTTGTCCCCAGGGAAGGGATGTTGCAAGTCCCTTCACATATTGGAATCCTATTATTTAGCTTTCCTGCAGACTTTTCTGAAGTTGTTTTAGCTTTTTTTCCTGTGACGGGATCTGGGTAATCTGCTCTGTGCAGAGCCAGGCACTGGGAGTCAAAATGAGGACCACGGTCCAGGATGAGGACCACGGTCGAGGATGACGACCACGGTCCACCTCTGCTTCCAGCCAGCCCAGGGACTCAGAGGGCAATTCATCTGCTTTCACTAGCTCTTCATCTGGGAAATTTTAGCTCTCAGTAGGATCCCATGTATTTTTAATAATGTTATGGTTTTCTAAAAACCTAGTCCTTTGTGCTTTCCTTAAACTATGGTGCCCAAACTAGACATAAAATGAAAGTTGGATTTATGCCTCCTATTTTCTTTACATTATACTTAGTTCATGAAGCTTACTACTTTTTTTTTTTTTTACAGTTAAATTATAGCTCAGACTCAAGTTCAGCACAGAGTTGACAATTCTCTTAGGCCGTTTGCAACCAGCACTGGCATGATACCTGTGGCCCAGCCCTTCCTTTCCTTATCACAGTCACCCCCGGATCCCCAGGTTGCTCCCTGAATCCAGGTAGCTTGAGGGCACTTGGCTCATCATGTGACTCGCCACACCTACGTCCTGGACTGCATCCACCTCCGTGACAGTGCTCCATTGGAGAGTCTCACTCCTGTCACTTAAGATGAAGTTGCTCCCCTCCACAATCTAGAATCATGAAATTCCCCATCATCTCACTTCTTCAGTGCCCTGATGTCAGAAGCTTGTTTCACATCCAGTCAGGCTTTGGGTCTGTATACCCTTCCCCTTTCCAGAGTCCAGAAGCCGTCTCCTGGCTCATTTCTTGCTTAGTTTATCTGGGTCCCCAGCATTTCAACCACACTCATGTCAGCATGGCCATGCCAGCCACCCCCCTCCCCCCAGCTCTCTGGTTTTCCCTCCTGCATGCTAACTGCTGAGCCTTGTGGGAGAAATAAAGAGCTAAGCTGATACGCATTGTGACAGCTTCTTATAGCTGGTTTTCTAACTTCATCTGGACCCTCGGCTCTGCTTGGCAATTATTTGTCCTTACTCAGTTTCCTTTCTTTCTCTCACAATGGCTAGTCCAAAATTTGGCCACTTTCTTCAGGCTCCTTCCTCCGCCTGCCTTCCTCTCACTTCTAGCAAGTAACCTTGTTTCCTGCCTCTCTGGGAAATAAAGGTCATCAGGGTGACATCTCTTGTCTTCCCTCTCTTGACTTCTAAGCCTTCATGGCTCCCTTCCCTCCTCCTGGCTCTGAGGAAAGATTGCTGTTCTCTTTAAGGCTGACTTCAGACACGTAAAGCTTCTTTGCAAGCGTGGTTAGACCCGAGGGCTGTTCTGGGGTTGGATTCATCTTTGGAGCCTCCCCTCCCCCATAGGAACTGACTCAAAGGCTGATTTGAACAGGTGTCAAATTATTTGACACTGAAACAGTGAAACTATGAAACCCTGAAAACCAAAGCTTGGCCTCTTTCCTTTCTTCCCTGGCACTCCTTTCATAGGAAATGCCTGTGGACATATCAGGAAGGCATGCCCCGAGCATGCGTTTTGGTCTTTTCTATCAGTAGTTCATCAAAATGAGCACCCATCTCCAGGTACATTTTCTTGCTAGTTTGTTTATATAGATGTGACTGATGTGGAATTTGAAAATTCTAACCCATTGTCTTGAGATGGGCTCCTTCCCTAATCTCTTAACTTACAGCATAATTAATCCATCAAACCTTGTAATCATCTCCACTGCACACTCTTGCAGCCCAGACTCAGGCTCAGCCAACAGTGAGAGCTGATCTTCTGAGCCCCTCAGCCATACAAGGATGGGGCTCCCCAGGAAGGCTCCAGGTTCTGTTCTAAGAACCTTCTCAGGTTCTAAGCTTCCTTCTAAGGTTCTAGGCTTTCTTTCAGCTTTGAAATTTCATGCATTAATGACACTAAGGCACTTTGAGTGATCCTAAGCTTTGCAAGCAGTTGGGAAGCCTTCCTGAGAAATGGCTGTTTGCCTTGGTCTCCACCGTACTTGGAGTGTCTTAGGTCAGCAAATCCAGGAAGCGTATTAGCCAAGGAAGAAACACTGAATTATAGTTTCTGGGTGTTGGGTTTGTGACTGAATACACACAGGTGCCCAGGATAAAGAACTGTCTCCAGTGATACACTGGAAGTGGCGCCCTCCCCTTCTCTGGATGCTAATGGCAGGCATTCTGCCAAATGAGCCAAGGAGACGGTCGTGTTAACTCACTTAAACTGATGTGTGTGTGTATGACTCTGGGGAAGAGTAGCCTGTGTGGTACGGCAATAGGCGAACCGCAGACAGCACTGCCGCCCTGGGCGGTCGTCAGATAATCCGGGAGCCAGATCCTGGGGCTGCAGAGTGTTGGACTTGAGCTTTAAGTGTAGCCCAGTTCAAACTTTTTGCTTATGAATCAAAGACTGTCCTCTTTGCACACACTGGTTTCAATTTAACAATTCTTTGGCCCACAGGGAATTAATAATGTCTGTGACATTATATTTTCAGTAGCTCTCTCATGCAATTATTAGTGTTTTTTTAAGTGTGCAATTCACAGGGCAGACCTGGTTTGTGGTTCCTGGCCTGGATGGTGAGCTCCTCCGGGGCAGGGCACAATGATTTACTCATCTTTGTATCTCCAGAGCCTGGGCCAAGCGCATAGTATGTGCTCAAGAAATGTTTGTTGAGTGAAATAAATTTGGAGGCTGCTTCTTCTCCACACCTGTGCTCTGGAGGATGCGCAGTGTGTCAGGAGGTCGGGCACCCCCGTCTCGTTTAGCCGCTGACTCTGGGGCTGGCCCCGGGCAGGCCACTTTGTCGTCACTCTGTGGTGCTGGCATTAGTCAGAGATCCTAGTTCTTGCCCCCTGTTTCTTGGCGGGGCCTGGGGGAAGGATGGCGTTGAATGCATTTGGAGATTGGAGTTCCTCAGGGCTGGCCGCTCTGTGAAGACAGAGTCAGATCCACCTCCACGTTCATCCTGGGGCTCAGGTCTCTTTATGTGAGTGCCTGTTTCAAAGCCGCCTCTCACATCAGAATGTGGTTAGACTTCACCAACCTTACAGGCTGTTCTTTAATCATAAAAAGTAGGCAGTAGAGGCTTGTGTGCAGAGCTCTTTAACGTCATTTAGCCAGACGTTCTTGGGTGAGAACTCGGGAGTTTCAGCCCAAACAAGAATGCCGTGGGAAGGACTCAGCGCCGGCCAGCTGCCGGGAAGAGGCAGCAGTGGTGAGCAGCCTTCCAGGACAGCAGGGCTGAAACCCACATTTTGCGGTGTTTCATCTCCATGTCTACACTGATGAGTGTAAATATCTGTGCACAGATTTTCCCTTCAGTGAATTGTTAGGAAACGAGCGACTGTGAGAGAGGCCCTTTCCTCCGATGGATGGGCGCTTATTTCAGAGGCTGATGAGTGGCTGCTTCGAGTGGGCGGGGCAGGGGCTGTGGACACCTGGGGAGATGAACTGTCCCCACTGTCCCCACGTGTGTGGCCTTGAATGGGATGTCGGCCGACCTTGCCATCAAGTCTTAGAGGAACCTGCAGTAGTAAATAAATCTAACGTCCCAATAAGGCCAACATCTTGGGGGCTGGATGCCACTTTCTGACTGCGTATCTGTCACCAGCTTTTCTTTCGATGTCTGAGTGAAGAAGAGGGTGGGAGGGGCAGTGATGTCACTGAAGAGGGTTGCAGCTTCTTATATAGGCTCCCTGCAAAGGAAGATGTCAGTCCTGAAAGAAAGCACTTTTCTTTTCTCAGTTGTCAACCTATTCATATATTGTAACTGGATCTTTCATTTGCAAATGACATGTTGGATAGCGCTAAAAATTGAAATAATGAATAGCCGTTCAACAGAAAAAGGTCTTTCATACCCAGAAGACAACTGCATTGCTGAGTCTCCTACTCCCAAATGAAACAAATGCAGAAGAGCTTTAGACTAAAACAAGCCAAACCAAAAACAAGCTTTGAATAATTTTTCTTAGACTTTTTAACACCCCTTCCTCTTAGCTTACATCGACCAGCAGGCTCTGTGTCCGCTGTGGGGTGAGGAAACGCCAGATGTCTGCATTTCAGCCGTTAAGGAGCTCAGGAAAGGATGATTGGCTTCCTTTGCTTTCTGTGGCCCTCTTGAGTCCTCAGGAAGTGTGGCTGAAAACTGAAGCACCACCAGATGGGTCCAGCAGATGCTTCTAATGATGTGCTTTCACATCCCTCACGGAGGAGGCTTTGCAGCGGGTCACCTGCAGGAGCTCCCCATCCTTCCTTCCACCCTGAGTCAGGGGGGCTGGGCCAGGGATGGGGAGCGAGTGAGCTGGGCCCAGGCAAGGGCTCACCCTAGGCCCTGGTGCAGGTGGCTGAGCACGTCGGCAGCTGTGTCACTGTTCGAGGCTTGTAGTTGAGCCACTGCGCTGAGTAGGACGCAGAGACCTTAGCTCTGCCTTCGTGGTGGTGGAGAAAAATTATTGGCTTAACGTAGGGAGCGACGCCCCTCAAAGGGCTTATGATCTGTAAGACTGAGGGATGTGTCCATGCAAACAGTTATAGGCCTGCTGATTTCTTGTTCTGGTAGCAGAGCACGGCTTCATCGCCAACTTGTGTGGAGTTTGCCTGTGTCGCTAATGTCCTGCTGGCTGCCATCTTGGGGCGACCTGGCCTTTGCAGCCTCAGTCCTGTGTGGTGACATTGATGGTGTAATTTTCACTGATATTCATAGCACCACTGGGGTCAGAGTCAGCCACTGATTGACATTTTTGGATGACATCCTGAAGCTGCTGACATACCGGTCATTCTTGGGGCTTCTCAAACTGGGTTCTCAGAACTCGGGAGAACATGGCACTGCTAGGAGTCCGGGAAGGCATGAGATAAACGACGCAGATCCGACGGGAAGTGGTTTCTTGATGGCCGGTCATTTAAAATGTTATTTTTGACTTTAAAACAAACACCAAAATATTATAGAGTAGTCTATAAAATTCAAATGCAATTTTGAGATAAAACCGAGATTGGGGCTAAATTGCCATGCTCCAGGCTTCTGGGGATTGAGCTCATTTTCTTTGCTGTTACATAAACCTTGGTGAAGCGTTTGAGGCGCTCTGTTCAGTGGTAAAGTGAGCCAGCATTCTTGTGACACAAACAGCGAAACAAAACAACATGGTTGGAATGGAGTGGTCCCGGGGTGGTTGAAGCGTTTGCTTTGTTTCTGAGACAGTCCTGCTGCATTTTGAGGACCCCATTGGGGGCACAGATGCTGGCAGCCTTGGGGTTGGCCTCTGACTGCATCGTCCCTTTCTATAACCCACGTTGAGTAGGATTCCCTGTGGCTTCCTCATCTGGTGACAGCCTGTCTGTCCCTGCATGATCCTAGGAAGCAGGAAAGAGGAGTCTCTGTGAAACCTGGACAGGGGGCGGCAGAAATCTTAAACTGAGGGCACTTAGGTTTGTCCGTATTAAAAGTTAGTTTTAAATGCTTTATAAAAGGCTTCCCCAATCCTTAACATTATTCGTAATTGACATTGATTAGCTCGGGGGAGATCAAGGTTCTTTTTTTTTTTCTTTCAAGACCTTCTCTCTTCTCCCAACCCCTCAAAAAGCAGCAACGATGGACTGACCCCAGGCGATGGTTTTGGGGTGCTGTTCTGGTGTCTCTGAAGGACGGTGAGATGCGTGCCTGTCACACTCCTTCTCCCCTTGGTGTCCACAGTGCCTCCCGGGATGAGTCAGGCAGCCAGGCCACTGGGGTAGCTGACCAAGTACTTGGCTCTTCAGCAGATGGTCGCTCCTTGGAGATGGAACCACGGGTAAATGTAAGGGGAATAGTGTGATGAGTGGATCCTGGCGGAACAACTGGACCCACCTTCCCTGAAGAGCAGCCAGGCCCTTGGGAAGGAACTTAGCTGGCATCTTCTGAAGCAGGGGTACTCACGGCGTGAAAGTCTTAGATGGTGATGCCTAGCTCTGCAGACCAGTCCTTCACCAGAGGTGTCTGTGAGGCACCAGGGGGACCTCCTCCCAGACAGCCACCACGCTTATGCCACAGTGCGCTGATCGCGACACCAACTCTGCAGCCGCCGTGAGTTTCGGAATAACAGTGCGGAGAACCAGGGCTACAGCTCCGACAGACCTGGGTTCCAATGCCAGCTTAGTGCCTGTTGCTGCCGGGCTTCAAGATTCTCCCTTAATCTTTCTGAGCCTCACTTTTATTGTCTGTCAGTGGGGTGTTTATTGGGTTATTGTGAGGACGCTTGTCAGATGACTTACCTGGTAGGGATCCAATAGATTAAGAAGGTTGGTGATACTCTGACAGACACTATTCCAAAATGAAGCCATGAGATTTCCTTTCTCCTTGTTAAATAGCTGGGCCTGTCCAAATAGACAACAACTCGGTACATCGTTAAATGTACTGAGGTCCTGCAGAGCTTTGGGACTCATCAGAGGTGTTGCAGGAGGATTGTGTGTGAGAATTCAGCCAGGAAGAAGGAGCCCTTGGCAGACAGAGGCTGTGAGGTGTTGCCGACCTGCCCCGGTGTCGGGGGCAGGGGACCCAGACTCACAGTGAGGGCCACAAAGCGCGTGTCTGGCCTCCGGCTGAGACAGCTCGTGTCACCCCCTCTAACGCATCTTCCCTCCCCCTCTCCTGCCCCCTCTCCTCTTCCTAATCATGCTTATTCATCAAAAGCATGTACAAGCTCTGGAATCTCACCCAGACGGATAGAGGTGGGAGGGGGGTGTGTTTTCACAAGCCCTCAGGTGTTCTGATGCACAATGCAGCCTGAGGACGACGCCTCGCAGGCCCGCCCTCAGACCAGTGTCCCTGGTGGCCTTGAGGTCTGCTGCTTGCGGAGGGTGGGGAGGCTGCCTGGGGCAGAGGCTGGGCGAGTGGAAGGCCAGTGAGCACCCCGGGATGAGGGTAAGGACCATCTTCTCAAAGCTTGGAGGTCAGCACAGTGGGAGTCAGGTTGGTCTGTAAGTGGGACAGACCACTTACTCTGCGGAGCTCTAGACTGAGTGATCCCTCACATTCTCCTGGAAAATGAGAATGTCCTGCTGGCTGAGACCGGGCCAGGGAAAGCGGTCCCAGACAGCAGTGGCCGTGTACTTTTATGCCAACGAAGAGGAGGGACCCACTCAGAGTGATTGGTAACTGAGATGCTGATGAGGACAATGAACAGTGCTTTCCATTTATGGTGCAAAAAAAGTCACCTGGGGGCTTCCGGTGGCGCAGTGGTTGGGAGTCTGCCTGCCAGTGCAGGGGACATGGGTTCGAGCCCTGGTCTGGGAAGATCCCACATGCCGCGGAGCAACTAGGCCCGTGAGCCACAACTACTGAGCCTGCGCGTCTGGAGCCTGTGCTCCGCAACAAGAGAGGCCGCGATAGTGAGAGGCCCGCGCACCGCGATGAAGAGTGGCCCCCGCTTGCCGCAGCTAGAGAAAGCCCTCACACAGAAACGAAGACCCAACACAGCCATAAATAAATAAATAAATAAATAAAAAGAAGCAGTTGAATAGTTTAACAAAAAACAAAACCAAAAAAAAAAAGTCACCTGGATGGAGACAGCCTCATGTTTGTAGAGGCTTTGGCAATAAGTCCGTCTCTTTTGCTCACGTCTGGTTCTTTGGAACCCATTCTTTTAGTGCCCACTGTGCGTCAGGCATCACGGAAAGCTTTGTGATACACCCGCAGCTCACTTTCTGGAAGGAGCCACCCACCCATCCACTGAATCTGATAAATGGGCGATTTCATTTTTATCACGACCACAAACACAACAGGCACTTAATGTGATGCGAAATGCTTTACGTGGATTCGATTACAAAACCCAGTGTGCTAGACACTAGTTTACAGAGGAGGAAATTGAGGTTCGGGGAGGGTTCTCAAAATCACACAGGCAGTGAGAGGTAGACTCAGATTCAGACCCCTACTTCTGAGCCTGTGGAAGCCCGATTCAGAAGCTACACGTTTAACTAGCATTGAATTGTACATGGGCAAAGCGTCATGTTGAATTTTGGATTTTTTTTCTTTGTGATAAAAACAGATTTTGATTCCCTCCAATTTCAGAATACTTGCCAATTTGCATAGCTGGCGATACAAATCGGGAGAGACGTTCTTCTATTTATTTATTTTTATACATTTATTTATTTATTTATTTATTTATGGCTGCGTTGGGTCTTCGTTGCTGCACCCGGGTTTTCTTTAGTTGCGGCGAGTGGGGGCTACTCTTTGTTGCGGTGTGCGGGCTTCTCATTGCGGTGGCTTCTCTTGTTGCAGAGCACGGGCTCTAGGCGCGCAGGCCTCAGTAGTTGTGGCGTGTGGGCTCAGTAGTTGTGGCTCGCGGGCTCTAGAGCGCAGGCTCAGTAGTTGTGGCGCATGGGCTTAGTTGCTCCGTGGCATGTGGGATCTTCCCGGGCCAGGGCTCGAACCCGTGTCCCCTGCATTGGCAGGCGGATTCTTAACCACTGCACCACCAGGGAAGTCCTGGGAGAGATGTCCTAATTGTGCCTGGCTTTTGGATACTTATCATAATCTACACGGTAATTGTTTCACCCAGCTGACCTGCCTAGTGTACGGTGTGTAATCACTGTAGGTCTTCTGTGATTGACCCGTTCTGTGCAACATCTACCTGGTTATGTGGTGCCCAGAGCGATGCACGGAGTGTGTCCTGCCAAGTTTAAAATACACTCGGCACTAGTGGATGTGAACTTGACTATTCTTGGCAATTGTGACTTCCTGTTTTCAAGATAAAAGATTTACAGGGATTTATTAGAAAATTTTCAGAAGGCTTCTGTGAGGCTATCACATACGGCTTAGAGAAAACAGATAATATCCTTGCAAGTGAATTTGAACCATATGAATAGTTTTTCTTCATGTGTGCATCAGCTTAAAAGAGGACTCCCAGACGATCTATAAAAGATCTATAAAAGCTGTTGAAAGTATGTATCACCAGAATTTTAAAGGAAGGAAAATTTGAAAGTACTTGAAAAAAATTGCGGTTGGCTTTTCTAAACTCAGAGATTTGAAGGATGGAGGGCTGTGCGTTGAGGGATGACATTGTCACCTCACTCTGGTTTCCAGAGTCAGTGGCCTCTGCGCAGTCTGGGGACAGTTGTCTGGGACAGTTTGGGGGAGGGGCCTTCTCTGGTTCCTTAGCTACCTGCTGAATATATTGTCTGATCCATTAAAAAGAACGCATACATGCAAATGTAATGCCTACTGTGCAAGGCATTATGCTCTCACTCGGAAGGGGGCCTGTCCAGCTCAGAACCCTTGTCCCACATTCATTAGCAGAAGAGGTCGGGTGTTTGGTGGGATGGCTAGCGGGTGAGGGGAGAGCATGAAGGGAAGGGGCATAGGTGGGCGAGAAGGGAACTTGGCATCAGTGGCTGAATTCAGGTCGCTGCTTGGCACTTAGCCGTGTGGCCTTGGGTCCGTTACTTCACCTCTTGAACCTCGGTTTTCTCGTGGGGATGATGACATCGATCCTACTCACCTGGGAAATGTTGGAAGGACAATTAAAATGAACCATGCAAGAGCTCGTGACAAACTGGGAGGTTCTGTAGAGAGTAGTCAGTGTGGTTGGTTGTACTAGCCTCGGCCCTGTGCCCAAAGCTTGCTCAGCAGGCCTCGCCTCGTTCTCGAACCCTGGTGCGGAGGGTTAGACAGCAGGCTGGAGCCTGGGGGAAAGCCTGTACAGTCCGAGGGGGTGGCGTGGCCGACGTTTAGTGGGCCTGGCGTGGGTCAGGACCTCAGGCAAAAACCTGTGCCATCTGGGACCGAGCTCCTTGTTCCTGGAAACTTACCCCTTCCTCTTCCTCAGGGACCCTGTCATTTTGGGGCATTCCAGTGGTCTTTTTCCATATTACTGTTTGTTCAGAATTTTGCTATTGAGTGTCAGGGGCTGTTTGTTCTGGAGCCCAGCCCGACAACACTCCCCAAGGTCCCCCAGTAAAAGCGCGCTCTCCACGGACGCTGGTTCTACTGTAAAATGGGAGGCTGGCAGGGTCCCAGGACAGGGGCAGAGCCACAGAGCAGGGAGTGCCACCTCTGGTCAGTAATTTATTTTTTAGCTGACTCCTGCGAGACCCAGGCATGTGTTTTCGGTAGCTTTGCCCGTTTTGCTGGAGATCATCCTAGAAGTCCCACGTGGATGTGCTGCCTTCTGCAATGGAGGGGAGCGTGTTTGTGTCCCACGGGGCTTTAGAATGAGAGCTGTGGAGGGCAGCCCTGAGGCTGGTCAAGTCGGTGACAGTGCCGTGGACACCCACCACGTTTACTGCTGCCCCTGGGGAGATAGGCTCTGGTAGCCAGGTTGGTTGGGGGGAAGTTCCCAGTCCCACTGGGAAAATGAGCAGAGCAAATGGCCTGTGGCAGCCTGAACAAGAGTCATTTCTCACCCCCGTGTCCCTGAGCTTCCCTTGAGGAGGTATGAGCTTTTCTTAAAATAAGCATCGTATGTTGTTGGCAGAGATCATTTTCACCTTATAGACTTTTTAAAAAACGTAACCCTGACCCCTGCCCAAAGCTGGACACTCTGGAACCAAACACCAACCTCAGGGGGTTACCTCGGAGAGGCCGTGGCATCACTCGTGAGAGGGGCTTCTGTTAAAACAGTTTTGTGGGTGGTGATAGTTTGTATCGGGGGCACACAGAGTAAAACATGACTTAGAAGATGTAAAGAGAATGAAGCAAGGTGTTTTCCTTCCTTTAAAATTTCTTCTCTCGACCTCTATTCCCCTGCTTATGGCTCATGTCAAGTTTATTTCATAACTTTGCATAAATCTGAAAATGACACAAACTCCATTCCTGAAAAGTTAAACTCGGTTGTGTATTTTGTTCTGATGAATGTCCTCCAAAAATGTGCTAACTTCAAAAACCAAACCAAAGCTTCACTGAGACTTAACGTGCTGCTCCTTTTCCAGATTTTGCTTTCCATAAGTGGTTTTTACAAGATAGTTTCCCTATTTGTTTTTTTTTTTTTTTCCCTATTTGTTTTTAAAAAACTATTCTTACCCTAGCCCCACACAAAGTCTGTTCAGCAGTGACACATGCTGGTGGAGAAAATCCATGTCCACAGTCACCCACAACACTTAACAAGATTTGCCAGCCTGTACCTTTCTAGAAACACTGGACGTCACGTTGTGATGAGTACGTAACAAGAGATTCCCACTAGGAACTCATAAGAGTAATCAACTCATAGGATTAATACAGGAACTCAATCGATTCATCAATGCTGTGCCATTAATGACTTGGACTATTGGTACTGAACACTTTGGGCAAATTATTTTCTTTTGAATTATAGCGATGAGCATATTTGTCATTTCCGTAATTGCTTGGTGGTCCCTAATTTTTATAGAGGCTAGACCTTGAAATGGAGAGCCTACCCCGGAACTTGGAATAAAACTGAAATTGTTTTAGTATAACCCCAGCGAAAGTGGTTTGGCTTTAAGGGGGCAAGAGGAAATAGATGAAAAGGAACATTGTAAAACATCCAAGATTTCTGGCTGGCAGTCTCATACACAGTGTGTTTTCACTTTAAGTCCTTGAGATCTCTCGGTCTGCAGTGTGGGGAAGAACGTGGACACGGAGTGTCGATGCCCTTGGGGGAAGGATGTTCTCACTAGAACTGGTTACCAAAAATGGATGTTTTAAGCCCAACTGCTAATTGTGGCGGCCAGTCTTTGGATACGCTTTCCATCCTTGATGGCGAGCTCCAGGGTTTGCTGTTTAATGGTCTCTGTGTCGTGTCCTCTTTAAGAAAAGGACGTGCCCAACAAGCCCTTGCGGGTCCGAGTCCGCTCCTCCAACGACCAGCTGTCCGTGGCGTGGAAGGCGCCACACCTGTCTGGAGCTAAGAGTCCACGCAGATCACGGGGCTTCCTTCTGGGCTACGGAGAAAGTGGCCGGAAGATGAATTATGTTCCACTGACGAGAGATGAGCGAACACACGAAATTAAAAAGCTAGGTGAGTTTCATGTTCATTGCTATTCGATGTTTTAATGATGTTGGCTGTCATTTCAAGATTTTGAAGCCTGTTCGTGACAGAACGTCGTATTTCAGTTGTAACGTTCATTTTCCAGGTATTACAGGTATTCAAAAACTCATTCTCTGTTCTATCCTCCGTCCATGCCTCCATCCTTTCCACCTTCTGTTAGTGGTGGGACAAGGCTGCCCAACAAGTGCCCTTCAGCGGCTTCCTGACCCAGTTGCACTGGGTCATTTTTCTGGACGTGAGGGGGCGGGGCTAATGCTTTTCCATCTTGGCTCTGCTTTCATCGTTTTGCACTCTAAGCTGCATCTTAGATCCTGCGACACTGGACCTTGCGTCCCATCGAGATGAAATGTGGTGGCAGCTGATGGAGCCTGCGGACCGAGCCTGCCCTCCTTCCTCTTTGCAAACCCTCATTGGGTGAAGGAAGCATCAAAGCACAGGCCGTGGAGGCTGTGATCCGGAGAGGTTATGTGCTTGGTTGCTTGGTTCCAGGCCTGACCTCTGCTGCCCTTGCTGCTCGATAGGCCTGGACAGTGGACCTGGGCCACGCTCCCAGGGGCGCAGCAATGATCCCTCACGCCTGGCGCTTCCTTGGGGGTGGAGACACTGCAACACTCGTGCAACACTTCTGCTTTTCTCCCTTCCCTCATGCCCCCTTACCTACGTGATGGGTTTGGCAGGAGGTGCTGGGCAAGCGTGGCTCGGCCCCTCCCTATCGCCTCCTCTGGGGGAAGCCAGGCTGCAGAGTACACATTCTGTTCTGCCCCTCTGTGCCCGAGTCGTGGAGGGCCCAGGGCTCCTGGGGCAGCAAGGTCTGCCTGACTCTGGGCTTTGGTGTTAGAACGTACACCTGCCCCGTGTTCTCCAGCTTAGTTTGTACGAGCCATAGATATGCTGGCCTCCACTGCTTATTCTTGTTCACTTTCTAGTTAGATCAGTGCTCAGGCAAGGTAGAGGGTGTGATTTATTGGGCCTTCCCAAGACTCCAGTGGGAACGAGGGTCTCTTCACGACGCGGTCATCAGGCATGGCTTGGCTCCCAGCCTACGCAGTGAGGGGCTGGAGACTGACCTGGGCAGATTTGAGCTGGTGGAGACACCGAGCGGGAGGCCAGGCTGGATTCGCTCCCTGGAAGATTCTCGGAAGTAATCTTCACTGCTCTGCTCACACACCCACTGTTGGAAAAGTCTGTTGGGTGCTCATGGCACAGGGTCAGCCTGGCGTTCTGTGGGCTTTACGGGGTCTCCACGTGATGGCACAGGCAGCGGTGAGCCAGGCATGGCATCGAAGCCTCAAAATAGACTCCAGACTTTTTCCAGCCAGAAGAGACTAGCTACCTGTCTGCTCCAAAGCTGCACAAAACCACGAGGGATCATGGGAGCGAATGGAGAAATCTGAACTGTCCATGCTTCGTGAAGCCTGGCTTCAGTATTAGCAGTGAGACCCAGAGCTAGAGGCTCAACTCCTGGAGCCACAGAATAATTTGGGGACTCTTCATTCATTCATTCATTCATTCATTCATTCCTGGGCCTACCCCTTGCCTTGAGTGGTTGTACTGTGCAGGTTAAGTGGCTCTGTTTTGGTGATTCAGGCCAAATTCTACCCAGGATATCAGCAGATAAGTAGTCACTAGTTTTGCATTTCTGATACTGTAGAGAGAGCGTTTTGTAAGTGGAAAGTTTTCATTGTTCTGCATCTTTCATAGACACCACACATTAAAATGTCCTTTGGTGTCGACAACTTTTTCATCTGACTGGTTCTGTTAACTTTTTGTTTTCTCAGTAGTGAACCCCTGGCTCACCTGAGTGTCGCAGAAGGATTTTTTTTTTTTTTTTTTTTTTTGCTTCCTGAACTTGAGCAAATGTTGGAACTGAGGTCAGTGGTGGGCCCTGATCCTGGCCTGAACCGACAGCTCAGGACTCTGGGGCTTCCACTACAACCTGCTAGCTTAGGAATTTTCACCAAATAAAAAAGGTTGGACTTGCCATTGTGAACGATCTCAGTGGTCACCTTGAGGAGGAGGTCTCACTGGACACTTGCTCCATCCTGGCCAGGAGGATGGGATGAGGATGGGATGATGTGAATTCCTGTGGATGTCGGAGTGGCCTGCTATGTTAGGGGATGCCTGTCTCCTTATTTTATCCTGCATAGGATTTTAATTCCACTGATGACCGAGATGCCATTGAAAGCGTGGTACTGCAAGGAATGGCCAAATGTTAAGGAAACTTGGAGAAAAGTGGTGGGCCTGTGGGCCTGTCAGCAGAAACCCTGCCCTCGGAGTCATCCATTAAACATGTCCTCCTGGGCATCTTCCATGTCAGGCACCATCCTGGGTACCAGCTCCCCGGCGGTCGCGCACAAGGGCAGACGGTACCCAGAGTGCGCAGTGCTCACTGTTGTGAAAGCAGCTGGAGAGGGAAAAGCAGGCACCGGAGGCAGGAAGCTCTGGGCCTTTTGCGGGGGGAGGGAGGGCGCCAGTGTTGAATCCTGTGGTCAAAGGAGTCCCTGGGGGCGTGGGAATACAGAGGGAGAGGAGGTAGCCAGCCCAGGTGAGGTGGGAGCTGGACAGTAACAAAGAATGAGCAGGTGTACATTTGGAGTCCTTCAGAAAGTTTCCACGGACCTTCAGAAGTAGTTTCTGCCACATTACGCCGAGGTTGGGAAGTGAGGGAAAACGGTGGCTCTGACAGGGAGGGGTGGGGCTTGGGGTCCTGTGGTCCCTGGGCTGGTGACGCTGCAGTCATTTTGGAAATTTTATTTCTACCCTTTATTCAATAATCAGGAGCACAGAAAGAAGTGTGCTTTTATACCACTGTGTCTTTATTATATTTCTATGAAAAAGAGATGGACGGGTGCATACCCAGCTGTCAGGTGCTTTCTCGGGCCCGGGGTCAGTGCCCGGTGAGCCCTGGGCCCTGCCCCTTCCTCACCTGCATTAGTAACAGCCTGGGGTTTGGAGCCACACAGAGCTGGGTGTGAGACCAGTCCTGCATTTAGGCCATGACCTTGGGGTCACCTCACCCCACTGAGCTGGTTCCTCATCTGTGAAAAGGAGGCAATGAGAGTAGCTTCCTTGTGGGGCTTTGTCGGCACTAAATGAAGAATTGATGTGCAATGCTTAACACGGCACAGAGACTAGACTCAGTACGTGTGAAACCA
Source organism: Eubalaena glacialis (assembly GCF_028564815.1). NCBI lineage: Eukaryota > Metazoa > Chordata > Mammalia > Artiodactyla > Balaenidae > Eubalaena > Eubalaena glacialis. Next base: position 8,476,226 of record NC_083727.1, on the reverse strand, counting down.
TTGTTACAGTTTACTGCAGTGTAGACTGTTCCTTCGAGATCATCTCGGGCCAAGCTGACTTGGAGAGCACAGCAAATCAAGAACCTGGGCATTCAGCAAATCCAAGAACTTTAAGAAATGCATCGCAGATATGTAAAAGAGTCAATTGTGGGAAATTATTCTTTTCTTGGTGGTTCCTGATAAATGATAAGCCACTGCTTTTCACATTTAGTTATTTATACATGTTCCTGGATTGTGAGGTTGAATGGCAGAGTTTTTTCTTTGTTGACATTTGGTGTACTTGCCAGTAGCAGCAAGAAATGAACACACCTGAAAGGACTCCAATGTTGAGAAGCTTAGTTTGATGTTCTATGAATTCAAGCATTACAAACTTGATTCTTCCCTGTTGTAAAACATATATTTCAAAATTCTCTGACAGAATAAGATGTGAGAGCCTCAGTCTAAATAATTTACTCATGTCACAGTATGAGTTTCACCTGCCCTATGTGTGTGTGTATTCACATACACACACACACACGGGAGGGAGCAGGTTGTCAAGTATTGCCCCTTCCCTTGAAATGTGATTAGGCTACAGAAGTTTACTTTACATAAACAGGGCTCTCAGTGTGAGTTTTTTTGAGCATGGGTCTCCCTTTATGTTTAACTTGACATGCTGTTTGTAAAAATGACAGGTTTATTTTCCCACTGCCATATGGAAGTTTGCAATTCCTGCAGGCAGGACACCAGTGTTAGAAGTTTCCTTTAGGGTCTTAGTGCTGCCTTGTTAATGTGCTGAGGTATTACCTGATGATATAACTATCCACGTTCGAAGTATGTCAGGTTGCCTCATTTTTATTCTTGAATTGATCAAGGCTGCTACAGGAAACTAGGTCGATAGAACCTGGAGTTGGGCATTAGCAACTTTAGATTTAGGGAAGATTGTGAGTCCTTTTAGGGGTGTGACCTTGGGCAAGTCAATCCATTTTTATGGCTTTATGTCCTTATTTGTAAACTAAGAAGGTCAAATTGGAAGCTAGCCAAGGTTTCACTGGGGTCTCAGACTCCGTGATTCCATAGCACTTGAGAGTTGTAAGTTTTAGTTCGTTATTGTAATTTGTTTCCAAATAAAGTTTTCAAGTTTAGGTTAAGTTGGACATTAGTGGGCCCAATGCACAATTTGGGAGGGTGGGGTGGAGGTGAACTAACTGAAAGAACAATCCAGAAATAAAGGATGAATTTAAACTCTTCCATTTGCTCTTAGCTAATCTTCAGAGACTCCGTTCTGAGGATTTTAGCTCGAAGGGCACAGCATCCCATCCGGGCTGCAAGCCTGGTGCACTGGCTCTTCTTGTCTCTCTCCCTTTTTTTGATGACAAATAAAAACAGAGTCATTCCCTCCTCTATATTTGGAGGTAAAAAAAATTTAGGGAATTGTGTGGGTAAATATACTATTCATTTCTTTTTTAAACATTGCTCATCTTTCTTTGATGCTAATGAGTTAGAAACCCATTTTTCAGGAATTATAGGTAAAAATCCCTTCCACATTTCCTGACATAAATCGTGTTCTTTTTGAGTTTAGTTCCCACAGTTCTTGGTCTCATCTGTAGTTGTCCTGAATGAGTAGGAATGCCCGAGAGAGATGAGAAGGTAAGGGGAGAGGAACACAGACGAGCAGGGGTGTGCTTTCCAGAAAACCAGCTGCAGAGCCTCATCCCTTGCTTGTTGGTCCACAGCCTCCGAGTCCGTGTACGTGGTCTCACTGCAGTCCCTGAACTCCCGGGGGCAGAGTCAGCCCGTCTACAGGGCCGCCCTAACAAAGCGGAAGATTTCAGGTATGTCTCCAAGGACGCGTCTGGTCAAGCCATGGTCTAGGGCTTGCTTGTTTCTAAATGATGCTGGCTGAGCGACAATGCACATGGATTTTATTGAGTATAAAAGGAAACAGCAGGGCAGACTTGGTCACATTTTGGAGGCATGTGTGTTTCCTTTCTACTCAGAGGCTAGAGTGTTCTTGTGATGAAATCTATCTCTGTGTGTATTTGAATGGCTTCAGATCTGTCATGATAGGAGTGCCGAGCATTTATTCCATTTAACAGGCGCAGTCTGATCCATGCATAAACTGCCCTTGCTGAGAGACTGGGAACAAAGGGAGAGAAAGAAGAGTAGGTGTGGAGGGGGCAGCATGCAAGAGACGGACTCAAACTTTATTTCAGCTAAAATTGCCTAAAAAAATAGCATTGAGGGGCTTCCCAGGTGGCGCAGTGGTTGAGAATCTGCCTGCCAATGCAGGGGACACGGGTTCGAGCCCTGGTCTCGGAAGATCCCACATGCCGTGGAGCAACTGGGCCCGTGAGCCACAATTACTGAGTCTGCGCGTCTGGAGCCTGCGCTCCGCAACAAGAGAGGCCGCGATAGTGAGAGGCCCGCGCACCGCGATGAAGAGTGGCCCCCGCTTGCCACAACTAGAGAAAGCCCTCGCACGAAACGAAGACCCAACACAGCCAAAAATAAATAAATAAATTTTTTTAAAAAAGAAAAAAAATAGCATTGAGAAGAGTGAGAAAAACTGTAATAGTGTCTTGCTGGTAGCCTGATCATTGGTTACTTACTAAGGGATACTTTTTTCCACATCCATTCACAGCTATTTTTTATATCAATCATATAGTAACAAATTAAATATACCTTTTCTGGATCATGTGCCTTAATTTAAAGAGGGAACCTACAGCATAATGATTTTCATGAATTCACAATTTATTTGAATTATATAATATAGCATATATCTATATATTATACTTTTATACTGATAATTATTATAATTGTACGTTGTATAAGAAAAATCCCACATGTATGTTGTTTCACTTTTTAAATTCTTTAATTGCTGCTCTAGAAGAAGTCCCTGTATCACTTTTCTAACAGGCTACATATTTCCACCTTCCCCTACTTGTAGTGAAAACCACATCCTTTTGAAACATGATCCCTGAAAGATGAAAAGAAAAACATAAAACAAACAAAAAACCCAAAAAACTCCAAGAGACTAAAAGCAAAATTGAAGACATCTTGTGAGTCTCAGTGTTACAGATTGAACAGAAACTATAAACTTTGTGACTTTACTGTATTCCATTGGAAACTGGCAAACTGAATTCTCTTTTCTGTCTGAATATTACTTTTAATCTGCCTTGGAATCACAGATTCTAAATTGTGAGGACCTTGGAGTCAATGTGACTTGTGCAATCGTTGAGCTAGAATTTGTATTTCATGCCACGATTGCCCAGGAAATGCTCTGAATTGACCCTTTCTTCCCCTAAACTTTTGCTTCCTGTAAAAATTGCATTATTTCCCAGAAGCTCACAGTGTATATTGAGAAAACGCTGAGTGATCTGGAGTATCTCTGACCAAGGGCAAAGCACCTCCTTTTGTGCTACTGTTCTTATGTCGATTGGGTTAGGCAGCTTAGAATGTGTTTAAGAAGAGGAAGAGTGGGGAGTTTTGCTTTTCTGCATTGACCAGTCAAATAATTGCTTGACTTTCTATTCATTTCATTTTATCTACCTCAAGCATAAGCAATTAAAAAAATAAACTCTGGGGGCCAGAGGGACTCAGGGCAGAGCCTACTGTTGGGGACAGCCTTTCCATGTGCACAATTGTCATTGCAGAAGAGGATGAACTGGATGTACCTGAAGACATCAATGTCCGGGTAATATCGTCCCAATCTGTGCTGGTAGCCTGGGTGGATCCTGTTTTGGAAAAACAGAAGAAAGTTGTTGCATCAAGGTACTTTTCCTTCTTTCTTTGTCTTTATTTTCTATATGAGAGACATGGTTTTTCCTGCCCTGAAGAGATGAGTATTTATTTGAACGATTGTATTTTTGGACCTATGTGAACGCTGACCTCTTCTGTAGCTGACAGGTGGACTGTTGTATGACAGTCTAGCTAATCTCGAGTGTGGTACACGTTGCCCACAAATCAGATTTGTGTAAGACACACAGCAGGACCTCACCTCTCATCTGTTCAAAGTCTTAACTTGTGTTTGGAATTTTCCTAGATCCTGTTTCTTTCTTTGCCCCCAGTTGTGTTTTGCTTTGTCTCATGAATGTTCTGTTCACGCACAGGGGACGTGGGTCCATCTTGGGAAGAGTCTTACCGTCTTCCTGTTATCCGGGAAGCGTGGCAGCAGGAAGGGTCCTATGTAGAGTGGTGGCCGTTTGTCTGATGCCTTGCACACAGTGCTTCTTCTTTAGACAGTCTTCAGACACTGCACTGCTTCCTGTCCAGCTCCTCTGTGTGTAACAAAGTGCACTGTATTTTGTCTTAAGCCATAGATCTTACGCTATTCTGGTTTTTACATTCATTTGCAATAGCGATGGAGGAAAAACCATAAGGTTAAAATCATTTTTGTGCTAAAAAGGCCACTGGTGAATGCCATTTCTAGTTAGTGGTAGATTAATAGAGTCACAAAGATTTTGTGTGTTAAATGACTAAGTAGTGTACATAGCCAAGAGAAAGCCAAAGATTTGGTGGTCTAGTCACTATGTATTAATTTTTGAACCTATTTGCAACCAGGAAAAGTGATTATACTTTAGAAAATGAATGGAATATAATGCTGAGTGTGTGTGTTTGTATATATATATATGATATATATTATATATAGAGATATTATATATTAGATATATATTATATATATTATTTGTACTAGATAGAGCTTCTGTTACTGTCTGCTAGTAAAAAAAGACATCTGCTTCTTGTCAAAGACCTCAGAAAATGCATAGTGATTCTCTCCCAAGCCATAGGGCCTCCCCCAACATGAAGTGTTCCTGATTACCACTGGACTTTGATTTCCAACATCTTGATGAAAACAAAAGAGGGCTTGAGTTTTCTTAGCAGAACTTTTATTGCGAATTGGTGTGCTGTGTCTGCAACTGAAGTCTTATCCTAACTAATTAAATATTGTAATGAATAGCACACTTTTAATGCATCAAATGCTTTCTACTGTAAAGTGGCCACAAAGAAAACTTCTTAGAAAAGCAGTCCAGTAAATGGCATTTGCAACTCTTAATGTCAAGTGTTGAGGATGTCTTATGTCGGGGATTGCCCAGTATGACCATGTTGGGTCACACCGTACTTCTCTGCCTGATAATCACACAGCAGAGTTCCTTTCATAAGCTCCTCTCTCCTGCTCTGTTTGTTACACATTTTTGTTCCATCTCATGGTAATAAGTCTACTCAAAACCACATGTTGCCTTTCCTTATAGAACTTATAGAAAACATGCCTGCTTTGGCATGAAATGAGTCTTCTTGTCTTTCTTTTCTGGAGAGCCAAGGTACTTCGGGCCAGTTCTGATTCTTAATATTGCCTCTTCCACACAACATACACACACACACACACACACACACACACACACACCCCTAATAAGGCCCTTGCCTCATAAAAACAGTCTCCCTTCTATCCCTTCCTTTTAATCGCTGCTTGACCTTTTGAGCAATAAGACATTTTGGTGTTGAAAAGACAATAAGGTCCATCTCTTCTGGGCTATTTTAGACACATCTCCCTGGAACTTAAGTAGATCCTTTGAGCCAATAACAAAGTCAAAAGTTTAGAATTTTCTCCTCTTTGATTTCCCTACTTACTTCCAAAAGTCATCACTTGTGGGGAAGGGAAAACGTCAAGGAATCCAGTGTTCAGGTGCAGAGAATTGGTCAGAGGGCTGTGCTGTTGCCTTGCATTTTCTTACAGACAGTACGCTGTGCGCTACCGAGAAAAGGGGGAGTCCGCAAGGTGGGATTACAAGCCCGTCTCCAACAGACGAGTGCTGATAGAGAACCTGATTCCAGACACCATGTATGAATTTGCAGTCCGCATCTCACAGGGTGAACGAGACGGCAAATGGAGTACATCTGTCTTCCAGAGAACACCAGAATCTGGTCTGTATTCAAAATGGCCTTTGGACTTTCAACTTGGGAATTACCACGAAAGGAAGATTTAAAGACAGTTTAAGAAGCCAGTAGTGATAAAGGCCAGCAGAGGCATTTTTCAAAGTAACATTAACCCTAAATTTTGGAAGCGTTTCTATGTATGAACACAAAGAAGTTTCCTTGGGTCCATGTTGTATCCTTCACCGGCTATTTTCATGAGCATGTTATTCTGACATGTGGAGCACATTAAAACCACGTGGGGCCTCCATAAATCCCCACTGTATGTGTGAATGCCCCTGGACCACACATGGCTCTAGAATAGAGGAGAGACTCTTCTTTTTTAAGGCTGAGGTCATGTTTGATTTTGGGGGAGAAATTTGTTCTATATTTAAGACTACAATTATTTTCTTTTAAACTGTGTCTTTAGAAACCTTATTCAAAAGAAGTTGAAACTGGATTTTCATCTTCTTTTTATATTTCACTATTCAGCAACGAGAGAAATTCTGAATTCCTAAAAGCATTTCCCTATGTATGTCTAACCTTACTATATGAGTTGGTAAAACTGATATAAATCACACAAAGAGCAAGTGGAGAATTTTCTCTCGTGTATAATAAAAATTAACACAGTAGCTCTGCAATAAAATTGTGTATGTAGGGACCACATGTCATTTACTTTTAGAATACCCATAAGGGCATTTTTAAACCTTGGATCCTTGTCCTTTTGTAGCTCCTACCACAGCTCCTGAAAATTTAACCGTCTGGCCAGTCAATGGCAAACCTACGGCTGTCACTGTAGCTTGGGATGCACTGCCTGAGACCGAGGGGAAAGTGAAAGGTAGGAACCTCATTACTTAAAGTATAAGAAGCACGTGGGAGTGAAATACCCCAAAGAGAGCTGTGTACATTGACTCTGATAAAAACTGGTTCTAATCGCAGGCTTGGTGACTGCAAAAGCAACAGGGAAGCAACATACCTATACGGGGTGCTAATGCAATGGACAAGGATATTTCATGAAGGGTTTTCATTGTCAGTAAGACCCAGGTCATCATGAAGATGACTTTTCACCTTCCCTCTATGCAGGGATTTTGATGCTATTATCAAGAGGGCTGTTTTTAATTGTATGGATGTGACATCATAACCTTTAACCAAACAGAATGACACCCTGTTTTTCATGCTGTGGGCCTTTTCATGGTGCCAGTAAGACCCAGGTCATCATGAAGATGACTTTTCACCTTCCCTCTATGCAGGGATTTTGATGCTATTATCAAGAGGGCTGTTTTTAATTGTATGGATGTGACATCATAACCTTTAACCAAACAGAATGACACCCTGTTTTTCATGCTGTGGGCCTTTTCATGGTGCCAGTAAGATCATGGCAGGTAGGAGTGGCCAGAAATCCCACGGGACCATAAATGTCTCGAATGGGACTATAAATATTTAATGGGCTTGAAAATCAAGTAATAAAATAAAATGTTAAATAGATTTTTTTCCCTATTTGTCAGCATTTTGAACAATTGATTTTGGGTGGGGGGCTGGTTGAGGAAAATATGACCTTAAAATAGAAAAAATATACTGTAGATTTAAAAAAATGAAAATAGCATAGAATATCCACAACTAGTTAAATTTTAAAATGGTCTGTTGAGAACATTAAATAAAAGCACAGATAATTTCTTTTTAATGTAAAAACATTCAAGAACCTTTTGGAAGTCTATCTGGAGACACTTAAAAGGGTGGTGTTGAGGGTTCCCCTGACATCGCCTATACAAATGTACTCTAAGGCTACTTTTTATTGTTGCTTGATTTTGGAAGAAAACTCTAATATGGAAAGTTTGTGTAAGCTTAAGAAAATTCAGAAAATTATCACTGATCTTCTTTGAGAATTTCTTAATTGAAGAAATTGGGTGGTTCTGTTTTCTATTCAACTGTAAGTTATCTTTTCTGACCTATAAGGATAACTTTTCACTGAACAGTAGAAATTATGGAAGGTAGAGGTAGGATAGTATTTTCTAAACTTAATGCTTTCTCACTTCCCACGTTTTTAAAGATATATTGTACTATTCTTGCTCATTTTTTCAATGGAATAAATCAGAAACAAATGAAGAGAAAAAATAGTTAGGATACCCCCTTTTAATCGTTCTTTTTATGACAGTTTGAACACTGGCTTCTGTATCATTATTGTGATGCTGAAAAGACTTCTGAAACTTGAATAAAGACATGTTTTAGCTGACTACCTTTTTTATGAAAAAAAGTTAGAAGTTATTAAAAAAAAAAGTCAGTTATTGCTCCTTTGGTGACCTTATTACCATGCCACTTATTTTTTTCCCCTCTCCCACATCTTAGTTTATATTTATAGCTCTTTGGCAAAAGAAGCTCCCTGGTAGTCAATTAAATATTGCCAGAAGTAATAAATAGCTACTGAGTTTTTATGTCCGAAAGAACTCATGTACCTCACTAACCTAAAGGTGTAGTGGTAGGATTGTAAATTTACAATTATCCTGGGGCATTTTTTATGCCTGAGAAATAGAAAACATAATAAAAGAATATACTTCGACATGGTTAAATTTTTTCCAGATGAATTGAATCCACAAAAAAAAATCAGAATTACAAAATTTTGTAGACAGTGGGTTCTTTTAATTCTTACTTTTGACCACCACAAATGACTAGTTTGTTCATTTTCAATGAGAAAAGAATGCTGGGTTTTTTTGTTTTTTGTTTTTCAGACAAATGTACTTTTTAAAGATTAGAGCTTAGGGAAAAGGAAAGATCATCCATACTCCCCTAGGAAGTATGATAATTGCTTGGTCATTCTGTAATTTAAATTATTTTTCTTGGTTAGCTCCTACTCATATTAATTTGATAAGTTTTGTAAATCTTGAGTTCATTGGCAGGAAAATAGGCACGAGAGTTTTTAGTTGAGGGTGAAAATTATGCTTTAAAACGTGGCTTCCTTATGTTGCAGTATTTCCATATAAGCATAGAGATATATTAGTTCCTTGGACTGAATTTGCTATGATTTTCAAAGGCCCAGGGCATTATATGTTTATAGATATAGCCAATTAAGGATGGAGACATTAAACATCACATGAATCCGTGACTCAGCAACTTTTCCTCACAGTTTTAAATACTGTGAAAAATCCTTATCCGAATATATTAGGAACTTTCATAATTCCTACAAAAGTGAAATTATATTCCAAATATGGAATTTATCTGGCTTAATGCACAAATGCAGATAGCCCAGATTAATAAAATGGAACTCTTAAAAGGTGTCAGCAGCTATTCAGAATCAGTTCCTAGGAGTTGTCATTTTTTTTCCTGTGGTTTCTTCTCTTCTGCATACAGTCTGTCAGAGTAAATTAGTAAATAAACACAATGAAGAAAAAAACCCAAACACAAGGGTAAATATTTTTGGTAAATGTATGAAGACTGGCCTCCTGGGGTCCATATAGTTAGTTTGCTGTATATGGAAAGTTGCCAGCTGACTGACTCCGTAGGCCTGTCTGGTAGCCCGATTGAATTGCCAGCTCACCTTCTACTGTGTCTTTCTGCTCCAGCTACTGACTTGGCGTGCATCGCTAGAGAATTAATTTTAGTAATGCACGTTCTAATTCATCCTGCCCATACAGTCTGTCTACTGGACACAGGACTGTTTTCAGTTTCCTCCTTCCAACCGTCTGCCAAATCATTTCAGAATACATTCTTTCATACGCCCCGGCTCTCAAACCATTTGGAGCAAAGTCCCTCACCTATCCTGGAGAGACTACTTCTGCCCTAGTGGATGGTCTGCAGCCTGGGGAACGCTATCTTTTCAAAATCCGGGCCGCAAACAGGAGAGGACTGGGGCCTCATTCCAAAGCCTTCATTGTCGCTCTGCCAACAAGTAAGTAAGCATTGTGTATTTGTTGCTCTCTTTTTCTCCTTCTTCATTACTGCTAATTGTGGTGTGTTCCTTTGAATCACGCTCTTGGGTTTAGAACGGCTCTGTTGATGAATTTTGGGGTTAAGGTACCATATTGATGTCTATAATATTTTTGTGGTCCCTTTAGAAATTGATCTCCCCAAACGCTAAAATGTTATTGATGGCTAATAACATTAATTACTATTATAATAGTAATTATGAATTATCTAGTAATTATGTGACTAATGTATTCATTATGTGATTCATCTTATATCATTGTGTAATTTGGGGTTTATGATGACAGGGAAAGAACATTTTTACAGGCAGAATGTGACATTTTTAGTTGTTAGCTCATTTTAATGAATAAATGGCACATAAAATTTTTATAGTTTGTATGCCATTATTTTGGAATGCAACCTTACTCAGAAGAATTTCAGTTACCTTGTTTATCTGCTCAGTATCAAACCCCAGCAGGTTAATAAAAGCCAAAATTGGAGTGGGGTGTTTCTGGACTGTGTTTTCTTTCCTGCTTGTCTACATTTACACCAGATATTGGGAGCTTTCTCTTTCATTATATGCTGTGAGGATCCACAGTATACTGCAATATTAAACAGTTCTATCCTAAAAAACCCCTGAAATAGATGAAGTTTGCTCTCTCTGGATCCCCCATTGCTATATAAGTTCTTCTCCGCTTACAGCATCCCTTCCCGCAGTCCATCCTGCTCTCAATGAAGGGTAAATTATAGGGTACACATAATATAATGTTTTGCCTACCCCAGGGGTCTTTTTATTTTACGCTTTATTGTGGGATTACAAATGTATCCATTATAAAATGGATTTTAAGCAAGAAAAAAGCAAGTAAGGACATGTTATGCGGAATAGGGAACTCTTTGTAATGCCTCAAAAATTACAAATTTGTAGCTCACCCCAGTCATTTGCAAATTACACACAACACATCTCCATATAGCTTTCAGTATAGATCATTCAACATTTTGTGCCAGGCTTGTGTGTATTTCTTGCCTACATTGTAAAGAATGGCTATAATGCACTTGTAGTATCTTGACAGTTATATTAAGAAAGTCCTATATAAGATTTTGTGCTTACAAAATCAATGAATTACTTCCAAGTACTCATTTCAGAATTCCTTCAAATAAGCCGTGGCATAGCCTGATTCAATTTATAGAAACTCAATACACATATTTTCTAGGACTATGTTACTTAAAGCAAAATAGAACTTTAAAAGAGATTGCTATAATTGGGAAAATAAGTGTCATGTCTAAAGGAGGAGAAGTTATCAATTATTATTTACTAACTTTAGACACCTCCATACTGCCATCTTACTCATTTTCCGTTGCATATCTTTCATATTTCTTCTTTGACATCAAATCCTTTAAAATCTATTACAGCCCCTACCAGTGAGTCTGATGTTCAGCAGAAAACAGACACGGGAGATCATCACAAGCCTGAAAAGCCCGAGCCTTCCTCATCTTCGCCCAAAGCTCCAGCTTCCTCAAAAGACACTCCTTTGCCTGTTTCTCCGCAAGGGAGAAATGTCAAGAACCTGCTTCTTGACTTGAAGAACAAAATATTGGCTAATGGTGGGTTGCCCAGAAAACCCCAGCTTCCCCCCCGGAAGAGTGAAGGGGTGGATCTTCAGTCGACAGAAATCACCGAGGAGGAAGCGCTGGATTCCCGAGGGCACCCACCAACGTCGCCCTCGGAGACCCAAGGCCAGAAGTCCCAGCAGAGGCCACCAAGTAGACCTGCCCACCCGGTCTTCCCTGCGGGGCGGACTCCAGGGAGAGCCCGAACGCCGGGGCTGCCCCGGAAAGACGGCGTGGACAAGCGTGGCTCCTCGGCCGCCTCTCACCCTCGCCCAGGGGCGCCCCCCTCCGCCTCTTCGGTCCCAGCCACACCCCCTGAGGGCCCCGCTCACCACCCTTCCAGCCCTGATGACAATGACTCCGTGGGCCAAGAGGAGGAAGGGCCAGCCGCAGGCTCCCCGCAGCCACCTCCCAAGAGCGCAGCCCACGCCCGGCCCGCCCTGTCGCCCGGCCGGCACCCAGCCTGGGGCGCCCTGCGCGACAGAGGCTCCGCGTACCACGGCGCAAAACCAGCCTTGCCCGCTCGGAGGGCGCCCCACTCTGAGGATGGGGAGGAAAATTCCAGGGCTTCAGCCCCACCCGCGAGACTGTCTCCATCCCACGGGGGTTCATCTCGGCTGCTGCCCACCCAACCACAGCCCGGGTCCCCGCTCTCCGGGGGCGGGAAGGATGGTCACGATGCCCCAGCCGCCAAGTCCACCGCGCCCTTACGGGCTACCCAGCCCTCCTCGGTCTCCTCTCGTCTCTCCTCAAGGACACAGGCCTCTGAAGGCGCAGATGACTCGGACGGCGGCGGTGACCATGATGCTGAAGAGAAAGGGAAGCAGGCTGAAGCCACGGCCCCGACATCTCGGTCCCGGGCGCCTGTCTCTGGACATTTCAGTGTGCGCAGGAACAGGCCCTTCGCTGCCCCCGGGAGATATCCACACAGGCTTGGCGGCGGCCGCGGACCCCGGTTACGGCCCCCCAGCTCCCCGCCGTCCACCGTGGCCCCCCGGGTTCACTCGACGGTGAATTCTCACCCAGCTTCTGACCACAGGCGAGGCTTGGGCGGCCATGAAGACAGCGAAGAAGAGGCAGGAGACGAACAGCCGCTCCCGGCCACCGTGGCGAATGACCACGCGTCTTCCTCCTCCGGGCAGCCTGCCTCCCGGGGCGCGGACCACCTGAGAAGAAGCCCCCAGAGAGCGGCGAGCCTGCAGCGGAAGGAGCCCCTCGAAGAGAACCCCAAGGCCGCGGGGACTTGGGCAGGGGCGCATCCTCAGGCCAAATCTCCGCCCTCTAAGGCGCAGGATGTTCAACAGAGCTCCGACGCGGGCGTGGAGGGCGGGTCTCCCCAAACGCAGCTGTCTCCTGCGCCTCGCTCACAGCACCACCCCGGGACCGGCGTGCCGCGAAGGATGGGTGCCGGGTCCGCCGCTCCGGAAAAGCAGCCTTCATCGGCCGTCTCCGCGTCCCAGCAGCAGCCCCGCGGCCCGCAGAGCAAGGAAGAGGGGCGTCCGCCTTCCAAACCCCAGGCCGGGCGTCCCCACCCCACGTCGCAGGAAAGCGCCTCCTTCTCAGACCCTTACTCGTCCAGAGGCAGGCAGTCCTCCCTCACGGCGAGCTCCCAGGGGGGGCCTCCCACGTCGCCCCAGAATCAGAGCGAGGATTCCGACGACAGGGCAGAAGCGGAGACCAGGGGCATCCGGGCGCCCGCATACTCGGCGGGTGCCAAGGTCGCCACCCCGTCCCTTCCCAAGCACCGCCAGGTGGAGGCTCAGGCAAGAAGCGCCGGCGACAGTCACCTCCGCAGACCCCCAGGCAGGCCCGGCAGCCTCCACCCCCAAGCCCGCCCCAGGCTCCCCGGCAGAGCAGGGCCCCAGGCGGTGGGGAAGAAGGACGGTGCGTCCCAGGCCACGCCATCCAAAAGGGAGCCCCTGCCGTCAAAATCGCAGCAGTCGGTCTCGGCCGAGGAGGAAGATGAAGACGTGATGTTTTTTAAAGGAGGAAAGGACAAGGACAAGGACCCACCGTCTTCCTCTGTTCCAAAGTGGCCCTCCTCCTTCATCCCCAGGGGCGGCAAGCACGTGGATGGGAACATCGCTAAGGCGGAGACAGAGCCTGCTATCGTGCTTGCGCCTCCCAGAGTGAGCTCCCCGCAGGACGAGAACGCCACCCCGCTGAAGCGTCCTCCTCCCGCACCTCCGGGCAGCTCCCCGAGAGCCACGCACCTCCCGCCCAGACACCCCCCTCGCAGCCCTGCCACCCCAAGCCCCACGGAGGGCACCCCCTCCCCGCCGCGGTTCACCACGCGCGCCCCTGCCATCTACTCGTCCACCACCCCTATGCTCTCCTTGCGCCAGCGCATGATGAACTCAAGATTCCGGAACCCTTTCTCACGCCCGCCTGTGAGACCCCCTTCCAGACAAGGTAATTTGTCTTTAACTTAACATTTTCTTTACGGTTCTCAGCGGTGCTCCTAGAAAGTCCTGAGAGCCTTTGATTTTATCGAGCATTTGCTCTGTCCAAGCATTGTGTCAGGAGCTTTACAGATATAACATGATCGCACCCTCTTAACCATCGCCTGGGTCTGCATTGCTTCTCCTGGTCTTCAGATGAGAAAGCCAGTGCTTAGGGGTCTGAGTGGTTTGCTGGAGGCCAGACAGCCGTGAAGTGGCTGAGCTGCAATTCCATTCCCAAACACTAACTCCACAGCCCTCGGCCATTCCGCTATCCCATACTGCTTCTTTGAGTTCCTTAACATATGCTCTAAATCTGAAAATATGTCGCAGCCATGATGCCAAACTCAGGTTCCTGTGTTTTAGGTTATTTTTAGTTGTCCCTGTGCCAGGACATATTAAGGAGTCCACAGGAAGGAGTATCTCCCCGTGTGGGCTGGATCTTGGGCTTGTTGTTCTGCATATAAAACCCTCAGCTGAAAATACCCCGGGACAAACTCAAACGTCTTGGGTGAGGATTGCTCAGGCATTGCAATCAGTGAATGTTGTCTCAAACCTCCAGAAAAGGCATGTTAAAGGCGCATGTCACACAGAGGAGTAGCATGCCGATGGGTGACTTAGGTTGAGGACAGAATGTAGGCAGCTGTGAACTGGAGTCTACATGGACCCCAGGGCAGGATCTAAGGTATTTACTCGAAATCTGCATTCAGTTCAGTGGTGCCTTACCCTCTCCTTGCATGGAATCAGGGCTTAATAGAACACTTTTGAATGAATGTATTAATATCTGTTAACCTGTGCAATATGGTGTTAATTTAGCCCAGCGTAAAGACATAGAACAGTACCCCACGTGGAGTTCAGTTTTCCATTAAAACGGACTCTTTTACACAAACCTAAGACCCTGATAATAGATGTAAAACCCACATTCCCTTGTACATAGAAAAAACTCAATAAATTTTAAATTTTCAGTAACTATTTGACGGAGAGAAATGTCTCTGACCTGCAAATAGTTGTCAGGAAGCCCAAGCACTTTATCTGGTGGGCCACGCTGGGGCAGAATGCTCCCAGTGGAGGCCTCAACCAAACTGCAGCTGATCAGAAAGGGCATGAGGTGAAGAGAGAGGGCAGGTGCAAGGAGCAGACAGACAGCAACTGAAGGCCAGCCAACTGGGCCTGCCACTTCCTCTCTGAGCAAATACTTCTCAAGCAGCCCCACTGAAGTCAAGCTTTGAGTCAGCTCTGTGGGTTTATGCTCTGCAATTGACGGTCGGGACCCAAGTCAGCTAGAAATAGTGAGCATGTTAAGTATAATCTGTGGAGGAGAGCAGGACAGCATCTCGTACACTTTAGAGAGAATTTTCCCCATCCTTCCAACTCTCCTTCCCTCCACCTTCCAACTGGCTAAAATAAAGCTACAGCTACTAGCTTTAAGGTCTTAAGCCTTATCTGGAAAATTTACTTATGCTGAACATGCTTATTCCCCCAGTAATGTCAGAAAACTGTGACTTTACCATACTTTTCATAGACATTCATATTTGTCATGTAGAAGTCACAATTTAAGACTATCGTTATCTAATATATTTGAGCTATTGGTTTAAAATTCTGTTTAGTGTTCCTGTTTGAAAAGATGTGTTACTACATATAGTTTGGCATGAAGGCAACTTTCCAGGAATGTTGAATTTACCAGGTTCTGTTGTTGGATTTTTTTTGTTTCTGTTTTGGTTTGTTTTTTGGGTTTTTTTTTGTACTGTGTAGGTTATAATGGAAGACCAAATGCAGAAGGGAGAGTACTTCCTGGTAGTAATGGAAAACCAAGTGGACAAAGAATTATCAATGGCCCTCAAGGAACAAAGTGGGTAGGGTAAACTTCTTTACACATACCGGTTGTTTTCATGCTGTTGGGAAGAGAAAAATGGTGGGCATTGTGTAATAAAAAATGAAGCGGTCTTTTTTTTTTTCTCTAGTTTTAACCACTTGTATGTCAATATACTTATACTATATTGTTTCTTCCAGTGCTCAGAAAAATCCTTGATTCTCCTGAGTAACTAGTTTGCTTTCTTCTCATAACTAATTAGGTCAGACATGGGCCTTTGTTCCCATTTGCCTTGATTGTTTAGGAAGGTCACACAAATGTTTGGGCCAACCAGTTACAGAAAACCTGAGGCACAGCCTCTCAGATGAACTTCTGTTTTCCCACTCCTGCCTGATAGCTTTATTTTATTTCTTGTTATTGTTCGATTAAAGAGTATACATATTTTCTGTAAATTGTCTCAAATCCTTTGTAAAAGGAAGCAGGGTAAAAACAATTGAACAAACCAAAAATCCCTGAATCAAATAGGCAGTTTTTATCAGATCACCTTTTGAACCTTCCAACAATTTGACCAAAATAAAAAATAAGTATTAGTGCTTTATGTATGTTTAAGCTAAATGACTTTAACTTCCTGGGGTTAAGATAAATGTTTAGGAGTTTTTGGTGGGTTGGGGGGTGACAGGCAGAACACCTTACAATGTTCAGAGTTTTAAAATATTTTTTCAGAGAGTCAAAAAATTATTTATAGTAGAATTCCCAGTCAAAACTTCCCATTTAAAACAATAAGGTTTAGGAAAACATACTGAAGAACTTCAAAGAATTTTCAGTCACAGGTGACCTAAAGATCCATTTTATCATTTCTCAAAGGAACAGAAATTTATGGAAGGAAGAATGCATATTAAAGCAAAGTGTCATTGTAAACAATTTTGAATTGAAACTGTATGGAGTAGATTTCAAAAGTAGGGTTTATATAAATAAGTTTTATTTTAATTACTGAGACAGCACCCAACAAAGTGGCCTGCTTGCAGGGGCTCCTCCAATGTCCTGATTGTGCAGAGTCATGGTTTTCAAACATTGGTGAGCATCAGAATCCCTGGGGGGCTTGTCAGTGCAGTCTGGGTAGGGCCAGGTAATTCTCATATCCGACAAGTTCCCAGGTGAGGCTGGGGCAGCTGGTCCAGGACCACACTTTGAGAACCAACAGTGTAGAGTATGAGTTGTTTCTTAACAGAGATAATAATGCCTTTTGTTCAAGTTTTATAATTCCTTAGAATATGAAAATTTTGCATGCATACTGTAATAGGCAATTTAATTACAAATTAAATTGGTTTTGTTATAGCAACTTTGATTTTTAACACTAACAGCCAAATAGAAACATGTCATGTTCATGGCAAGAAGTTAAAACAGTTCAGAAATATATGAAAAAGATAATAAGCATCCCAAACCACTTCTTAGAAATAATCACTGTTAACAGTTTGGGATATAATCTGTCCAGAATTTTCTCTCTGCACTTTTAAGTTTATATACACAAATGAATATATTTTAGTTTTGCAACATAATCAGTCCTATAATCTAAGTCTGCATCAGGATATGTCAATAAATATAGAATTTCCACATCCTTTTCATTGGCTGCATAGTATTTCACTGGATGGATGGGCCATAATTTATTTAATCTCTTTCCTCTGTTGATGAACACTTAGGTTGTTTCCTACTGTTTACATACTACAACATATTAAATGGTAAAAGTATTTTGAACATCTTTTGAATATTTGAGAAACTTAAAACAATTTACATATTATATAGATAAGCAATTATAATATGAAATGTGACTGTTTCATACTTTATTCTTATTAAACCTTATGAATGATGCTGACAAAAATAATGTTTCCTATTCACATATGTTCATGTAGTTGGATTAAGGTGAACATTTTGAAATGTTCAATATATCCTTTAATCTGTGTCATGGATTTAGGTCGTGGATCTTGATCGTGGGTTAGTATTGAACGGAGAAGGAAGGTACCTCCAAGATTCACAAGGAAACCCCCTTCGAGTTAAACTAGGAGGAGATGGTCGAACCATTGTGGGTAAGTGAGAGTGTTTTTTAAGGAACGAAAGTGTCCTGACTTAGCTGTAGAGTGACAACTTCTCTCTTTCTCCTCCTACTCATTTTTAATGGGGGCCCTTGAGCCATGTGGAAAAGGAGGTGCCTCAGAAGGGGGCGGAACTTAGCTTCTTCCCTGATCCAGCTGTCTTCTTACAGACTCCACCCTCTAGAAAAGGTGGCTCTTGACTTCATTCTTGGGATTGGGCAGCGGAGAGCAGGAGTCAGCAAAGCCGCTTCTAAAGCCAAACCCTGTCTGCTGCCTGTGTTTATATAGCCTGGGAGTTCAGAATAGTTTTTACATTTTTAAATGACTGCCAAAAACTCATAGAATGATAATATTTGTGACATGTGAATATTATATTAAATTCACATTTCACTATCCATACACAAAGTTTCAGTGGAGCATAGAAACATGCATTTGCTGGTGTACTGTCTATGGCTTTTTTGCCCTGTAGTGGCAAAGTTGAGTAGTGGCGTCATAAAGCTTAAAATATTTACTCTCTGGCCCTTTACAGAATAAGTTTGCCACCTTATTGTCCACAGTAGCACTTTAAGTCTTTAGGGGTAGGAATGAAGAGGGGGAAAGAATTACTTTCCTTACTAGAGACTTCAAGTTATTGCAGGTAATGGGGCATAGCAATGAAATATTTATATATTTATATAAGATAATACAGAGTAATGGACAATAGCCTAGAAATTTCTGGAGAGCAGCAGATACTGCTCCCTCAGCTGATGTCCCTTTAATTATTTCTTTGCCTTTTACTGATGAAAATAGAAGCCTCTGAGAAGACATTTTCCACTTGCTTTTTGCTTCCCCTGTGTCATCTCACCTTGTTGCACAGCTTTTGTTTGATTTTGTTTCAGATCTGGGAGGGACCCCCGTGGTGAGCCCCGATGGCCTCCCCCTCTTCGGGCAGGGGCGACATGCAAAACCCTTGGCCAGTCCCCAGGATAAGCCCATTTTGAGTCTTGGAGGGAAGCCCCTGGTGGGCTTGGGGGTCATCAAGACAACCACCCGTGCCTCCACCGCCATCACGCGACCCACGACCGCCACGCCCCCTCGGCCCACCACGACCACCACCACACGGCCAACGACCACCCGAACCACTACGCGGTCAACCACCACTACCACCGCCCCCGAGCCCACCGCCCGCATCCCCACCTGTCGCCCTGGGACCCTGGAGCGACATGACGAGGATGGCAACCTCGTCATGGGCTCAGATGGGATCCCGGAGTGCCACCCCGAGGAAGGTAACCGTCTTCGTTCTACTGGTAACTCACGTGATGGCGCGCTGAGTTGCCGACTAGGGTCGCAGAGACTGCGGGGTGGTGAGTGGGGTGCACAGTGGGGCAGCAGCTGCAGGCATTTGTAGCTCACGGCGTTTATTGACCGCGCTGTGTCACAACTAGGGTGGTCAGATTTAGCAAACAAAAACATTGCGTGGGACGTGCTTATATGAAAACTTCTCTAAAATTCAAATCTAAGTGGGCATCCTCTGTTTTATCTGGCAACCCTTGTCACCACCCAAGTCAAACATCTGGCTGAAACATGGGACATTGTTAGTTTGGACCAGAGCTTCCCAAAGTGGGTCCCACTGGATATTAGTAGATTAGTACTTGTTATAATAATAATTATAATATAATAATAATTATTATTATACAGTAATTTTTAAAGAAAAGGTTCTGTGATTAGCTGTGTGATTTAAACAAGGTTAAAGGAATTTCTTACTGTCTCATTGTGAATTTTCAAGTAAAGTAGCGTTTCCCAAGCGTGTTTGATCAGCAGTCCCTTTGGAAAATGCTTATCCTTGCGTGGCAGCAGGGGCCGCCCACTGGCTAAGACTGAGCCCTTTCCCTGCTCTGGGACACCCAGCCAGGGCTGTCCTGCGCCCCTGCTGTGTCATCCTGTATTTGCCTCAGGCTCGAGAAGGCAAATTCACCCCCTTTCCCTCGGGTTGAAATGAATTGCAATGCAGGCTGTAAAGCTTCTGTCTTTTTAAGCTAACGCAGAGTGAAGACCCTTCATTTCAGGAAATCACACTCATGCCCCGAATTCTTACATAGCATCATTGACCTGATAAACCCAATCAGTTTGAACGTGAATGCTGTCTCCAAACTGGGAATTCTGTTTGAAGTTAGTCTTTCCATGGACAAGTTCCGAAGAAACAGGAACATTTGACATATCTGAAAATTTCACACCAAAGAACAAGGAACACACTGAAGAAGAGGACGATTGGGAAGAAAATTCTCACAGTACCAGCTAACCCAGTGAGTACAAATTGGAATTTACCTTTGGGTTTCCGGTATGAAAATATTATGTATTTTCCTTACTTCTGCGTACTTGGATGTGTTTATTTTTTTTAATTGAAGTATAATTAGAACAGATATTTGTTTAATAATTGGTTGTAAACAGAAGAGTGACTATTTTGTATTTGGTTCTAATGACTACTACTATTATTATTAATATTTTACATTTTCTTTTGTCTCCTCTGATGTAGGCCTTATTGCATGTTCTTTGCATTTCCTTTGTATTTTGGGGCTTTTTAGTTGGCATGAAAGTCAGTATTTTTCTTGGTATTTTTGTTTCTTCTTTTCTTTGCAAATCATGATAGAGATGTGTATTTTTTACTTCACTCCTGTCCATTCATCTGATAGCCTAGCCCAAGCCAAATTAGTGTCCAAGTGTTAATAATAATTTATCTCTAAAAGCAACTATACTCCAATAAAAATAAAAAAATAAAAATAAAAATAAATAAAAAAGAAATGCAATGGTAGTAAAAAAAAAAAAAAAAAGTAATAATTTTCCTCTAGACAGCATTTTGAAAATAAGTACAAAGTCTTGGGAAAAAAATTAAATTTGGGGAGAGCAACCTATCATCCTCAAACAATATCGTAATGTACTATAATTTAGGATTTTAAAAATACTTCTGTATGGCTTACCTTCCTTTTTTATTTCTGCTGCTCCACTAACAACTTTATTAAACATTTTCTTCTTAGTATCATTTCTAATCATAGTTGTTTTTATTAAAAACATCTTTAATAATGGCTTTCTTGAGACAAAAATCACATGCCATCAAGTTCTCCCTTTTAAAGTGTACAGTTTTTAGCATATTCATAGAGTTGTGCGACAAGCACCACTATTAAATTCCAGAACATTTTCATCACCCTCCAAAACAAACCCTATACTCATTAGTAGTCACTCCCCATTCCCTGCTCCTCCCAACTCCGGGAAACCACTAATCTACTTTCTGTCTCTGTAGTTGCCTATTCTGGACATATCATGTAAATAGAATCATATGAAATGTGTCCTTTTGTGTCTGGCTTCTTTCAATTAGCATAATTTGTTTTCAAGTTTCATCCACATTGTAGAATATGTCTGTACTTCATTCCTTTTATTGCTGATTAATATTCCATTGCGTGGAGAGACCACATTTTGTCCATTTATCAGTTGATGGATGTTTGGGTTGTTTCCACCTTTTGTCTATTATGATTAGTGCTGCTATGAACATTCGTGTACAGGTTTGTTCTTTTTTTTTTTTTTGAATTCCTGTTTTTATTTCTCTTGTGTAGAGTTGCTGTGTCGAATGGTAACTCTCTGTTTAACTTTTTGAGGAATCACCAAACTGTTTTCCATAGCAGCTGCACCATTTTTATTCCCACCAGTAATGTATGAGGTGTCCAATTTCTCTCCATCTTCACCAACACTTGTTATTATCTGTCTTTTTCATTCACAGTGGGTGTGAAGTGGTATCTCATTGTGGTTTAGATTCATAGTTCCCTAATAACTAATGATGTTGACATAGCTATTTTTTATACTTTCTGTGTATAGGTTCTGAAATTGAAAGTGAGCATGATTAAGTCTTGTGTCTAGATAAACCCTGAGTTAGTGAATTCATTTGATAAATGTTTCTTTATCATTGTACAGCGATTTCATTATGAGAAAACCCGTGTGGTAATTTGAAGAGGATGGAGTAGCTCTTGTTTTTGTTTTTCTGGCTTCATTCATAATTTTGGAAAATAATGTCAGCAAATGATCATTAATCATCTACTCCACATGGGTTGGGTTCTGTGGGAAACAGAGAAAAGTCGGTGACATAGCTGTGCCTCTGAAACCTCACAATCTAACGCACAATCTACCTGAAATTACAGTAGATAGAAACAGCTCCCTCTCATTAGGAAACCAAGTTGTTTATCTTTATGGCAGAGCAAGATGGGATAAAGATCAGTTTCTCCAGGCCTGAGGCTTTGGTGTCTCGTGTCTCCTTTTGTTCTCTCATCTCTGTTGTCAGGTCTCATCAATTCTCACCAGTTCTTCCTCCGTCACATTTCTTAGACTTCGTACCTCCATTGCTAGGCTGACCCTATTGGCCCAACACTCAAATTATTACTCCTTACTGGGCTTCCTTACACCAGCCTCCATGCGTCTCCTATCCAGATGTGCAGCTCGACACACATTCCTTGAATGTGACTCTGATTCAAGCACTGCACTTGCCTCAGAAATAGAAAGCATAGTTCCCGCTTCATCCACCACTGGAATGCAACTGTCAGGGCTAATCCTGGAGAGAGGTAGAGGTGGAAGGGAGCATCTTAGGGGGGAATTAGCTTCTAAAGACGGCTTGTAATTTGAAAATCACAGTCAAAATTATTCACAAAAATCCTCTGCATTATCTATAAAGTACAGTAGAGTTTGCCATTTCTTGGTTGAACACGTTCCAGTGGCCTCGACCTGCAAAAACACATCCTGTAAATGGGACAATGAGACTCAGGACAGATGCTGATGTCAGCGGAACGACAGTCCCAACTCTCCCCCTCACACTTCACCCCCAGAACCACCTGTACCGTGCCTCCCTGCCTCTTGCTCTGCTCTCGTGTTTGTGTTTTCTCTCAAGTACTTTTTTTGTTGTGTTCGGTGTACAGTGGGCCCTCTGTACGGCGGGTTTCACATCCGCGGATTCAACCAAACTTGGATTCCTTGTACTACACTATTTTATAAAAAGGACTTGAGCATCCACAGATTTTGGTATTCACAGGGGCTGACCGATTCCCAGTGTATATCTAGAGACAACTGTAGTTCAGTTTATAATGTACACCCACAAGTGCTGGGGCTCCATGTGTATACAACCAATATTTATTTACCAAGCAAATTTTGGCCATGGCACTTTGCAACCTAGTAACCTGAAATTGCTGTTGTAGGGATGATGATTTAGAACCTGTGTTGTGATCCCTGAGAGAATACCTGCCCTTCCAAGAGTCCCCTCGTCAACCCCCATATAGCCAACCATTTGTCATTATCTTCCATTGGCGAAGTCCTAACATTTTGTTTCTAGCCCTCCAATTTTAAAATCATCTTTTCACATCTCTTAGTCTTGGCTCCCCTGGTTAAATCATGCCCCTCTTTCCCTTGAAAACACTGCTTTAAAATAGCGTTCTGGGAATAACCTTGTGTCATTAAATCATTCCAGTAATTTAAGCATTTGTTATAGAGGCCATATTGTTTGCATATTCCTGTAAGCATAGATGCATATTATATGCTTGTTTCCAGCGTATTAGTGCTCTTTCTCTCTCTTACACACACACACACACACACACGCACACTTTTTTGCTTGCTATGACTTCTCTATTAAATAATAAACTCCTTGCAGTAGAGACAGCGTCCTCTGCTTCATCTCGGATTCCTCATGGTACCTAATTATGCATCTTTGAATATCTACACCATACCCCAAGCCATAGGCATTCTCTGTTTTCTACTGAGAAGTCTTTTACCAGCGATCCTTGTTTTTCAGGTTCCATTTCGACAGCAGATCTGATGGTATCGTGTGTGTCTGGAAATGTTACGAGCCAGCTGAATATCTTCAACAATTTGTAACATGACCTTGGGGCATGTTTTAGAAGAACATCAGTCATTGTGGAAAACAGTTCCCTCCTGCCACAGCTCACTCTCAAGACAGAAAATACAAACAGAATAATTGAAAATTCACTTGAGCTGGACCAACCAAATAATTCGCAAATATCCTTGGGTTTCAAACAGCTGGAATTTACCTTCTCTCTAAACTTCTAATGAGAATCTTTTTTATAGTTTTTAAAAAATATCTCTGGAGCTAATACCCGAACATTTTGCGCTCATTTTTTTTCATGACTGTTTGGATAAACTACTCAAGAAAATAAACTTGAGTACCACATGGTTGGTGGCTGGCAGCTACTTTTATATGAAGAGGTGGAAGCTTCGGGCATTGATTCTGGGTTGGCTTATAAAACATCCAGTTTTATGTAGCTCCAAATGCTTCAAAATGGCATTCAGGTGGGGCAAATTCTGAGGGTCAGCTTTTCCCCCAAAATTGTAAATCTATTTCATTACATCTGGAAGTTTCTTTAACTTGGAATCAAGATGGTGCTATTTTAGAAAAATTATGCCTGACTTTATTTGGTCTTAAAAAAAGGAGCACTAAATCACTCAGTAGGATGTTTACTTTTGCCAGAAGACTTAACTGTCACTCATCTCAAGAAGTGATCCAAGTTCGCAGGTGAAAGACATCGTTTCTGTGGCCTGGTGCTGGACCAGAGCGTTTCAGCTCCTCAAGGAATTGTATTTAGTATCAGGAATCCATGAAGGAAACGCTATACTTTCCCCTTTTCTCGTTCACTCCGGGATGCAAAAATTGTACAGCTTATTCATTTTGACCTGACCAAAAATAGTAATGAAAGGAAATGAACCTGAGCTGATAATGAGGTAAAACAAGACTACATTCTTGAAAGTTAAATGGACACAGGGAGGAAAATGGTTTCTGGGAAACAACAGCCAGATAACTCCAAACGTTAGGTGGTGTCAACCTGAAAACTGTCTAATTTAAACCAGCCCAGAAGTAATTCCTCTTGGATCCAGGCATATTGACATTGGAATGACCTAAAAAAAAAATCGCGTCTAATCGTTTTTCTCGAAATGCCCATCCTGAAAGGCGGATCATTTACAACTTCTCTTTGTTGACTTTCGTTGGCCCCGTCAGAACATCCCCAGCGTCACCACCTCCATGGTGAGGCAGGTGGGGGGCATGTCACGGGCCTCGGGTGTATGCGGGGCTTTTCATCGCAGAGGGGCCAGACAGGCGAGGCAAGGTTGCCACTGTCCTCGGCTGGTGGGGTTTGTTTCCGCAGCATCGCATTCATGAAGTTATTCAAAGTAGGCTCAGACAAGGCTAGTAGAATGATTACATTGGTGTATTTCTCAGGAATGATCAATGATTTCCTAGCAAGAAAACAATTCAAAATTGGTGCCTGTAATTTTTTGAGTGAAGGGGGTCGGTGTACTTTCTAATTCAATTCCCCCTTTATTATGCTGCGAAATGACGATTCTAATAAAGCGCCTTAAGGTTTACAAGCAAAAGATCGGTTAGTCCAACTTTTAAACAGTGGCGGCAGTTTGATGAAGTATAAAGAACATAGTCTTTGGAGCCGAGGCCTTCAAGTCCAATTCTGTTCCAGCTCTTTGTCCTTTACCAGCTGTGTGACTCCAGGCATGTTATAAATCCGTGGTGTCCTTGGCTGAGAAGTGGGTATAATGAACCCCATTTATCTTATGTGAGGATTAACTCGAACAATATATATGTGACAGTGCCTGATGCCCAGAAGGCAAGTGATAAATCCTAGTTCCTGCTTCCTGCCTCCTCACACCCCCTCTGCCTTTTAAGTGTGCCTTGCATTGAGAGTTCTATATAATTGCTGTGGCTTCAGGTCAAAAGGAAGAAAGGAATTCCTCTGAACTTTTAAGGTGCCTCAAGATTTTACCAGCTACAAAGAAGCGGTCTCCTTTTTGCAGCTGCATTTTCCTCCCACAAGTCGAGAAGTAATATATTGATCTCCTCCCACCTTCTCAAAAAAGCTTCTGCTGAAAGGACCCAGATGGTGGAGGCAAAAAACGTGTTTTTTGCTTTCACTCACCTTTCTTAACCAAGTTGTCATCCATGCTCGTGATATCAGTTCAGTCGTTAATAATAGTCATTTTAACAATGGTTCTTATAATTAGGGCTTTCTGGAAGACATCAAAAAAATCACATATAAAAGTCTATCAATTGCATTTAGAGGATGATTTCGTAGTCATAATAGATCTCATGGTTTTGTAAATAAAGCCCTACCTGTTTGTAAAGAGAAGTTTGTAATCATTGGAATATTGTTTCCAAACTTCATATGCAAGTTAAGAAGTCTAATCAGTACAGATTTGTCTCCTGAGTCGTTGAGAGAGGGTGGGAGCTTAGAGGGGCAGTGAAGCCAGTTTGGAAAACAGGAGAGGCAGGAGGTCGCCCTGCTTCCGGAACATGTGAGTGGCAAGATCCCGGCAGGTGGGGAGCCTGGGCACCGCAGAGGCGGGAGGAAGGTCAGAAACAGCCCCTTGTGCTGGTAGGGAATGCTGGGGAGGTATCTTTGTTTTGATCCTTGAGGGCATCCCAGTGCCCTTCTCTGAGTACAAAGGAGAGAAAATCTGGGTTCCAACTCCCTTCCTTCTGAGGAAGCTGAGGAGCCCCTGGCAGGGGGCGCTTATTCCCCTGGAACCATCATGGGGCTGGATCGCTGTGCCCTTGGCGTGATGCTGAGAAGAAACCCTGGGGCATTTGCTGATCCTTCCCCTCTCCTCCTTCACTAGATGAGTTCTCAGGATTGGAGACAGACACGGCAGTGCCCACGGAAGAGGCGTACGTGATCTATGATGAAGGTACTAATGTTTTTAAACACATTATTTGGATACTTTTCTGATGGGAGAATCTTATTTTAATGACTAAGTGGATGATCTCAATTTCCATTTCCTTCGGAACTCGGGTGTGTGGCAACGCTTAGGGAAGGGTGGTTATACCGTTCCCCTCCAAGTTACCCCCCAATACAGGTTAACCTAAAGGAAAACAGTGTGCTTGATGCACAGATGCAGCTTCCAGACAAGTTCCCTGAGCCCCCCTTTCCCTCCCCCTCAACCCCTCCTTCCTCTAGAAATTCTGGAGCTGCTTCATTCTGAGCCTCCCCGTCCCCCATCCACACTGTTAGTAAAATGACTTGATTTAACCAAGTCCCCGCCTCCAGCCTTGACTCTTCCCATTCTCATTCTTTCCTTTCTCTCCTTTTCTAATTACGTAAAAAAATGCAGTGCTCTAGATGTGCTGATTTTCTTTTTTTTTTTATCATAGCATGTTTTCAACTCAAGGTAAGTTTCTAAGATAAAGAATACACATGCCTTGCATGACATCTGGAACAGTTACTCCATCAATGGCAACTAATCCTGTCATTATACTTATGACCCTGCGATTGGTCTGTGTGTTTTGTAAGTTACCTCCGAAATTGAAGGAATTCACGTGGAAATCTTGTCCCCACCCCAGTGCTGGCCTTTGACACTCGGGGTGTCTGTCCCCACTCTTGTGCTCTGCCCGCCTGCTGCTGTCTGTAGTACCAAGGCTCTTAAATCACGAATGTGGGAATAATGTCACCTTTGATGCAATCACGATCATTCCGTGTCATGGTTTAATCCCCCAGTTTTCAAAAAAAAAAAAAAGGACTTAAAAGAAAAACAGCAGAAGTGAGAAAGCAAAGGAAGCTTTCTTAGCATCTTTGAAAATAGCACCTTTCTTATGATTTGGAGCTGTTGAAAGGGAGCAGAGTTTTCTTTTTTGTTAACGGATTAGTTCTCTGAATAGGATTAATCCTACACCCCTCCCCAGAGAAAAGCCCATGCACAGAAGATAAATTTCTTAAAAAATCAAGTTTCTTTTCTCATGTGAATTTTTTATGGCTTTAAAAGGGAAAGTTATTTAGGCAGAGAATGGTCTTGGACCAGTAACAGGAGCCTGCAAAACTGGGTGAATTCTAAGGTTCTGTCCAGCTTTGATTCTAAAAATCTCATTTTTCTGGTCATTGTGTTTTTTTCCTTCCTTTCTTTTACCAGGAGCTGGTTTTCCGAGAGCACTGAAATGGGAGGAAATACTGTTTTGTTAGCAAAAAATTCTGTTCAGGCATAGCATTTATTCTAGGGGGTGGCGGGGTGTGTGCGCGTACATGCTTTCGTGTAGAGATCAATCTTAAGAAGGTATCTTTTGATGGCACACAGTGCCCCTTTTCTAGAAGTGCCCAATTACAAAGCCATCATATCGTTTCAGATTATGAAGTTGAGACCTCAAGGCTGCCGGCCACCACCAAGCCCTCCACCACTGCCGCCACTCCTGCCGTCATCCCCACAGAAGGCTCCATCAGTTCCTACCCTGAAGAAGAGTTCGATCTGGCTGGAAAGAAACGATTTGTTGGTAAATAGAACTTCCTGAATCAGAGAGCCATGGGTTTTAACTTCCGTTCTTTGAAGAAGAGCACAACTAATCCCTTGGATTGGCCAAGGCAGCGCATTTGCAGCGGTAGCTTATTTTCCCAGAGTGAATTTTCCATTTGGGCTGATTCAGCGAGCCATTCCTGTTTAGATGCACATGAACTTGCTTTCTGCAGAAGTCGGGGGGGGGGCGGTGCATGCAGGAGAACGTTTGGTATCCGACAGAATAGAGTTTAGAGAGGCTGCCTTGTGTAGACGAAGAGGAAGGAACACTTTCAGTAATCACCAGTCCAAGGAATATGAGTATTTTTATTGTAGCCAACTTTTCTGAGATGAGACTTCCACTAGGCCTTGCCTGCACTTCATTAACTTCTTCCTAAAAGATGAGCAGTTTACTGAATTGAGCTACTTAGAGTGTCAAAGAGCTGAAGCTGTTCTCCTTCAGCTTTTTTTTTTAAATTAATTTATTTATTGTTGGCTGCGTTGGGTCTTCGTGGCAGCGCACGGGCTTTCTCTAGTTGTGGTGCGCGGGCTTCTCATTGCAGTGGCTTCTCTTGTTGCGGAGCATGGGCTCTAAGCACGCGGGCTTCAGTAGTTGTGGCTCACGGGCTCAGTAGTTGTGGCTCGCGGGTTCTAGAGCACAGGCGCAATAGTTGTGGTGCACGGGCTTAGTTGCTCCGCGGGCATGTGGGATCTTCCCAGACTAGGGCTCGAACCCGTGTCCCCTGCATACGCAGGCAGATTCTTAACCAGTGGCCACCAGGGAAGCCCATTCCTTCAGTTTTTTCTTCCACTCTTTTTTACATTCTTTTCGCATATAGGTCATTACAGAGTATTGAATAGAGTTCCCTGTGCTATTCAGCAGGTTCTTATTATCTTTTCTATATATAGTACTGTGTATGTCAATCCCAATCTCCCAATTTATCCCTCCCTCTTCTTTCCCCCCAGTAACTGCAGTTTTGTTTTCTACATCTGTGACTCAACTTCTGTTTTGTAAATAGGTTCATTTACCCTTCAGTTTATTTCCTATAGTTTTTTTTTTTTTTTAATGAAACTGTCATTTTCAGGTTATCTTTTTTTTTTTTAACTATTTATTTATTTATTTATTTATTTATTTATTTATTTATTTATGGCTGTGTTGGGTCTTCGTTTCTGTGCGAGGGCTTTCTCTAGTTGCGGCAAGTGGGGGCCACTCTTCATCGCGGTGTGCGGGCCTCTCAGTATCGCGGCCTCTCTTGTTGCGGAGCACAGGCTCCAGACGCGCAGGCTCAGTAATTGTGGCTCACGGGCCTAGTTGCTCCGCGGCATGTGGGATCTTCCCAGACCAGGGCTCGAACCCGTGTCCCCTGCATTGGCAGGCAGATTCTCAACCACTGCGCCACCAGGGAAGCCCCCAATTTCCTATAGTTTTTGTTAGCCTCAAGGACTTGCGACCTAGAAATTGATTTTATTCTTTTTTCTCAATTATTAAAACGATTTCAGGAGGATATTCTGTTTCACTAAACTGTGTTTCATTCCCTTTGGGAGTCTTCTTTTCCCATGCCCTTAATGAACTTCGCTAACAAGACAGATTAACATATTAATAAGTGGAAAAAAAATAAGTTATTACTGAGTGGAGACAGGCAACAGCTTAAACTAATATCACACTTTTCTGTTTCCAAAACAAATGTTCTGCCATCAGCAGAGAACTCTTGCCAGCCAAGATGTAGTATTGAGTGTCTGAACCACACGTACTTGAAGAACAAGAATCTTTGTGTGTGTGTGTGTGTGTGTGTGTGTGTGTGTGTGTGTTATCTGTTTGAAGTACTTTATTTTTTTATTTTTTTGAATGGTAAGAATCTTAATTAGAAGGAGGAGTCCTGAGGCAAATGGTAACGCTGGCCCATGTCACGCCGCAGCCTGGCTGAATCCACCGAACGTGCTGACTTTTCTCTCTGTAGTCCCGTGACAGAAATAGAAATGCTTTCAGTGCTATGATTAACTGCTCCAAAGAACTCTTCAAAGACTGAAAGGCTTACTATTGTCTGGCTATTTTCATATGCCTATAACTCTATAAAGCATAGTAGACAACTCCCCCAAACTTCCTGATGAGATCATGAATAAGCTCGAAAGGCCTAATTTTATACACAGTATTGGAATGTAGAGGATCTAAAAATTGCTTTCAGTCCTCACAGCCACTGAGAATGAGAACCTGTAAGAAAAGATGCAAAGGAACGTTTAGAAAGTTCTAGAAATGGTTACTTGGGAGCACTTGGGGGTCTTGAATGTATAAAGCTCAAATCCAGTTCCTTGGGTTTTCTAACTTCTAGAGCATATGCAATAAGAAGAGCTGTGGACTAGAGAGAGAAGCTTCTGTTTGCCCCCTGCTCTGGGGGCCTCTGTCAGCATCCGTAGGCTCAGCTGGAGTGTGGGTTATCAGTTCTTGTCCTGCCTTAATTCTGGGGCCCATGTATCTACTGAGATCACGTGTGTAGAGAAAGCTTGAGCCTATCCATAAATGTGCGGTAGCTATTAGCGTCCTGAGGGGTAATGTTGTAGAAGGGTATTCAGGCCTGGCCTGTGCGGACATTCCAGGTAGTTATGTGAGTTCCTGAAGTCCCAGGGAAGGCCACCCAGAACTGAGGCTAAGGCTGTGTATCTTGATCAGTGTATGGTTTTTTCTGGTCCCAAGACAGTCTAGGGAATGAACTGAGTTGAGAGAACTCTTAAGTCGGGCTGATTCACACCCTTCTAAGTTTTGGGGCATAGGAATGGCAGAATGCTGTAGGCTTATGTTACATTAAATTGTAGTTCAGAGATGTTTCAAAACCACCGAGGTCATAATCATTGATGTTGATGGGGCAATAAGCTCTTTTGACACCATCATGTTAAAAGATATATAGATCCATACAAGAGAGCTAGGGATGTGCATCTGAGTTTGGCATCAGGGCTGATGACCCTGGATGCTTAGCAGGAAGAGACTGAATCGGGGGGTCTACTCCGTGGAGCAGACATCACGTTTCTGCCTCCAGAGAAAGCCTTCAGCAATCCGATTGGGTATCTTTGTTCTTTTCCAGCTCCTTATGTGACGTACCTAAATAAAGACCCGTCTGCCCCATGCTCTCTGACTGATGCTCTGGATCACTTCCAAGTGGACAGCCTGGATGAAATCATTCCAAACGACCTGAAGAAGAGTGACCTGCCTCCTCAGCATGCCCCCCGCAACATCACCGTGGTCGCCGTGGAAGGCTGCCACTCATTTGTCATTGTGGACTGGGACAAATCCGCCCCGGGAGATATGATAACAGGTATGTCCAAGGCAGATGCTCAGAGTTCCTCTCAACCAGGACAGGAACACAGACAGTAAGGGATGGATGGATGATGGATGAGTGGATGGATGGAAAATAGATGGATGGATGGATGGATACATGAATGGATGGATTGGATAAATGAATGATGGATGGATGCAAGGATGGACGGATAGGTTAAATGGATGGACAGATGCATGAATTGGATGATGAATTGGATGGATGAACGCAGATGTGTTCTTTTAAAAGGATGAAATGGAGGCAGTACGGGAAGCCTTGTGGGGTAGTATGAAGAGCACTAGATGGAAGTCAGAAGTCCTGAATCCTAGTCCCAAATTGGTTTTTCTGACTTTGAGCTACCTACTTCATCTCTCTGGACCTTGCTTCCCTCCTACACAAAATGTCGTTACATCTCTTATACTCTATAATCCTGCAAATAGCCAGGGAGTCCACAGAGCCACATGTAAGATGAGATCCCACAGCATGGGTGATGAAAGAGCTCCTATTGTGCGCTACCCGGAGTCACAGTCAACCCTGGGGTCGTGACTCTGCCTCTTCCCTTTTTCCCATGTCTGCTGGGTGCTTCCAAACCAGTCTCTGTGTCCCTGAATTCCTTAGATGGGACCCAGATGTGATGGAAAAGTGCCCAGGGATCTTGAGCCTCCTAGGTCTTGGCCTGTGAGATGTTCATGAGTTCATTTGATTCTGCCAAGGATATATTTGAGGATAAATTTGTTGAGATAAGTTCTTACAGTAAAGAATTAATGTTTTTTTGAATAGACCCTTCTTTTGCAAATGATTCTTTTTGGGTCAGTTAGTTATATAAGAGGAAGGAACATATGTGTGTGTGTGTGACTCGGGACTGGAGATGGTGCTGTAAGTCAGAGTTTGACATATTATCTGTCACTATTATGCTAGTGTGGTTCATCGAATTCAAAATTTTTAGTGCTTTTGCTCTATGTCCCCAATATTATCTCTTAAAATGATAAGAAAATATCCAAGCACATCCAAAGAGCAACTTTTCTAATGGAGTTTGCACAGCAGCCCCAAAACCAGGATAAGGAACACAGGAAAGAGTGCCTGCGTATTGTGCCGGGTAAGGTGGAAGGGCCAGGGGAGAGCGAGGGTACAGATCAAGGGGGCGGAGTCTTGGTGTAACTGTAAGTGCTGGTCCCCCCCAGCCTGTGAGCTGCATAGGCTGCAGAGGCCAGCTTCTGTGAAGTCCAGCATGTTCCTAATAGAAAACGAATAAATCAATGGAAGGAGGAAAGCTTGTAGTCAAAACAGCCAGAAAATCCTTTTATTAACTGAATATGATTTTATGAATGGTAATTTTGAAAAGCAAGCAAGTAAGCATACAGAAAAAAAAAATAATGGAAAATCTTAAGCTATTTAGCTTTTGATCTCTTGCATAACAGATGTTACTTAGAATAAATATACCACTGTGCCCTGAGCCACGGGGCTTCTGAAAAACAGAAGGATGGATACAGGATGAGCGCGCCAGCCACCTTAGACATGCCTCAAGGGCTGGAGCGTGAGGAGCCTTCAGAGAACTCCCGGTAAATGTCTTTGGACTTAACTCCGAAGCAGTTCCTGTATCATCCCATAGAGGGCGTGCTTCTGAAACACATGCTGTTGTTAACTTCACATCCCAAGCCTTCCAAAGCTCCCTGGAGACTTTGAGGTCATCTCATCAACACATACTCTACACCTAACCCTAAACCAAACCTCAGTGCCCTAATCACGAGTACTCATGCCACGAGCATAGATAATATGGCTGAGGTATTTATAGGGATTCGGGCACTCCCAGTAGAAGGTTGTGCGGATACTACGAAGCTGTTTACTGTGGAATAGTTCAGCGCACGACAACCCTGCAATATGCAGGGCTGTTTAGACCCCAGAGGCTAAAAGAGAATATCGTGGGAGGTCTTCATCAGCAAATGAATCAAGCACCAGCTCTTTTAGCTGTAGAACAGCGAAGCAAAGTGGATACACAGATACCTCCTAGACCCAAACAGAACATCACACTTCTGGACCCACTGCAGGGCATTTGGGTCCTGGTAGCTCTGTGAGATATTGAGCGCTCTGCTGGTTTCCACCAGCTCTGCTTTCTTTCACAAGCGGTTGAGTCAACATGTAACCAGGTGGTATCCAAACGATATGAAACTCCTGCAGAGTGAATAGGCCTGCAACCCGTTGCTTTCCCTGATCAGTCCCAGTGAATGAGGCAGTTACTCCGTCAGGAGTGACTGCATAGGAAATCACCCACATGATGGCCTCTGAGTTTTTCAGGACAGGTTTTGATAAGAACAGAGAAAGCAGGAGTTACGCGTGCTCAGAAAGCACATTATAAAAATTCAGACCCAAGGATAAGCAGAGAAACCTGCGTAGCACGTGGGACGAAGCACAGGGTTCTGATGGAGTTGATTTCAAGGCGGGTGAGCCGGGCAGACCCGTCAAAACAGGGCTCCTCGGGCACATGTGTGAGGATGTGCCCTTGTTATATGCAGCGTGTGTGGCTTGATGTAGCTGTCCTCAGAGGAGGAGGGAACCCTAGGGAGAGAGCAGCAGCCCTTCCCAGGTCCCCATGAAATACTTGTTGAAAAAAGAGAAGAATGAATTCCTCCAGAAAGCAGCGTGGAAAGGCTTCAGTGCCCAGTGCCTCTGCTTCTCCTCCCTGTGTGCCTGGTAATTAGCCGTGTGACTCTCATCCGCTCTTTCCATCCCCAGAATAGGTCTTAGTGGAGGCAATCAGAGAGAACAGGTTGCTAAATAAAGTTGTCTGCCTCTCAGATGCATTTGATGCTATTGATCTTTTCCTCCTTGCCCTGCGATCCAATTCTCTCAACCCGAGTCTCCCTCACAGGCTCACCCTCTTTGACCAAACATTAAAGATCGGACTTGCCGAAGCCTTGGTCCTAAGTTCTCTTTTCCTCTTACTCTGTGTTCTCTCGCTCCAGGATTTTACGCACGCACACGGTTTTAATTCATCTGGGAGAGGAGTCACTGGTTTATAGCTCAAGGCCCAGCCCGCCTCTCCTCTGAGCCTCAAACAGTAAAATCATGTCCACTTGACATCGTCACCGGGATGTCTCCAAAGCATCTCAGACTCAGCGAGTCCAGAAGCAAACTCATGATCCTTCTGAGCCCCAAACCTGCTCATCTGGATTTTCTATCTCAGAGAAGCCCTCGCTTTTCCACCCATTTTTGCAAGCTTGAAGCTTTGGAGTCATCTTAAAATCTCCTTTTATTTCCCCTCCATATTCAGTTCATCACTAAATCCTGTCAGCTTCACCTTTCAGATTTCTCTTGTATACATCCGTTTCTCTCCATTAACTACCACGGTACCTGAGTTGTCGCCACCTCTCACCTGGATATTGTGACAGCTGTCTAGCTAGACCACCCCACCCACGCCCCACACCCTGTCGGTTCTCCGTTTGGCACCAGAGAGATGCACTGAAGACAGTCTTGTTGTGTCACCCCTTCAGTGTGTTCCCTTTCGTCTAGAATGAAAAGCAAAAGGCTTCGTGACCAAAGGGCCCTGCCTATTTTTTCCATTTTGTGCTTCCTCAGCTTCATTTCATGTCGCCCCCCGCTCCCACCCTGCCACTCTGAGGCTCTGCCTTCTCCTGGTTCCTCCCTCTTCAGCATCTTTGCCCAGGAGTTCCCTCTACCTGGAATCCACCCCACCTCCTACCATGCATCTTAGCTGCTTCCCATCCTTCAGTCGTCAGCCCCATTTCGGGGCCCTGGGGAAGCTCTGCCCACCCCCCGTCCCCCAGCACATGGACTGCTCCTTCTCAGTTCTCATCACAGCTGTATAATCCTGTTTGTCTGCCTGCCTACTGCCCCTGGAGTTTTAGATAAAGCGAGTCACCATTTGACCTCCAGCACTTAGTATAGTGTCTGACACATAGAAGGCACACAACAAATATTTGTTGAATGAATTAACGAGTGTGAACTTGGACCAGATTTTTACCCCCTCGCTAAGACTCAGTCTCTTCCTGTGTCAGAATGAGGGCAGGGAATCCTATGTACTAGGACCAGGAGAATTCATCAAAGTAAAACTTAATCCAAAGGATTCGGCATAATGTTTGGCACGTAGAAAGTACTTGACAACGATTTCCTTCCAACGTAAGTAAAGAATGTGTGAAGCTGTGACGTGAGCTTCACTTGGCCTAATGAGGCAGCCTTGAAGGCTGGGCAGATGTCAGGGCTGAGGGCCCACCTGCTGAGGCCCATTAATAGCAGATAAGGCAGAGAAAAGAGCTGCCTGACTGTTGTCACTAGACATCGAGGTCAAGGGCAGGCAGAGGTATTCAACAACTAGAAACAAAAGGAGAACCGATAGCAGTAGGTGAGGAGATCACCCACCGTGAGTCTGGGGTCTTTCAGCCACACACATGGCGTTCACCATCATGGTTTCTTCGTTTCACGTGAAGGACAATTGTATATATCTCTACCGGGAACTTCTTAAATACTTGTGTGGAGGTCACTGCTCTTTTCTTCTGCTGTGCGTTCACAGATGTTATTAGTTCTAAGGAGATGAGGAAGGCCAGGGAATGTGGGAGATGAGGACAAGGAAGAGAAGTAGGGAACCAGCTAGTCATCGGGAAGTGTCTTTAATTTTGTTATCTGCGTCTGGTCTCACCAGTGGGTACCAGCGTTCTACCCCATCCTGACCCAACACACTCCCCTTCTTGACTTCTCCCACAGAGCTGCCTCCACGCCACTGTTTCCTCCCCATCATCCTCCCCTGGGTTATGCCTCCGGTGTGATGCGGTTCCCTGATGCTCATTGGGTTCTGCCTCCTTTCCACTTGTAGGTTACTTAGTTTACAGTGCATCCTATGAAGACTTCATCAGGAACAAGTGGTCCACCCAAGCTTCATCAGTAACTCACCTGCCCATTGAGAACCTGAAGCCAAACACAAGGTATGATGTGTCAGTCATTTACAAACGGAAAATGAGACCTGTATGCCTGGTCATGGATATCCTTAGGTTGAAAAGGAAAGGATTAATCAAAAATGTTTTTATGATTTCTTTTGAATTCTCTAGTTCGTTCTCATAGACTATCAATGAATGCTTACCATATGTCATGTATTTTTCTTAGGAGAAAGCACTATGGGCACCGTAATTGTTAGATTATTGTATTTCTATTTTGTTCCCTATTTTCCGGAGACTAAAACTACCCACCACTGGGGAAGGAAAGGTTGCTCTGTGTGTTGAAAGGGGATCGATCTGTTTGCACTCACCCCATGGTGGCTTAGGCAGCACAAGCTTTGTACGTGACACTGATGGAGCAGCAATTACTCAGACTCTATACTGTACAAGTTCAGATCATTCAAGAAAGATGTATTTTACACATTAATAATGGTTACAAGAAGCGTGTAACCTAGTCGGGGCAGTGGTTCGCTAGCCAGAGGGCCATCTGAGAGTGAGCCCCCAGTGTGAAATATGCAGACCTTGTTTCGAGGGTACAAACAGCATGAGTGTGCATTTCCTCTTTTATACTACCTGGTTTTGCTGGTAACAACCATCAGGAAAGAACACAATGGTTGAGCTGTGGTGTGCTTGTAAACTGGCTCTCTGGGAAAAAAAAAACAAAAACAGTAACAACTGGTTAATGGTATTTGCCAATTTCTCCCACCATGGCCAATTTTGAGCTACCCTGGGTCTGCGGAATTCCTGATATTTAACGATCGGCTCTCTAAAGCCTGTAGAATGGCTCTAGCACACCGTGTCACGTCAAGCCACTGTATTTCCATAGCAAAGTGTTCTAAGTGAAGTGACTTGGACCCAGGTCTCCCATTTTTTATAGAGTCAGAGGAACACAGAGGAGATTGGAACAAAATACTCTCCTTAAGCAGAAATGTGTTGAAAGGGATAGAAACTGGACAATATCCTCGGGCACCGAGAGGCTTCTGCACTAGCGGAGAACTTTCCTCAGGTCCTGTTAATGTCCTGGGCTCCCTTGGACTGAGCTTTCATAAACTGTTATAAATTTTGAGATTTAGCAAATAAAAAACAGGAAACTGAGAGAGCACTTTTCTTAGCTCTTCCCGATAGTAACGAAAAGTTGATTCATTACAAAAAGAATAAAACGAAAGAAAACGAAGTCAACATCCCATTTTTTTATTGTGGGCAGAGTGAACGTTTTTACAGCACAGTCTCAGTATCAGCTGAAAGAGGCCTTAGGGATGTTTGGCCTCATGGCTCCTTGCCAATCCCAGTCTCCTGCACCCTCCACAGTCCAGCGTTCCTGTGGCAACTTTTGGTACCAAACTGATGCTGAGGTTTGCATAATATCAGGGCACGGTTATGTAGGATGGTTTATTCATTCTTTCAGTAGGTATGACTGAGGGTCCACGATCCACCGGTAAGCGCTTACTGGGTGTCTGCTCAGGGCCAGGCACCGGGCTCCACACAGGAGAGAGCGGTGGGCGTGGGGAGGGCGTGGGGCAGGGGTACACAGTACACCGTGGCCCCTCATGGCTCGCACAGTCTGGTGGAGACAGATGGTTTATAGACGCATAAGTATGAACTTTCCCCGGCCAGTGTTGTGAGGGAGAAGTACACTGTGCTCTGAGGGTATAATAGGCGGCTTTTTGCCTGAGCTTGGGGGTTAGCGTGCAGTCAGGTGAGCTTCCATGGCGAGTAAGATAAGCAGCACTTCACCTGGGAAGGTGGGTGAGCGGGTCAAGTTGCTCCAGGCAGGAAGGGTGTTGGGAAGCCGGTGTGTTTAAGGAAGAGAAGGAGGCTGATGTGGTGGGGGGACGGGGGAATGGGGAGGAGAGGAGGCTGGAGGCTGGACCAGCCGGTCCCAGAGGGCCCTAGTGTCCCCTGAGGCTCGAGTCCTGCGTCCACCCACACCGAGCGCCCTGATAGACAGGCTGAGAGCAGCAGCTGCCTCTGCCCTGTGGTTCGTTCGTTCTGCGGAGGGAGTGGGCTGGCTGGAACGCGGGGCGTGTGCTTCCTCCCGCAGAGACTTCCTCCGAACCCCTCCAACAGCTGCTGAATTTTTACAGCTCGGGAAGCGTGCCACGATGTAAGGACGCTCATTTTTCCCCGCGTTACCCTAACGCAGGGCATCTCCGATGGGCTCACTGGAGTGTCCACGTGCTTATTCCATGGAGGCTGCGTCTCCCCATCCTCTGCACAGTCCTCAGGGCTTCTCAGGACCCCCTTCAGAGTCCTTGTCAGAGACGCAGAAGTCGGTCCGGCCCAAGAGGAGACAGGATGTAAAAACTGGCTTTGGTTGTTTATAACTGAATCTTCTTTTTTGACAAGATTAAGTGGGCATTGTCCACCTTATTCACCCAACTCAGCCCTGAATCGCTTTCTGGAATCTTCATATTTTAAGTCCATACCTAAAGTACAAAGATTTGTCACCATGGAGGCTATTCAGAAGAAGGTGCCAGAAGCTTATATAAGAAGGCAAGGCATGGATTGCTTTTGTCACTTGGGTGAGACAGAGACTCTTCAGGGTATGAAATATACATGTTAGTCTGTAGGAAAGGTTTAATGTGGTTTTTGAAAGTAGGAATTTTACTTCTTTCATAATCCCATGTTGTTTTTCAGCTCAGCATATTTAAACTTACTTTGACATATTAGGTGAGTTTAAGTGGGAATACATCTTTAGAACTGGGCCATGTGGGCTTTGTGGAGGGCTGGAATTATTGTGTGAACAGGAGGGTAGATTTGGAGAATACGTAGGTTTCAGTGGTAAATCAAAATGGATACAGGCAAGAAATCGGAATAGTCTCTCTCAGCCAGTTGGTCACCCCTCTGCCATCTCTTCAACTGCACAGGGTGTTCCCCTCTGTGGAGCTGGGGAAGGGGTAGCAGGTTGGCTCCAGGGATGGCTTGAGAAATATTCAACAGAAAGGTCCCCTGTAGCCTCTGAATATCAGTGTCACTCTCTAGGTTTCGATTTCCTACTTTTTTAAGGAAAAATAAAGTATCCGTAAAGTTTGACTGTTATCATTGATGTATGCCCAACCCACTGCTTGAACTGCCAGCAGAGTTTGCCTTAAATAACTCCACGACCGCTGAGTTAAAAGTACGCACAACTGAGAAAACACGAAATGCTGAGTGAATTGAGATTTGGGAATTCCTATGTTCTTAATTGTGCATACCTTTTTTTAAAAAAAATGAAATTTAAAAATGGATTCTGTCCTAAATGAGATGTGAGTATACTTTCTTGGAAAGCTTTTTCACACGAAGTCCAGTGATTAGAATTAGGTTAAAATTGGAATTCTGCTTGGTCAGCGTTTCACTGCTGCGGCTTCTTCCTCTTGGTCAGTAGAACTCAAGACGGGACAAGAGGAGACCATTCCATCCAAGGACGGGCCTGCGCGGGGCAGTTCAACCCTTGATGCTCTCAATAACACACACAATCGAAGTGACCTGTTTGCCCAGTACGCCCCTCTGTTCCCATTAGTCACATGTATTGTTTTGAAAAGTTATTCGAAAATGAGAAAGTTTAGAAATAACACGAAGAAATAGCAGTGGTGTATGCATTTGTAAAAAATAGGACTCAAACCCTGCCACAGAGTAGGTGCTGAATAGTTTGGGTGTTTGTCTCATTACACAAAAATTGAACAAGGTTCTCTTTCAAAAAATGTTTTCTTCCAATTTCAGGTATTATTTTAAAGTTCAAGCCAAAAATCCTCATGGCTATGGACCTATCAGCCCTTCGGTCTCATTTGTCACAGAATCAGGTATGGGTGACTTCATGTTCTCATTTTTTTCCTTTTCTTAAAAACAAATAATCTGAAATCATGTCTACAATAGAATAAAAACTGAAGAAGTTAAATCCTCTTCTCTTTAATCAGTTCATATTGGATGTCATTTTATAAGATAAACATGATTTTCTTTCTGCTAAGCTAAAAGTTGGATAATAAAATTTAAAGTAATCTTCATTGGAACTGCCTGGGAAGTGAAAAGGTCAAATTCCAATGAAAAGGGGGGGGAAAAAAATCTAGTTTTCAACTGTGTGGGAAAAGTTTGAATCTATCTGTAGAGATTTAGTTACAGAGATAAATTCCTTTTGTTTTTTTAATTGCAAACAGCTGAAGAGCATAAATGTCATGTGACCTGAGGAGCAGTTGTTTCTTTCAATTAGTCAAATCTCTAAGTTGCTTCCTTTACTAGGAGACAAAAATGTCTCTACTTAATATGGAGGGTCTAATTAAAATACTGTCCATCTTGCAAGCAATATCACTCAGAGGATGTCCCTACTTTGGGATGCTGGTGTGCAGAGCTCTCAAGCCCTTCAGTGAAGTGTCCCCATGGTCATGGTCTGAGGCAGTACACACAGAGCTGGCCCATGGTGGCAGTTGCTGGGTTGGCAGCCTTTCTATATAGGAAGCCAGGCTGGAGAGTTGGTACCCATGGTCCCAAGACAGGCACTTACAGAAGCCCAGCTGGGTTGGCTCCACACTAACGTGGCTGTCGCTTCCATTTGCTTACATTATTTCCTAAGAGCAGGAGAGTAAAACAAGCATTTACACTTATAGCTAATGGTATGTCACTTTATTTTATAGATAGCAGATGATGTCAGAGTGAATGGGCTGTACAAAGGGGCAGCACAAAGCAGATTTGGGGTGATGAAAATGTTCGGTGTGATTGTGGTGGAGTTCCATGAGTCTATACGTGTGTTAAAAATTCATAGGATGTGTACCCTAAAAAAGTAATTTTACTCTGTGATAATTAAAAAAAAAAAAAAGAATGGCCCATGTTTACCTGGCCTGTATTTTATAAAAATGAACTTCTTCTAAAGCAGAATTCCTTGTAATGTAGTTTCATATTAAGTGGCACTATTTGGGCTAAGATGTAGACATGTTTTAAAACAGCTTTATTGAGGTAGAAATGGCATACAGTAAACTGTTCATCCTCAAAATGTACAGCTGAGGAAGTTTTGAGGTATGTTTATACCCTTGGAGCCATCACTGCAGTCATGCTGGTGAACAGCTCCATCACCCCGACGGTTTCCTCCTGCTGCTGTACAATCCAGCCCTCCCTTCCCTCCCTGTGTGCCCATCCTCTCCCCTCTTCTCAGACAACCACTCATTGGCCTTCTGTCGCTATGGATTCATTTGCACTTTCTAGAATTTTATATCAATGGAATCACACAGTGTGAGTTCTTTTGTCTGGCTTCTTTCACTTAGCATCCTTTTGAGATCCATCCATGTTGTCATATTTATAAGTAGTTCATTCTTTTTTATTACTTAGCAGTATTCCATTGTATGTGCCACAGTTTGTATCTATTCACCTGTTAATAGACATTGGATTGTTCCTACTTTTGGACTATTACAAATAAATCTGCCATGAGCATCCATGTACAAGTATTTTTAAGGACATATGCTTTAATTTCTCTTGGGTAAATACTCAAGAGTAGAATGGATGGATTGCATAGTAGGTGTGTGTTTTTACTTTTTTAAGAAACAACTGAACTGTTTTCCCAAGATGGACACATTTTAAAACATAATGAGTATTGAATTATTTTGTAGTACCCAATGTCAAAATATTATCTTCAAGGACCCACACCTTCTATATAAATACCAAGACAATATAAATAGAAAAGAGTATTTCTTGAAAGGAAATGCCTAGAAAATAAAAACTAAGGGAATGTCTTGGCATCTGTCAAATGAATCTTACACTTTCTTTATCTATTCTAGCTTGGTTAGTTCTTTTAATTACAAAAAAAACCATTCCAACAGTTGCATGGCTGTGTGATGTAATAGTGAAGTCAATTATTTATTTTTCATTCTACAGATAATCCTTTGCTTGTTGTGAGGCCACCAGGTAAGTTTCTCTTCTTGATAAACTTGACATTCTAGTAATCAAGTTGAATATTGAATATGAGATTGTTATGGTTACAAGTAGACACGCTGAACCGTTTTTGTATTTTCATAATTTTCTGACAACTTCTATGGTTTCTTTGCACCCATCATCCTAATCTAGGGAAAAGAATGTTCTGGAAATTTTTAAATAGGGCCATAGCAGCCAATATCTATAAAAACCATTATGGGTGGCCAGTATCTATGAAAATAGGTAACTTTATTTTCATAACCCCTTTGAATATTTTAAATTGCTGAAAAGATAGCAAAATGCATTAAGTGTACGACAAAATTTTACTTTGTTTTTCAAATAAACCAAGAAAGACCTATTGCTTAAGTTCAAGACTGGTCTTATGAGTGACAAGAACAGGAGGTGCGTGTGCTGAGGGATTTTGGGGGTGGGGAGGTAGGGTGGCATGCCCTGCAAGGTCAAATTTGCCATTATAGCTTATGTTCCTTGGCTTAAATTAGGCCTTTTCTTACTCTGAGAATCCTTTATAGAAATGCAAATACCTTAACTGCATTCAGGTACAGGGAACTCCCCAGTTGTACTTCAGTACAAAGAAAGAAGAGAAAAGACAGACAGAGAGAGAGAGACCACTGGGAGGTGGGAAAACTGCTCAGAAAAGCCCTGAGACAAGGGGAAGTCCCAGTGAAGAAATCAAATTCTCTGGTATTTTGTGCAAGAATAAACACTGTGAAACGCCATGACTTAGAAGGTGTGCTGTGTGTTGTCTAGGTGGTGAGCCCATCTGGATCCCATTTGCTTTCAAACATGACCCTGGCTACACGGACTGCCACGGCCGACAGTATGTGAAGCGGACGTGGTACAGAAAGTTTGTGGGAGTCGTTCTTTGTAATTCACTGCGGTATAAGATCTACCTCAGTGATAACCTGAAAGGTAGGTCTTTAGGGATGGTGGGCTATGGGAAGGTGTGGAAAGCTTTTAGTTTATCAGATGCTAACTTGACATAGCAGGTGCATCAGAATGTATTTGAGGTATGGACCCATCACATCTCAGTCTGGCTCAAGTGCAAACCAGTTTTGCAGGCTCTATTCTGGAGTGACTAGTATTTACATTGGTACCCAGGAATATATGTATATATTTTAAATCTACTACTTTTTAGGAATGAAATCCAAAATTCTGTTAGAAACTTAAAGGCCGTTTTTCTTTGTTGTTAATCCCATAACATTAACAACAAAGAAAAACGGCCTTTAAGTTTCTTTAAGGTATGAGTGTAAGCTGGAAGTATTGAGGAAAAGTACCCCCTACGATTTTTGCCATTGGAACAACTTTACAGAGAAACAATGTAGATGGTGAAACATACATGAGCTGCACTATTTGTTCTGTGTCCAAAAATTACATTGCTTTCATCATGGTAGGGGATTAAAACAAAGAATAACATAAGTATTTACTGTGAACTACTAACATTTCAAAATGCCATTTCTACCCAGCTGGTTTTAACTCACCCACCTACCGAAAATTGTTTTGTATTTCAAAATTTGCACGACTTTTAATTTTTCTAGTACATACATTTAAAAAGAAAGAAAACTTTCCCTCGGCTGGTTTATATTTTGTCATAGGTCAGTTTTTTTGTTGTTTTGTTTCTTGCTAGTGCTCATCATTTCTAGATAATGTCAAAATCTCCCCAACCATCCCCCACTCTTGCAATTTCTCCGTGTATATGCCTCTCCCTACAACCAGTCTGTTTGTTTCTTGCTGCTCTTTTTTCCCCTCTTGCACACTGCCCTTTTGCTCCTCTGCTTCAGAATTCCCGGGAGAGGTTACACAGCCATGTCTGGTATCCCAGGGTTGAGAGAAACAACTTTGCCCTACTGTGCAGCTCTGGTTCAGGACCAAGGACAGCGCCACATGCTACAGACACACACCCTACTTCTAGTTATGTATGAAAATAGTTTCTTCTATTTTTCTAGGTATTCATGCTTTTCATAATTATTTCATAATACATTCTCTGCCTATCAGAGTTTCCTCCTTCTTTTTAAAACAAAGAGTAGAAAGGTCTCCC
This sequence comes from Eubalaena glacialis, assembly GCF_028564815.1. Classification (NCBI taxonomy): domain Eukaryota; kingdom Metazoa; phylum Chordata; class Mammalia; order Artiodactyla; family Balaenidae; genus Eubalaena; species Eubalaena glacialis. The sequence continues at coordinate 8,432,041 of NC_083727.1, read as the reverse complement.
ATTTACAGGCTGAAAATGCCTATAATATTAGTAGTTTCCATTTAATGAACACTTGCTAAGTATTTAGCATACATGATCTTGCTGAATCCTTGTAACACTTTGAGATCGGTGCCATTATCACCATCTTTCAAACATGGAAAGTATGACACACAGAGTTTAAGTAATGTGCCCACTTCAAAGCTTGTGCAAATTCCTAAGCCAGCTGTGGCAGTTCTGGAGCAGTCACTGACTCATCGTATTCCTTTATGCAGATACATTCTACAGCATTGGGGACAGTTGGGGAAGAGGTGAAGACCATTGTCAATTTGTGGATTCTCACCTGGATGGAAGAACAGGGCCTCAGTCCTACATAGAAGCCCTCCCTACCATTCCAGGTAATGTGAACAAAGGCCCAATGTAATATACTGGGGGGTGGAGAGGAGGGCTGATATAAGGAGAAAATTCACTGTAGCTCCGCACTTGGTTTACCATTTGAAGATGGATATTAGCAGAATTTTGGAGCATAAAAATAAGGAAGGACCAAAATACTCCTACCACATGCTGGGTTTAGGGTGAGCCTTGGAGAGGTAGGGATACAAAGGAATATAAGACCTTACCCCTACTCTCAGGAAACATGGTCAGTAATTGGGAAGGGAGGATAAATATGTGAAAGGTAACTAAGAGCAAGCAACTTAAAGTACAAATAATGACAAGAGTTATGTCACATGATTGTCCCATTGTCAGGTAATTGTGCAGATTATAGTTACTCTCTGAGTTCAAAGAGTGCGGGCTGCCACTTGAGACTTCCAGGGAAGGTTTTCAGAAGAGGCAGAGTCTGAGCTGAGTCATAAAAATACATGCAAAGATTAGAGGGCCTTCCAGGTGGAGAATGCCATGAACAAGAGTCCAGTGAAAGAAAAAATAAACAAATACAAACCAACCATGATGTGCTTCAGGAGATCATGTATCAACTATTTCACGATGGCATTGCAAGGTGAAAATAAGTGTATTAATCTCAAAGTTAACAACTTGTAATACATTACTAACTACCCCAAGCCCCCAAATAAACAAATAAACAGAACAACTGAATGAAGTCCAGCACTTCTAGTGATCTGGCATTTTTTAAGATATAAGATGTTCTGATCTTTAACATTTTTTAGTTTGGAAAAAAATACCATAGGTGGTACAAAGATTACCCATTTTCAAAAAATTAAGATACATTAAAATACACAAAACAGTAAAACAAGTATATTAGGCAGGGTTCTCCAGAGAAACAGAACCAATGGGAGAAAGAGAGAGAGAGAGAGACAGAGATGGAGAGAGGGAAAGAGAGAGAGAGAACAAGATTTATTTTAAGGAACTGGCTCTATGATTGTGGAGGCTGGCAAGTCCAAAATCTACGGGGTGGGCCAGCAAGCCTGCTAGAGACCCCGGGAAGAGCCAATGCTGCAGTTAGTCCGAAGGCAGGCTTCTGGCAGAAGACCCCTCTCTTCAGGGAAAGTCAGTCCTTTCCTACTAGGGCCTTCAACTAATTGGATGAGGCCCACCCACATTGTGGAGAGTAATCTGCTTTACTTAAAGTCTGCTGATTGAAATGTTAATCTCATCTAGAAAATAATTTCACAGAAACAGCTAGAATAATATCTGACCAAATAGCTGGATGCCACGTCCTAGCCAAGTTTACACAGAAAATAAACAATCACAATAAACATACATAATACACCACATCTCTTAATTGTTTCAGGATCTTGCAGTGCCCCAGGGTTAGTACTAAATGCATTATTTGTATTTCACTGTGTTTCTGTGACTGTTGTCATGGTTTTGGCTCTGAACAGAGGTGCTGGTTCATCAGAAACTCACTGGTGGAATGGCAGGTAACCTTTCATCTTACAAGAGGACACAGGGCCAAAGGGGTGAGAGCAGTTGTTGAGTTGCCAACATTTTCTGAGGAGGTTGGAGTATCACTTCTTCTTGAAAGGAGAAGTGGTCAGAACTGCTACAAGATTCTTTCCTCTGAGAGATTTACTTGAAAGATCTGAAAGTCTACTGCAGATTCCAAAAAGTAAATCTTGGAGGCCTGAGGTTCTAGGCAAGTCAGGGGCCCCAGATTCTGTGGCAATCTTGGTTAAGGTTGCTTGCCCAGCTCAGGGCCTGCCCTACTGGGAGTGCTCCATTGTGATTGACTAAAATGATCTTTCTCTGTGGAGAGAGGGCGAGAGGGAGGACTAATGAGCACTCTTTCCTACCTGTGTCACACGTGTGGCGACTGGATTAGCCCCACAAATCATCCTTGGGACAAACCTCAGAGGGTGGGTGTTGTGACTCCACACAAAAATGGTCATATTTATCTGGAAGTAACTTTTGTCACAGGGCCAACTTATCAGAAATCTTCTGTCTGAAAGGAGGTTGTAAGGGTGAGGATTCTTCCTGTTGGTTCAGGTGCTTTTGATGCTACGATACGGACACCAGTTCCAAGTGTGGGTTTTTTTCCCGCACCACCAAGCAATTCTCCAACACCAGTGCGTGCTCTACAGTTCAACTCTATTCCGAAACTATTTACCCAGAGATAGCATCAGATGCCATAGTTTCAGACCTCAGTCCTACAAGACTGCCCCTCTTCATCCACTTTAGATGCCAATCACAAGTCCACATTGTCACCTGTCCTTCTGATAAGGACAGGCTATAAATCAGAGGTTCCCATGACCCCCTCTTTGGATTTGATTAACTTGCTAGAGGGGCTCACAAAACTCAGAGAGACATTTCACTTACTAAATTGAGGTTTATTATAAAAGGAGGTAACTTGGGAAGAGCCAGGTGGAGGAGATGCACAGGGCAAGGTATGGGGGAGGGCAGGGAGCTTCCACGCCCCTTCCAAGCACCACTCTGCCTGAATCTCCACGTGCTCGCCAACCTGCAAGCTCTCCAAACCTGTCCTTTGGGGGTTTTCTGGAGGCTTCATTCCATAGGCACAATTGATGAAGTCATTGACCATTAGTGATTGAACTCAATCTCCAGCCCCTCTCTCCTCCCTGGAGGTTGTGGGTAGGGCTGAAGGTTCCCACCCTACAATCACACGGTTGGTTCCTCTGGCGGCCAGCCCTCATCCTTAGGTGCTTTCGGAAAGTCACGTCGTTAGCATAAACTCCGGTGTGATTGAACAGGGTTTACTATGAATATAATAATATTCCACACATCTTTATATCTCTTGTCACTCAGGAAATTCCAAGGGCTTCAGGAGCTCTGTGCCAACGATGGCGATGAAGACCAAATATACATTTTCTATTATAAATCACAATATTACTCATTATTCTTTCCCTCTCTTTCCTTTTGCCTTCCAGGCTACTATCGCCAGTACCGCCAGGAGCCGGTCAGCTTTGGCAACATAGGTTTTGGAACCCCCTACTACTACGTGGGCTGGTACGAGTGTGGGGTTTCCATCCCAGGGAAGTGGTAACCCCAGGACGGTCGTGCTGGAAGCTTGCCCTGCCCGGCCCCCTCGACTAACTTGCACTAGGGCCCGTGAGCAGGAGAAGAGGTGGTGTCCCAAGCCTCACTGTCCCCAATGTCAGCAAGGCCACACGGTGGACACCGGACACTTCAGGCATCTTTGACCTGGAGCTCAGTCCTACTTCTTGGCCTGGACCACACACAGGATTCAATGTTGCTGTTGACTTTGCTTCTCCACATGTTTTGCTTATAATAGCTCATCCCAGAGACGGCAGAAATGCGCAGCTACCAGGACGCCTGGTGTGATTTTCATACTTTTTAGGCACAAAGTTCAGACGCTTTGGTATCTCCAGGGACCAGCATAAACACGCTGTGCTTGCTTTGCGGAACGCCACCCACGTTCTTTTCTTCTCACTGGACTCCTCCAAAAGTAGCTAAATTTAAGCTTTGGATCCCTTTCTATGCAGTAGAACTGAATTACTAAAAATGCCACCAAAGGAAATGTAGCCTACTGAAGATTTATTCTATGGACTTACCCACCACTAGACCAATTGTATCAAATCTTATTTGTAAATTCTCAATTTTGATATATATATATATATGTATATATGCATATACATATCCACACTTGTCTGCAAAGACATTGATTAAAATTGCTAAATTTGTACTTGTTCACTAGATAAATGTGTGTGGGACTTTTTGGAGCAGAGGTGCTGTTTATTAACATCTTTTTAGAAGGGTCCAAAGGATATGTACTCTATATAACACGGCAGGAATGGAAAGGTACCTTTTCTGTGAATGCTGCCGAGCTGTGGAAATGATTGGGATGCAGTGATGCTAGCTGTGAGCCAGTGGCAAACTGAGTGATTTCCACCTTCCATCCTCACGTGAGAAATGGGCTGGTGGTCTCTGTGAGGACATATCCAGTAAGTTTCCAGATTAAGATTTTAGGTCCCAGATGATTTTAAAATCCAGTTTAAAAAAACTTCTTTCGCCTTTCCTGCCTAGCTCAGTATCTACTCCTTGAAACAGAAGCATCTTACCCCTCTCAACTGCAGCATGAGAGGGTTTATTTAATGACACTTTAATTCTTCTTAAAACGTGGTGTCCTTTCCATGTGAGTGGCACCTCCACGTCCTCAGGCAGCTCTGGGGAACGAAGGGTTTGTCTTCTCTCCTAAGTTTCAGGGTAGAAGAACCAGTAGTGGGAACGAGCCAGAGGCAGACACACTTCTGGGGCCCGGGGGCTGTACCGCTACGTAAATGATGTAATGGCAGAAAGCATTCCGCCTACTGGAATCAGTTATTTTCGGTGCCAGCAGCGTGTTGAGGTGAAGCCTGATGTGTCCGGTAGGTTTGAAGATAAAACAGGAAACAAGTCACTGCGGGATTTTTGTGATGGGGCAGGCGAGAGCTGACATCTTCCCCAGTGGCCACAATTCCCTCTTCTACGGTAAACAACAGTGAAGAAAATGCAGGCGTTCTGACAGTCTGGGAAAATACTAGGATAGGAATCTTCTGGGTTTCTGGGGCTCTTGTACATAAAAGGGGAATTGTTTAAAAGGGTGTCTAAAAAACACCTATTTTCCACACTAACATTCAAACATGCTTCACAATAACAAGCAAGGATAAGATCTTTAAATATAAGTGAATTTTCCTAATAAACCCATCTTTGTTCTGGGGCCTCCCGCGGAAGAGATGGGGGATCAGGTCCAACACAGAGATGCAGGCACCTCTCCTCCGTGATTCACACTTTCATACATTAAACGTCGTGTTCCCTGTTGGCCTCACCCTGAAAGGCTTTGCACTCATTTCATACACAAAAGGACACGTTTCCCTCAGAAGGATTTCCTTACTTCACAGAAATACAAAGATATCACTGGTGTTCATTCAGGCAATGTTTTTTGAGCCCCATCTGGAACCTTAGACTGTATTTGATTCTGGAAAGCTGAACTTTTATTACAAAGAGATGTTTGCAGTTCTTTATAGAAATTACTGCAAATCCCAGATGATAGCGCAACCAAAACAAAAACACTGAATTTATGCAAAGGTGATAGTATTCTCAATATTCTCTCCAAATTAGGTTATGCAATAGTTTAAATGAGTCCACAGCGGTCACATCAAGTTTCTAGTGCTGTGTGGTCCTGGAGGACACGTTTTAGGGACTCCATTGGCAGCGGGATGCCAAGAAGGGGGCATTCAAGATAGTAGAGGGTCTGGAAACCATTCCATGTCAAGTTAGAGGAGTTTAATTACCAAATGAGCCTTGTTGGAAAATACTGAGATGTTCATCGCTGAAAAACCTTAAATATAGCTGGAAATGTCTAAACTTGCAATTTGAGGCCCTCAGCCTGTTTTTAATTGGCCTGTGAGCTCAGAATGGTTTTTCTATACATTTAAAGGGTTGTAAACAAAACAAACGAACAGTCCAAGCAAAAACACCAATATTGTGCAATGGAGACCATACATGGTTCCAAGGCCTAAAATATTTACCCTATAAGACAAAGTCTGTATAGCTGTAGATTAGAGTTTTCTTGAGGTTTAAAGAAGGTTTTAGCAAAGTCCAGATTTTAAAACTAGCACATGCTACTTAATAGATGTTTGTTGGCTCTTCTCTGACTTGAGTTATATTTATTATCTAACTAGCAAATCTGAACTCTGCACTGAGCGGTTGATCCGGGTCCCCCAGTTTCCTGTTGGTCAAGCCCTCTGTGCTGTGGTCTCAGGAAGTAGTATGGTCTCTAGGGGACTTCATGCATATTTAATATAACCATTTGGTTAAAACATAATTTCCAGCTTTTACAAGATGAGTCTTGACTTATTTTTTTTTCCCTTTTTGACCTATTCAAGCCATGTATCTTGGTCAGTTCAGGAGGGTGGGGAATTTGAGAATGTGGTGATGAATGGGGTTAAAACGCGTTTGCCTCTCTGTACAGAACACAGATCTCAGTCACTATGCGTAATTATAACCGCACTGGTGGTCCAATGGTTAGGACTCTGCACTTCCACTGCTGGGGACATGGGTTCGATCCCTAGTCGGGGAACTACTAGATCCCGCATGCTGTGCAGCACAGCCAAAACAAAACAAACAAAAAAATAAAGATGAGGAAACTGAAGAAAAGGACTGTTCAAGGATACACAGCATCAAATTGGGTGGATCAGGCCAGAATGAGCCTTGTGATTCAGAGTGGTTCCTTTCAGTATATATAGTTATCTTAAAGTCAGGTAGAAAAGTAAAACTCAAACAATGCAAAAATCCTTCCTTAATGAAAAGCACAAATGTATTTCTTACAAAATTCTAAAACAACAACAACAATAAAACAATTCCACCAATAGAATCAGCCCACACTTCTGCAACAGAATACAGGTTGTAGATGCCTTAAAATCATCTCCTTAAGATGTAACTATTTTGCAATTGGAGACAAGAAGTGAATTTAAAAATATCTTCCCAATCACCCCATGTCCCCATTCTCAGATTAGGCTGAGTCAGGAAAATTGTATGAAAACACAAAGTGTACTTGTCATGAATGGCGATCGAGTTTAAATATTAATTGTAAGATTATCAATGTACACATTTAAAAAATCATGATGAGAGCTAAGCACGTAAGGATTTATGATAAAGGGAAATAAAATCAACACAGAAATGGAGGCTGATAAATTTAACACACACAAAAAGCTTCTTGGTCCAAATTGGGAAAGCAGTTCTCTCTCAAGCAGAGATTGTTTGTTGGCCAAGAACAGAAATGCCCTCAAGTGTTAAGGAAAGGGTTTAAGTGAGGTTGGACCACGTGGTCTCAGGACAGGGAATAACTTGCGGGAGGTGCTGCCAGGTCGTGGAGGTGAGCGAGCAGTTGTTCTTGCCTCCCTGTCCATGAACAAACATGTGCCCCTCCAGCCTGCCAAGCCGTCTGAGTCCCTCTCAGCTCCCCGTGGTTTTCTGCAACTGTTTGTCAGACCACGCCCATGGTCTTCACGCTCCACCCCTCATCGCCACTCAACTCCATCCGCTTCCCCTCCCACTTCGGGAGACCCCACCTCACTTCACCAGGCAGATGGCAGATCTCCACGCACCTGCAGCGCGTCCATCCTGCCATCCTCACAAACAGCTGCCCCCTCTGGCCCAGGACCAGACTCTGATCTGTAACTGCAGTGTCTCCCTTTTGAAAGATCCTTCCCCAACATTCAGACGTGCTCTAGTGCTTCTCATCTTAAAACTTTTTAAATTCGAATTAAAAAATTTTTTCAACACCCGTGGTCCCCTTCAGCTACTCCCTTCACACTGTGCTGGCTTTAAGCTCAGTTCCTGAATTAATCACCCCCATTCCATCCCCTCGCCCCCCACTCCCCTGTATTTCTTACACGGCCACACCCTGGCCTCTCGCAGCTCAGCTCTCCCAGGTCTCTCCTCGTGGCTACATCCAGTGGACACTGGTCAGGCTATTTCTGTTGTGATCTTTTGGCGGCACTTGACAGCTTGTCCTTCTTGAGCCATCTCCTACCTGGACCTTCCTTCCCAGCTCCAAAGGCATCCGAGCCTTCCTGGTCCTTGTTTCAGGGGCTTTGGTGTTTCAGGGTGACTCTGGGGACTTTCTCCCCTGGCTTTTCTTTCAAAAGCCTAAACACATAAAGAGATTATTTGAGGTGGGGGAGGAGGAAGGTGGGTATTACGGGGTCTTTGTGGAGTTGGGGGAAGATGGGTAAGAGCAGTGCAGGAGACATCCCCCCAAGACGGGGGGAGGACGCTAGTTGAGGTTCTAGGAGGAGCAGGGCCCCACAGACCTCTCTCTCTCCATCTCCCTGGGAATACAGCGGGGTGAGGATGACTGTGGGGAGTTGATGAGGCTGGACCTGGGTGAAGGGAGGCTTCCAGCTCACCCCATCCGAGCCCATCCCACCCCACAGGGCAGGGAGCAGGAGGGTGTTTGCCTTCCAGGGCCATGGAGGCCTGGGTGTGGACACTGCATTAGTGACAGCCATGCCTCTCATTCACAAAGCAGATGTCAACTGAATCCAAAATACATGCCGGACATCCTTCTAGACCCTTTTCCAAGCTGCAGGGTGACCAAAATACACACGATCCCTGCCCTCGTGGAGACTGTATCCTCACGGAGCAGACAGAAGACACACAAGCCAGTAACCAGGTGTCAGCTGGTGGAAGTGAATGGGACAAACAGAGCAGATGACTGTTGTGGGCAAGTGGGGACCTAAAGCAGCGAAGAGGCTCCTCAATGGCTGGAGAGAAGGGAGGTGGGCATGGAGGGAGCACCAGCAACACCTGAGACCGAAGGGTTTCTGCCTTGGCATGTGGGACCTCAGACCTGACTTTCAAAGGCAATAATAAAATACTGCTCATTTTCTGGTCTTTGAATTCAGTAGAACTAACCTAGTTGACCCATTATGTTGCTAAAACTTTGACACCATAAAGGAAAACGTCTCGTTCCTGTCCCACCCAAGGGAGGGCTGACCCCAATCCAAGTCCACCCATCCAACTAATCACCCATCTTCAAGCTCCACACATCAGTAGGGGAGAGGAGAGGGACAGCAGGGGTCTTGCACCCAGAATCACCCAGCCAGGCCTCGTCCCTCCTCTCAACAGTGACTGGCTACTGACTTTATGTTTGGGTGGAAAAAGGGTCCTTTTGTAATTTTCCCAGAACAAAAAGCATTTACCTCATGATGAGCTGAAATCTCCCTTCCAACAGAAAAATTAATTGGTGTCTATCTTTTCTGGAACTTTGCCATACCAATTTCCACCACTCACTGAATTATCAGTTTTATGAAGGCAGAGGCTGTAACAGAGCAGGATCCTATGGGGCCTTCCCAGAACAGATGCCCCTCCCTACCCCATGTCATCTGCCTGTGTTTTGTCTGTAGAAAAATTTCAGTCAAAGAACAAGTTTAATCAGAGAAGTGAGAAATTGCAGAAAGAGAGGAAAACAGTCAGGCAAGACACAATAATAATAGTTTAGCCATTAAACAAAGTCAAGGACTTTTAGTTCCTCCTCAAGAGCTATAGGTAATATCCTAAGCCATAACCTTTGAGCTGTTTTTCAGATACCGAAACCCCCACCAGGTGGAAGGAGTTGACTGTGTGCTGCCCACAAGCACGTAGACCCCAGACTGGCTGGAACCAGAAGGTTGATGATGTTGACTCCCAATTACATCACCACCAACCAATCAGAAGCACGTCCACGAGCTGATCACACACCCCACAATCCCCCTCCCTCACCCTGTCTTTAAAAACCTTTCCCTGAAAGTCTTCAGGGAGTTCGTGTGTTTTGAGCACTAGCTTCCTGGACTCCTTGTTTGGTACCTGCAATAAATGCTGCACTTTCTTTCAGCACAACCCAGTGTCAGTAGATTGGCTTTACTGTGTGTGACCAAGCGGACCCAAGTTTGGTTCGGTAACAAGGCCACATCTGTTATTTCATTTACTATATCACATCCTGCCATCTAACACAGAGCCTGGTGCTCTGTGCTCTCCTCTGAGTGCATTTCTTCTATGTGTCCTACTTTGTTCAGTCTGCTGGCCCTGTTCACTTTGTTTCAGAGAATTTGAGGCCAAGATCATTTTCCCAAAGAAGTCCCATTGGCATGGAGAGATCTGTCCAGTGTCTGACAGTGGTCCTCTATTAGCTTATTTCCAGTTCTGTGACAATGTTTTTGGTTTCTGTGATTTTTTTTCCATTTAGAAATTGGAGATGAGATACACTGTAGGTCATTTGTAACATAGAACCTGGAATATAAAAGGTTGGTAAATCAAGCCTATTTCATTTTTTTCTTTCTGTCTAATAGCAGGGAAACTTGTAGTTGGGCAAAAAAAAATTGAGCAGGGGAGGAAAAACCCATGCAAATAGGGGCCCCAAGAAGTCTACTCCTTCCCCTGTCTTCCGGAAGGCTGGTTGATGCCAGGTAGTAGAAGGGCCTGGGTGGGAGCTGTGTCTCAGGCTAGGGAAGGGGTGGTGAGAAAGATTCTAAAGATGGATCTCTATGTTGACTTCTTGCCTTCCTGCTCCTCTCTGGCCTGTCTTTCATGTCTTTGCAGTCTACTTGTACTGGACAGGACCCCTCAGAGCACCTGCAATTTACACTTCAATCCACTGTCCCTTTCTGAGAAAAGGAGCTTTGTGAAGGAGCAAAAGTTGGCTACACTGTCCAGTTCTCGTTGGACAAGAACAGTTCTGGAACTACAGCGTGACAATAGGAAATGTTGAGATGCATCCATCAGATTACATATCCCTTTATGGAGTTGATAGATAGGTAGATAGTAGAAAGATAGATGAATGGATGGATGGATGGATGGATGGATGGATGGATAGATAGATAGATAGATAGATAGATAGATAGATAGATAGATAGACAGACAGACAGATTAGGGAGAATAACACCATCAAGATTTTCAACAGTGATACCAAGAGAGAGGCTCAGGGAGCAAGAGAGATGCCAGAAGAGCCACGCTGGTCTACAGGTACCACATCTGTCTGTTTGGTCCAGATGTTTGCTCTCAATCAGAAACCTTGGTTTCTGCTCCACAAATTCTTCTCTATCCTTGCTGTCTGCAACTTTTGGCCCATTTCTTCAAAGATGATGCAGCCATCTGAGCAGATATAGACCTTATACATATTTCATTAATTAGGCGAACATTTATTATTTACTAACTTGTAGAAGGCCCTGCGATGATGGATTAGCATCCCACCAGTAAACAGATGTCACCTTCAAATTAGGATAATTAAAGGAGGTTTAAGAAAGGGATTGTTTATGTAGGCGCAGGTGGGGAACCACAAGGAATAGTGCATCAGTGGGCTGTTACTACCTGCAGCCTGGAGGGCCAGAGGGAGGAGTGGTTGGCAGAATCCAGAAGGAGAGTCTGACAGACAAGCCCAGCTTTAGAGAAGTGATGACCTCACTCAATGGATCAAGCAACCCTGCAGGGAGGGAGCCCAGGTCTCCCCTGCTCACTCTCCTCCCTTCCTTTTCTCTTTCCCCTTCCTCTCACCTTCCCTCCTATTTCCTGCCAGGGTCCTCGTTACCCAAACCCACCTGGAAGCCAGGTGGCAAGGAGGCTGGTTGATGAGGTTGAAACAGGTTGGCTCCCGCCACAGAGAGCAGGGTGAAGAAAGGAAGAGAGCAGATCTGCAGAGACACGATTAGAGGCATCCACCACTTCTGGGAAGTGATAATGCATTTTTTGTGATCATTCGTTACTTTTAGCCCATTATGATACCATTAGCAAAAATTAGTTAAAGACAATTTTTAGAGAGCTCATTTAAATAGAAAGGGCCTTCATACTCCCTTTTCTTCTTGGAGCTGGTAGAGACTTTCAAGGACATTTAGATTAAATCATTATATAGTTAAGGAAACTGAGACCCGGAAAGCTGAAATCACCTGCCAAAGGCACACAGCTAGTTACAGGCCCTGCTCTCCCAGCAGCAGGAGTGGCAGGTATGAGCACCCGCCTACCACTCCTATTTCCCTGATTGTGGCTGACGTTGCCAGTTGATCAAGGCAGAAGCTGCATCACTGGCAACGCTGACCTCTCAGCAGCGCTCTCAGCTGAACAGCACCCGTAGTCAAATTCAGACGTGCCTGCGGTCCCCACGCTACACTGTCTCATCCCTGTAAATGTCTCTTGGGCTTTTTTTTGGCCATGCTGCCCAGCCTGTGGGATCTTAGCTCCCCGACGAGGGATCGAACCCGTGCCCCTTGCAGTGGAAGCGTGGACTCCTAACCACTGGACCGCCAGGGAAGTTCCAATGTCTCTTAGTTCTGATTCCTGACAAAAACTAAACTTTCCTTCTCAGGGCCCCATATTATGTGGTTGGAATAGAGGAGAATTGATAGTTTGAATTAACTCAGTGTTTTCCACCCCAGTTTTTGCCTTAGTTGACAAACTTGGCTTTGTTCAGCAACAGGTTCTCACTTAGTTCCATTTACCAAGGATTCGCTCAGCGTTTGTTGGGCACTCAGCACTGTGCTGGCCGCTGCCGAGGCCAAAGGGAGAGAAGCTGGGTTTGTTGCCCTCAAAGGTCTAGTCAGCTTCAGGGGAAAAGCACCCACGCCTCGCCCTCGCGCGGGGCTGAACCTGGGGTTACTCCTCCCAGCCGCCTCCTGGGACCCCAGACTGAGGGGCGCTCTGCCTTCTCCCCCGTCCGTCCCTGCGCATGTGCAGCGCACACACGCTTCATGGCCCTCCCACGTGGCCCTGCGCAGGCATCGCTTCCAGACCGCCTGCCACCCTAACAAGACCCCAGTAAACCCAACCCCACTACCAACCCTTGAAAGATTTGGAAATGTATGGGTTTGCCTCAGGATGAAAAAGTGGGGCAATTCACAGACGGATCTCGAAAGCTCTCTATGGGAGCTGGTCCTGCCCTACTAAACTGAGATTCCTTCAGGAATGACTGTGTATGGCCAGCTGCTCCCAGGCACCACATGCTCACTCTGGCCCAGGACTTCATGGGACCCAACTGCAGACCCAGGGCCATGTCGGGAGAGTGGATGCAACCTAACTTGTGCCCTCAGTACATGGTGATGTTTAGCAACAATGTCAGGCTTTCTCCACTGTTTAGCATTTATCCATCCTTTCTTTAATTCAACAAACTTTCCATGACAACAAGTGCCAGGGAGTGTGAATGAATAACAAACACACAGAGTTCATGCCCATCTCAGAGTTCACACTCTACTCTAAAAACAACACTTGAAAAGCTGGACTTTTTTCGAAGCTTGGTGAAATAATATCTAAGTGATGGGTATTTTATGTTTGTTTCTCTGTGAGCTGTCATCTCTATTGTTTTATGTCCCTGTGAAGCACAGCTGCTTTGAGACTCTCTAAATTCCATTTCCAACGTTTCTGGGCTGCCTTGTTGTATAGGAAATATTTATTTGGTGACGACTGCTCTGTTCAGCTTTTGATGCTGAATTGGAAAATGTGGTCTCTCCTTTGGGAATGTTCCGGTTAATGAAAAACAAATGGTGGTCTGAGAGGTACAAAGCTTGTTGACCAGTCCAGAAGATTTTCTTGGTATAAATTCACGGCTTTGTCTGTAGTCAGGATATTTCATGTACTGATTGAGTTGGAATATACCTTGTAATCTGCTTCACAGTTCAAATACAAGGTGAATACCATTAATACATCCATCCATACATCTATAATAGCCAATTGTAATAAGTCCTAACTAAGTTCCAGAGACCTTTCCAAGTACAGATTCATTCTTTGTTTTCATTTTTTATTTTTAAGCCATTTTATTGAGCTATGAGTAACATACAAAAAGCTGTGTATAATTAATATATAAAACTTGATGGGTTTAGAGATAAGTCTACACTTGTGAAACCAACACCACAATCTATGCCACAAACATATGTATCACCTTCGAAAGTTTCCTCACACCCTCTTTATTTATTATTATTTTCGCATGTGATAAGAACACAGTGTAAGATCTATGCTCTTTGCAAATTTTTAAGTATATAATACAGTGTTACTATAGCCCCTATGCTGTACAGTGGATCTCTATGACTTACTCATCTTGCATAATTGAAACTTTGTAGACTACTAACTCTTCATTTTCCCCACTCCCAGTCCTTGGCAACCATCATTCTACTCTCTGCTTCTATGAGTTTGACTATTTTAGATTCCTCCTGTAAGTGGAATAATTAGTACATGCCCTTTGTGACTGGCTTATTTCACACAGCTTAATGTCCTCTCGGTTCAAACATGACCTCCTTTTTTAAGGTTGAATAACATTCCTGTGTGAGTGTGTGTGTATGTATAATGTGTTTTTATTCACCTAAAATTTTTTTCTGTTCAGAATTCACGCTTTGTAGCGTATATCTCTGTGAATCTTGACAAATTCATACAGTCATGTAACCACCAATATAATTAAATTCCATCACCCCCAAAATTCCTTTTCCCCATCGCCAGCCCTGTCACCAACTGACCTGTTTTCTGTCTTTATAATTTCGCCTTTTCCAGAATGTCATGTAAAAGGGACCATACAGACTTCTGAGCCTGCCTTCACGCTGAATGAGTTTAATGCCTTTGAGATTCGTACCTGGTGTTACCACATGGAGTCATCCTTTTACTTCCTGAGTACTGTTCTGTTGTATAAATATGCCACAGTGTGATTATGCACTTACCAGATGGAAGGACATTTGAGTAGTTTCTGATTTGGGGTGCTTGTGTATAAAGCCTCTATAAATGTTTGTGTACAGGACTTTCTGTGAACATAAGCTTTTATTTCTCCAGGAGTGGACTTTCTTAGTCATATGTTAAGTGTGTGTGTGTTCACCTTTGTCTGAAACTGTCAAAATGCTTTCTAAAGTGGAGCACCATTTGCATTCTTACTGGTAATGTGTGAGAGTTTCAGTCGCTCTACATCTTTGCCAGCACCTGGATTTTTCTATTTTAAAACTTTAGCCATTCTCACAGGTGTGCAGTGATGTCTCACTGTGGTTTAATTTGCATTTCCCTAATGACTAATGATGTTGAGCATCTCTTCATGTGCCATCCAGATATCGTCGAAGTGAAGTGTCTTTTAAAATATTTTGTCCATTTCTTTTAATTGGGTTGTTTACTTATTTTTGAGTTATAAAATGTTTTATATAGTCTGGAAGTGAGTGTTTTGTCAGATACATGATTAACATATATTTTCTTCCAGTGTGTGGCTTGACTGTTTACTTTTCTTAACAGTGTCTTCTATATAGCACAAGTTTTAAATTTTATTTGTTTAGTTTATCAAGTTTTTTCTTTTATAAATTGTGATTTTAGTGAATTAAGAAATTACAAAGATTTCCTCTTATGTTTTCTTCTAGAAGTTTTATAATTTTAGCTCTTAGTTGTAGGTCTATAATCCATTGTGAGCTAATTTTTGTGGAAGATGTGAGGTATAGGTTGATGTTCTTTTATTTTTCTGCATATGCAGAAAAAATGTTCTAACACTATTTGTTAAAAAGACAAGCCTTTTTCCATTCAATTGCCTCTATTGAAATTCAATTGATATGTATGTGTGGGTCTATTTATGGATTCTATGTTCTGTTCCATTGGTTTATCTTTACATCAATACCACAGTCTTTTTTTTTTTTTTTGTAGCTTTGTAATGTCTTGAACTCACATAATATGAGTTATCCAACTTTGCCCTTCTTTTGCAAAATCATTTTGCCTATTCAAGTTCCTTTGCCTCCATAGAAATTTTAGAATCTGCTTGTCAATTCCTACCAAAAAAATGTATTGTGGGACTGATTGGCATTACATTGAATCAATGATAAATTCAGGAAGAATTCATATCTTAACGATACTGTCTCCCAGTCCATGAATTTGATATATCTTTTGATTTATATAGATCTTATTTGATTTCTATCATCAATGTTTTTAGTTTCCAGGATACAAATCTTGTGTATATTTTGTTGGACTTATGTCTAAATAGTTCACATTTTTTTTGGCAATACTATAAATGGTACTTAAAAAATTTATTTCCAATTGCTTATTGCTAGTATACAGAATTACAATTTATTTTGTATGTTGGCCTTATGTCCTCAATCATGCTAAACACACTTATTAGTTTTAGGAGACATTTTTTGACATCTTGGGACTTTCTACATAGGCAATCATATCATCTATGAATAGAGACAGGCTTATTTCTTCCTTCCCAATATATATGCACTTTACTTCTTTTTCTTGCCTATCACTCTGCTAGGACCTCCAGTATGATGATGAATGGGAAAGGTGAAAGGAGACATCTTTGCCTTGTTCCTGATTTTAGGAGGAAAGCATTTAGTCTTTCACCACTAAGCATGATGTTAGCTGTAAGCTTTTCTTGTAGATTCCTTTTATCTTGTACTTACTCCCTTTTATTCCTAGTTTCTTTTGAATTATTGTCATTAATGAATATTGTTTTTTGTCAAACTATCTATTGAGATAGTTTTTATTATTTTATCTGTTGATATAGTGAATTATATCGTTAGATTTCAAATATACAACCCATCTTGCATTCCTGGAATAAACCTCATTTGGCCATGATGTAGTATTATTGTTATTTTAATATATTGTTAATTTCAATTTTCTAGTATTTTTGTTGAGCATTCTTGCAACTATGTTCATGAGAAATAATAAAAAGTACAACTATTCTTATCTGACGAACAGTCTGCCCTTAGCTCTCTGCTCTCTGAGAGCCAACCACCGTTCCTAAATGCAGGCTGTTTCCTGTGTCTGTTGCCATGTTAGGGTGGATGAAATCCCGGCATTGTTATGGGCTCATTAATCACCCAGAACCATTGCTCGTATGCTTAGGTTTTGAATAAACCCCAAAGACATTTGCACAGCCTGTCTGCAGTTTTGAATGTCAACCACCGAGTAATAGAAACTTGGTTCCTACACCAATGATCCATCTATATCTCATGACTAAAATTTTATTCAGCTGGAGCCAAGAAGACTGTCTTTTCCTCGTGAAAAAAAGCTAAAGTCACTTTTTTTGCAACTGGCAAATAACAAAAATCTTAATTTAGTCTGAAATCCTAACCTCACTAAGTTTTAGTGGCTTCTGATCTGGGCCAATAGAGCAGCCCTCAGCTTATAAAAGATTCATACTTAGAGTTCATCTTCCTTGGTTTCTGCCGTGATAACCAGTGTAAAGCAAATATCTCTAGATTTACTCCCCCCGCAAAAGCCACCAAGATCCTCTAAGACTTCTCCAAATGTTTTATCACATATTTCTGACAGACCCTCCTTAAAGAAAATCACCTGAATTTTGCTGCCATCATAGAATGACTTCTTAAATTTCTTAAAGGTGGAAATAAAATATATATGTATCAGATTGGAATTATGAAGTTATACATGTCTATTTCAACAGAAGAATCAAGTTAGTCGTAGTGTCTTTTGGAGGAAAGGCCTTCTTGAGTGAATACTGCTTGTATAACTTTTTCAGCATTGTACACCCAGCACACAGCCAGGCCTGAGCGCTGTGAGAATTTCCTAGGAACTTATACTTAATGACGTCCCCTTAGGGTGTCTGTAAAAACTGTTGCAGAACACATGCACTGAGCTGCTATAATCACACATGTAACGGTGTATAGGTTGCACACTGAGCAAGAACGTGAAAAGACCTAAAAAGATTTTTGAGAACTCAGTCTCTGCTTTCTATTAGTTTCCCCATATTTCAAATAATCAAAACCTGTTGCCAAATGTGAAATAAAATTGAACTGTTAACTTTCACTTACAAGAGAAGATACAAAGTACTTTGCTTATTAAACGTACCAAGTTACTCAAATGCCCCAGAACCACCATCTGCTATGTCTTCTCTGCTGACCACACACCAGGGTCCCGCCAGCCACAGAGCTAGGTGAGACACAGGACCTTCCAAATGGAAGCGATGCAAGGAAAATCTTAAATCTCATCAACTCCAAAGTCTCTTTTCTCTTTCAGAGTGAGGAGAAAATTCAGGTATAATAAAGCAGTGAGAATCTTCATAAGAGACTGCTGATTAAAAAAAAAAAAAAAAAAAAAAAAAAACAGGCGAGGAAAGATGATGAGTAGGAGGATTCTGGTCACTGAGATGTTTTCATCCCCTCTGTGTTGGGTCTGTGGCTGTAGAAGTTGACCTGGATGGGTCAGCAGGATGTAAGGTTTGTGTGACTCTTGCAGAAAGGTGTCCATAGCATCCAGAGCTTTTCTTGTTACGACCATTATTGTCCTTATTTAAGTGGACAATGGCCATTACTGTGGCTCTTCCCAAATATTCTATTCTCCTCTTTCCAAGCACTGAGTAGGACGGCAAATTCCTTGTGCTTCCAGCAGCAGTGATGTGCACCACCTCCAAGCAGAAGCACTGAATTTCCTGTGTGAGGCACTCCCTTTTCCTGCTTTGAAGGTCATGAAGGCAAGTGTTGCCATGGATCCTTGACCATCCCGGATTCTGGGTGACCACAGTGAGCGGAGCGTCTCCAACTCATCCTGTATGTGCAGCAAGAGCGAAGGATCCACATCTGTTGTGTTTCTCCTGCGATATGGAGGTTACTTATTAGCACAGCAGAGATTTGTCTTTGAGTTCCTTACAAATTCAGGTCAAAATACATGTGATGGGGTAATATTTTGGAAATGTTAAGGTTTTTTTCTTCCCCTTTTTCCCCCTCTATGTCATGGCTAGTGCTTCTGTGTTCGTTGTCTCGGGAGGGGGATGTGGTGGAGTGAAGAGCAGATATCCATTCATTTATTCAGGTATTAACTCATTTTGTAATTACTTATTGAGCTACCTGACTGACACAGATCTCAGTGCTGAAGATCAGCCCTGAATAACGGAGCCTATGCTCTCTCCTGGCTTTGCGTTTCCAGCGTCTCTGTTGGGAAATGGAGAGTGCAAGCATCAACAAGATAGTGGATGGCAGGAGCTTTGAGAAGAATGTGGCTGGTCTTCTCTTTTCCCTGGACAGTGGTCCTGCACCCCGCCTTCTGGCAAGGCAGCAAAGCCTGGGGAAGTTGGGAAGAATCTGAGGGGTGGGGGGTCTATGTGGTGGCTCCACAAGAGCCCTGCCCAAGTGGCTAGAACTTGGGGAGGGACCAGCAAACCCAGGCAGACAAGGCGAGTCTCATCAAGGTTCCCAAGCCAGGAGCAGAATTATCCCTGTGCCCCAGGGGGAGGGGTAGAAGTAACAGCTAAGCCCCTGGGTCTGCAAGAGGCCAGTCGACAGGACTTACAAGGATTGATAACCACAGACCCTATGATCAGAGGGAGATCTCAGCAGACACCTGTTGAGTGGACACCACTGAACTAACGTGGACCCGTCTCCTCCCACGTGCACGACGGCTTGGTTCAATGTACGCGCTATAGAACTTAGCACAACTGCAGAGAAGGGGAGGGGCATCCAATGAACGGAGATTCAGTTTTTGCCGCCTGGTGGGATCAGGGTAGCGAGGCTCAGAATCAAAGGTGCATTTTTGGTCACAGAGTGGCTGAGATTTATAACTACTAGGCACAAATAAGATTTCTTCCTGGAGACAGTCTGTACTTGAAACCCATGCTGAAGACCAGCAAAGCAAATTTAACATGGCTGCAAGTAAAAATAAGCCATCAAGGCTCAGTCTGTCACTGACCTGGAAGAAGACAGCACAGAGAGGTGCCTCAGCTGGTCAGCTCCACTGCAGGGGGAAGACACGGGCTTCTCCTTTGGCCCCGTGACCCCCCGCACTCCCCACCCCCGGTATTGTCTCCTCCTCTGTGGTCTCACCTCTTCTGCCCTTTGCTGAAATGAGTCTGGAAAGCCCAGACTGCCCCCAAGGTCAGCCCTAGATCCATCTCTCTTCTCACACCCTGCAAAGGATGGACTGTTTGAGTCCCCCCAGGATTTGTATGCTGAAGCTCTAATCCCAGTATGGTGGTGACAGGAGGTGGGGCCTTTGGGAGGAGATTAGTTCATGAAGGTGAAGCCCTTATAAGAAGAGACACCAGGGAGCTTGCCCTCTCCTTGCCATGTGAGGACACATCCAGAAGATCGCCATCTGCGAGGCAGGAAGGGAGCGCTCACCAAAACCCAAACATGCTGGCCTCCTGCTCTGGTACTTCCAACCTCCACAGATGTGAGAAATAAATGTCTGTTGTTTAGGCCACCCAGTCTATGTTATCTGTCACTGTGACTCAGACACTTTCTACTCTATTTTCAGCTTTGTGCTGAGAATGGTACGCTGTTGAGGAGAGCTGAGAGCAAAGCTCCCTGGGAAGGACAGTTAACTCAGAAATAACATCATGGAAAGACAGCATCCAGTCTCGTGATGTTTGCAAATTTCTGTGGAGTTGGCTCCTTTCTGTGATCTAATTCATTCCTGTTTCCAATCATTCTTTTAAAAATGTTCACAAATCAATTTTCCATGATCTCCATTATCTACATCCCCATTTTTCATGACTACTGATAACTCAGCAGCCAAGGACAGCACAGTTACAAAATACATTTAATTTTGTTTAGATTTAATTTTGTTCCAAGAATATGTTTTGATACCCTACAGATAAAAAAAAATTTAGAAAGCATGGGTCCATTTAAATTAACTTGTTGAGAGATATTCTCAGAAGAAATCTAGAATATTTTTATTTTTAAGTATTGCTGAAAATATTTTTGGCCTCTGAGTATATATGCGTTCTCCACTGAGCATTTACTTTGATGATCCTATCTAGATGAACCGTTTCATTCAATTTGATTCAATTTGATTTTATTCAGTTCAGCTCAATTCCATCATACTAATTGATATCAATTAGTATGATGGAATTGATGTAGGTGATTATTAGCACCTACATTTACATATAGCAATTTGCTAGGCATTCAGTCATGGTCCCTGAATTTGAAAATTCGTCATCTAATTGGGAAAGGGAACAACTCCAAGATTATTTGTAAGCCAAAGCATAGTAATCAGAAGAGGCTGGGGATGACAAAGATGAAGCAGTCATACCACACTTTCCTCCCATGTCCATGGCAGACATTGCTAATCATTGCTGCATTATCTCTGTGGCCAGTGGTGACCTCAAGATCTTTCTTGGTCAGTCACGATCAATTAATCCATATTGGTATGTTAACTGAGCCTCTTATCTATCCCTGGAATAAATTATATAAGTGCTCAGATGAATTCCAAATTGGAGAATTTCATTTGGGTTTGTGCCTGAAAGTTTTTTGCTTAAGAAAATAAAGCAGCTTGGGAATTATAAGGATTTGTTGTTCAAGAATGAATTAGAACAACATGAGTTTTTACTGAGTTTTTCCCAGTCAATTCACAGCATGAATTTATACAGTATTGCAAAGAAACATTTGAGAGACTAATCAGAGGGTTTTGAAATCTGAAATTGAGATTAAAATTTCAAAATCTGCAAACTGTATTGAGACCCAGAAGCACAAGTTTCCACCGTACTTTACCACTATTCAATTATGTGATCTTCGGGAATTCTCAACCCTTCGGTCATTTGAGCCTCATGACTGGGTTGGGAAGCGTAATGTTTTTACAGCAATTTTTTCAAAATAATCTGAATTCAGCATCCTAATATAAGTAACAGATACAAATGCAACATTCCTGGTTGAAGCTGAGGCTTGGAGCCTGGGCCCTGACCCCTGTTATCTGTCCTTCAGCCTCCACCTCAAACTTATGGAAGACCCTGAAATACCTGCAAAGAAAGTTAGCAATTTGAGGAACATATTTTGAAGACTCCTAGACAAGAGATTCTTTAGATAGTCTTCCAGCTCTACACATGTTAATGAGTGTAAATCAGCTAGATCTGATTCAATACAGTTGTGATGGCATTGATAAAAATAACAGACTCTGGAAATCATTTATATCAAGGGCAGATTTGAGCAGATGTAGCAGGCAGTCAGTCCTTTGTACTGTTTCGGGCCACTCATCACTCACAAGGTCCCGGTCTGGGAACTTCTGTGCAGCCCATCTGACTGTTTTCCTATTACTTTGCTCCCTCTACCATGTGGCAGTGTGAGATCACTTCTGTGTACATAAAATGAGAGAAATGAATAAACTTTTAGTGGACTCGGAGGCCAGGTTTTCAACTTCAGTCTATTTTTAGTATTTTGACATTTTCTCCTTGACACCAGTTCAATAACACATTAAAAGCCTTTCCAAAGGCTGTATTTATCATAAGTACAGACTCATTGGATCCTGCACGTCATTGAGACATCAAGGTCAGAATTAGAGCCTCTGAAACTTACGGTTTGGCTACCACTTCTTTGGTATAAGTATGAGTAAAAAAAGTTATAAATGAGAAGCAGAATCTTTGATCTCTACTGGTAGCAGAATAGGTGTTTGGTGATTTGGCTCTTGCATTCTGGGGTCTAGAGTTTCTTAGGCCCTGATGGCTCGGGGGTTATGGGGAGCCTTTACAGCTTAGTAACATCAGACCATTCATGGATTCAGTCCTGCTGGTTTTAGGTTGGAATCACACAAGGAAAAAAAGGCAAATTAAATCATTTAACACAATCCTGCTTTTTGATTGCTCACATGTAAATAACTAAAGAGAACCTGGAACATCTCTTCTTGGATAAACTTTCACAACAAATTTTCCAAGCTCTAAGGTTCTGAAGAACTGGATCTCTCACAGGGGACCCAGGACCTCACACAGACACTAGTGAGTAGCAAAAAGAACATAAAGAGAAATAAGCTTGGGCAACGTTCAACAGGGCTGGAAGCTGGTATCAGTCCTTGAGCTGGAGGTGATGGGCACAGATTTTTTCTTTTTTTTAATGGGAATTGTCTTTAAAAGGGGAAGATTGGAAGAGAATCAGATGTGTTAGGAAGTGGGGTTTGGAGCTGGAGACTGTATCAAACTGATTCTCACCTGCATTTTCTTCTTCTGGTTTCCTCACCCATCTGTTTACAGCTCTCCAGCGCGCTGGACCGAGCTTTCAGTGGGCGTGGCCTCCCGGCCGGGCTGCGCAGTCTCAGTTGTGCTCTTAGGAAATGCACCTTCCCGGGAGCCCACCTCAAACCTCTGAATTAGAATTTCTGAAGGTGGCTCCTAGAAATAAGTAGGTTTTTAAAGGAAAATCTTCAGCACTGCTTCCTCGGGGAAGCCTTCCCGGACTTTGCTGTAGCATGGGCTGCAGTGCTGACTGTACACTTATTTGCATGATTATGTGTTATTTTCTGTCTTCCCCACTCAACCAAAACTCTACAAGAGCAGAGACTGTGTCATTCTCACTCACCATTGAAAGTCAGGGCTTAGCACTGCACCAGGCACATCACAGCTACTGAATCTGTTGAATGAACAAATAAATGAATAGGTAAACAGGTGAATGAATGAATGGAGGGCTAGGGGAATGAATAGATGAGCCGCCGGGTTTTCGAAATGCTATGGCGGTGAAAGTCCCTTCACAGGTTAGCTTTTCTGATCTCTGCTAAAATCATACTCCTTATTACGGGATGTACGCTGTTATGATTATTAGGGGAAGGAGGAAAGAAAATTAAGAGTGGAATTTGCAAGATGGATAAAAATATAAACTACATAAACTTTTGTCAAAGTTTACTCCTCTGAGTAAGGATTACTTGGTCACATTTCCAGCTCAAAGGGGGGCAACTGATGTCATGAGGAGACTGATCTTGCCCAAGCTTCGAGCCAATCTCATTGTCTTTCTTACATTATCCTGGGTCTAAAGGAGACCCACTTTTGATTGTTTATTACTTACTGAATTCTGTCATGAACAATGTTCACATGCTGAAGCAGTCAGAAACTAAAAATACCATGTGATTTTACATGGTAGAGAGCCCCAAACTCAGTTGTCGATCAGAACTGGTTACTTTCCAACTGGCTCTCAGAACCAGGGTGAATGTATAAGATCTTGCAGGGTTTACACAGTTTTCAAATAACCTCATCAGAGGGCCCAGAAAATGGCAAAACAAGTTACTCCAGGACATGGGCTAACTCAACAGATGAGACTGAGACAGGAGGAACCGGTCTTGGTTCCGGTTTACGGCAGGTAAGGGGCCCATCCTTTTCAGAAGTCAGGAGAGGTGAGCGGTCCGGAGGCTGGAGAGTCAGGCCAGGCCTGCCGTCAGAAGTCAGAGCAAGCTCTTATAACTCACGTCGATAACCTAAGACAGGGTCCAGAATCCAGGATTACCAGGGCTCTGGCACAAACCTGTGTGCAGGAGTCCAGAGTTTTAGCCAGAGTTTCAATGATTATGATCCAGCTCAGAGGTCATCCCAAGTTCAGAGTCAACAAATACTGCACAGCACAGGTGCTGGGCACCTACACCTCACAGTTAATCCTCACCCTCAAGTTAGAAACTGGGTATTACCACCACTACCTATAGCTGAGATTGGGCAATAGTTCCAGGTAATAGATAAATAATAATAGATAAATTAATAGATAAATAAATAATAACATTTTTTGAATATTAATAACTTATTAACATGTATGAATTCACTTGAGTCTCAAAATTCAATAAATACTTACCAAATGCCCTCTCTACAACAGGGAATATGCTAGGTGTTAGGGATTTAAAGATAAATAAAACATTGTTATCACCCTCAGAGTCCAGAACAGTGGTTCTCAACTGGGGTAATTTTGCCTCCCGGGGGACATTTGTCTGACAACAGTTTTGGAGGTGGGGCAGATGCCAGCGGCATCATCCAGTAGGTAGAGGTCAGGGATGATGCTAAATATTCCACAAGACACAGGGCAGCCTCACAGCAAAACATTATCTGGCCCACAGTGGCAATAACACAGAGACTGGGAAACCCCGAGTGAGAAAGTGACATCCACACGTAAAGCTGTAAGTGCAATAAAGTGTGGGACTTCCCTGGCGGTCCAGTGGTTAAGACTCCGTGCTCCCAGTGCAGGGGGCGAGGTTTCGATCCCCGGTTGAGGAACTAAGATCCCGCATGTCACATGGCGTAGCCAAAAATCAAAAATAAATTTTAAAAAAAGTGTTAAGCACACGATGGCGTCAGGATTGTACAGGATGCAGTGGGGATTCGATGGACAATATGATCAATTCTACTGTGGGGGGGGGGCAGGGAAGTCTGCGAAGACTTTTTGGAAAAAGTGGGTCTTGAAAGATGAACAGGCGGTGCCCTGGCAGATAGATGGGTGGGCGGGTGCAGGTACAAGCCAAGACCAAGGGCGAGGAATGCTGTGACCTCCTAGATCTGGGAGACTGTCCAGCCCTTGGGGTTAGGTCCCATCCAGTTACAAAAACTACTTTCTGAGGTGTCCAGAAAAAAAAGATAATTGCACATCAGTTTTGCCCTCAAAGAGCTCATATTATATAAGACCAGTCATACCTCTAAATCAAAATAATTCCTCTTGTCAAGTTTTCGTTTTGACACAGAAGTGAGGAAACATAAATTAAGGACACTTACAATATCAACTCTGAAGTGTGTTCTAGCCATTTGCCATTGTTTGATTCACTTTGAAGTGTAAGGGCAAGCCCATGAAATTGATCTTCCCACTTGAGGGCTCAAAGTTTTCGTATGAGAAGTACACAAAAATTAAATAACTGCATAGTAAGCTTCCTTTACCAAGGAGGGCATAATGAGATCAAGAGCCTATAAAATATTTTTGGAATTTGCTAGAACTTACCAAGGGCTGTCACTTTGTTCATAACACTTTCTCACTTCAGTCCTATCCCATAGAATTATACCCCGCTTGGGCAAGCCAGCCCTCTTTGCTGGATATTCACCTACAGACAGAGGCTAGAGAGGTGCTTTATGGAAATGCTGCCTTGTATAGTCAGAACTCGAATGTTCCCCCATATACTAAAAATAAAAAACCACAGTAATGAGACATCAGGATAAAAGAGAAAGGTCAGTGTCTGAGAACGCAGGAGAAAATATACTAAGTAAATCCTTGAGCGGGAGGTGGGTTACATAAAACTCTGGCTGATGTGGCACAGACTTTCCTGAAACCCTGTTATTCGAACTCTCTTCTTATGGCATAGGATAGGGTTACAGGAACGTCATGTGCCGGGTAATTGATCGAACCATTAAAAATAACAGCATAAAAGTTGAGAGCTTTGATGGGCTTGATTCTTTTCAGAAGAAAGCTGGACTTGCAAAAGTGCTGATGTGCATCTTTGCACAGTTCTATAAAACTGTGGTGAGAAAGGGAAATTTATATTGGAACTCCTCCACCCGTCAGCTGAATTTCCATTGCGCTGTTCACTAGACTGCCTTGCTGGCTGCTGGCTGACTGGGACATGGGGAAGGAGCTCAAGTCCAAACGCACGAGGCTGCACCTCAGCCAACCACTGGGATATTTACCAGAGGAGGACATTTTCGCCAGGAAAGGTGAAGGCACGTGTGCGACATGGGGACGGAAAGGAAAGAAGGTCCTAAATCACTGATGAACTTTCCAGCAGCAGAGATGACAGATGGTTTTGTGAGCAGAGACAATCTCCTGCCTGGTCAGATAGTAGAGAAGAAAATAAATTTACCTAACGGCTTTCCTGTGTGTAAGAATGGCAACCCCAGGACTGCAGGAAACCTCAAAATATTTATAAAGCAGTGTTCCTAGGGCGCTCTCTGAAAAGAGAAAACACACTGCCTTGTGTTTTCTTGTCCACAGATGTGGTGACTGAGCAGTGCTGATTCCTGGAGCCTTGTCACGGCCACCAGATCAGGGGGCGCTTATGTAAAAGAGGTGGAAACAGCATCCCATGATTTGGAAAAATTGGGTTGTTATCTTTTAAATCATTGCTTATGTATCCCTCTTGCTTTCCTGGATTCTTCCTTCACTGAATAATTTGGCTTTTCTTCTCATACCCCATGTTCCAGGGGAAGGGGAGGGAGAGAGAGACTGTGTCACTGGAGGGGTCTGTCTGCTCTTGGGCAGATTCCTCCTTGCACGAAGGTGCCCTGGCAAGGGACACCTGTGGGCTGAAGGCTCCCAAGTCCCCCGCCAGGTCTGCCGAGCCCTGATCCCTGGCAAACTCACTGGGCAACCTTTTTCCCATTCATCCTCGTATGTGTGTAATCATCCACCTGGATGGGGCACCTTCTACTCATTCCCTCAAGGATGCCGTATGTGCTGGGGGCCTGTCTGCAGCCCCTATTCTCATTGAGTTCTTGTTCAGACCAGTCTACATACGTGTCCTCCCTCTTCCCCCTCTTGCCCTGCTCCTCATGCTGCAGGATCCTGGAGGCACCCCAGTTGCTAGACCTAGAATACAGAGATGGGCGGGGGCAGCCCACCTGTGAAGTTCCAGATGAATTGTTCCCGTTGGAATGGCCGAATAGGTCCTGGCTCACGGCTGGATGCTGTGCTGTTAGCTGCATGCCCTCCTGTGTGTTTGTGCGTGTGCACATGTGTCCATGTGGGCTCCGTGTGAGGGTGTAAGCCCTTGCCTCGTGAACACGGACAGTCGAGGCTTTTGTTACTGAGAACCATCCCAGAACTGGGAGGAATGGAAGAGGAACAGCCAGAGATAGACCAGGTTGCCCCGTGCTTGAAAGCAGACAGAGAGGTGGAATTCTGGGAATGCAACACCGGTTCAGCACAGGCGAGAGTGCTGTGTGTACATGGTCGGCCGCTGTGCCACGCAGAGGCCATGAGGGGACTGGGAAGCCGTCCCCTCGAGACCCTGACCTAGTTCGGAAAAACAGTGGCTTAGAGAGCGGGATAGACTGGATAGCTGCTGGAAAGGGTCCCGCAAGTAGACAAGAGGCACACTTTCTAACCCCACCTTTGCCCCTAAACAGCTGTGTGACTCCTGGAGTTGCTGGAAAGCCACTTCTGCTGAGAGCCTTTGGTGGTGCTATTACTGTGGCCTTGATATGTTTCAACATGTGGGTTGAACCACTTTTGCAAACACAGACATTCTGGAGCAAAAGCAGGACGGGGAGAAAAGGTGTGAGCTGAGCCCTGACATAGTGAACCTGGAGTGTTTCAGAAGGTCCCAGTATAGAGCAGCCCAAGGTAACCAGTTGCAAATGCAGAGGGAACAGGAAACCACACTGCTAGGGTCATAGATCTTCCAGGCGTTATGGAGATAAAGAGATTTTTCTAGGAGGCTAATGCAATCAAAAATCTACTCCAAACAACCTTTTGTGTTCCTTGTGATTATTTTAATGTTCCAGCCACTTACGCTTTTTTTTTTTTTTTAAGATTTAAAGGTAAAGCATTCTTCCAGAACCCTGCTCCATATCTATCTAGAACTGGCCTCTACAAATGTCCAGTCCTAGCTGCATCTTGTGGGGCAGGGAAGGAAGGTTGTCTTGGATATTATGAAACAACGGGATAACAGGAAGTGTTTTCCTGCTGGAATAACGTCCCTGCCCTCAGATGAAGACTTCCCTATGGTGCCAACCACTGTTTGATCTTTTCTTTTCCATCTGGATTTGAAATGAACGATCCAAATCAGTGGTATGAAAATCACGGTCTGCAAAGACTGAGTTGGAAGGTGGCCCGGTCCTTGTGCCTGATTAAAGCAAACAAATGTTATGAGCAGTTAAAACACCCTTAGAGACACTGTCTTTACATGTCTAACTTCTAACAGCAAAGGAACTGGAATGAGTTAGATTGGAGGTCTGGACATCATTGCCAGCAACACGATCAGTATTCTCAGAGAGCTGAGAGTCATTGCTTTTCTGTGTCTCCTGTCACTTCTCTCAACACAGATCCTCCTCATTTCCAGTTTCCTGGCCTCTTCCTTCCTTGATCTTCCTGATGGCAGACGGTTTATTCCCACTGGAAGGATCCTGGTCTCTCCAGTGAGGTTTGCTGAGTGGCTGTAACCTGACCCCTCTCTGGTTTGTCTCAGAGAGGAAACGTGCTACCTTCTTCAGTAGCAAGGCTGGTCTCGGGGGTCCTTACAAAAGCAAGAAACATTTTCAATCTTCCTCAGCATGAACAGGAGAGAACCTGAAGCAACTAGTTTTTACTATTCCTGCAGGGGTAAGGTTTCACTTCCTGTTTTTTCTATTTGGAAACAATCCTTACATATAAAGGAAATTGCCGACAGAGTTATGTCCCCTAACTTCATAATTATATGAAATTATATGATCCAATTTGTTCTGTTATGAGGTGTAACAGCAGTTCTACACAGAGTGGGTTTGATTCACGATTATAAGGTGAAAAAGATACATCCAGATTTGGTCCAAATGCTTTGGACCTATCTTTGAGGTTTTGTTTATTAGTTAATTTGCTTGTTGGGGGTTAAAAAATAATTTATTTTCCCGATTTTTGATCTTCTTTAAGTTCCACAGAAGAGGGAAATCACAATAAAATTGATAAACCTCTAGCCAACCTGATAAGAAAATATATGTATACATATACATAGTAATATTTGTCATATATATATATATATATATATATATATATATATATATATATATATATATACACACACACACACACAGAGAGAGCGAGAGAGAGAGAGGTGGTACAAATTACTTATATCAGGAATTAGAGAGGGTGGAATCATTATAGAACCTGGAAATATTAGGGGATGTTATAAATAACTTTATGCCAGTACATTTGACAACTTAGATGAAGTCAAAAAAGAAGCCTTTAAAGGTACAAATTACCAAAGCTCACTCACAAGGAAATAAATAACCTGAAAAACCTTATGCTTTTTAAATAAACCAAATTTTTAGTTCAAAACCACCAGACCCTGATTGCTTCACTGGTAAATTATATCAAACATTTAAGGAGGAAATAATACTAGCTCTTCACAAATTCTAGAAAATTATAGGGAAAAGAATACTTTTAAACTCATTCTAACATTCAGCTAACACTATGCTGGTAATAAAACCAGACAAGGGTATTACATGAAAAGAAATTTATAGACCAATATCCGTCATGAACATAAATGCAAAATTGTTTAACAAAACTTTAGCAAATCGAGTCTGGTAATATATAAACAATACATAAAACGAATCGTGGCCATTATGACCAAGTGTGTTTTATCCCAGGAGTGCAAAATTGATTTGACATTCAAAAATCTTTCTATTCATTTCACCATATAAACACACTTATAAAGAAAAACCATATGATAATCTGAATAAATGCAGAAAAATACATTCGAAAAAACTCTCACATCTACTCATGATAAAAACTCTCAATAAACTAGGGGGAAAAAAGAACTTTCTCAACTTGACAAAGGGCATCTAGGAAAGATGTACAGGTAATATCACACTTAATGGTGAAAAACTGGATGCTTTCTCCCTAAGATCAGGAACAAGACAATTACGTCCACTGAAATCACTTCCATTCAGCATTGTTCTAGCCAGTGTCATAAGGCAAGAAAAACAAATAAAAAGCATCCGGATTGGAAAGAAAAATGATCATGTATGTAGAAAATCAGATGAAATCTAGAAAAAAGCTACTAGACATAATAAGTGAGATTAGCAAGTCTGCAAAGATACAAATGAATGTATACAAGAGTCAACTGTATTTCTATATACTAGAAATGAACAATTGGAAATTGAAATTAATTTAAAAAATCATTTACAATTACACTCAAATATTACATATTTAAGGATAAATCTGACAAAAGATGTCCAAGACTTGTACACTAAAGACTACAAAGCACTGCTGAGAGAAATTTTTAAAGACCTGAATGAAGGAGAGATATACTGTGTTTATGGGTCAGAAGACTCAACATAATTAAAGATATCAATTCTCCCCAATTTGATCAATGTAATTTCAATGAAATCCCATCAGGGCTTTTTTCATAGAAGTTCACAAGCTGACTCTAAAATTCATACGGAAATTCAAAGGACATGAAATAACTAAAATTCTTTGAAAAAGAAGAACAAAGTTGAGTACTTACACTATCTAACTTCAAGACATTATAAAGAAATGATAATTAAGACTGTGGTATTGGTGGACATATAGAACAGTGGAATAGAGAATACATAATCCAGAAATAGACTCACACATATATGGACAACGGACTTTGAAAAAGCTGTAATGGCAGTTCAGTGGAGAAAGGACAGTCTTTTCTACAAATAGTGCTGGATCAATTGTATATCCTTATTGGGAAAAAGAAAAACTTCAATTTATGCTTCATGCCATATATAAGAATTAACTCAAATTGGATTCTAGACTTAATTGTAAAACCTAAAATGTATAAAACATCTAGAAGGAACACAGGGGACAAATATTTGTGACCCTGGGTTAGGCAATGATTTCTTATTTCCAACAAATGAAACCCAATACATAAAAGAACAAGTTGATAGCTTAGACTTCATCAAAACTTAAAACTTCAACAGACACTGCTAAGAAAAAACAGATAATCTGCCACATACTGAGAGAAAGTCTTTGCAAGCAAGTATACATTTGATATTGGACTTGTTTCCAAAATACATAAAGAATCCTTAAAACTCAAAAATAAGAAGACGAACAGCCCAATAAAAATAGACAAAAGAAAGACACTTCACCAAAGAAGATATAAGAATGGCAAATACGCACACGAAAGAGGTTCAACATCATTAATCATTAAGGAAATGAAAAATAAAACCATAAGATACAACTTACACATATATTAGATTGACAAAAATTTAAAAGACTAACCCTACCAAGTATAGGCAAATATATGGAGGATCTGGAATGTTCATCCACTGCTGGTAGGAATGTAAAATGTTATAACCTGTTCAGAAGTTGTCGTTAAACATATACCTACAACTTGACCCAGTAATTGCACTCCTAGACAATTACCCAGGAGAAATAAAAGCATATGTCCACACAAAGACTCGCACATAAAATGTTCACAGCAGCTTTATTTATAACAGCTCAAAACTGCAAACAACTCAAATGACAGAAAGCAGATAAGTAGTTGCCTGGGAAAGGAGAGTGGGTGGTGAGGAGGATTACAACGGGCCACGGGGACACTTTCAGGGTGATGGCTATTTTCATTATCTTAATCGCACCCATGTTTCATGGATTTATACATATGTTAAAACTTAATACATTATATTTAATATAATTAATGTAATATATTAATATAATTATAATTGTATTTAATATAATTAATACAATTAAGTTGATAGCATGTCAATTACACCCCAATTCAACTGTTTAAAAAATTGTATACTGTGCTGAAGCTTGAAGACTGGTACTGAGATGGTGCTCCAAATCTCCTAATTCTTTGCAAACATGTCAGAAAGAAAATAGCCCAAAGCATGAGTGAGATAATATTCACTGGACTATTCTGTGATTTTATAAATATTTGTCCGAATATTAGTCCAAGTCATTTCTAGTATTTCTATCACACAGGAGTTGCAGAGCAGAGCAGCGAATGTGCATTTTGCCCTATTCATGGAGTGAATGATTGGGCTGAGAGGTGAGTTAGGGAAGGTTGGTATCAGGGGTCAGAAGCCAAAGGTGAAGGTGCTCTTTTCAAAGCACATCTACTCAGTGCCTCACTTCAGCTACAGAGCGGGGCGTGCTATGAGGGTGCTGTGGACTAGAGTATTCCCAGCAGGAGCCCCCGCTCACTCCCATTTCAACATGGAACTTTCAGTGAAGTCAACACGAACCCAGTTGGATCTGGCCCGACTCCAGGGTAGCTGGGGGTTCCCTCCAATGGGTCTTTCCTCTGTGTCAACCAGGTGATTCATAAACAGAGCAGTACTTGTTACAAGTGAGCTAAGATTAGATAGAGATTAATAGCTTAAATCCTTTTCCGTTGGCAAAGAGATGGGTATGAGCACAGTCTAGAGTCCACCCAGTTTGCCCAGAACTTTCCTGGGTTCATCACTGAAGGTGTCTTGTTCCCAGAACTCCCTGGTGCCAGATGAGCTTGCATGTGGCTGGATCCAGGGCGCTCTGTTTTACAGGAACATCTCTGCTTCGGAAAAGCCCATGATGCATCCACATCCGTGAGGTGGGGAATGGGCACCAGATGAGAAAGATGTGGTTAGAGCTTAAACCGAGGCCCCCAGTGTAGACTCTTATTACTGTGAATGAAAAATATTGCCTGCCATATCAGTAAACACAGGATGTTGCAGCCATCAAGCCATCACATCACAGCTGCCCCAAAGGTGAGCCCTGGGGGAACTCAGGATGGAGGCAGGGTGCCCACCATCAAGCAGTCGGCTGCTGCAGCCACCCCTGATGGTGCACCTTGAGGAGACTCAGGGTGAAAAAGCACAGGATACTGGTCCCAGGTAGCTGAGGTGCATATCAAAGGAATGATTTCAATGAGCCCAGACTTTGCATCTTCCCAAACATAAAGTGCTAAATTGCTTAACTTGAGATATCTGTTTTTCTTTAATTAACAGCAATCTTTTGATGTTTGGCTACCTGGTCTTTGTTGCAAAAACTCCTGTTATCCTGGCTCCTCCCCGTCGCCTCTTCAGAGCAGTCCCTCAGAGTTATCTGAGATGCTGTGTCCTGGGCTGAAGTCCTCAGTTTGCCCATCAAATAAAACACAACTCTCAGCTTTTAGGTTGTGCTTTTTTTTTTCAGTCGACATTCCCCAAGGAAGAACGATGTTAAATAACAAAGAAATGGACTTCCCTGGTGGCGCGGTGGTTAAGAATCCGCCTGCCAATGCAGGGGACACGGGTTCGAGCCCTGGTCCGGGAAGATCCCACATGCCGCAACTAGGCCCGTGTGCCACAACTACTGAGCCTGCGCTCTAGAGCCCGCAAGCCACAACTACTGAGCCCATGTGACACAACTACTGAAGCCTGCGCGCCTAGAGCCCGTGCTCTGCAACAAGAGAAGCCACCACAATGAGAAGCCTGCGCACCGCAACGAAGAGTAGCCCCCGCTCACCACAACTAGAGAAAGGCCGCGTGCAGCAACGAAGACCCAACACAGCCAAAATATAAATAAATAAATTTATTTTAAAAAAATTAATAAATAACAAAGAAATAACAGCCAATGTGACAGTGAAAACAACTGTGGAAACCCCTTCAGCTGAGGATTCAGAAGGTAACAAAACCAAACTTTCCCCGGCCCTCCGTGGCCAATTCTTCTTCCTTCTTTTACTCCAAAAAGAGATAAAGACCTGGGGTTTCCCTCCCCAAGAGATTTACTCTCCCTGCCGCTGGCCTCGCAGGTCACCTGACACTTCATTTCAGGTGGTAGCTCCTGGGATGGTGACAGGGAAGCCATAGTTAATGATCCATAATTTAAAACCTTAACAGGGGTTATCGTTATCTCTTGCTCAGCATTGACCGTCATTCTCTCAGGAGCCTTCCCCGTAAGTTGGTGTTTTGGGGGAGCGAGCGGGCCCTCTTGGGGCAGGTGTCCCGGTGTGTGGGAGGGGCTCGTCTCTGGGCCTCACTGCTGGCTGGACCCCTCGGGAGCTCTGAGCCCTTGGGCAAGGTTCCCAGCCTCTGTGTGTCTGGGTTTCCTCCTCTAGAATGGAGATAATAAGAGCACCTGCCTCGTGGGTTGTTTCAAGAACCAGGTGAGCATCCGTGACATGCTCAGATGCATGCCTGGCTCACAGCGAGCCCACAGAAATGTTTGTTGAACACAACACGTAATTGTTATTTTTTTAATTGAAGTATAGTTGATTTACAACGTTGTGTTAATTACTGTTGTACAGCAAAGTGAGTCAGCTATAAATACATATACATTCTTTTTTTATGTATTTTTTCCATTACGGTTTATCACAGGATATTGAATATAGCTCTCTGTGCTATACAGGAGGACCTTGTTGTTTATCCACTCTATATGTAATAGTTCGCATCCCAAACTCCCAATCCTTCCCTCCCCAACCCCCTGTCCCCCTTGGCAACCACCAGTCTATTCTCTATGTCTGCACAACACGTAATTTTTTAGCAGCTGCCTAGAAGCAAACACACAGCAGAAGCTTCCTCTTCGTCCTAATGGCTCCGGTACCTCTCAGCTGCTGGTAATCCTCCAAAGCCTCACTGAGCTGATGTGTCTTATGGAAACTCATGATGTCTCGTGAAAACTGCCACCATGGCAATGAAGCCCAAAGCCTGCCAGCTTCAAGCAGGAATGGCATTTGGCTGTGTGGGCATGTGTTTCATTTCCAGAGAGAAGAGCCTCTAAACTCATCAAACACCCAACTTAATACAAAGTTCAGAACTTTCGATTCAGGGTGCGGCGCATTCCGTGGCAATGTTTACGAAGTTCTTAAACTTGAAGATGTGCTGAGGAAATGGCCAAATGCTGGAGCTGAAGGGAAACATCGCCATTCATTTTTATGACTGTTCATCTCACATTGTTTCTCCATTTCCTGCCATGCTGGGGACATTTTTTCCCATGACAGCAGCTCCCTCAGAGCAGTGATCAGGTGTGGAGAGGCAGCCAGGTGAACGTGGGAGGGATATTCTGAATTTTCCATATCTAGACATCACCTTGAAAAATGGTGAAACATTTCAGGGCATAAACTTGGAAAAGAAAAGCTTTTTGGTCAAGTAAATTAGGAAGATTTAAGTATTACGGGCCCTGCAATCTGCCCTGAAGGTGAGAAGGACAGACCTCTGCCTTTGGAGGGAGCCCCGTGGCTTCAGGGCTCCACTGCTGGGCCGTCAACTCCCTGCCAGCCTCTCCTGAAACTTGCTCTGGGTCCAGGGGAGAAGGTCAGACCTCTTCTGCCACTGGTCCCTTAAGACAGCTACAGTGGAGCAGATAAACCCCCTTCCTGCTAACTGCGGGACACATGACGTCTCTGCTCACACTAGGAAAACATGTTTCGGTAGGAGGTGAACCTCTAAAGGAACAGGCTTTCGCTGCTCCGACAGGGGATTGGTTAATGTAACCGCCCTTCTGCGGGCGCTGCTCTAAGCCAAGAAACACGTGTTCCAGTCTCAGCTTCCAACACAAACTTCCTTAGCTCTGTCTTCTCCCAGATGAGCATTCTTGCCTCTGCAGATGCAGGCCTCCCGGACCTGCGCCTTCCCCTCCAGCGAACTCACTCAGGATACAAAGGCCAGAAGCTTTCTGACTTGCCGGTGAAATCAGGGTTTGGTGTCCCTGCCACAGGGCTTGTGTCCACCTTTTTTCCCATAAAACACAGCCCACTTCCACGGCAGCCAGTCTCTCGGCCGCCTTTGCTGGGTTGGGGGCTTTCTCCTGGATCCATTCAGGTGCTTTGGACACCTTCTCACCAACTGGCGACCCTGACGTGCTGGGGGGCTCCTGAGACCTGGCAAAGGACAATTTACTGAAAAAGAGGAGACTCAGTGGAGACTGGATTTTCATTTTAAGATTACGATGTCAAATACATTGCTTCTCTTCTGTGCAGCAAAACAACTTAGAACTTGGCTTTTATTAGTAGTGTCCTAGAAGAAACATAGACCGGAATATGACTAATATTTTTAAACCTACCCTGATTCATCTCTTACCAAAAATATAACGCTAACAGAAAACAAAAAAGGCCACACCTTCACGTGAGAAATGAATTCTCTCTGTGACATGGGATTATCATTTAAGATGACAACGACATGGTACATGATATGTACAATGTTTACTTTTGGCTTTTCTCATTTAATCCTGATAATTTTTGTATAAAGTTGACAGAGCAGATAGGATTCTCTTTACTTTGTAAAGGGGAGTTGCCTGAAGCCACGTGATGATGTAATCTCAGCGCAAAAGAGGAATTTGGTTCCCCTCAGTCTGGTCCAGGATTGGATCCATGCGGGGTGAGACAGGCTTCTCTCAGCCCATCCCAGCTGGCATGACGGGATTCTTGACCTTCTTCCTCCTCCCCCCCGCTCCCCCCAGGGAAGGCAGCCTTTTAGCAAATGGTAGATCAGAGTTAAGCCTAGAGAAGTGGGCGGTGCCAGTACCAGTGAGGAGGTTTGTTTTTTCTGGTTCTCTGTACAGATGGTTGTGAACATCCGAGGCAGACACTCTTAATGTAATGGGGATGAGGACAGACGTCCCACTGCAGTGGAATTCAGTGGAGGATGGAGTAGAAAAGCAAGGAGGCAGCCACCCCAGAGAGAAGGGCAGGTTTCCAGGTGTTTGTCCGAGGAGGCCTGAAACCGACCCCAGGGCAGCAGTAAGGACAGTTTCCACTGCCCCCAGACGCTGCAGGAGACAAGCCTGAGCCTCTAGGCCCTGGTCACCGTGAGGCAAGACTGCAGTTTCCCCACTGGACCCTCCTCTTAGGGGGAGGAATTGCTTCCAATTGCCGATGGGAGGAAATTAAAACTTTATAAGCCTACTGCACTTAAACTAAGTCGGGGCCTCCAGTGGGTATCAAACATAGATAACACACATGTGGGCGGTAGACCTCACTCCATGGAATCAGTGTGATTCTCAGACGTGGATTTTCTCAAATGTTATAGACCAGGGGTTCCCGACCCCCGGGCCATGGACCGGTCCGGTACCAGTCCATGGCCTGTTAGGAACCGGGCCGCACAGCAGGAGGTGAAGCTTCATCTGTATTCACAGCCGCTCCCCGTCGCTCGCGTAACCACCTGAGCTCCGCCTCCTGTCAGATCAGCGGCTGCATCAGATTCTCAGAGGACCGGGAACCCTACTGTGAACTGCGCATGCGGGGGATCTAGGTTGCGCGCTTCCTATGAGAATCTAATGCCTGATGATCTGAGGCGGAGCTCAGGCAGTGATGCTAGTGCTGGGGAGCGTCTGCAAATACGTATCATTAGCAGAGAGGTCTGACTGCACAGAGACCATAATAGATCAACTGCTTGCAGACTCATATCAAAACCCTATCAGTGAGTGGCAAGTGACAATTAAGCTGAGCGGACTGGACATAAGCAACACACTTTGGGTGTCACTGTCTCCCGTCACCCCCGGATGGGACCACCTAGTTGCAGGAAAACAAGCTCAGGGCTCCCACTGATTCCGCATTATGGTGAGTTGTGTAATTATTTCATTCTATATTACAATGTAATAATAATAGAAATAAAGTGCACAATAAATGTATTGCGATTGAATCATCCTGAAACCATCCCCTGCCCCCGTCCGTGGAAACACTGTCTTCCGTGAAACTGGTCCCTAGTGCCAAAAAGGTTGGGGACTGCTGTTATAGACCACGATCAGTATGGCCCCCAAATAAGAAAAATTAAACTTTTAAGCATGTAATACAATTTTTAAATGACACTTTATATAAAAGTGTCTTTTTCTAGAAAGATCTCAACAATACTTCCAAATACTGAATTACAGACTACATTCTAGACAAGGTTGTTTTCTGGTTTAGTGCGTTAATGAAAAATAATCACGTTGCTGGAAGGGACCCTCATCTCCTCTTAACTTCTGACCTGCACAAGGATCACAGACAAACCCAGGGTTCTAACTGTGTCACTGGCCCCTGCAGCTTTTGAAAAGAGCCAGATTGACGCTGGATGGGAGAGCCGGACAGGGAAGAGAGGCCACGTTCCCTGCGGCAGCCGGCATCTGGAAGTCAGCGAGGTGAGGGGGGGCGGGGGGTTGCGGTGCTGGGTCTGAAAGCACAGCCAGTCAAACTGCAGAATCTTAGACCCTTGGTGATCGTCTGGGCCAGTGGTTCTCAAACATGTCTGCATCAACAGAATCTTCCCCGCAATGGAACCCTGATAGTTAAGTGACAAAGCCTGGGCTCCTTCCCAAACTCTGGCTTTAGGCACAATGAGACATGGTGGCTAAAAGCCTAGACTGGCGCTGGAGGGCCTGGTGCTGACTCCTTGGTACATCACTTACTGGCTGTGTGACTTTGGACAAGGTCCTTTACCTCTCTGAACCTCAGTTTTCCCACTGGTAAAATGGGGGTGATAATAACAGCACACTTACCTCGGAAGTTTGCTGTGAGGCCTGAATGAGTTAATGAACGTAAAGCACTAAAAACAGCACCAGGCATGGAATAAGCATCACCTAGGTGTTCACTATCGCTGTATATGAATCAGTTTCCTGCCTTGGAAGCTTGGTAATGATAACTTTTGATAAGGTGTTTCTCTGTCACCTTGTACACTGTGGCCTCTTTGACTCATTTCCAGATGATGTACGTAGAATTATTCATATTTTTATTTCACATTGTACAGGTTATCATCAGTGTTGCTCTCTAACAGACCACCCAAAACTTGGGAGCTCAAAACCACAGCCGTCTCACTGCCTGTGATCTTATGCTTCAGGAATTGGGCAGGACTTAGAAGAGATGGTTCATCTTTGCTCACATGGTGTCAGCTGGGTGGCTCAGTTCTCATCCACGTGGCCTCTCTCCTGCCCTGGGACCCTCACCATTCAGGGGTCCAGCCTGAGTTTCCAGCATGGCGGCTGGCTTCAAAGGAGGAAAGCTGGGCAGCCTCTTGATGTCCGGGCTCAGAGGCAGCATGTCACCACTTCTGTCTCATCCTGTTGGTCTATCAAGTCATTGAACAGCCTGGATTCAGGAAAGGGAAATTGATTCCACTTCTTGATGCGAAGGGCTGCACACAGACATGGGATGGTGTCCTGTTTACACCCATCAGCGGTGGTACCCATCCTGCAGACAATTTACCACGGTGCTCTTTTGCAATTTTGCAACACATTACAATTATTTATCATGCATGCCTTTCTTCTCTACGTGCATATGTGTTCCCTTCCCAATGACAGCACCATGGCGTGTTTATCCACGTAGCCTCAGAGCACAGCATACAGACTGACATGCTTAATATATGCTGAGTGAACTAGTGCAGGAGGAAACGGATGAATCTCGATTTTTACCTTAACTTGACAACAGTAACAAGAAGAGAGTATTCTTTAAAAATAAAAAACCTCAAAGCCATATTTGAGATTTTGAAAATGTCAGATTTTCTCTCCTTTGTAAAATTTTAATATTCAGTACATGTACTTCTCTCTCGGCCATTATGTGTTCAGGCTTTGGGCACTACAAATAGGAAAATAGCAGTTTTAAAAGGATTCTGTGAAAAACAAAAATGTATCTCACCCAAAACGCACACAAAAGAGGTTTAACTGGAGACCGTATGGGAATCAGGACTTTGGGGAAGTGATATTTAAGCGTTGAAAAAAGGTGAAGTGAGATAGGTATATGTGTGTTGGGGCGGGAAACTGAAATTTCAAAAAAGTGGACAATTTTTAAAGCAAAGCAAAGTTGAGCAATAAAAGCAAATCCCTATAACATCTCTAGGGAATCTGTACTTTAGCCTCAAGGCACATTCTTGCCTCAAATCTTAGTAAATAGATTTTTCTCTTCATAGAGAGCTCTAAAGCAGACCCTGGGTTGGCATTAGGAAGCTTTGTTTTCATCTTTGCATTCAAGCTAAACAACCTGCAGTCCTTGTGTAACCTGAACTCCCCAGGAAAGAAAGTCCAGGGGTCTGGACAAACAAAAAGTCCGCAGAGCCGCGGACTCAGCGAAGTGCGTGCACACGTCCCCACTCTGCTCCGACACAGGCCCCGGCCTCTCCCCACAGCTGAAAGCAAACAGGGTGTCCCGCTTTGTTTGGTGGCTGTGGATTCCTGCAGCTGTGTCTTCAGCCAGGGATTCAAAAAGCAAGGGAAGCAGTGGGGATGGCAGTGGGGTGGGAGGGGAAGAACAAACTTTTCACTTTAGAGTGAGCTTAGAGGGACTTCCCTGGCGGTCCAGTGGTTAAAGACTTCGCCTTCCAGGGCAGGGCGTGCGGGTTCAATCCCCGGTTGGGGAGCTAAGATCCCACATGCCTTGTGGCCAAAAAACCAAAACATAAAAGCAGAAGCAATATTGTAACAAACTCAATAAAGACTTTAAAAATGGTCCACATTAGAGTGTGCTTAGAACAAGACAAATCCCTAAACTTGCGGCCGCAGTTTAACCAACACCAGCCACGTGGAAACTTGGGAGCAGCCTGAAGCCAGGATCATTTGTCAAGCATACTAGGCTTCAAACAGGAATCTCAATAGTCACTAATAAAACCTTGCTCACTTTGGGAGAGACGTGCTTCATTTTAACGCTTTTGCTCCCTGGTTTGGGGGGTTATTCGTTCTTGTGAGCTGTGCCTTTGGGACTGGCAAACTCCAAACTAGCCATGTTGATCCCTGGTCATGTGGCACAAAGACACTGCAGGCTGGGAGGCTTGGAGGGGTGCTTCTTGGATACTTGTGGGGAGCGGTGGCTGAAACCTGGAAGGAGAGCGGTGAGGACACTAGCTTTGGGGTCTGGCACTGACTCGGAATCAAACCCAGCGGCTGCCACTTACCAGCCTTCCAGCCTTCGAGGCTTTATCTTCTCTGAGCTTCTTATCTGTAGAAAAGAAGTAATCATACTTCCTCACAGGGTTGCGGGGAGGACTATACTCTTCAGCGTCACTCCAGGGCTTCATAAATAAGAGCTCTTATGAGTAACTTAAGAATGTGTGAACCAAAGCCATATACGTTCCTATTACTTGTGGAACTTTCCCAGGATTAGAAGTTCATTCACATGAATCTCCATTTTATGATGATACTGAATGAAGGAACCATGTTAGACAAGAAGAACATTCAGTTCGTGGCCTTAGACCTCATGGGAATCAGACTGGCAGCTATCAAATGCCAAATCATTTTTTTCTCACCCACTAAATGGAAACTTCTTAGAAGAAAGGTCTCTACTCCCTGGGTGATTGTATTCATGCAGAAGAACAATCTCAACATAAATTTCATTTTAAAAGACATTGGGACTTCCCTGGTGGTGCAGTGGTTAAGAATCCACCTTCTAATGCAGGGAATGTGGGTTCAATCCCTGGTCCAGGAAGATCCCACATGCCGCGGAACAACTAAGCCTGTGCGCCGCAACTACTGAGCCTGCATTCTAGAGCCCGTGAGCCACAACTACTGAGCCGGCATGCCACAGCTACTGAAGTCCCCGTGCCTAGAGCCCGTGCTCCATAAGAGGAGCCACCGCAATGAGAAGCCCGTGCACCGCAACGAAGAGTAGCCCCCGCTGGCTGCAACTAGAGAAAGCCCGCGTGCAGCAACGAAGACCCAATGCAGCCAAAAATAAATAAATAAAAAATAAATTTATTAAAAATAAATAAATAAAAGACATTAACACCCCCTGCACAAGTGTTTTCTTGGGAATGAGCTCTCAGAGCTTCAGCAGAGTGAGTCCAAAAGTTCCCAGAGAAGTAATTGAAGAGGAACTCACTGAAAGCCTTCCAATTTGACATATCTTTATCCATAATTTCCAAGAGTGTGAACTATCTATAATTCCTCCTGTATAGGACAATCAACAATAATTGCATTTAATAAGAAAAAAACGTATTTTTAAGTTAATTGATAGAAAAACCAGTGTTGACAATCTTAAGAGTGATCTTACAGAAAAAGGAGATGAATTTTTAGCTCTTCGTTTTGGTTGATTCAATGACACTTTGCCAGTTGAGGGGGGACTCAGACCTATTTGGAAGCCATTAGGTTGAAACTATCTGGAAGAGCTGAGCAGACCAGCCAGGGCCTCCCTGGATGAGCTAGTCCACAGAAGGCATTGTGTCCAGGAGAGGCTGATAGATCAGGGGTAGAGATGCCAGCCTGGCTGACCAGAGGGGCAGAAACCAAAGGACAGTAAGTCTTCCAAAAATAAGAAGGCCAGGGAGAAGAGCTGCCTTTAGAGAGATCCCTAAGTGGGATCAGATTTATTCTGAAGCCTTTTATCCAAGGTTTAGATCAGGCTCAATCATCCTTGTAAGGATGACTCTTTTAAAGGGCTGAAGTCAGACAAGGCAATCCTGGGTCTCTCAAGATGAGTGAGTGCTCATTATCAGAACTTTAATTTCTGTGCATGAAGAGAGAACTACTAAAACCCACAGAGGACCTGCCCAGATACCTGGGCTTCCTTCTCCCCAGAGAGTTTGGATTCCAGGCTTGAAGAAGTTCAAGTGTGTTACAAGTTGTCTATCACCTCTGCATACAGGAATCCTCATCCTTGACTCAGTCCACACTAAGACAAGAGTAGGAATCCAAGGCCTTCCAGACCCACTCCATCAGGGAGGCAAGGCCTGGTTTGGCTTGATGTTTCTAGCAGGAGAATCAGGCAATTAAACCAAACCTTGGCCCTTTCTACCTACTGGTACAACCAGATTCTATACTCCAGAATGAAGCTGACCTCAAGTTCTTCATTTTGGTTTACCTAATTTGGGAATGAATGCACTGATGGAGAGTAAAAACCAGGGACAACTTACTTAAGGTGTTAGAGGAAAAAGTGAAATATAGATGGATCCACAAAAAGTGAATTAATAGAAAAAGACTAATTTTCTGAAGAACCACAAGAATCCCAAGGAACTCTTCTGCTGTTATTGGAGAATAGGGTCAAAATAACTCAAAATTTCTGCTAATGTTTCTTGGTAGTCTGATGGGAATTACATTACAAACGGCAGGGCGGGCTCAGAGATCTGAAAAATGAAACCTGACAAGCAGGAAGTCATGTGCTTCCAGGGAACCTTGACTCCCAGGAAGTGCTTAAGGCGAGCTGTTGCTTGATGAAAAATATGGAATGAGGCCTCTTATTTCAGCCAAAGGCAGCCACATACTCAAAGAGTCAAAGTCAACCATAGGGGCTCATGTTTCATAAAGAAAACCAGTCCTCTGTCAGGCTCAAGAGAACCTACATCCTTCGTCTGAAGTAGAGGCTTCCCAGGATGAACTTTGGGAGGAAGAAAGGAAGAGGAGGAAGAAGACGAGCAAACCAAAAGTTCTTTTTTCTCTGATATAGAGTGGAATTCCTAATTTTAATAACCCACTCACCAGCCAGGTGACAGAAGATAGGAGCTGATGTCCCCCAGTTTCGACCAAAGGGGCGATTTTGTCTATGTTTGCAAGAATGTGAGAAGTTCATTCAAGCCCTTGCTTCTAAATATATCACCTTCTATTCTCTTTCAGTTTTTGGCAAAAGATACTCAAGAAGTTTCAGCCTTATCCAAGAAGTCTTTGGGACTTGGGAAAATATGCTGAGAAATAGAAGATGTCATGCAAAACTACAGATTCAGCTCAATTCACAAAATAATTATTTCCATTCTCCTTTGTTACTTCCTATTGTGGGCCCTAAGTATTTCACATGGAAAACAATGATTAATTTCTAATAACACAAGGATATATTTAGAAGTTAGATGTATCTTTAAAAATAGTCTTGTTGAGTTTTACATTTGTGTGCATTTCTAAATATATATTACACATCGATTAAAAATAAAGTTAACAATAAAGTATTGCTTTCCAAAGATCATCAACCAATCATTGTGTATACACTCACACATATGTGTTTGTATGTAACTTTACAGTATTAGTCTGTATTAGAAAATTAATTCCAGAATATACAGGCTTACTTTTGTAAAAAATAAATTTATTTATTTATTTATTGGCTGCGTTTGGCCTTCATTGCTGCGTGCGGGCTTTCTCTAGTTGCGGCGAGCAGGGGCTACTCTTCGTTGTGGTACGTGGGTTTCTTATTGCGGTGGCTTCTCTGTTGTGGGCTCTAGGTGCACAGCCTTCAGTAGTTGTGGCACGTGGGCTTCAGTAGTTGTGGTGCATGGCTTCAGTAGTTGTGGTGTGTGGGCTTCAGTAGTTGTGACTCGCAGGCTGTAGAGCACAGACTCAGTAGTTGTGGCGCATGGGCTTAGTTGTTCCGCGGCATGTGGGATCTTCCCAGACTAGAGATCGAACCCATGTTCCCTGCATTGGTAGGCAGATTCTTAACCACTGCACCACGATGGAAGTCCCTACAAGCTTACTTTTTTTTTTTTTTTTTCAGTTTGGGCTGCTATAACAAAAATACCATAGAGTGGGTGGCTTAAATAAACATTTATTTCTCACAATTCTGGAGACAAGGAAGTCCAAGATCAAGATGGTGACAGATTTGGTGTCTAGTAAGCCCTGCTTCTTCACCAGACATCACAGGCTATCTTTTCACTGTGTCCTCACGTGGAAGAAGGGGTGAAAGTGTTCTCTGGATTAGCACCTTCTATAATGGTGCTAATCCCATTCGTGAGGGCTCCACACTCATGACCTAATCCCTTCCAAAGGCCTCATCTCCAAATTCCATCACATTGGGGGGTTAGGATTTCAACATAGAAATCTGGGGGAACACAAACCTGAAACTCTGATATTAAGAAAATTAAGATATACTTTGTTTCTTGCAGATAAAAAGTGTTTGGGCTATATTTATAAATATAATGATTGGTTGAAAATAAGGTTTATTTCTTCTTGTTATCTTGTAATTCTCTTTGTCATAGGTTTAAAAATTCCTTCCACATAATTATATAATTAATT
The DNA here is from genome assembly GCF_028564815.1 of Eubalaena glacialis. Taxonomy (NCBI): domain Eukaryota; kingdom Metazoa; phylum Chordata; class Mammalia; order Artiodactyla; family Balaenidae; genus Eubalaena; species Eubalaena glacialis. Next base: position 8,387,066 of record NC_083727.1, on the reverse strand, counting down.
GTAACTTTACACTATACCTTCAAAATCACAGTTCTGATGCGAACATTTCAAGTTTAAAAAACCTCCTTGGAATTCCACTTCCACCTCTAGGTAAAAAGCTGCAAGAGTATTGGCCCACTATAATAATAAGAAAAATGCAGAAAAAAAAATAATATCACAGCATTTCTTGACCTATCAGAGAACTGACCTCACAGGGCAATTAAGTAACACAAAATCCAGGAGGAATGGGCTTCCCCAGGAAAGTCAGGATGCACAGACTAGCTCACCTAAGAACATGGGAGGAAAGGAAGTTGCCACATAGGTGAGTAAGAAGAAATGAGCTAGTTTTTTAAAGAATTTCTAAAAGCCAACAGTAAGCGAACATGACTGTATAGGATGCATGGAAGTCTCAGACATCAGGGGAGTTTGCTCTGACTCCCAGGATTTTGTCCATGAACTTCTACTGGGGGCTCACAAGGAAGCTCAGGGGCAGGGTAGGAGACAGAGAGCCCCCCGTTGTGGTGCAGATGTTGGGAAGTAGAGCAACTGCCACTATGAAAAAGGCTTGAAGCCTTGCCCCTTGCCTGGGGATCTTTTCTCACAGAACAAACGTCTTGAGCTTCTCAGAGAAGGAAATCAAACCTTGTCATCCCCGGGACACAGGTGAAGATTCATTGTTGCTGTGGGAAAGAGAACCAAAACCAAAACCAAACAAACCCCTTTATCCATAGGGAAGGGGAGGAAAGAGTCCAGGGCCCAGGATCCTATACCAATATAATTAGAGACATCCTACTTCAGGTTGGGGGTCAGTGGACACTCCTCTGATCAATATCTGCCCCAGATACAAGGCAAAGTTTGGCTGCTCAGGCAGGTGGAAGAGGAATAGGAACACTGAGAAAGTCTCACCACAAGGTCCAGAAACAGTATCTTTCTAAGGCTGAGGCTGGTCAAGGCAACAGAGAGCACTGCCTGCCTCCACCAGTGTAGCAAGCCCAGAATAACAAGCAAGAGCAGTCAACCTCTGGGGATGGTGTAAGAGATAGAGAGACCCTCTGTGAATCAAGTACGCAGGGATGGCTTTTAAAGCAGATGACGAAGCACAAACACTGAGAAAAACCATACAGGACCTAAGCATTGGACCGTAAACACAAGGCATCATTAGAGAAATTTGAACCCTGTGGTGCTCTGAATGCATCAACAACAACAACAACAAAAATCCAAGCCCAGCTCAACCCCTGACTAGATTGACTCACGTGGGAATGACCTTACAGAAGAAAAAGTACACACATTTCCAGACAAATATTTACTTTAGTCTTTACCATTCTGCAGAAAATGTCCAGCATTTAATTAAAAATTGCAAGACACAAAAGAGGGAAAAGTAAACTAACCTGTCATCAGGAGATAAAGCAATTAATCAACAGAACCAGACTCAGATGGCCCAAAACTGGAACAATTAGAAATAAAGTTTAAAATAAGTATGATTATTGAGTTAAAGGATCTAGTGGGAAAGGCGGGATGTTTCAGTAGAGAGATGGAAACTATAAGAGTCAAACAGAAATGCAAGAAATAATAAGAATAAAATGGTGTCAGAGAGAAAGAATTCCTCTGATGGACTCATTGGCTAGACCCAACTGAGGAAGGAATCAGCAAACCTAAAGAGAAGTCTTTGGGTATTGGGGGAGAGAGAGAGAGAGGAAACAGACTAACAAAGTTTTGCAGAACAATATAGCTCATTGGAGTTCCAGATAGAAAAGATATAGATAAAGGAATAGAAGAAATATTTTTAAAGATATGGCTAAGAATTTTAAAAAAAGAATTACAGATATTAAGCCACAGATTCAAGAAGCTCAGAGAATCCCAAGATAAATAATAAGAAATAAAAAAGTAAAAAACAAAATAAAAATAAATACACCTAGACATTTATATTCAAGCTTCGAGAAACTAATGTTAAAGAAAAAACTTGAAATAGATACATGTATTGATATATGTATAACTGAATCACTTTGCTGTACACCTGAAACTATCACATTGTTAATCAACTATATTCCAAGATAAAATAAAAAGTTAAGAAAAATCTTTGAGGGCAACCAGAGAAAAAAGACATACTACATACAAAGGAATATACCAAAAATAAGAATTAGAGCTGACTTATCTTCAGAAACTATGCAAGCCTGAAGACAATAAACTAATGTCTTTAAGGTACTGAAAGAAAATATCAAAACAGGGTTCTCTACCCAGAGACTGTATCTTTCAAAAATGAAGGTGAAATAAAGGCTTTTCAGCAAAGAAAAGCTGAATTCATTTCCAATAGACCTGCCCTACAATAAATATTAAGGAAAGTTCTTCAGGCAAAAGGAATATGATAGTAGACAGAAACTTAGATCTACACAAAGAAAAAACCCTGGACGTAGTAAAAAAAAATAAGTAAATATAAAATATATTTTTTATTGTTAATCACTTTAAAAGACAGTTGATTTCCTAAAGCAAAAATAGTAACAATGTATTGCTGGGTTTATGCCATACATAAAGTAAATATTTAACAGCTGTACTAAATATGAAACAGAAGGATTAGAAATATATTGTTGCAGGGATCTTACAATATACGTGGAATGGTAAAATATTATTTGAAGGTACATTATGATAAATTAAAGACATATATTGTAAATCCTAGGGCAACCACTAAAGAAAAATTTGGGAAAGAAAGCATTATTAATAAGCATTAACTATAAAGGAGCATGAGGAAAATTTTTGAGGTGATATATTCACTTGTCACAGCAATTATAAAATCTCATAGAACTGTACATCTAAAATGGGTGAATTTTAATGTATGCAAAACATACTTCAATAACTCTGACCCCTCCCCCCAAAAAAGAACGAAAAATAATTTCCCAAGATTATTCCACTGCTCCTTCCTTTCCCCTCCCTTCTTTGCTAAAAAATTTAGCTGTAGATCCATTTCGGTGGACTTTGCAAGGTGGGCATGCATGCTTCGTGCAGAGGAGCCACTGTGCGGCCAAGGGGAGTGTCAGAGTCTGTGAAGAGTACAGGGGCATCCACCCCCACCACCACGTTGTGGCCTTTTGTGAGATGCCATGGCTCCAGCTGGATAAGGAGGACGTCACCATGTGGGAGGTGCCTGGGTAGGAAGTCAGAGCCCAAACAGAGTGAAGAGGGCATCCACACAAGTCGGGCGTCAGATCCCGAGGGGTAAGTAAAGCTTTCACAGGTGGTGGTGGTCCAGCGTGGGATGTCACAGGCTGAGCAGGGTGAAGAGTTGTCCATTTGAGAGAAGGACCCAGCGTAGGTGTTGGAAGCGCGCATACAAGTTGGGAGTAACCCAGCATGGGGATTAGGATACAGAGCAGGGCAAGGAAGTTGTCCACATGGGGTGTGGGATGGCCCACTATGTTGGTGGTCTGGAATGAAAGCCTGAAGAAGGTGAGGAGTACGTCCAAGCAGAGTATGGTCCAGCATGGGATGGTGGCATACAAGTGGGTTAAAGATGGTGCCCGTCCAGGGGATGCAGCCTGTCACCGAGTGTCAGAGTCCAGAGGAATAAATGCTCCCATGGCGTGGGATGTTAGAGCCCAAACAGTAAGGAGGTTTCCTCCTCTGTCAAGTTGGAACAGATGGTTTCAACTGAAGCTTTCCTCAGGAAAATGACTTACTGAAAATTTGAGTACAGTTAGAATTGTTAAATTCAGCCAGGTGGGCTGGGTTGAAACAGAATGCTTGTTCCACCTCCATTCAGCAGCACTGGGGAGAATGCAGATTCTTGCAAAATATAGGGGAGCTTCTGGCAGACCCAGGAGAGCAGACCTGTCACCACTTGGATTCCCCCAGCAGATTCAGGGCTACCGGTATTAGTGGGGCTAAGTGCACCAGGCCAGATAGAGCTAAGGATGCAGGACCACCAGGGATTCCAACAATAAAGACAGCGAGCTTTATGAGACTGGGAAACAGGAAATTCCTGAGGAAATGATAGAAACTAACTTCTCTTTGAATCCATCTCCACCTGTTGAGATCCTTCCTATCTTTCCAACCTTTCCCATAATTATCACTTTTCCTTTGAAATCATTTTCCCAAGATTCCACACAGAGGCAAACTCCTCCTTCCATACATTCCCATAGCATTTTTTAAAGCTTTTCATCCTGGAAATTATGAAACATACTTAAAAAGTAGAGAGAATTGCATCATGAACACCTTTTGCCACATACCCATCACCCAGCTTCAACAATTACTAATACATGGCCCTCAAGACATTTCACTTGTGTTCCTTTTTTGACAATTATAGTCTGAACTTTGTTTGAATTATTTCCGTGCGAGCCTCACGCCACCATATCCCTTCCCTTCCCTCACAAATACATGCAGACCTCATTTAATTGCACTTCACTTTATTGTGCTCTGCAGAGTTTGTGTTGTGGATTTTACAAATTGAAGGTTTGTGGTAACCCAGTGTTGTCAGATGATGGCTAGCATTTTATAGCAATAAAGTATTGTTTAATTAAGGCGTGTCCATTGCTTTTTTAGACATAATGCTATTGCACACTTAATAGATTACAATAGAGTGTAAACATAACTTTTATATGCACTGGGAAACCAAAAAATTCATGCAACTCGCCATGGTTGCAGTGGTCTGGAACTGAACCCGCAAGATCTCCGAGGTATTCTTGTGTAAGATTCTGCAGGATAGGCAGGACCTGTGTCATATCATCAGTGTAATTCCCACTGTATTCAGCAAGTTCTTGGCACATAGCTGCTTAATTGAATTGAATTAACAAGCACTCAGTACTTCTGTTTGAGTTTTCTTTCTCTAAATACCAGAGGCAGATTTCTTCCCCAAGACCTGCATAATCTTTTAAATTTGGAAATACGAAACGTCTGTAGAGATAACAAAGTCCAGAGAATCATGCCTCCACAGGTGATAGATTTCTTGCAGCAGGTTACTTAACTTCCATGAATCTCAGTTCTATCATCTATAAAATGGTAAAAAATAATATCTACTGTACATTTTGCTGGCAGTTTTTTGAGATTTTATGTATGTCTTTATCAAATACAATGGCTGTGAAATAATTTGTAGTTGTAGAACAGCTAGACTTAAGAAAGAGAGTATCGTTCTTTTAAAGCTTTTAGTCAAAAGATGACCATTCCTAGGAATACTCCCAAAAGTCTTGGGCACCAAAAAACCCACTTCTCCAGTGCAAACTGATCCAGATTTGGGGGGTCCATTTGAGTGAGAGAAATGTCTACCAGACATTTTTCTCAACTTGGACTCTGCAGAACATAGGATAATAGCATTGGCCAAAATCATTTTTGAGATAAAAGACAACTGCCACTCTATTCATCATTCAGTTGCAAAATGTTATTTCCCAGGATTATACTAATTAGAATAAAGTGGTAACTATATCCACCACTTCTTGCTAAATCACTCAAAATGCATTAACCTTAAGGGGTCCACATATATGGCAAGCCATATTTATGTATTCTCGTTTACTGGTCTACTTTGTCTAGGGTATATAGGCTTTGGGTCTGACAGATAAAGCCTGAAATACTTCTTATTAACCACAAAATCTCTGTGTTGAGGTTTTAGCAAACAGTACAGCTACAGGAGCAAACTAGTGAGGCCATCAGTAATGATTAGCTGCAAATTTTATTTGGTTTCCAATCCAATTTATATGAACCAGATCTTCAAAGCTTATTTAACTATAGAAGATCTATACCTCATGTCAAAGGTGCACACGTGTCTCATAATGGTTCATGGTGATAAGAGGAGAAAGAGAGGCTTAGGCAAAGAATGAGTACAGAAGGTATGGATTAGAAGGATCTTTTTTTTTTAATTTCAAGGATCCTTCACCATTTATTAGGTTCATGTGAATTCATTGCAGCATAAGAGGGCTCATAATCAATAATCCTTCACAATTTGGGAAAGCAGAAAGAGAGATTTTTTTTTCTTCTTAAGACCTAGTTGGCAAAACACAGACCCCAGTTAGCTACGCGTGGTGATCCGTGGAGCTCTTCCTCCTGCCTGCAGGATTACAGGAACAAGAGAGATAGAGAAGGGTGCTTGTTATGTGTCTATTACGGCTCAAAGCATAGCTCCTGATGGAGCCTGTGGCCTGGTTCTTCCTAAGCATCACAACAGAACCACTCAGATAAGATGACTCCCCATCCCAGCTCCCATTGTTACCCAACAGAACGTGGGCCAACAGAACAGAGAACGTGTGCATGAGGAGGGACAAGGACATGGCAGAGGAGTGAGACACTGTGGTCCCTGTCCCAGGAAAGGGGAAAGGTGGTCCTTCATACGTTCCCTCTCTGGGTCTCCATTTCATTTCTTGCCTCTTTCCCCTCCACATCCACGGGTCTCCTTCTTGCACAGAGGTTGAATCCATAGAATAGACTCAAGCATCACAGGCAACTCAGCCCGCCCCTTCACTCTGGTCTCCAACGGATACTTTTGCCATTGTCACCTTTCCTTGCTGCATCCTGATTAAAGCATCTGCACACCACTCCCCTCCCCCACTCCCCAGGTCATGCAGGTGACACTAGACTCCTGCAGGTGTGTTGCTGCGGGTGTGCTGCTCCCCGCCCCCTGGCATCTCTGCACCACTCTCGGGGGAACAGGGCATGTTTGCATCCTCTCCATGGTGGGGTGCCTGGGAGACTTGGAAGGGGGTTGCCTCACTACTCCACACAGCTATTCCTTTTCTACCAAAGCAACTGCCTGTTGAACAGGGGTCTTTCCATAAGGCCTGCTGCCTCTGCAACGTTCAGAGACAAAGCCAGAGCCCCAGCTTCAGGTCCTCCCTGCAACCTTCCTGAGAGCTCCTTCATTCTCCCACCATCAGGGGTTTGACCCGAAGCAGAGTAGAACTCTCTCCTCAGGAACTCACCAGCATCTAAGCTCAAACCAAGTCACATCTGGTGCTTTTATTCCAATCGCTGGCAGAGATTCTTACCTCCTATGGTGTGGGGAAACAGTCCTTACGTCATCACATCAGTGCTCTTCCCCACTCCACTTACGTAGATCGTGTGCCCTAAGTTCCATAGATCTTTTTCTTTCTTAGAGTCAAAGTCAAGCTTATGAACCCCAAAAGAAAACTCTCCCCCAAATCGCAAGATCTTTAATTCAAAGGCCTGGCTTTCAATACTCTTGTCTCTGCTATAGAAACTCAGCCAAGAATTTGACGCTACTCTTAGCTAATCATCCCTTCCCCTGAGGTTTCTGTATAAAATGCCATCGACACCATCAGTGGTGGGGAAAGTAATGGGAACAAAGAATCATAGTGGAAAGAATCTCAGGTAATACCTCAAGTGTGCTCATTTCCAAATTACTTTTGCCCATTTCAGCACTAATCCAAACTCTAACCCCAGGCTGAATGCTCTATGTCAGTAAAGGAGTCTAAGTCGACCAAGGGTGCGGCTGCGTGTCTGCCTTTCCACATTGACCCTGTATTAAAGGCTGTAACAAAGGACCACAGACTGGGTGGCTTAAACAATAGAAATTTCCTGTCTCACAGTGCTGGAGGCCAGAAGTCCGAGATCAAGGTGTCAGCAGGGTTGGTTCCTTCTGGGGGCTGTGAGGAAAATTTTGTTCCATGCCTCCCTCTTAGCTTCTGGTGTTTTCCTGGCAATCCTTGGGATTCCTTGGTTTGTAGGCGGCATTCCGCCTGTGTCTTCACATCACCTCCACCCTGCCCCCCTGCCCTGTATGCACCTCATTCTCTTCAGATGGCATTCCTTTTCTAAAGACACCAGTCACTGGATTAGGAGCCCACTCCAGCATGGCCTCAACTTAACTTAATTACAACTGCAATGATCCTATTTCCAAATAAGGTCACACTCTGAAGTACCAGGGGTTGGGACTTCACCATATAATTTTTATGTGGGGTAGGAGCTGTGGAGACACAATTCAACCCATAAGTGGCCCTTTTCTCCTCCTGCAGCTGCTCTGAACAGTTTCTGAGAGTCAAAAGGCTTCTGATCCCAGACTGTCTGTCACTGCATCCCTCATTAGAGAAATGCATCCCCTGTCCCAGCCCCTTGATGAAGAGGAGCCGTGCTTTTTACCCAGTGGAACCTGGGAGCAGAAATCCTTACTTGAGCTGTCCAAATGATTTATGACTGATGATTATAAAGGCTAGAAGAGGGAGTGGAGCAGGTCGGTACTGGTGTTTCATTCAAATTGGATTTGATTTCATTCCAGGGCCCATGGAGACTCTTTACTCACATTAAGTTTTCTTTCATTAATAATTTTCAGCTTTTGTTAGTAGCCTCGATTTCAAGCACTCAATTTAGCTCAAAATGAAATTATTAATTATATTCAGCTGTAATTCCAATGGCTAATTACTCCAAGCCTGTGGTGTAATGAACAGTCAGTGACCTCGCATGAGTGAGCAGGTACCTAAGGTGTCACCGGAGCCAGCTAATTAGGTAACACTTTTATTTCTCCTCTTGAAATGTTAGACAAGCCACCTGTGTTGAGAGGTCGCAGGCTGAGAGCTCAGACACGAATAAGTTCATGCATCAGGATTTCTAAGACATCTGTGTTCTCACTGTTCACTTAACCTTCCATACTGAGGATTCACTGGGGCAGAAGCTGATGTCAGGGCTGTCTCGTTCTCAGATGGTAACAGCTTCTCCCAGTGGCAGAAAAGAGGCGCAGATGTCTCTTTCCTCCCCTGAAGGGAACCTAAGGACAACAAAAGCTCCATCTTCCCTCTAGAATCATACAGGGGACTGGGAGTTGAGTTTGACACAGAGCATGGAACTTTAGAAAACAACGAGCTGGAATAGTTTTTTTTTTTTTTAATTGAAGCAGAGTTGATTTTCAATGTTGTGTTAGTTTCAGGTGTATAGCAAAGTGATTCAGTTTTATATATATCTATTCTTTTTCAGATTCTTTTCCATTATAGGTTATTACAAGATATTGAGTATAGTTCCCTGTGCTATAAGTAGGTCCTTGTTGTTTATCTATTTTATATATAGTAGTTGTGTATAGAATAGTTATTTTTAAATACTGCACAATTTTTAAGCCCGTTCCGTCTCATCCCCTGAAAATGTGTCTGGTCCCACAGCCAAGGGGCCAGCACATGCAGGGCTGTCTCAGCACACCTGGTTACTGAGGAGTCAGGGACCCAGGTCCAAGAGCTCTGGTCCTTGTGCCTGTGGACCCCCCTGCCTCCCGCCTTTCTGCCTTCCCTCCTCTTTCCTCTCCTCCCTCCTCCTGAACAGGCACTCCATTGTTTAGGGAGCTCATGTTTGCCAGAGGCTGAAACTACATCCTCTGCCCAGATTCGCTCTTTCTGCCAGCTGATGGTATGAAGATATTGCTAATATTTTATTGCCAGGTTTGAGTTAACATTTATGTCAAAAATATAGACAGCATGAGAACAATCATGCATATCTCCAGATACATCATATTATCTTTGGCATCAATTTTACTCAGGTGAAAATGAAACTCTTAATGGACGCTGAGTATTCAGTTTGCTACTCATATTATATGGCTATTCCTACACAGCCCAAATGAAGTATTGACCAATAACAGGGTTTATACTTGCTTAGAACACTTTAGAAGACTGAGGTCAAGTGGAACATGGAAGACCCCTCACTAGTTAGTGCACGCAACTAGTTATGGAGCATCATAAACCCAAATCAGAGAAGCAGCAGTGGAAAGTCAAATGCATAACTGACTATAAAAGCAGAGTCAAGGGGACAAGCCAGAGTTGCTGATTGACAGGATAGTAAAGCCAGTAGCCAAGAAAATATTAGGATCCACTTTGGGAATATGTGCTAAGCTGAAAACTGGAAGAATCAAACGACTTAACCAGAAATCCATGCAGCCCAACTGAACACCAGCAGAGAGCACGTCTTTAGTAAAAGACTGTTTTTGATGTTTTCAAATGTTGCCATTTATACCTTGCTACTAAAGAGCATTGGGCCTGAAATTTTGGATATTTGGCAACTATGGTTACATAATGTTTGCAGTTTTGCAGAGTCAATCCATTGTTCCATTATGTTTAAAACTATGCAAAAAATTATCAACGGAGTGAGATTAATCTTGTTTTTCAAACTGGAATGTTGTACTTTTCCATATTTACAGTATTCACCATGGAAATGGATGGACCGATAATCCTTGGGTAAACTGTTGACACCACCACTGGCTGGGAGATGTGGTTTCTTGCTCGAGAAAGAATATTTGACTAACAAATGGTAAATGATGAAAGGTCATCACTTGCTCTCCTGGTTCAAATTTCCAACTAGATTTTTAACAACTTCCCAACCCAAATCCCATAGAAGAACCCCAGGAGTCTTCTATGCTTTATCCCAACTTTCAATTACTGCCACTTACCCCATAAAGTCCTCCAGACGTTGCAAGGCCACAGAGATATGTAGACTGTGACTGCATTTATCTATTGGTTTCTTTTGTTTCAACGTGGTGGAGAGGTAAAGATGGCCCTGAAATCTGATGGGCCGTGAGAAGATAAGAAAGGAAACCCTCAGCCCCTTCCACTGTCAAGGCTTCATGCTGTACTGCTCACGTGCTGGTGGATTGGGGGCAATGGGGCATATAACCGCACATCTCCAACAGAGTAACTTTGTGAGACTAAAACTGGGTCTTTATTGTAGACCCAATTTAAGTGAGAGAGTTCATGGAGTTCAAATTATTAATTCATTCAATAAATACTTAATGAGAGTTGATATCATGCTTGGTAATATTCTAGGTGCTAGAGATTCAGCAGCTAACATAAGAAAGTCCATCCCTCAATTGGGAGTATGCGATTAACAGATACACACTACCATATATAAAATAGGTAAACAACAAGGATTTACTGGATCGCACAGGGAGCTATATCCAATACCCTGTAATAAACTGTAATGGAAAAGAATCTGAGAAAAAAGAATGTAGATATATACATATACATATGTATAACCGAATCATTTTGCTGTACACCTGAAACTAACACAATATTGTATTAAAGAAAGAAAAAAAAAGAAATAAAGAAAATCCATGCCTCAAGGAGATTATATTTCAGAATGTCTGTGGGAGAGGGCATAATGGGAGATAGAAAATGAACAAATAAACAAATGTATGTGTCAGCAGGTGATACCTACTGTGAAGGAAAATAAAATAGTGTTCAGGGGAAAAGAGTGACGGCTGACAGTGACTTTTTTTTTGAACGGGGTAGTCAGGGTAAGCCTCTGATTAGTGGTTATGCAAGCAGAGACTTAAGAAAGTATGGAAGGCGGCTGTGCTCCGCCAACATAGCCCTTGCCCTATCCCCACCATAGCATTTCCTAACACCGCCTCATTCCGCTTCATTCCGCAGCCGGCGCACAGCTCAGTTTAAGATACTCCACTGCTCTGGGGCCAGAAAACAAAAACGGAACATTATTCACTATTAACTTCAAAAGCCACTGAGCCAGGCATAAAACAGAAAGGGTTTGAAAGGCGGGGTGATCTGGCCTCATCATTTCCCCTGCCTTCCCTCCTGGCATCCAGATTTGTTAACAATCCCTTGAGCTGGGAAGCGGGCAGAGAGTTGAGGATAAAGCAGGGGAGGAGGACGTGAGCAGGGAGTTCTGTGGCCAAGTACTACTCGGCGGGAGCAGGGCTGCGGGGTCATCTGACGGAATCCCTCCTGAAATTTGGGGGATGCAAACTGGGGGTGTCCGGGAGCAGTGCTGTGCTTCCAGGATGCAGCCTGGAGAGTCCGGAAGCTCAATGTCCCTCCCAGGCACGTCAGAGCAGCTCCGGAGGCCAAAGTCAGATCCAGGGAGCGTCTGTTCCTCCGGAGGGGTATGGGAAGATAGCATCTGGAAGTTTCCATGGGCCCAAGTGGAGCATGGGAATTGGGAGGGGTTGGGAGGGAGGAGGGAGGAAGAGAGAGAGAGAGAGAGAGAGAGAGAACAAGTGAGCAAGCACGCTGATCACTGACCTGAACGAAGAGATGCAAATCAGCAGCGTGAGGGACCGCTCAGAGCTGTCGTAGGATCTGTGCTGACAGCTTGCCCAGTCAGCACGGGAAGGCCTCACACCTGGCACAGCCCATCTTGATGACAAGGACCAGACAGGGAAAGCTTCACCTGCACTTGCATCCAGAAGCAGATGAAGAATGACATGGGGACGTCCCCATGCCCCACCTGCTGGGCTCACATGCACGTAACCCAGGAAGGGAAGGGGCAGGAACAATGAGGCTAAGACCAGCCGTGAAACCCACAACTGCGAAGAAATCTCTACATTTGACGGTGTTTCCCAGACACGCCTAGAAGAAAATCATGTCTGGATACGTTTAGTTTTTAACTGAATGGGGCTCAGAGCCAGAAATTTATCTAATTATTCTAATTATGAAAAACTAAATTAAATTTTACCCACTCCAGTTTGCGACTGCGAAAATTAGTTCCTGCTACACAAAAATGAATCGGTCGATTCTGTGGGGATTTATAAGAGTGAGGCATGGACTTATGTATAAAATAGATAGCTAGTGGGAAGCAGCCGCATAGCACAGGGAGATCAGCTTGGAGCTTTGTGACCACCTAGAGGGGTGGGATAGGGATGGTGGGAGGGAGACGCAAGAGGGAGGGGATATGGGGATAGATGTATACGTATAGCTGATTCACTTTGTTATACAGCAGAAACTAACACACCATTGTAAAGCAATTATACTCCAATAAAGATATTAAAAAAAAAAAAAAGAGTGAGTTACTTGTGTGTGAATAACAAGAACTCCACCGCCGGCCTGCAGAGCTGCCCCCCGGAGCTCTGCTGACCTGATACCCTGCAGGCTGCTGCTCTTTCATATTTAAAACTGCCATAATGATATTTGGTTTTTATGTTTGCTGTGAGAATTAAGGTATTTGGAAGAATGTAAAGCACTAGAATGGAAGCGTCCATTGAATGCCTGCGGCTGCCGGGCCACACTTCCCTTCTGGGGAAAGCCTTGCAAGCAGCGCATTTGCTCTTGGTGGTCTCGTCACAAGCCAAAGACAATGAGGATCCAAGCAAGACACGAGGTGGCCTTGAGTGAAGCTGGGTGGTGGCCAGACAGCTCATTCAGACCATCTTCCTTGCTGGGGCTGAGGCCAGGTGCACACACAAGACGCTTGACCTGTTTCTCAACCGTCCTGAGCTGCGATTCTGGTTTTCTGTGAAGCTCCTTTCACTCCCCAGCTTGGACATCCCATGTGACTCCTTGTCCCCTTAGGGTTCTTGCAATAAACCCTCATTTAGGCCTGTATCTTTTACGTAACCTCAAAGAGCATATGGATATACATTTGCACCAGCCAAATAAATGTAATATATAAGGCAACCAATAAAATACAAGTAAACCAACAAATAAAATACAAATCTGTTCTTGGCAGTTTGCCAGCAAAGCAATACCATTTGGGATCGTTAAGGGGGTGCTTTGCAGCTGTGCATGTCACATTGTTTGTTAGACACTCTATTTTGTAGCATACCAGGGGACATCGTTAGCATCCTTTGTCCCCCCCCATAGACCCCTCAGCAAGCCCCTTCCCAGGAAGCCCCCTCTCCTCGGACAGAAGTGGACATCTGAGCGCACATCTGGGGACAGAAGTAGCCGCCCTGGAGGCCTGGGTGAGGCCTGGGAGGAGCAGGGCCCCAGCAGCTATATCCTCTCCCGGAGCTAGAGCCCCAGCGCTGCTCTCCGCGTAGCACCTCCAGCTGCCGCAAAGAAATGGCAACACGCAACACACCGGCATGACGTTTGAAGTGGGTTTGGTCACCTGCAAAGAATTGTGAACTGTCCTGAGTGTGGGGATGAGGAGGGGATGGGGAGGGGGTGTCTTGGGGCTCACTCTTCTAGACAGGATTGCACTCCAGGAGCTGCCCAGAAGGGCAGTTTTGGGGGTGGAGGAGGCAAAGCCGGCCCAGGTTTGGAGACAGACCAGAGAGAGGACAGAGCCCGGCCAGGCACTGCCCAGGGAGGATGGTTTATTTAACTGGGGAGCAGCGTGTCTTTCAGAAACTTGATTCTTGTTCCTGAGCTAAAGCAGTTTCCTATAAATTTTCTTTTGTTGACTGGGTCTCATGAATTCCCTTTTAATCAGAGCCAACTTTCTTATCAGCAAAGTAGTTGAAAAGCTCCCCAGGTAGAGGCAGACCAGGCAGCCGTAAAGAGCTGCCCCTTTGACACTTGGTGTTTACAAAGAGCTTTAGAGACAAGATATGATCTTTTTTATGGTCTCTTTCCTGTTTTAATGAGAAAATGTTTTTTGCAGTGAATGCACTCATCACTTAGTAATCCCACAAGCCTGGGATTGTATAACTAAATTCATTTTTTTGTGTCAATCATATATAAACTCTTTCAAGTTTGATGGAACAAGAGGGAGAAGAAGGGATGGTACAAAGGATCAAGATTACTTAAATGCACATCTTTTGTGGGGTTTTTTTTTCCTTTTCAAAAGGGAGGAACATTACAGAGTTCAGGAAGCTGTGAGCACTCAAAGGATGCAAGATTGAGCAACTCCATAGGCAGGACATGGAGTAAAGCCCACAGGGGAGGTGTGACTTCTCCAGGCATAAGCAACAGCGTAAGCAAAGACCCTGGGAGAGGATGGAGCTCGGAGAATTCCGGGAGCAGAAACACGGCTGGAGCATCTCATCTCGAGAGCAGGGAGCAAGGAGAAGAGAGGGATGAGCTGGAACCGGAGAGGCCAGAAGGGACGAGACCACATGGGGCACCAGACGCCACAGCAAGGGTTTGGGGGTTTATTCTATGAAAAGTGAAAAGCACAAAATGGTTAAAGCTATACAAAAGCGAGTGGGGAGGGTGGGAGCGTGGGGTGGGGTGTAATGGGTTTCCATGCCAGCGTCACCTTGGCTGCAGGAGAAAGGATTGGAGCCTGGGGACACAGGGCAGCAGGGAGGTTTGGAGAGAGGACCCTGCAGTGTTGGTGCCAGAGCCTGGGTCCAGACTGGGGTGACTGGGAGGAAAGAGACATGGACCAGCCAAGAGACCAAGGGGGTGAAACTGAAAGGACTCAGTCATGGGCTGGGGCTGGGGAGTGCCAGAGAGGGACGTGCCCTGGTGACTTCCTGTTACTAACAGAAAACGTTAATTTGTTCAAACTTTTGTTTACATTTGTATCAGTTTCCTAGAGCTGACTCAACACAATTCCCGCAAACCACGTGGCTTGAAAGAACAGAAATTTATTCTCTTGTAGTCCTGGAGACCAGAAGTCTGAAATGAAGGTGTCAGCAGGGTCAGGCTCTCCAGAGGCTCTAGGGGAGGAAGCTTCCTTGCCTCTCTTGCATCTGGTGTTGCCAGCAATGCTTGGCGTTACCTGGAGCTGCCTTACTCCAGTCTCTGCCTCTGTCTTCACGTGGACTTCTTCCTTCTGTGTGTGTTCTCTCTGTATCTAAATCTCTCTCTCCTTTTCTTATTAAGACACCAGTCATTGGATTTAGGATCTCCCTTAACCCACAACGACCTCATCTTAACATGATTATATTTGCAGATACTCTTTCCAGATAAAGTCACATTCCCAGGTACTGGGGATTAGGACTTCAGTATATCTTTCGGGAGAACACTATTCAATGCACTATATCTTAAGATAATACTCTGTCATGGCTGTTGATGTTCTATATAAACACAAAAGATGTCGATGGTTTCCCCGAATGCCTCAGTTGTCTTCATTATCGTATTACAACTTGTTGATTTTATGTAGCAGGGTCAATTTCAGCAGCCCAACAAAGGAGTTCAGAATTGGTGAAATCCATATTATGAATTCATTTTATAGCTTACTAGTTTCTCCATTATTAAAGCCATTTCCTAAAAAATATTTTGGTGGAAGTGTTCTATGGTGAATTTTATGGATGACTTTTACTTTTTCCTTAAGGAAATACGGCTAAAAGTCATAACTATCTTAAATGTGATCTCCAAAGATGATAGCCACAGAATTCTATTAAGAATATCATATGTGTGAAGGGTCTTATTGCCCTGTTAGAGAGCTTCATCGGTCCAAGTCCTTGGATTCTGGCAGAACTGACACACCCAAGCCATTGCTGAATTTGTGGCGGTTCTTCTAGTGAAGAATACACACACACCCAAATGCATTTCAGTAAAGACAGCACCCCATGGTAAATATGATGCCTTTGAGGCAGAACCACTGTAAGTTTTACAGAGTTAAGTTATTGTGGCAAACCTCAGACTGTTGCAAATAGTTGTATATTTATCTGTGTACATATATGTTACTTTACCAGAAACAATGGACCTGAAAAATGACCCAATTTATTTTCCTAAATCCCCAGGAAAAATGGACAAATTATTATAATTTTTCCATTCCTACAAACATATGTATTTTGTATGTTTATATACCCAGAATATGCTTTTCAAGTTCAGGCATAACATTACTTGCCTTTGTTGCTTGGCCTACCCCATTTGTTATAGTCTACATGGCTGTCAGAGTTATATCAACAGACTTTCACCTTGCCCTGAGCCGAAATGCATAGATTATAGTTCAACCTACAGAGAGACCTATTCATGCTCCTACTGGCTGTGATAAGTCAACCCTCCATGCCCCAGTGAGATCCCTACCTGCTAGCATTTGGGTTCCTCAGCCTTCTAAACATACCTCTGGGTCCCATGAAGTCTCGGACCTTGAATACAGTTGGCCCTTGAACAATGAGGGGGTTAGAGGCATCGAATCTCTACACAGTCGAAAATCAAGTATAACTTTACAGTTGGCCCTCCATATCTGAGGTTCCACATCCTCAGATTCAACCAACTGTGAATCATATAGTACTGTGGTATGCATTTATTGAAAAAAAGCCATTATAAGTGGACCTGCACAGTTCAAACCCGTGTCGTTCAAGGGTCAACTGTATTACCCCTATTTCAGCTATACAAATAAGCCTCTCAATCCCAACTTCCTTAAATGCCTCTAAACCTGATAAGTAGACCTATAGGTTAGCTCCACACCACTCTTTTTTTCCCCACCTTTGTCAAGATATGATTGACATATAATATTGTGTAAGATGTACAATGTGATCATTTGATACCTACAGATATACGTGTATATATATATTATGAAATGATTACCACAATAAGGTTAGCTAACATATCCATCACCTCACGTAATTATCATTTTTTAATGGTGGTGGTGGTAACATTTACGTTTTACTCTCTTAGCAATTTTTTAGTATACAGTATTGTTAACTAGAGTCACCACGTTAGACAGTGCATCCCCAGAACTTATTCATATCATAACTGGAAATGTGTACCCTTTGACGAACACCCCCATTTCCACCCCCCCCCCACCCAATTCCTCTTGTAATTGATTCCTGTGCTGGACATTTTCCCTTTAATCCTCTGAACTACTATCCAAATTGCTCTGTGCCCAGGGGGGCTGGGATCTATGAGTTGCTTCAGCATCATCCCTTGCCCTCTGCTTACAGCTGCATTTATAAGCAGGAACTCAGAAGATGGGAGCTGAGCCACAGATGTCAGTGGCTTCCCCAAAGCCTGAAGCTTCCACCAGGTGACCCTCTTTCTCCCTCAGGAATCTGGTGAGCCTTTTACCCTTCTCCCTTCAGGTTTAGGGGGATAAAGTCTCCTTGCTGTATCTGACCCCGTTGTGCTTCACTGTTCCATGATGATTTAAGCTTACCCATATTTTTTGCAAATAATCACAGTATTAAAATTTCCTTAACTATCCCCATTTAATGTGCCATGTTTTCCTGCTGGGATGTTTGGCGTCTGCTTTACCCTTGAACTTGTTGCCGAAACACATAGGTTGTTGGGATCATTTCTAAGGAACGTGATAGGTTGCTATTCAAGTACTAAAATTTGCAAATGATTAACTTTTTTATGTAAATTAGAACTGATTCAGACGTATGCCTACAAGAGCCGCACTCTCCTTTGCATTCTTCTACACTTTCTTGTGCAAGAGCAAACGGGTGGAATCAGTGCAATCTAGCTAGGACACACTTTCTTGTGCAAGAGCGAAGGGGTGGAATCAAAGCAATCTAGCTGGGACTTGCTTGTGGGTGTGACACGCATGGGAGCACCATCTCGTGTCCTCCCCATATTTCTCTCTAGACTCAATTTTCCAGCCTTGGATTCGGTTTCTGGTCGGTGCCTTGTGCACCCATCCCTCCCTGGATTAATGAGGCCCTTAATGCATTTAGTGGAATGAATGGCTGAATGTCTAAACACCTGTCCCCCTCGGAGTCCCTCAGCATGCCTTCCCCAGCCCAGCCCCTGTCCATTAGCCACTGTAAATTACAGTCACATGTGGCTTCCCTTTGTGCCTTTTCAGAAGACAGTGAGGGATACAGAGGAGGCTTAGAGAAGCCCTTCAACTGGACACACCCTGGGGAATTCCTTTGCCAACACTTCTGGGTTTGGGTGGGTTTCCATCACAGGCTTTGCCTGGACACATCAGAGTCATCAGATTGAGGGAATTCCCCAAAACAAACAGCCTGGTGCCCTGGAGGAGTGTCTGGAACCATCATGAAATGTTGCAGTTGATTGGCAGGTAAGATATGATCAATTACCAATGAAAATAAAAAGAAAGCGTGTGAGGAGAAGAGGAAGAAGGGAGACCAGACAACTCAGCAACGGAGGCAGATAAACTCTCCCAAGCAGTCCGTCCCCAGCAATCCAGAAGAGCTTTTCTGTGTGAGTTCACCCTCTCACCACGCAGAGAGGAGGTACAGATCACAGGAAAGTCAGAGATGGCCACAGTCTAGAGGCAGAGACTTGTTCTTTATTCCATCTAAGTCACAAAACTGGGACGTCTTTTTTCTTTCTTTTGCTAGGAGATCAACTTACAAATGGGTTTGGGGAAGGGAGTGGGTGAGCTTGGTCAGTTTGGTTGGAAGGTTTAGAAGCCAATTCTTCATACTCCACTTCCTCTTTGTAGAAAATCTGTTTCTGATCATCTGTTACTGATTTATTTAATAAAAATGAAGTTTAACAGTTACTTTTTTTTTTTTTTACATTTTATTTGTTTATTATGTTTTCTCCATCAGAATGAAAGATCCTTGAGGGCAGGGACTTTTGTCTGTATTCCCTGGTACCTAGAATCGTGCCTGTACACAGCAGGCGTTCAATAAATATTTCTGCTGTAGACTGGATGGCATGAGTTAATCAGATCCCTGGGGCTTCTGCAGAGTCTGGTACAGGAAAGGGGGAGCTAGATAGACCCTGCCCCCTGCAACCTCCCCATTTTAACCTCAAGTGTTGAAAAGTGGGGCGGAGCTGGATTCAGTCTGCTGGGTGACAGGGTCAGGGGGATGCAGAGGGACCCAAAGCAGCCTTTGGGGAGGTGTGTGTGTGGGGAGGTGGATTCCTGACTTCCGGCCTCCTGGCCTGGGTTAGACCCAGGACTCTGAGACAGAACATACATATTTTGGGGAGTCACCCTCCAGTCACCAGCTCCCTGAGGAACCAGAAATTACTCTTCGTGGTTTGAAGGCACTTGGAGAGGAGGGGGGAGGGGAGAGGAGGGAGGAGGGGGAGGGGGGAGGAGCGAGCTGACCCTCCTCCCTCCTCCAGTCTCTGCCAGGTCCCAGGCTACCTCTGGGTCTCTGTGCCACAGAGACCTGCCTGTGAGCCCTCTGGAAGGCTCAGAGCCCCGTCTCGGGTGGAGCCCCTGTTTTGGAGCCACGGAGCTGGAGTCCTGGGTCAGCAGAGGCGTGTGGCCAGTGGCCCAAGGGCTGCCGTGTGTGGCACGGCGGTTGGCCACAGAAGGCCTCGGCCATGCTGAGCTCGGAGCTGCTGCAGCTGGGCCAGCGTCCAGCTGCGCAGCTGCTGCTGCTTCGCCCGCTTGCGCTTGGCGGGGTTTCGGGGCGCTTGGCGGGGTTTCGGGGCGCTTGGACGATCTCCGCCTTCCGCTCGTTCTCCGGGCGGCGTTTCGGGTTCTCGGCGCGGCGCCGCTGCTTCTCCTGCCGGCGCCGCTCCTTCTCCTCCTCCAGGTGCCGGGCGAAGTCCTTGGCCAGCTCTGTCTCCTGCCGGTCCTGTATCTTCCGCTGCCAGGATGTGCGCAGGGCCTTGTCCTGGACCATCTGGGAGACGCTCTTCTTTGAGCGGTCCTTCCACCCCTGCCCGGACCTGGGCTTCCCCTTCGGGACTTTAGGGACCTCCTCCTTCTTCGGTTTCTAGGATGCTGGGGCCTGGGCTGAAGACCCTTCTCGTTTCTCTGGCCCGAGGCCGTCTCTCTCCGGCTGCCCGGCCGGCGGTGGCTCGCTGGGCTCACGCCGATCCCGTGGGGAGCCGGGCTCTGGGGTGTCAGCCCTGTAGTGGCTGAGAGGGCTCGGGACCCGGGTAGGGCTCTGGTGACCCCGGGCCCGGCTGCAGCTGATGTCGGGGGGACCCCGCGGGCGGCTCCTCCTTACTCTTGGGCAACTCCGAGTCCGCCTCTTCTTGGTCCTGGGAAAACTTCGGCAACTCCCCACTTGGCTTTGGCTGCGGTCGGAGGGATTCAGGACTCGATTCCGGCTGTCTTTGGGGCGACTCCAGGCCTGGGTCTTGCTGACGCTGGGGGGACCCTGGGCCCGGCTCTGGCCGCTTTCGGGGGTACCCCAAGCCTGCCTGCCCCCTCCCGTAGACTGGGTGATCTCGGGCTTGTCTCCGGCTGATGTCTGGGAGACCCCAGGCCGGGTGGCCGCACCCTCCGAGGAGACCCGGGCTCCCTCTTTTCTTCTGGGTTCGACTCGAGCTCCACAAGGGCCCGTCTGGCCCGCAGAACTGAGGTGGGGTTCTCGGGGGTCTCAGGCTTTAGGCCTTCCAGCCGCTGGCTGCGCCTCCGCGGCGTATCCATGGCCCGGCCAGGTTTTCTAAATCTAACAGTTACTTTAAAAATCTTATAATTATACAGTCAGATCCATAATTACTAATTAACATGAGATTTTTGAAGATGCATGGTAACTAAATAACCCCTTTAGGATTTTAAGGCATTATATGCGACTATATTTTTTAAAGGCCTCTTTTGGCATAATATGAGTATTTCTGGTACCCAATTTTATCAGACTAACCCAGATAAAGGGATTAGTCTTATAAAGTGAATGAAGAATCCATAAAAGACATATGAAGAGAATGGGAAACACACCCAGTACTTAAACAGCTAACATGAAAGAGACTATTTTATTATATGTATTCTGGAAGATAATATCATAAAGGGTTTTTCAAGCAGTAAAAAGAAAAAAGACAAAAAACAGTAGAGCTCTTTCTATAAATAAAATCTTGCACATACCCGCAACATGTAAAACTGAGGAAACTCCTGCTGTTGGTGCCCAGATGGGGCCCAGGTCCAGCTGTCCCATCCCCCATCCCTCTGAGGTCCCGACTTGGAATCCCCAGCACTCTACAGGAAAGAGTTTGGAAACCTCTAGAAGCTCCTGCTCCACAGTTCTCCATATACATTCAGAAGTCCATGAGTAAGTGGATTTAAAATGTGAGAGGAGAAACGTTGGACACCATAAAGGATTTTCAAAGCATTGAACTGAAGGCCCCAAACAGAATTCCAGTGGCTTCTAATTGTTGATAAAAGGAAGTACAAAAAGCATCCCCTTTAAGGCCACTCATGATCTGGGGTCAACCTCTCTCTCCAGCCCAGTCTTCCACCATCCAGCCCTGCACCTTGTACCATGCTGTAACCCTCCGCTGTCCTGTCTGCACCCACCTGTGGCACTGAAATGGGGAGAGTCTGAATGGGATGTGCTGTAAGAATAACATTGAATTTTGAAGACTTAGTGTGAATAAGGAACATAAGTATCTCAATAATCTTTATATTGGTGGCATCACATTTTTGACATATGGGGTTAAACAAAATATATTACTAAATTACTTTTACCTGCTTCTTTCTCCTTTTTTAGAAAAATGTAGCTGTTAGAAAATGTACCTTACATATATTGCTTGCATTTGTGGCTGCTTCCAGCCAGTGGTCTGGCTGGTAACACAGGTGGCCCTTCTGGGGCATCCACGGGCAGTGTGGGGGGGACCGTGGAGAACCAAAGTACGTGCCCCTAGTGAGGCAGAAATGTGGGCCCAGTTGTCTCTAGGCCTCCCGAGTTTATAAAAAGACGTTGGAAATCTGGTTGTAAATGTGTGTGGGGAATGAGTTGTTCATGAGTGTGCATGAATTTTCCAAACTTTTAAAGGTTGGCAACTATTCCGTAATTTTAAAAACTAATCTAGCACACTGTTCAAGCCAAACAAAATACGTCAGGAGCCAGACCTGGCCCACAGACCGCCAGTATGTGCGATGCTCTTCACTCTTTCCATCTTCCCAAGGACTGTGCGTCTAGCTGCTTTGCCCCACGTCAGTTGGGAGGGCTTCCCAGGCCGGTTCCCATATCTTCCCATCCCCAGCATCTCATCTGTGGCACCAAATATGCTAAGTAGATGATTGTTAAATGACTAAATGAATGAATGCATTCTGGAATCTTCTTGCTTGGAGATTCTTAAATGGGAAATATTTTTTCCAGGGTCTGAGTTGTGGTCCTGCCCTGAAGGGAAATGGGGAACCAGCTACTTTACCTCCCAAGACCCTTCTCATTTGAACAAACACTGCAGAACATCCATTTCTTGGAACAAAAGGAGTTCCTGAAGGTTCTTTTTGTGTTAGTGTTGAAAATATTTTAAAAAGTCAGAGAGTGTGATTCCTCCAGCTCCATTCTTCTTTCGCAAGATTGTTTTGTGTTTCCATACACATTTAAAAATTTTTTGTTCTAGTTCTGTGGAAAACGCCATTGGAAATTTGATAGGGATTGCATTCTATCTGTAGATTGTCTTGCGAGGTACGGTCATTTTAACAATATTGATTCTTCCAATCCAAGAACACGGTATCTCTTTCCATCTCTTTGTGTCATCTTCAGTTTCTTTCATCAGGGTCTTATAGTTTTTGGAGTACAGGTCTTTTGCCTCCTTAGGTATAGAAAAGTTTAGGTAACCCTTCCCTAAAAGGTCATAAAATTATTATACATCCATGTGTACTAAATAATTAACCTCTATTTTGTAAACCGTAAGAATCACAATTCTCAGATCATTTATATGAGAATATCAAGAATGCCTCTGAATTCTTGCAATCTGTATTTTGAGCTAGGACCATACAGTGCATTGTGAAAGGATTTATTTAGACGATGTGTGAACTAAATATATATTAATGAATAAAGCTGAATAGTTTTTAACATGTTTTTTGAAAAGTTGAAACTGAAATACTGGAACTTAATTTTTAAATGAGTTTTACCTGGAGCCACAGGACCTGGGGCAGCTTCCGCTCTCCTCAGGGCCAGGGTGCAGGTGCATCTGTGGAGGAAGTGACGTCGTGTCCTGCTCTGTGAGCGGCCAGGTGCCCCCAGGCTGTGCGTGGCTGGCGGTGAACCCAGGAGGCCACGCAGATCGGAGTGTTCTGCATCCGCTGCACCCTGAGTCATCGGATCCCGGTGAGAACAGGTGGACTCACACAGCCACACGCTTGCCAACATCCTATTTTGTAACATATACACTACAGCATCTCAGAACTCCTGGAGGTTTAAATTCTTCAGACGGTTTTTTTTTCAATCTAGTGATTTACAATGTAACCACTGAAGTGCTAACCTTACTTTTTCTGAGCCCCACAGCACAGTCACTTCCCTCACTGTCCTGAGTCCGTGAGAGGAGGAGCTGATACCCAAGCAGAGACACCGGCCACGTGGCCCGAACGGTGCAGGGGGTGCAGAACGCTCCGATCTGCGTGGCCTCCTGAGCAACCTGGCGGCTTGCTCCCTGCGTTTCGGTCCTGCGCTAACACAGTCAACTTTTGAATTTGAAAACTTTGCAGTTTTCAAGGAACAACAATAAACGTAAATCAAAAATCCTAAGTACTTTACATCACCATGTGGGAAGCCAGCCAAAGTACCTACCAGGAAAACCTGGAGAAAAATAAGAAAATGGGCAAAAAAAGAGAAGGAATTAAAAACGGCTCTCTCTAGGAATGAAAAGGTAATCTAGGAACTTGAAAACGGGACTCCTGAGTACACTTGAGAAAAGATTTCTTTCCAGTTACCAGCACGTTGATCTTGGGCTCTGCATTTACTAAGTTCCTTCCAAAACCTTGCATGGACCTCAGCAACACGGTCACAAGATCACATGTGTTTGGTAAAGTGCACACAAGTAGGATATTTTGGCTGCTCATGGCCAAGACCGTTGTCTCTCTGCCCTTCAGCTTCCCCCTTTGTCATACCTCCCCCCATATCAGGTGGAACTGGAAAGTCAGTGGGCCTGTGGGTGATCTGTCTAAAGAGAAGTTGAGTTGAGCTTAGTGCGATACATACATGTGTATCATTTCTCTCTCTCTCACACACACACATGTATATAGATATATCTCACAGCCGTTTCCACGCACAATTACATCATTGCCAGCTGATGTAGGAGCAGCTTCCAGGAATTCTCCTGCCTCCCCCCTGCTGAGTCCCCCAGGTCAGACACAGATGTACAAAGACTCAGGAATTATTGCAACATGAATGTGAGCTCCAGTGCCTGACCCTGGATGCTCGTGAGCAGTGGAGGAGAAACAAGGTTCAAATGTATAGAATCAGAAGTTACCCCATAGAAGTTCCTCCAGCATCAGGAACGAGAACTGGAAGCAGAGGATTTAGTTCTCCTTGATGCCTACTCAGAATTAAAATTCTCTCTTACCAGGATTATACTGCATAATGCAGTGTGTGGAATTATAAATACGTTGTGCAGCTTTGTTCTTCTTTGTTGGGAACAGTGCAGAGTAGAATTGATCAGAGCTCCTGTGTTCAGGAATAAAGACGCAGACGTAGAGAATGGACTTGAGGATACGGGGAGGGGGAAGGGTAAGCTGGGACGAAGTGAGAGAGTAGCATTGACATATATACACTACCAAATGTAAAATAGATGGCTAGTGGGAAGCAGCTGCATAGCACAGGGAGATCAGCTCAGTGCCTTGTGACCACCTAGAGGGGTGGGAGGGAGGCTCAAGAGGGAGGGGACATGGGGATATATTGTATACACATAGCTGATTCACTTTGTTATACAGCAGCAACTAACACAACATTGTAAAGCAATTATACTCCAATAAAGATGTTAAAAAAATAAAAGTAAGGAGAAAAAAAAAAAGAACTCTTGTGTTCAGAGGGCATGAACTTGCAGCAGGAATCCAAAAAGTTGAGTGTGTCCATAACAGCCCCTAGGGAAAGGAAGATTGATATTTTCCCAAGTTTGATAATGATCCAAAAACTTTACACGACATCATCAAAAATGAGTTGAGAAGCTAAAGGAAACTTTTCTAAACTATCAGATGGTAAAACAACCAAGCTCAAAAGAAGATTGAAGTAGCTTTTCATTTTCTCTACAAAAAATAGTATAAAATTGTTGCTATATGAAGAGGTGATCAGGGTATGCAGCCAAGTGTCAAGTGCTCCCTTCGGCAGCACATATACTAAAATTGGAACGATACAGAGAAGCTCTTTTGTTCATGGATGTGTCCTCAGAGCCTAGAGCAAGCCCTGGCACACAAAGCATTCAATAAATGTCTACCGAATGAATGACCTCCAAAAAAAAAAAAAAGAATATGCAGCCAAAAAAGCAGGAAAAGGGTATTACAGTCAGGCAGCTGATTAATAAAAATAGTATGATATTTTTCTAGGTCTAGTGATGTTTTTTATTGGACAGCTTTTTAAAATTTGTAACATACTGTGGCTTATCTTCTCATTCCAAATTAATATTTTTACTGTGTACCTAATTTCATGTTAAAATTTTTATATTCTTTTTCTTAAAGAGGACGACTCCCAAATTGTGTAAGCTTCAGGCCCCACAAAACCAGATCCGCCCCTGCCCTTGGGTGAAAGTGGAGATGACATTCAAGAGAAATGTGAGACACACATTTTCCTACTGGCGGAGGAGGAAAAAAATAAGGTAAAAAAAAAAAATCCTAATGACAAAATAACTGAAGCAGGAAAATCTGAAAATGGCTAAAATTCAGCAAAGAAAAATGAATCCTCTAGCCTATAGGTCTGCAACCTCCCTCCTCAGCAGTTTTTCTTCCAGCAGCAATAGCATCCCCAGGGTTCAGCCTGGATGACAAGCACTAAACAGGCTTCCAGAACATGTCCACTGAATGTCCTAATTCAGAACCTGCATCCCCCCCTTGCAAGACCTCAGCCTGGTCCCTGGAGCTCCAGGCCAGATAATGAAATCCAGCCTCTGCCTTGTAGCCCTCAAAGATGGCTCATTCCCATAGGTAGATGCTGTTCCCCATGAATGAATGGGAAGCAACAGACTCAGGGTCTCAGGGCCTTACGATTTGTGTTTCTTTTACCCACCACGAGGATGAAATTGTCCTGAGCCATTGATGCTCTATTCCATCGCTGGTTGTGCAAGGAGCAACCATGTTAAGCATAAAGTATCCCTTGCAGCCCAGGCCCTGTCAATACATACCTGACCCACCCATACATCATGTACTGTTTGATTCGCTCATCCAGACAGAAACGGAAACGGGCTTCCTGTCAAGACCAAAGCTTTCCCTCTCCCCAGCCCATCTCACTTGCTACTGGTCCTTATTTGAACTTGGTCTTGTCTTGCTAACTCTAGACTGTGGCTCTGACATCAGCTTCTGGCCTCTCTTCCATCTTGGCAGCTCTTCAGACTCCATTCCTGGCTTGGGAACCCTGGTTTTGCTGTGCTTAGTCTGCCTTCCTGCTCCCTCTCCACCCAGAAACAAGACCATAGGGCCCCACAGAGGTCCCTGCACCTCACAGCATCTCCCAGTCTCTGCCCTCTGCTCCTTCTCTGTGCCCTTGGCCTTGCTCATGTTGCAACCTTTGTTCCCAGGCCCTTCCTGTTCTTCTTTCTCTGCCTGTTTGATTTTGAACGTTGATTTTGGGCTCTGGGTCGGCAGCCACGTCCCTCCTCCATGCTTGGCTAGCTCCCAGAACCCAGGCCAAGGCCAGATCCCTGGAGACCCACTGCCAAGGAAAGGAAGTTGAGCACACGCAGTCCGGTTTTGCTTTTTCCCTGTGTCTGAACTTTCCTGTTGCCCCAGATGAGCACACCCACACTCTAGACCCTACTCCACAGAATTTCGCTGACTCACCCTTTCCAAAGGTGGGATGAGGACATTGGCAACTAAGTTTATCAGGATAGAAGGGTTGGGAGTTATCTGGCCCAACACTAAGTCTGGAGCTATGACACCAGCGCCCTGTAGTACCCAGTTTTGTTAACCCCTAGGTTCTCCCAGCTCACTTCCCTCCTTGTCTAGAAACCAACCAGCTTCCCAAGACCAAAAACACGATATGCAAACACTTGCAGGAGATTATGCATGCTGCAGGCCTCATTGTGTGATTTAAGCTTTGTCTAGGAACCTCTGTGTAATGGCCAAGCCTGAGAACGTGGTCACACACGTGCATCCTTTCATCTTTCTTCATTTCCAGGTGGTGATGTATTTTTATGGTTTTTCAGAATGAGGAGGTACAAATGACTGGTGTAGTAAAGAAAGCCTTCCAAACAGTTTATATTTAAAATAAACTTAATCCAAACACTTTGATATAAAGCAAATTAAGTAGAAAAAGTATTTTTGACAACAAAAAAAATGTGGGTAATTTCCTAAACACAGCGTTTTGTTCATTGCCGAAAGGTGTTTCGGTGTTTCATCAAACCTTGTAGCTATGTCAGAGCTTGCAACATCAAGAAGGCAACTTCGAAGGGAGTGTCCATCAGGTACCATATCTGAGAAGTTAAGCTAAAAAGGCTGATAAAGAATTAAGATGAGATAATTCCAACTTCAAACTTTGAAATATCCAAATTCTCCACTTCAGCTGGATTCCAACCAAGTGAAACGTATTGAGAAATTAGGTCTCGGTCTTCATGAGACAGAGTAAAGCTGAGAAGTATGGAGTGACAGGAGGAAGCAACTTCCAGGATGACAAACTTCCCCTGAGCTTTCTCCAGACTCTCATGGTGATGGGTCTCATCTGGAATTGCCACCAGTCATGAACAGATACCAAAAGATCACATCTGGTAAAAGGACCACAGGCCAAAGAGACGTTGCCAGCATGGGTTAGCCTGGATTTTGTCCCATGTTCTACCCTGAATTCCTTTTGAAACAGTGATCCTGTGTGAGGCATGGCTGTCCTCCAAAGACTTCAGATTTAGAAGTTGTATGATATTCCCTCAAATCTTGTTCTTTGCTCCTGTTACTAACTCATTTTGAACTGATTATACATTAATTGCTATAAGCCTTTCTTGAACAGTTGCATACCATGTCTAATCTCCCTTGTAGACATATGAGGGCTCTGAGGTTCTGGTTCCACCTGGGATATGATGTCCCCAAACCCAGAACTGAGCACGGGGTGGTTGTAGGGGATGGGGAGCAGCCCTTGATCACCAGATGCAATGTAAAGAGCCAGTGGAAGTCAACTGCATTTGGATAAACTAAAATCAAAGACAGGCCCATGGTCCAGCTGAGTCACTGACCCAACAAGGAAGGCAGGGAGGCAGGGTCCAGGTAATGGGATGACAATGAGGGTAGAGGTGGGTTCTGAGTAAAGGGTGAGAAGCGTAGTTTTAGCTGATAAATACTTCACAGGCAACTTCTCCAATAACCAGTCTCTTCTAACCTCATCAACCTGTGACTATAAAATAAATTTGTCTTCCTTTTAATAGCATATTTTCACTGTAGTTATTCCCTGGTGCCCTAACTGCCAGTAGTAGCATCTCCCAATTACATCTTCCCAGATATTTTTTGGGCACTACCTATATTGGTTTATCTGTTCTTGCATAACAAATAATCACAAACTAGCAGTTTTAAAAACACACATTTATTATTTCACAGGTTCTGTGAGTCAGGAATCTAAGCATGGTTTAATTGGGTCCTCTACCTCAGGGTTTCCCACAGGCTGCAATCAAATTGTCAGCCAGGGCTGGGGTCTCATTTGGAGGCTCCTCTGGGGAAAGATTCATACTCAAGGTCAAGTGGTCGCTGGCAGGGTTCAGTGCCCTGCTGACTGTTGGCCAGAGGCCACCTCAGTTCCTGCCACGTGGGCCTCTCCAACATGGCTTCTTGAAGGCAAGTCAAGAATGCAATAGAGTCTGCTAGCAAGACAGAATCACAACCTTATATAACCCGATCAGAGAGGAGACTCCCCGTCACCTTTGTTCTCTTCTCTCGGTTAGAAGCAAGTCAGTCAAAGGGATGGATTGCATAAGAGTGTAAGTGCCAGGGTCATCGTGGGCCATTTTTGAAGCTGCCTTCTACACGCCCCCGCCAGAATGAGTTGCTAAGGCCCCCTGGCTTCTTCCCTGGCTCCCACTGCTGCCTTGGTTGCTGGTGGCCCCAGGGAGACCACACTAATACTCATGCTCCCCACAGCAAGAGTGAGACAGGAGTCTGTCCACGGTGACACTTTACCAAGAGCCCTTGGGATTAGGAAAGCACAGCCCAGAGAGTGGCCCACAGCTGCTCCTGGAGGGTGTGCTCTCAGGATCCAGACACAGGCCCCAGCGTGACCCCAGGGGTGCCCTACCAGACAGCCCCCACCTGGATCCCAGCCCACAGCCACGCGGCAGGCCCTGGATCCCACCCACCACGAGAACTGCCGCAACTCTCCTTCGCTCACAGCCTTCTTTCCCCACATGTCCCACCCCAGGATTCACCTTTCCTCTGATGACCGGGTTGGGCACACCCATTCCCTTCCAGTGCAAAGTCCCTTCCCACCTAAAATGTGTGGTCCGGCTCCATGGTCTCAACAGGACATTCACGGTCCATCCAACTCTCCAAAGCAAGAAAGTCCATAATCATCCACCACCCATTCCTGCAGTGCTACTTATTCAGTCTTAGAAAACACCACGCAGAAGACGTAAACCTCCAGCCCAGGGTGTGAGCCACGCCGTTCCCATCCTTCTCGTACTTTTCCCTCCAGGGTCAGGGGAAGAGAAGATCAGCCAGATGTTCCCACTGCCTTTGTCTTTAGCTCCCAAGTTCTTGGGAACAAGTGCTTGGGCACACACACCCCTAAGAACAATAATGCTCGGGCATAAGACAGCCCAGCTATGGGGGCAACGGTGCCAGTGATGTACTCAGATGATATTGTTGAACACAGCACCTCAGCCTGGAGCATCTCTGTTTGGGTTACTTTGCTGCATTCAGGGTTTCCTCTGGGCAATGCGTAGGCAGTCTTTCTGTGACCAAATGTCTCTAATAGAGATATTCTGATCTCTACCTCAAAAAGCAAAAAACCTTTTTGGCTCCCAAAGTTTCTGTCTTTTCAGCTTCAAAATAATGCAGTAGTTTAGTCCCCACCAGGCACTCTTGAACAACCCCAGAGTACGGGGTGATGAGGATGCTTAGGAGACCCAGCTGTGTTATTTTCTTAGGATAGCAGGTGCTGTCAGTTTGTTTTCATTAGGATAAAGCAGCCCTTTAACATACTTAGTGGACCCTTACTTCTCCCAAACTCCAAGTGGTACTTTCTTCTGCTGTTCTGGGATGTAGTAAAGAAGTCTAGTGGTGTTTGTGCACCCAGTTCAATGCAGAGATGACATGTCAACTGGCCACTGTCATCACCGCCATGACAGGAAGGCAGAGTCCATGGACGGAGCAAGGCACACGCGTCTCCCGGTTGGGTGGAACTGTCCCCTCCTCTGAAATGTCACACACCTCCTGCCCCACGCTTGCGCTGCCCAGGACAGAGGAGACTTGACTGATGGATGCTGCCGCATCATCCATCCCCCGATACTTCAGAGGGAGCTGTGTTCCGCAGCGTGTGTCACTTTGGGTGATGAGAGGGTGGTTAGGAAGATGAAGAGGAGGCGGTCGGGGGATTCTTCTCTGTGGTCGGCCTGCTGGAAGGGGACCCACAATCCGTTTTAGGGAGGACTCTTGTCCCGGTTGTGTGGAAGGTCTAGAAGGCAGAGAATCTTGGCGGGGAAGGGTTGAGGAATAATATTTCCCACTTTAGCTTGGCCTGTGAGAATGAAACGATGCCAGCTGAAAGCACTGCCAAGCACAAATTCATACACTTCAAAGAAATTTTTTATTTTTTCAATCAGAAGAGACACGAAATTCCAGACTCTAGAATTTTCAATTCCAAATTGTTGAATTGCTGAGGTTGCAGTCTTTCCGAGAGTCTGTTTGGAGAAAGCAGCAAACACATGAAAAGGAAAAACTGTGTTTTACCCAAATGAGCTCCCTGAATTTGCAGAGTATGTTATCAAGCAAAGCCGTGTTGGGACAGAATCAGTTCACATTCTTAAAGGGTGACGCTCTGCGACGCGTCAGTCTCAGGACTGGCAAAGCTCTGGAGAAACGACAGAGAAGGAGAACTCAAAAGTAACCGAGAATCTGGAATTTAACGTGGGAAGGAAGAGAGGCAGGCGCTTCTCAAACGCTTGGCTTACTTTGCTTACTTTCTGCTGGCGTGAAGCAGAACGCCCCCTATCCACGCGGGCAGCCCCGCGGCTGGCCGGGGCCCTGGAGGAGCTGGCATGGGGTGGAAGCCCCCCTCACCCCACCGATCGCATGCCCCAGTGCGGGAAGCAAACTGCACAACTCTACGAGGGGCGCCTCGCGCATCCATCTTTAATGCCTCTATTGATATTGACGGGACACTTCCTGGCACATGGAGCACCTAAGTGTGAAATTCATCCTGCCATGAGCAATAAACAAGCACCTATGGTATACCAGTCAGAGAGTCCCCAGGGAACTTTCTGGGGAAACATGTGAAAAGAACAGTCTAGAAGTCCCAGCTCTCTGGGCTGTTGAGGAGCCAAGGAAGGGGCCCCTGGAAGAGCACAAGGCAGCACGGGTAGAGCAGGGTAACCTTGCTCAGCCAACAGCACAAGAGGGCCATTTGTGTTTAGGATGTTCCTTTGCATGTAGGACTCTTGGTGGTTTTATTCCCAAGCGGCCTTTACTGGAAAAAGAAAAAGACTCTAGTGATCTATAATTGCTGTGTAGGCATCTTGAAACTCAGGCAGACATTCAGTGAGTAATTGTATGGGTCACTTGCTGTGTGTTTGACACTGTGCTAGGCACAAAGAACTCCACAAAGTCAAAAAGAGAGAAAAAACTACATAAGTAATAAAGTCACTGAGCCTGCCATCAGGGTGCTTCCAGTCTAGTGAGGAAACAGCCCTGAAAGGCTGCATGACGCCGTGCAGATTGCTATAGAAAGAGGCTGGGCCATTTCCTTTGCTGTGCAAAAGCTTTTAAGTTTAATTAGGTCCCATTTGTTTGATTTTGCTTTTATTTCCATTACTCTAGGAGATGGACCCAAAAAAATATTGCTGCAATTTATGTCAAAGAGTGTTCTGCCTATGTTTTCCTCTAAGAGTTTTATAGTGTCTGGTCAAGTGGCAAGACTTTTCCGAAGGAGTCAAAACGTATGGAAAAAATGGATTAGAAACAAAACAGCTTTAATCCATTTTGAGGGTTTTTTTGTTATTTTTTTTTTTTTGGTACATGGTGTTAGAGAATGTTCTAATTTAATTCTTTTACATGTGGCTGCAGAATGGAAGAAAATATTTGCAAACGATGCAACTAACAAGGGATTAATTTCCAAAATATACAAAACAGCTCATGCAGCTCAATATAAAAAAACCAAGCAACCCAGTTAAAAAACAGGCAGAAGAGCTAAATAGACATTTTTCCAAAGAAGACGTACAGATGGCCAACAGGCACATGAAAAGATCCTCAACATTGCTAATTATTAGAGAAATGCAAATCAAAACTACAATGAGGTATCACCTCACACCAACTATCATATGATATCACTTATATGATGAATCTTAAAAAAATGATAAAATGAACTTATTTGCAAAACAGAAACAGACTCACAGACATAGAAAACAAATTTATGGTTACCAAAGGGGAAAGGGGGGCATAAATTAGGAGTTTGGGATTAACAGATACACACTACTATATATAAAATAGATAACCAACAAGAACCTACTGTATAGCACAGGGAACTATACTCAATACCCTGTAATAACCTATAAGGGAAGAGCATCTGGAAAAGAATATATATATATATATACATATATATATATATATATACACACACACAGAGAGAGAGAGAGAGAGAACTGAATCATTTTGCCGTACACCTGAAACTAACACAACATTACAAATCAACTATACTTAAATTTAAAAAAAAAAGGAAAGAAAAAGATTGGGTGAGAGAGGAGGCCCAGAGGGAGAGGGAGAGTCAGCAGAGGTGAGCTTGAAATGCCTCCTAAGAGAGCATAGAGTGTGCCAGGAGGGGTGCAGGGGGGCTGGCAGGGAGGAAGTGGAGATTCCACCAGAGGGCGAGGGGGTGGCAGGGCCCTGGCAGGTCCCAGGATGGCTGGGCAGGTGTGGTGTTGGGGCAGGGAGTGGGGTGTGGGTGGGAATGAGCTTGAGGAGGGAAGAAGTGAGAAGGTAGATCAGGACGGACCAGGTCTTAGAGGGCAAGGGGCCAAGCCAGAGGGTCTGGATTTTCTGCTTCAGGCAATGGAGAGTCAATGAAGGGCCAATGAAGGGTTTTAAGCTGAGGAATAACAATATTTGCTTTTAAAAAAAATGTGTATTCTTTTCTTGAGTACAAAGTAATGCCCACTCATTAAAGAAAACTTGGAGAGTGCAGAAAACACTAAGAAGAAGGTTGAAATGAATAAAATTTACCGAAAATTAGAAATCGCAATCCCACCACCTAAAAAGAATGATAAGCATAGCAAACTGTGAGCATCTAGTGTTTCCCTTGCTGTCTTTTATAGATAATGTGGTTGGGGGTTTTGGTGGGAGATGAAGAGGTGAGACCCCCTGAGAGGTCACCTCATCAGTCAAGGTGAAAAGAAAGAAGAAGGTAGCCCAGGGGAGGGTGGAGCCTCACGCCTAGACTTTCAACAAGGTTCCCAAGGAGTTGCAGTTTACCTTCTTCCAGGTGAAGAGAACAACATTCATAGGCAGCGTTATCTGAGAAACTCAAAAATATTGTGAAAATATTTTCAACAGCCAGAAGCTCTTACTCATCTTTTCATCGGTTTCCTTTTCATAATGTCTAGAACACTGGGCTAAGGAAGGGAGGGAAGAGAATTAAGAGGTGGGAACCCACGGATGCTATGACAATTCTTAGAGACTTGTGCTAGGTGTGATGCGGTGTGCATCCGCCGCGTCACGCTGGGCCAGTGTTACCAAAATGTCCATCCCTCGCTAGCGTTTTCTCACTCATTTGTCACTTTGTTTATTCTGTTTTGTTTGTTGTCCGTCTCCTCCAACTAGAAAGTAAAATCCTTGGACAGAGAAGTGTCTTTCTTGTTTAACCACGGAATCTCTGTGAAAGACCGTCCACACCTCAACTGGCTTGCTCTCTGGTGAATCAGATGGGATAGGACTTACAAAAACATCAAGCACAGTCCAATGTAGGGCGCTGTTTTTACAGTGTTGCTTTCACTGGCTCTTCACTAGCTGAGCCCTGTGCTCTCCAGACGTTTATCCAAAAGTGTAACTGGGGAAAGAGTCGGGCAATCAGCTGTTTCCAGTTGGCCAGGTCTTCTAGGGCTTTCACTGAACTGTTGGGCTTTCTGACCTCTGTTTCCCACAGGAGGCCTGGAGTCCCTGTAGGTCTCGCAGAGTTCCAGTAGGATTTATTCAGGAGGTGCCTTTGCTATTTAATGTTGATAATGAACCCCCCACTTCCACTGGAGAGCCAGTGTACATGGAGGTCCCCACAGCAGATTGAATTCCTCAAAGGTGGCTGAACCAATACACATCCCATCCCACATACTCAGGCAGTACAATCGACACATCTGCAAAGCGGGGTGGGGTGGGAGGTCCACGTTCCCTCCCCTCGAACCAGGGCAGACCTCGGTGACCACCTTGGCCAGTAGAACACAGTGGGAAGGGTGCCACAGGCCTGCCAAGGCCAGGGCGTAAAGGCATACAGCTCTTCCTGGCTCTCTCTCTGTCTTGAGGTGGTCACACTTAGCAGCTGGTCACCCAGGCCACATGGGGGTGAGAGTCACATAGGGGTGTCCTGGCCCACAGCCCCAGCTGGGCCCCCAGCTAACAGCCAGCATCAATGACCAGATATGAGATTCATGAGCCTTCGGATGATTTCAACCCCGAACCTTTGAGTTTTCCATCTGAGACCCCAGGGGGCACAGAGCAGAGACAGGCCACCCCTGCTGTGCCCTAAGTGAATTCCTGATGCACAGAAACTGTACTAAATAATAAAGGATAATCGTTTAGGCCACTAAGTTTTGGGGTCATTTGTTATGCGGCAACAGATAACTAATACACTGCCTTCTCGAGACCACACGGTTTTCACTCCCAGCATATGTGCACCTCAGTATAAGAAATAACACAGATAGGGGGGTCGACCATCTGGCTAGAAGAAGGGTCTAGGGGATTTGTGTCGAAGCTATGCTTGCTTCCCGAGCACACTATTTTCACGTGGGTGACTGAGGTAGGACATGATGGAGACGCTGGTAGTTAGAGTCACTATACCTGTGCAAGCATCTCTGCAACTGAGCAACCCTGTAAGTGCATTTAGTAGCCCTTCCATAACTTGGTGAAAGCAGTCCAAAGCTCTTCTCATTGATCCCTAAGAAGGGCTAAATAAGCTGCTAACTTGAGAACTAGACATATTCTTGAGTCTATAATGTTATTGCGGTCCCCAGTGAATGGAAGTGGACCTACCCTATCCCCACTCCCACCCTCATATGCAATGGACCTCCGATTGTGTCAGTGCTGGAAGTGGTGCCAGCTCCATCTTTGGAAGTGCAGGCCATTTTGAGGACTATGAAAAGACAAGCAATGACCGCCAAAGTCTGTGTTAATGTTATACATCTGGAATAAAACAAGAGGAGTGTGGGCGACATCATCCTAGCAGTCAAGAAGCCCAGAGAATAAATGGCTTCCAAAAAGTATTTCCTTAGATGCCTGCAAGTCTCAACGCTAGCGAAGTAGCCGTGGGGATACAGGACTTGACGAAGGGCAAGCCCGGAGTGTATCCCATTTCTGTAAACCAGCGGCCTCCCACATGCTGGCCTGCACACACTGGGCGGTGGGCTTGGATAGCTTGCTCCACTCTGAGTCTTTTCTTAGGAAAGTAGCAAGACTTTTCCGAAGGAGTCAAAACGTATGGAAAAAATAGATTAGAAACAAAACAGCTTTGGAGAAGGGAGAGAAATAATGGAGCCGTGTCTTATTTGTCAAGCTTGCTTCCTTGAGGACACTTTGCTTGCTCCTTGATGCTCACAGCTTTCCCCTCTGGGTAAGAAGGCAATTCTCTCTGGTTCACCCCTGAATGAACTGCAGTAAAAATGTCTGGGGTGGCAAGTGTCAGGCTGATGTAAGGGAAGTAGATAAATGAGAAATGCAGGGTTACACCCTTTCCAGGGAATGTTTGAAAATGTGCCATTGTTCCTGAAAATCTATGAACTGCTTTCAACATTTGAGAATGAAGAGGGAAAGTCTAGAGCTCTAAAAAGGGAAAGGGGGTACGTTTAGGGCTAGGGGAGCCTTGCCCTTGTATATTTAAATGGCTGTTGTGATCACGGGTACTAAACTTTTTTTTTCTCTATGAGAAAGCTGTGGGTTTTGTTTTTTTAAAAAAGGGAAGATCACGCCATCTCTAATTTTGTTAGGGGAATAGCCTTTATTATAAGAATACTTGTGATTTACCTAAAATGGGTATTACAGACTGCAAAATAGAAAATAGATCTTTCTGATATCCTGTTGCAGCATTTCACCCGAGTTTAATCTGATCACTAACTTTAGAGCTGAAAGCTTTTCGCCACTCGGAAAATACAACTCCACAAAACCATTGCTGAGGGAGGGGAATGATTCCTGTTCAGTGGACCTACAAAAGACAAAGTCAAATTGGAAAACCAGGAGACAGATAGCCAGGGTCTTTTCTAAACTTTTCAGAGAACAGTGTTTCTGATTAATCAAAATATAGATTCAAATCCAACAAACATTTTTGAGACCTCTTTTGTACCAAAAATATATATGTATAATATGTGATATATATATATGTGATTTATATATATGAGATATATATATATGTATATCACACAGACACACACACACACACAGATATAATACAAACAAACAAGAAAACAGATTGAGGTGAAGAAAGCTTGATAACAAGGTAGGATGGATTAAATCCCACAAGTAAGGGAAACCCTCATTACCTCTAGAGATTTGATTAGTATCTTGAAGATAGAAGATTATCATGCCCTGAAGAATACCAGCCCCAGCTGTGGATTTCAGCCAACCCTGGCCAAGTAAAGCTGTGATGTGTTTTACTCTAGTCATTTATTGAAAACACAAATCCGCAGCAAGTGTAAATTACAGGAGCATCCAAAACAAATTAATAAGAGGCAGCCAGACTGAACTCTCCACGGCCTCTCCAGGCTGCAGTACTGATAAACTGCCCGTCTACAGAGGTCTGAGCATCCAGCGACCAGCATTTTCACATCGGCGGCTCCTGACTGCTTCCTGGTTGTCTGGC
Source organism: Eubalaena glacialis (assembly GCF_028564815.1). Taxonomy (NCBI): domain Eukaryota; kingdom Metazoa; phylum Chordata; class Mammalia; order Artiodactyla; family Balaenidae; genus Eubalaena; species Eubalaena glacialis. The sequence continues at coordinate 8,349,622 of NC_083727.1, read as the reverse complement.
TTGCTGGACTGGAGACCAGAGTTAGGAAAATCTGATTACTCCTGCCGCCTTCATCCCTAACCTGGGCATCCTGTTTTTCTTCCTATTCTCTACCAACTGGAGTAATGAGGTAAAATATGCCCACAGTCAGCCAAACCACAATGAAGTTTGATGGTTGGAAAGTTCCTGGCTGTGAAGTGCTATCCAGGTCCCAAAGGTTATAAAAACTGAGATTTAATTCACAGAAGAGTGGTCAGGACAGGAGGCAGAGTACCACATTCTTTAGTTACATCCTCCGATGTGATGAGGAAGAAAAAACGGCGAGATCTTGGAAGCACAGGGGTGGAGTGATTAAATTTGGAACTGGCTACTGGATCCAGTGCAAAAAAAAAATAGGGGAGGGCCTTATACAGAAAGTGTGAAGAATTCCAGGCTGGAGAGAGCGGGGCATTAATCTAAGTATGAGGCCCTTCCGAGCGGGGGCCTGGGTGATGGCACAGACCACATGCCACAAGGCCAGTCCTGCACAGAATCAAACCAAAAGGGAAATAAATTTCTGATGCTTATCGTGAGGTGCAGCTGATGCATCAGAGCACGGGTGGTGTGGGGAGAGCGAGCATCGGCCCCACGAGGGCAGGGATATTTGCTCTACCAATCAGAGTGAGCTGGGTAAGGAAACAATCAGAAAACAAGCCCCGTTGCTTCAGGATCTATTCCTATTTCTACCATCACCTCCAAGGAGGCACAAACATATATCACAAAAAATATTGATAGACTATCCTTAAACCCTTTAGGGGCAAAACCTAATTCATTATATTTAATTATAGATAAATATATTTACTTATGTGTATTTACATATGGAAAATATACCAACTATAGAGAGAGAATCACCATATCAAAAACACTCTGGCTTGGCCGTTTGAATTCCATGGTGCTTTTACTTGTGTTCCTAAGATGATTTTATTTTTTTTCAAAGATTTTCCAAGTCTAAAAAGACTAAAAGCTTAATTGTTAGAGAAAAGTTCATTAAACCTAATGAGAAATTAGGTATTGGGCATCCTTTTCCCTATTTCTCTGTCTCTTTTTGTTGTGTACTATCTCTCTTCCTTTTTTTTCTTTTCTCCCTTCTTCTCCCCTCCTCCTGCTCCCACATAAGCCAGATGTCTTTTACTGTCTGCATAATAGAGCAAAACTTGGAGTTCTAACTACAGCCATCATGGGACATGGAACCACAACATATTATACGATCAAACTCAATTTTTAGGGATGCTGTCTCCATTTCTTCAGAGGTATTACAATCGTCTGATATGACTGTTACACAGGTCTTAGCCAGAGTAAGCATAAAAGACAGTATATAAGAGTATACACATGAACACATAAGTGTGCTTTTATGAATATCACTTTATCATAGCTCAATCCTGGTCACTCAAAGTCAAAGAAATTCTCCTCATGGTGAGCATGTTGCCAGTGTAGAGGATTTGTGACGAATTAAAGTACCTTGGAAATATTAGATAGTTCTTCAGGACAGGTAGATAGACAGAAGTGCTGAACTCTCACGTAGGTGGGATTCTGGTCCAAAGTCAGGGTTGCACACGGCAAACCACCTTGCACAGAAGCCTGTGTCACTCCTTCCACTGCTTCTGAGCCACTGAATCCACAATCTCACCTCTGGTCCTGCTTGTTCCTGGGAGGCTGAACATAGTCCCATCGGTAAAAAATTCTTTGTAGAAATAGCCAGGTCATGGAAGCAACCTAAATGTCCATCGAAAGATGAATGGATAAAGAAGGTGTGGTATACATATATACAATGGAATATTACTCAGCCATAAAAAGGAATGAAATTGGGTCATTTGTAGAGACGTGGATGGACCTACAGACTGTCATACCGAGTGAAGTTAAGTCAGAAAGAGAAAAACAAATATCGCATATTAACACACATATGTGGAACCTAGAAAAATGGTACAGATGAACCGGTTTGCAGGGCAGAAATAGAGACACAGATGTAGAGAACAGACGTATGGACACCAAGGAGGGTGGGGTGGTGGGGTGAACCGGGAGATTGGGATTGACATCTATACACTAATATGTATAAAATAGATAACTAATGAGAAGCTGCTGTAGAGCCCAGGGAACTCTGCTTCACTTCGATGCACAGTAGAAACTAACACAACATTGTAAAACAACTCTACCCCAATAAAAAATAAGTTCTTTGTAGAGAGATGTAGCCCCCCTGCCCCCACCCAATACCAACTCACTTTGTAAGGCTTCTCCTGGATTTTTCCCTTTCCAGAGCACGTAGGGTTGCCAGATAAAATGCATGATTCCCTGTTAAATATGAATTTTGCATAAACAATAATTTTTTAGTATAAATATTTTCCAAATATTGCATGGGACATACTTACACCAAGAAATTACTTGGTTATCTGAAATTCTAATTTAACTGGGCTTCTTTTTGGGTTTTTTTCTTGCTACATCTGGCATCCTGAGGAGCATGGCATTTAGCCGAACACACTGTGGGTATTGTTCAGCTTTTACTGTGTGCTTCATTCATGTTCTTACTGCAAACTTACCCCAGAGCATAAAATATAGAAAAGGTGTGTTGCATCCCACCAGGGCAATGGGAGCAGTGACACTGACCGAGGAAATAAATGGCCAAGGGGCCCTCTGAGAGAAGGGTGTGAGTCTAGGGGGCCAGTGCAGCTGTGTCCTGGGCTGTGCAGACCCTGTGGGAAGGTCCACAGTAGCAGTGACCACGTGGGAAGGCTTGACTGGACACCGTGCCTCCTCTTAGAGGGGCGACAGGATTTGCCGTCCTGGCATCAGTTCTGAGCCCTGTTAAGAAAGAGTCCTGTTGCACAGGCAGCTATTATTTAAGCCAGTTAAATGCTTTCCATATCAGGCATTTATTATTTATGCTGTGACCTTCAACTTTACATTCTATATCTTATCTAGAAAACCAAATTTTCAGGGAGATGACTCTAGATTATAAGGTGAACGTTGATTTCATTTTCTTGAAATACACGTACTTTTCTTGCTCAAGTTTGTCAATTTTATCTTTTCAAAGAACCAACTTTTGGTTTCATTGATTTTTCTCCATTGTTTTCTATTCTCTATTTTGCTTATTTCCACTCTAATCTTTATTATTCCTTCTTTCTGCTTGCTATAGGTTTAGATTGCTATTGTTTTACCGGTGCCTTAAGGTGGAGGGTTAGGTTGTTAATTTGAGATCTTTCTTCTATATTATTATTGGCATTTACAGCTATACATTTCCCTCTAAGCACTGCTTTAGCTGCAGTCCATAAGTTCTGGTATGTTGTGTCTTCATTTTTATTCATCTTAAAGTGTTTTCTAATTTCCCTTATGATTTCCTCTAGACTTATTGGTTATTAAGGAGTATTTATTTAATTTCCACATATTTGTGAATTTCCTAAATTTCTTTCTGTTATTGACCCCTAATTTCTTTCCATTGTGTTCATAAAACATACTTTGCATTATTTCAATCATTTTAAATTCATTTAGGCTTGTTTTATGGTGTAGCATATTGTCAATTTTCAAGAAGTTTCCATGTATGCTTGAAAAAAATGTATATTCTGCTGTTGCATGGAATTTTCTATAGATGTCCATTAGGTCTCGTTAGTTTATAGTGCTGCTAAAGTCTTCTATTTCCTTGTTGATTTTTTGCCTAGTTGTTCTATATCCATTATGGAGAGTTGGGTATGAATGTCTCCAACTGTTATTGTTGAATGGTATATTTCTTCCTTTAATTCTGTCAGTTTTTGCTTCATGTACTTTGGGGCTCTGTTTATTAAGTGCATATGTATTTGTAATTGTTTTATCTTCCACATGAATTGATCCTTTTATCGTTATAAAATGTTCTTCTTTATCGCTAATACATGTTTTTGTTTTAAAGTCTATTTTGACTGATATTAGTAAGTTCACTGCAGCTTTCTTATAGTTGTTGTTTGTATGGTATATCTTTTCCATCCTTTTACTTTCAACCTATTTATATCTTTGAGTACTTTAGATTCAAGACACTTTAGGTATCTCCTGTAGACAGCATTCACTTGAATCTTGTATCTTTATCCAGTCTGACAATTTCTGCCTCTTAATTGGATTGTGATCCAATCAAAATCCATTCATATTTAATGTTATTATTGATATAGGTGTTTACATCTGACATTTAACTTTTTTCACTATGTTCCATATATGACCTTTTTGTTCCACGATTCCTCCTTCCTGCTTTCCTTGGCATTAATTAAATATTGCCAAGTGTGACATTTTTGTTCCTTGAATGATTTTCCCTATATTTTTTGAATTCTTTTCTTAGTGGTTAATTTAGTGTTTTTATGTCTTAACTTAGAATCTATTTCAGATTTATACTAGCTTAATTCCAGTGAGAGACAGAAACATTATTCCTATATAGCTATATTCTTTCCCCCTCTTTTTGGTACTATTATTGTTAAGCATATTACACATATATAATATAGTAGAAATCCAAAATCACATTGCAAAATTATTACTTTATATAATTTTATGTCTTTTAAAGAAGAAACCATGGTTCAAATGCCGAAGACTCTCACTGTCCTTACAGATGTTAGGTAGATTTTCCTGAGTAAATTTTCTTGATTTGCTGTATTCCCTCAGAACAACTTCCAGTGAGTTTGAATGATTTTTGTTGTTCTTTATTGTTTTCTTCAGTTATGCTTGTTTCACAGAGGAACAGGCCCACATAGCAACTCATATTGCCATTCTGGATGTGGAACTCTGAAATATATATACTTATATTTCTCATTGCTTTTTGAGGGATGCTTCACATACACAAAGAACAACTTTCACAAAGGTTTAAATGGCCTGTACAAGGGGGGAAGACTTTTATTTATATTTGCAATGTCACTGAACACGTGTGCACTATAAGTTTTGAGTTCGGTTGATTGGATAAGTGTTTGTTTATACCCTACTTCCTGCATCAGACAGGATGGGAGATGGTTTAAAAGCTGCATACACCACAGCAAGAAGGGTAAAAATTAATAGAGAAAGTAAAGCAAAGGGAAAGTAAGAATTGCTCAGAGGTATTTCCAATAATGGTGATGCCTTTTGCTAAGTTATTTTTCTTTCTTGACTGCTCAGTGTAACCAGAAGCAGATGTGACTTTTTCAAGGTGTCTCATCTCCATACAGGAACTAAACTTGAGAATTTATCCCATGATTGAAACTCACAATCTGAATGAGCACCTGCTTTAGGTTCTTTGGGGCTGATTTCCCAATAGCACTTAACCTATGAGATCAGCTACTCACTGACACAGTTTATAAGCCATTTGCTTTAATGCAAATGTTCCTTCCATCTTGTGCCAATATTTATAAAGCTCCACACAGAAATTCACTACCTATCTTGTTCCTCAGAAATATTTCACTGAAATTTATCATTGCATTTGTCTTATAAGAATAAATAACTGAAGTTGAAATGTATATGAATAATTCATTTGGACTCATTTGGAAGATCTTGTTCATGGCTCTGAATACATAGAGATAGTTGATACATAGACTAGTAAATTCCCCTTCAGTCTGACTATTGTTGGTTCGTAACACCAGTCCAATGTCTTCCACTCTTGTTTCAAATTCTATTGTTAAGTCATACATACTAAATTCCATCACAACTGTCATTGGGTCTTAAGACAGACAGTTTACTTGTAGCAAAATAAAGGTGATTACATCACCACTGGAATTTAAAACCTTAGAGTTGCTTTATTGCGTTGTGGTAAAATCTTCTGTCTACCAATATTTATCCCATCCTTCTTCCTTGCTAACAAAACCCTGATTGTATTCAGGGTGGCAATCTGATCAACCCCAGACAATGATTCGTGATGGGTTTAGGCCAATTACGACAAGCTTTCGTCTTTGCCACATACCCATTTTCCCAGACTGCTTTGCAACCAGGGGTGGCTATTTGACCCAGATCTGGTCATGAGATGGTTTGAGGGAGCTGCTAGGGGGTCATCCAGGAAATATTTGCCTTTGTTGTAAAAGGAAATCTCTTTTTAAATCAGGCTTTTTTTTCCTTTCTAAATTAAACGTACCTTTGCAAGGACATGATGTCGGTTCAGTGACAGCTATTTTGTGGGTACAAGCCTGCGGATAAAAAGCTGATACCCCGAGGACTGGAAGGGTGAGTCTGCATCTTGATGACGTTTTATGAACTTCTGCACCAAACCTGGACCCTCACCTGCAAACTTATTATGTGAGACAATTAAACCACTTTAGGGTTGAAGTCACTTTTAGTCAGATGTTCTGTTGCTTGGAACTTAAAGTATTCCTAATACAGTGGTGCTACTAGTGGTTAGTTAAAGTTGGATGGTGTACAGAGAATTTTACCATGAAGGCAGGAGAATTAGACCCTAACCCCATGTAGGGTAGTACTTAAAACAAGATTTGAGTGATTTACTCAGATAGTTCTGTCACTAACACTTTTCAGAATACAATACCCTATATTTAGTAGTAATTGAAAATCCAAAGAGAGCAGTGTGATTGGGGGTTTTCTCCGTTTGCATCTGAATAAAGGTGCTTGGGACTCCGCAGCAGACCCCTGTCAGATTTGCAAGACACCAGCAAGAACCCCCATCCTGAGTGGATCTCACCAAATATTTTTGCTTTTAGATGTTTTGCAAATTCCTACTCAGAGCGCCTCATGAAGTATCTGCAAGCTCTTTCCTGGCTCTCAGGTCTCCTTGGAAACGGAGGGCTGCCTCGTATCCCACTGCATCCCCTCACCCTCCATCCCTGCCTTTACTGTGCCCTAGGCTAGGTGCGCATTGAAGTAAGCAAGGACCTGGCTGTGGACTTCTTGTGAAGGGTCTTTGTACCACCACAGTTGAGTTGATACACCATTCCCTCCTGTTTCTAACTTAACGACCCACCATGGGAGGCTAACTCAATGCACGTTTGTTACTATTTATAAAACTGAGTCTGTTCCCCATTTCCTTTTCCTAAATGCATCTACTCTTATTTCAAAATATAAGGGCAGAGCCTCCAGAAATTACTGGGGTCTTGCCTCCCCTCAGGTCAACACCAAATCCTTACTAAGCCAGATGGTAGTCTATTTTTATCCTATATGGCAACTAAATCTAATAAGCATAGTCATGTATTATATTGGTATGCGATTCAGAGTTTACAGGGTGCTTTTATAATAAACATTTTGTCATTTAATGTCCTAGCAATTTTACGCATTGGGTACTTTAATCCTCTATTTAAAATAAGTTGAGACCCCGAGAGATTAAGTGACTTGCTTAGGATCACTGGTTGTGACTCACAGAGAGGTATTCCGTGTGTGTCCTCATTCTCCAGGGACGCTGAGTGAGATCAGGGAGGGGTGGTTCTGAAGGGCCAGAGGTGAGTATCAGCCAAGGAGGAGTAGCAGCAAATCCTGGTCTCAGGGTGAGTCCTCGATGGAGGGACAGGGCGAGACACTGTGCATTCATGATTGGAGCTGTTAATACAGAAAAGCATCTTGAGCGGCCCTGACTGGGTGCTGATCTGGCGGCGCCTGGAAATCACCCCGCTGGAAGGCTAAAGAAAACGACTGAGGGTTAGAGAATGGGGTTTCACAGCTACTCTAGAAGAGCCATTGGTCAATACAAATGTGAGTCGGGTTCTACCAGAACTGCTCTAAAGAGAAAATAAGCTTTATTTTTAAATGTTATCCCTGAAACACATACAAGGGATGTCTTTGAGCAGAGGCAATAGAGACGTAGAAGTGCCTGTCATCCAAAATGCATAAGGGAAGGAAAAAGGAAGTATCATTAGAACTAATGAAGGTTCTTAAGAAAAAGTCCAGCACAGTAGTAGGGGCGGGGCACAACTCAAAAACATTACTTTCTTACGTCACTTTGGTGTAATAAGACCATAGAAGATTTTTAAGACAAAAAATAGCGACTTCAGAAAATCTTTAGGCTCATAATTTCATCTGAGAACCAACACAGTCAAATTTTGAGTCCATTCTAGTTAAAAATGTATATCTCTTGGATATGGGGTAGAGCCTGCTCCAATGGACAGAGATTATGGTGTAGGGTGACCAGCTGTTTGCACAGGACTGAGGGGGGTTTCCCCGGACACAGGACTTTCAGTGCTACAAGTGGGAAAGTTTCAGGCAAACCAGGACAAGTTGGCAATCTGGAGTCACACTTCTCCCACCATGACACACTCCTTCTTAGAACAGCCTTAGTGTCCATAGTTGCTGGTAGGCCCCTCTGAGACTCACCCATGATACCCTGGCAGGTCAGGTACGGGATGGACAGAGAGATGGGAGTCAGGGGGTGTTGGGAGGAGTAGGGGATGCTCTGATCGTGGTGGGTGGTGATGGATTCAACCAGGGTGGGGTGGGGGGATCAGGGTGGGCAGACACTTCAACAGTCTGGTTCAGCAATAGTCTGTACCCCATTTGATGATGATTTTAGTGGTCCATTTTTAGAAGAAAAAATAAACATGAGTCTCTCATATGTTCAGTAGACCTTTAAGAACTCTACCCCCCAAAAGCGCTTCTTGTTGTTGTTACGAAGAGAGAGAGAGAGAGAGTGAAAGAGACTCTAGTATTCATATCCTGATGAATTCTAAAATGCCTGTCCACTTCCTCTCTCTGGGCCGCCTTCTCCATTCTCTGTTTGCATTGGTATGTCAATTTATTGTTGACCAGTCAATGATAAACTGGGAATGACTTTTTCTACTTACTATGCTAATGTCAGTATGACAAACTTTGCCAGTACAAATGTGTACTGCCTCAGAAGTGGCACTGCATGAAGAAAAATTACTTCCTAATAAAAATATAAATGAAAAACAAAATCAAATACTAAAATCGAAAATGACAATAATAGACCAGAAGTGATCTCTGTATGATGTAGAGGTGGTTACAATAAGAATTGAGAAGAAAACTGAAAAGCAGAGGGACTGACTTTCCTTGTGATTCATCTATCTTCGGATTTCAGCCTCTGAAAGGCAAGATGTTTGTTTGATGCAAAAAGTATCCAGGGGCTTCCCTGGTGGCGCAGTGGTTGAGAATCTGCCTGCCAATGCAGGGGACACGGGTTCGAGCCTTGGTCTGGGAAGATCCCACGTGCCACGGAGCGACTAGGCCCGTTAGCCACAATTGCTGAGCCTGCGCGTCTGGAGCCTGTGCTCCGCAACAAGAGAGGCCACGATAGTGAGAGGCCCGCACACCGCGATGAAGAGTGGCCCCCACTTGCCGCAACTAGAGAAAGCCCTCGCACAGAAACGAAGACCCAACACAGCCATAAATAAATAAATAAATAAATAAATAAAATTAAAAAAAAAAAAAGTATCCAGAGACAAATGTCAAATCTCATGTAGAATTTACATCTTGGGTAGATTGTAAAATCAAGAATGCTCCATGAAAGCAATAGAAGATGATTCTAAGTAAACCCTGGAACTATAGTCAGTACTTTGCAATGTTGATGTCAGTTACAGGGTAGGAAAATTAGTTTCACCCCCATTTTACGGACTAAGAAATCTAAACTTCTAGACTCATATGACTTTAAGATTTTGCCTAGGCTTATATAAGCTCCAGTGCATATGTGGGCCAAACCATTTGATCCCAGACTTGCCTTTTCCTACCATCCCACACGGAAGTGTATCACAGTGAAGGGAATCTCTCATGGATTCCGCTCCTTGCCAACACTGTACTTTGTACACAGATATGGTTTGGTAGCTGCAAATAAGTATAAACCCCCCAATCCCACCATTTATTAGCTGCATGACCTTGAGCAAATTATTTAAGCATGCTAAGTCACAATTGGCCATTTAAACAATGTGCATATGAATTCTTACTTTGCAGGGCTGTTGTGAGATTTAACAAGACAGCATACATAAAGAGTAGTCTTTAGCACATAGTAATTGCTCAATAAATGCAATTTTAAGGTGGTAAAACTACATAAAATAACACTCTGAAGTAAACTTCTTTTCTGTAAAAACTGTCATTATATGTCAAATTTTATACCAGTTTGTGAAGCGGTCTAAGTCATCAGCATCACATAAGTATTTATTATATCTCTGTTCTATCTGGGAACAGTGTGTGTATGTGTGTGTGTGTGTGTGTACATGCCTGGGTGGGTGTAGCTGTTTGTGTGTTTGGGGTGGGGAGGGGGTGTGTTTGCAGGAGAGCGGGGTGCAGTACAGGGCAGGTTTTATGACACTTGAGCTAAGCTTTCAAAGAGTTTCCAACCTTGTTGAAGAGACAAAATCCGGACCTAAAAATCAACAACAGCCAGATCAGACGGTTTTTAAATGAATGATGGAAAGAATAAGCCTCCAGGAGATGAGAGGAGGGGGAGGTCAGCCCTGGCTACAGGGCCTCAGGAGAGCTTAACTGAAGACAAGGATTAGCACTCACCCTGGAAGGAAGAGGAAGTTTCCTAAGGCAGAGAGTCGCAGTCACCCTGTCCCCCAAAAAGAAACAAGGAATCCCAGAAATCTTTTCTCCTGGATTTGGAGACCAAGAATCCAGAAGTCAAGAAGTCATGAATGTCCCTATCAGAGACAGCAGCAAGGGCAAGAAGGATGGAGCAAAGTTGGGGCTCTGCAGGCAGAAGCAACAGGACGACTGTGGCTCTGGGGCCAGTGAGCCCATCTCTCCAGGACTGGCCAGCGCTTTGCAAAACACAGAGTCCGGAGAGCTTTAAACAGCTCGCCTTCCACAAATAGATCCCCTTCGGCTGCAGCGCAGGTGGTGCCCTGGCCTCACCACGCCCAGGGGCAGCAGGAGGCCTGTCTCTCCAGCCACACACACGTCTAGCCACCCGGTGTGAATGGTGCGGCTGAATGAACAAAGGACAGGCAGAGTTTCACACTTTCACAACCTGGTTTCACAGCTGTAGCAACCTGTTGCCTGATTTTAAATGGCAATATCCTTTTAACCCTAAATAATCCTTGTCGTATCCTCTCAGTGTTTATAATTTGGAAATTTTATTAAAATTTGAACACAGGAAAATAACATTTCCATTTCTGCCTCTGGGAAATAGTATTAATAACACTATCCCACTAACCCACCTTTTTCCATGATCCGGCCCTCCCCCCCCCCCAGCTCTCCACAGTGGTCAGCCAAGTGTGGCTGTGGGGACCTGATTCCTTTGGGAATTCAAAAGAGTTCTGGAATGTTCTCGAAATGGATGTGAGGTGTGATGGTTAATTTTATGTGTCATCTTGACTGGTCTATGGTACCCAGTTGTTTGGTAGAACACTAGTCTAGATGTTGCTGTGAAGGGATCGTGTAGATACGGTCAACATCTGGTGACTTTAAGTAGATTATCCTCCATAATGCGGGTGGGCCTCATACAATCAGTTGAAAACCTTAAGAACAGAAACAGAGTTTTCCCTAAAATGAAGGAATTCTGCCTCAAGACTACAGCATAAGAACTCTGCCTGAATTTCCAGTCTGCTGGTCTACCCTACAGACGTTGGACTTGCCAACCCCAAATCTCTCTCTCTCTCTCATTTCTATATACCCTGTTGGTTCTGTTTCTCCAGAGAACCCTGATTTGTGTCCTCTGAAATAATCTCACAGGACGCAGGAGAAGGATAACCCGGGAAAGTGAAAGGAGTCCACAGTGGAGTAGGGGTGGCCGGGCCAGCTAAGACGCCTTCTGTCCTGCCCAGGACACACGGGCTTGGTGACCTCTGAGTGCACAGAGCAAGAGAGGCAGAGACACTTCTACGAATGCTACAAGTTTGTGCTCTTTTTAAAAAAGGTCATTGGTTTCCCATTTAATTAAATATTCTACTCTAAGATAGGACCACCATACCTATTTACTGCTACAAGTATCGGGTAATGATAAAGTTTCTTAGTTTCCACGGTACTAAACCGGATACTCAAAAACAGCATGCTTAGGGAAGAGATATGGGAACATATGTATATGTATAACTGATTCACTTTGTTATAAAGCAGAAACTAACACACCATTGTAAAGCAATTATACTTCAATAAAGATGTTTAAAAAAACAAAAAACAAAAAACAGCATGCTTTTCAGGCTGAATTTGAATGTAATCTCCCAGCTTGGGACCAACCCTCTCTCCCCCTTCTCCAGTCTCCTACATGATTAATGAAAGGTCTTTATCTTCATAGTTTTAACTAATGGCTCATTCCTCACTTCTGTAACATTAGCCAAAAGAAACTACTCTTCATTAAGGCTGTTTAGATGTGTGTAATCGGCCATTTCTCTTATTTGAAATGTCTTCATTCCTGTAATATTTGCGTGGCTGCAGCAGCTGTTGGACGTTTCCTAGTTTTTTCAGAGCTTTGCAGCTCTGGAACAATCTTTACCAGAGGTTCTACAGCTTAGTTTAATGTAGATGTCTGGACCCGGTGTGGTTAGCGCAAAAATTCAATCGCAACAGTAATTATTTTTTATTATTGTAATATACGGGAAGAAGAGCCTGGCTTCCCAACTGGAAAGTCCCACGGTGAGTCAATAAAGTTTCCACCCTCTGACCTCCTCAGATGCCGGGATGGGGAGCCTTGGGGTGTGGGGCCATATTGAGGGGTTGAGAGGGCACGGGTCTCGTCAAGGTCAAGGCCCTGAGACCCCGTGCCCCGGGCTGGGAGCAGAGCTGAGGTCACTGTTGGCCTCTGCACTCCTGGCTCCCATGTGTCCACTGAAGCTGGCGGCCGAGCCTTGCACTCAGCCCAGGCCGGGATGGTCATGCTTTTCGTTTGCTTTTCTGGCCCCAACAGAAGCATCTTCTGATGGAGACACTTGAGAGGGCTCCTTCACTTGGGAAATTTGTGACAACACAGAGAGATTTATGGCTCGTCCTCTTAAAAGGAATTAAAAGTGTCCCAGGGTATCTGCACTAAGCTCCCTGGTTCAGAGCCTCCCCGCGCAAGCCCTTGAGGTGAACAGGGAGCGTGGCGTCAACGCTGCCCCCTCCCGTCTCTAAATCAGAGACTTCACAGGCTCTTGTTGTGATGACTCGACTGCTCAAGTACCTCTCACTGTAACAGGTGACACGGTCCTTTTGAATCTGTTACAAAGTGAGTTTTGATTCACCATGTGTTGCCCCTTTCAAGCTCACATTTCGCCAGATCTCCAAGTGATTGGAAGGGGGTGGAAACAGTATGAAAAGTTACTTTGAAATTTTCTCTTTTTTTAAAGTTTCTAAGACACTCTACGGGGAGCACAGTTTTGTATATACGACACGCTATGATATTTAAATTTTTCTCATCTTGCGGGCAGGATTCGGGGTGTGAAATGGTGACAGATAGAAGGACCCCAAGCAGAGTGACGAGCATGGCGGACAGTCAGGGAGTCTCAGTAGATACTTGGTGACTGAAGAGCAGTTTTAATAGTCAAGTCAAAGGGCATCACGACACCGTAACGTATCAAAACACATCCTCCCACCCCAGGGAAGAACAGGGCAGGGTCAAGAGAACTCATAGCCTGATGGTCTGAGGACCTGACCTGAGGAAATGGCAGGGCACTTAAGGGAAGGGATGACGAAGAGCATTAATCCACCTTCCCTGGCAAGTCCACCAAGGAGTAACCTCAGTGGGTTGTTTTTTGTTTTTTTTTTAAATAGAAACACCAAATTTGGGAATAAAATTATGCTGGGTTTTCTGTGGTACTTCAGTAATTCCCTATTTTTTGTTTCCATCGAGAAGGAGGGACTTGGTTCTTCCAGGCCTGGACACCCAGCCAGGATCAGCCCCTCTCACCTTTCCTGCCCCAAAGGGTTCCCTGGGCCTGGGGCTGGGGACTGCGGGGCAGCCCCTTTAAGAAGCACCTCTGCACCCACACACCCGTTGAGACGGGCTGGGCGGGAGCAGGAAGGCCTCCCTCACATTGCTGCTGACCTGCAGCTCCCTGCACTCTGTGTGGGAATTACCAACAGGAGTCCAGGCAGCTGCAGGGGCTCCTTTCAGGGGCTTCTGTCCCCATCCCACCACCCCGCAGTCACACCCGGGGACATCGAGGCCGTCCTCCTCCAGCAGCCATGGCGCTGGGGCCATGGCCAGGGCAGGGCTGAGCCCGGGAAAGGCCTGGGAAGAAACAGAGCCTCTCCGGAGACTCTTCTTACCTCTAGCTCCCTGGACCCTAAGGGGACTCTTCGGAGTCCATGGCTGCAGCCCCACAGAGGTCACCACGTGGCTGGAGCTCATGGTGAGGACAGCCAGTCCTCAATTCCAGGCCTAGGACCATGAGGCTCGCTTGACTGTGTGAACCCACCTCAAGAGCCTCTGCTCCCCGACATCCCCTGCATGTGGCCAAATATGGGGTGTGATCTGAGGGACCCCCCAAAAGTTACCACTACCACCCATGCTTCCACTAAAAATTCTTCTACACCTGTCCGAGGAGGGATAGTCATGACCTGAGAGTAAGGCTTCTCTGAGTCCTCCCTTAAAATACATTTTGGGGGGCAGGGCAGGTCATTCATTGCACCACTCATACTTCTTTATCACAGATTAGCTGGTTAGATACCCAGCAAAATGCCTGGAAGGAAGGGGCCAAAGGATGGACACGATTTTGATAAAGGAAGTAAAGCAAAATGTTCCATAAAAAGAGGGAAGGGAGCAGGATGGCTCAATATGGGTGCTGTAGCAGAGAAACCCCAAACCACAGTGGTCCCAGGGCAGTGAGACAACAGATGAAAATGGTTCCTCTTCACTTTTAATGACCTTCAAATCCACTCCCACCCTTAAATCCCTCCCCATTCTTCACAGCCCTGCAAAGCCAGCCAGCAGATACAACTAAATTAATTAACTAAACAGATACTTGATCAATAGATAATAAAAGTCAGTGTCTCTGGATTTTGTGTTTCTCATGCAAACAAATTCCAAGCATTAAATCAGCTCGTCCCAACATCCCACTTTCCAGAAAGTACCCTTTGAGCAGTGGTCCGTTGAAACAACTAATAACCAGGGTGGTCTTCTTCCTGAAAGCTCCTACCTTCCTGAGGCCCCCCCTTCCAGCCGAAGAAAGATTTGCTCACCCAATTCAAATTCCAGGATGAATCCACTGTGCTTTGCCCTTATCCTAAACAGTGTGTGCAAATATCTGGTTAATGTCACAACACAAGCATTTTGAAATGACAGTGACAGACCTAACTAATCACTGGATGAATGCGGGGCTGCCCAGGTGCTGCAGAGAACAAGGGTCCTCGGAAGACAAGGTTGGGTGGTGGGGAGGGGACGAAGAGAGAGAGGACATTTGTTCACACCTAACCTGTGATCCACTAGCATCTCAACAGTGCAGAAACCACAAAGCATTGCCTTTATTTTGTTAGTAATGTGCAGATTTACAGAGAGGTCATGGGACATGCATATTTCGTAATAACCTCTACCGCTCACTGAGCATTATCCTCTTCAAGTCTGTGCTCAGGACCTTATTAAACATAATCACATGGAAGCATCACATGGATTCTGAGAAGTCGATGCAATTATGACCAGCATTCTGCAGATGAGGAAACTACTTTCAGAGAGGTCAAGTTAACTTACCCAGAGTCAGAGTCAGCAGTGTAACTTGGGTGGGTGTGATTCCAAAGCCTGAGCTTTGACCACCAGCCCACACAGCCTTTGATGATCTGTCTGTAAGAGACATATTTTAAATATAAAGGCACAAACAGATTGAAAGTAAAAGGATAGAAAGATAAACCAAGCAAACAGTAAGCACACAAAAACTAGCATGGCTATATTAATATTAAAGTAGACTTTAAAACAAGGAGTGTTACCGAGGATAAGGAGGGACATTTCATAAAAATAAAAGGATCTATTCAAAAGAAAGACATACAAATAAACGCATAAGCTATTTGTATGTATACATGTGTGTTTTTCTCCTTTAACTCTCTATTATATCTCCATTCCACCCTGCATCAGAACACATTTCTGTGCTCCAGAATCTGGACAACTACAATCCACATTGCTCAGACTCTTGCATCCAGGATTCTCTGTGTAACCAAGGATTAGAAAAATCAGATATTCTTCCAGATATTCTGGAAGGCAGAGTGAGGCAGAAACTGTGGATCTGGTAAGCACAGTGGAGGATGTGCCTGGGTTTTTTTATACCAGTGTTAGTGGAGGTCTCCGGGTCTAGTAATTACCTTGGGTGTCAACTGACAAGGAATAAGGCATTGATTTGCTAGGATGGGTCATAGAAGTACTGGAGCCAGTAGACACGTCAGCGTTTCTGACTGTGGCTGCTTCCTCATCATGGTGTCCCTTTATTGTGTGGGTATTGTTCTGGAGCCAGTGGCTTCTTAATCACTGAAAAGTCAGCAGCTCTCTTGGTGGTTCAATGCTGGTATGGGCCTTTGAGACACATTCCTGAAAACTCAACATGAAGTCTATTTTTGCAGCACTCCCAGTGATTCTCTAAGCCAGTTAAAGACCTGTAGTGAGCTCTTTCCTGTGTAAACTAACTAGAGAAGTTTCTATGTTCAACAACTTAACCCTGACAGATACAAGTATGCTCTTCTAGCCATGGTTATCCAATATAGAGACTAAACTAAACCATTTGTAGTAAGTAGAATGTGTCTGGAACATCATTCCTACTTTCTTCTTTGGGTGAATTTCTCTTGTCCTTTAAGACCTAATTCTTGCTTCTACGGAAGCATCCCTGACTTTCGCAGGCTTACTTATAACTCCTTCATCTATGTTTCCACCACATTTTACCTGTACCTTTTTTAGTGGACTCTTACATTGTATCATATTATGTACTGTGTATCATGTGGTAACTGTCTTTCTCCTCCAATAGTCTATACAATCCTTGAGGTGATAGAATATCACATTCATGCCTGTATTCCCTGTACCTAACAGAAGATCTAATATACGGCACATATTCAAAAAATTCTTGTCATGAATGAATGAATAAGTAAAAAGCTGATAATGCAAACATCTGTTTTTGAGTGTGTGTGTGTGTGTGTGTATGTGTGTCTTCCCCACCCCATCCTTACCCCCCTGTTTTTCTCTTTGTATCAAAAGTTTCTGTAACTTTCAGGCCACTGGGTGAAGCCAGAAGCTGAGGTCTTGTCTGCTTCTCAGGTTAATCTGGTGCATTCTGGGTTCGGGGCAGTGGAAACAGAACTACTTGAGTATTTTGGCCTCTTGACATTGAACCTCGAGACAAGCACCTTGAAATTGCTCTGACTGACTTGGTCTTACTGCCTTTTTACCTACTTTCTACGCATCCATCTTTAGGGAGCTGAGTTAGAGATGTGACTAAGTGGGAATGTGATGGGGGTATCTCTTTGCCGCCAAAGGAGAAGCTTCGGTTTGGAAACCCTCACTCATCACAGCAGGACATCTGGTTCAAAATCAGTGGTGTGAGAAAACACTGCAGGCACGAACAATTTCCTGTGACATCCTAGGGCTCCAACCCCCCTCCTCCAAATAGCCCAGGGCCAGTGAGGGAGGCTGACTCAGGAGCTGTGGGTCCAAGGACACCACCCGCCTCTCACATCTGCCCAGCATCTCACACCCTCACCACATGGCTTCTCTCCATGGACGAGAGCGTACAGGGCACCCAAGGGTAGCTCACAGCTGATGACAAAGGGCAGTCCTTCATGACCATCTCGTGTCCAGGTCAAGGGAGTTTAACTTAGAATAAAGAACACAGCTTTCGAACTGGCAGGGCTGAGTCATTACAAAGATAGGAACTGAACACTCGGGGGCCCGAAACCAAATAAAAAGCAGCCTGGAGTCCTGTGTGCCCTGCTCTCACACTGCTTATGGGATTCACAGGGAAATTATCGAGAGTTTACACAATCAACTGGTCCTTGAATTCCTGATCAAGACGAAACTCTTAAGTGTCCAAGAGAAGAAATACAGGGAGAGGTCTGGAGCTCAGAATTTGCAGCCAGTGGCCATTAGAGGCAGCCAGATGGTCACTGAACTGGGAGTAAGCTAGGGGTAAGGCATGTAGGTTAACCCTGGCCCGGCCTCTGGTGGTGTCAGAGCATTCCCCAATCTCTCAGAGGATGTGCACAGATACAGTTCTCTAAAAATGTGCCCTGTCACAGTGAAGGCATTTTTTAAAATCAATATTTCACCAAATAATGTTGGATTCTTTTAAGTCTTTGTAACAACTAGTTCCTTGAAGATGCTTTATTCCATCCCATGGTTGAACTTATGTTTTTAGGTGATAGTGACAAACTGTCAAAGCAACCACTGTAAAATAAAATAATCTCATAAGCTGCTATTTGTGATCATCTGTCAGCTAAAACAACAGGACTCACAGCTGGCCTGTGTCGAACTCTTTGCCTCCCCAGGCCCAGGTACCTTTTTTGTTCCCCCATTGCCACCCCACCTTTGTGAGAGGAGCTGGCACCCGGAAACACGGAAGTGACCTGAGACAGAGCCAGAACTGGATCCCAGCATCTGCTTGGCGTTGCTTCGTGGCCCAGGAGCTACAAACATCAGCTGACCAGTATTAAACCCCCAATGTGTGCCAGGCCCTGGGACAGAGTCTTTTTTCATGAAGAAAAACAATTAATCCTCCCAATCCCTCTAGGAGACCGGCACTATTATTAAGTTCATTGACAGATGAGGAAAAGGAAACCCAGAAGGATTAAGTGCCTTTTCCAGGGTCAGCTTCTGTGGGGAACCCAGAGAGATGTGCCCAGTGGACCACAGCCCGTGCATCCAACCATGTCACCCAATACACAAAGCCCACGAGTGGAACCAAGATGGGCCCGGACCCTAGCATGAGATGCTGGGAGAGGAAGACACTGTGAGGGTCCTCCTACTGCCAGGCCCACAGCTACCTGCTCTGTCCCCCACTCTGGCCTGGACTTGTCAGCCCCCCTCGCTCCATCTGTATCATCAACCTTAAAATATCCTCTCCGTGCATTGAACTCAACTTTCCTGGTTCGAGTTTCCTCAATGGCTGTTTGGTTACAGAGGGTGCTTTTAATTCAATCATGTTCATAATTAGTTGGTCCCATGAACTCAGTCGTGAGTTTCCACATTTGCAAATTGCTGAGTTAGTCACAGTTGAAAGTTGACCCGTGCACATGAACAACAGCAGCCTTTGAAGGAGTTCTGGGTCCCACTCGCTTTGTCTGGAACGTGTGCACAGCAGTGTTAATTCCTGCCCTGGCTGACAGCTGGGAAAGATTGCCATCCTAGTTCTGCAAGTGACTGCGATGAAACATGGCCCCAGCTCTCTCCGAAGCAGGTGCCAAACTGACCTAATCGTGGGATGGGGCAAGGTGGATGGGTGCTGACCGTGCAATCTTCCACCGTCCATCCCCACACGCTTCTGTGGACATTTCTGGTTTACATTTCCAGCTGGTTTTGTTAAGTCTGAATCCCGATGCTTCCTCAGTCTGCTAATATGATCACAGCTCATTTAAGGAAACGAAAATGGAGGCAGAGAGAAAGTCAGCCAGTTCATAAAGCTGCCCCGGAGCAGAGGTGAGCACACAGGCAGGCCCCGCACACCTGTTCGGCCAGATCTTCGGGTTCAGACAAGCCCTGAGAAGCCCACCTTCCTATAAAAGGGCTCTGAGGACGGCTCCAGGCCGTGACCCTTGTGACTGTCGATCTTCCTTCTGAGAAGGAAAGAGGAGAGGCCGTGGGCATAATGCAAGTATCTCCTAACGAGATCTGCTCAGAAAATGTATCTCCAAGGAGTCAACTGGAACTTTGGGTCTTAGATTCACAGGGAGCTGGGCAGGGAAAGGGGTGCTGACTAAAGGGAAAGAGAGATTATTTTTCAGGCAAAAGAGTTCACAAAGTCATGAAGGCCTGTCTCATAATCTGGCTGGTGACTGTTCAGATGCTCCGAAGTCCCAGAGGAAATAAGAATGGGAAAATGAAGATAAATAAGAGTGGAAAAATGAAGTCTGAAACTTGTAATAAGGCCAACAAGTCACCGGATGATTTGGTTTGTGCCTAAAATATTTAACGAAATACTTCATTAATAGAAAATAATGTAGCCAGTGTCTATGTTGGTTATAAAATAATTATAAAAGTCACATCTGAGAACCATCACTTAAGAACCAGAGCAATACCTTTGAAACGACCTAGGTGTGTCCTTCTGATTGGTTGACCTGTGATAAGGAAAATCCTGAAACTTATGTTTATCATTGCACCTTTTAAAAATGGTTTACATATGTATCTTTAAGCAGTACATGGCTTGTTTTTGAACCTTATAAAAATGGTACCATAGTGAATATGCAACCTTCTTCAACTTGCTTTTTGCACTCAGAATTTTTTCCAAGATTCATCCAGTTTGTTATATGTTGCTAAATTCCTTTACCTTCCTTGTTATTTAACATTCCATTGTGTGTGTATATAACACATTTATCCAGTCCTGACAATAAACATTTGTTTCCAGGTTTTTTTTTTTTGTCTTAATAACACTATTAAGGACACAATTGTACCTGTCTTCCAGCCTACATACATAGATGTTCTCTAGGGTACACACACACACACACACACACACACACCCCTGGGAGTGGAATTTCTGGCTTGTAGAGTATGTTTAGTGCATTCTCAACTTTACAAGGTAATGTCAAATTTTTCTCCAAAGTGATTGTACCAACTTACACTCTCACGTATACAGCATTTAAATCTTTTCCAGTACTTGGTATTTTCAGATGTATTGATTTTTATTAATACAGCTCCATCAAGATATATATCATATGTTCTTAGTTTACATTTCCCTGATTAGAAAAGATATTGACTATATTTTATATGCTTATTTACCATTCATACTTCCTCTTCTGTGAAATACCCATTCATAGCATATCTGTATTTTTTATTGCATTATTTGTCTTGTTATTGACAACTTGAAGGAATTTTTAATATACAAAGAGTAATTATCATTTGTTGTTTATATGTACTAAAAATATCTTCTAGATGGGGGCATGTTCTTCATTTTCTTTTTACTATCTTTTGATGTACAGAAATCCTTCATTTCAAAGTAGTTGATTATATCAATTTTTCTTCTATAGTTAATGCTTAATGTAAACTTCTCTGCCTCCGAAGTCTTAAAAGTACACTCCAGTATTTTTTTATTAAGGTTTGAGTCTTTTGCCTTTCACATTGAAGGCTTCACATCCATCTGGAATTGATTTTTGTGTGCGGTGTGATGTCGGGAACCAATTTCATTTTTTCCCATCTAGATAGCAAATGGTCCCAACAGCACTTATGGAACAGTGAATCCTTTTCTAGTAATCTGCATGGCCACCTGTATCATATTTCAAATTCAAAAAAGGTATGGGGCTGTTTTGGGTTCTCTGTTCTGTTCCGTGGGTCAGTATGTCTCTCCCTGAGCCAATACCATACTGTTTCAGTTACCCTAACTTTAAATATAGATACCATTTCAGACAATTTCCTTGACCTTATTTTTCTTCTTTGCTAGTACACTGACAGTTCTAGAGCCTTTGTCTTCCATTTAAATTGTACAAAAACACTGCTGTGTTCCTTGAGAAACAGAAATTTGAGACAATTGACTTCTTCACTGGATAGTTTTTTGGAAACAAAAACATGTTATCTCTCTCCATTTATTTAGATCTTTGATATCTTTTAATAGCATTAAAATGTTTCTTCACACAATTCTTGCACATCTTTTGTTAGATATATTTCGAGTGCCTTATTTTGGGGGTAGTGTGTGCTACTGCAAATAGTAGCTATTATTATATTTTATAAGTTGTTGCTGGTGTTTATAAATGCAACTGACTTTTTGTATTGATCTTAAATCCAGTCACTTGCAAAAACACTCTTAATTTTAATGAAATTTCTGTAGATATTTAGAGGTTTTTAAGGTAGACTGAACTGTATCATCTAACAGTAATGATAGTTTTGTTTTTTCTTTTCATACCCTCATGACTTGTAATTTTATTCTCTTACTGTGCTAGCTAGGATTTCTATATCAAAGAGATGGTGATTGTGGTATCCTTGTCTTGTTCCTGAATTTAAAATTAATGCTTCAAGCATTTCACCATTGGGAACGATGTTGGCTATCATTTTGGTAGACACCATTCATCAATCATTAAGGTAGTTCCCTTCCATTCCTAGTTTACTGTAATTTTTTTTTTTTTTTTTGCTTTTATCAAATGCTTCATCTTCATCCATTGAGAGGCAGAAGGTAATGTGTTATATGTATAGAATTTTTTTATTTTTAAAGCACCCTTGCATTATTGAGATAAACTCAACTTTATCTTGGTATATTCTCTCTTTTATTACAATCCTATATTTGATTTCCTAATATTTTATTTAGGATTTTTGCATCCCTGTTCATGAGTGAGATTGTCTGACAACTTTCCTTTATACAGTCCTTGTCTGGCTTTGGGATCAAGGTTATAGTGACCTCTTACAATGCATTGGGGAGTGCTTCCTCTTTTGGGTATCTCTGAAAGGGTTTGTGTAAGATTGGATGAACAATTATTTAAAAATTTGTTTAAAAACTCACCTATAAAAAAAACAAAAACAAAAACAAAACTCACCTATAAAAGCATCTGAGTCTCTGAGGAAGGGTTATATAAACATCCACTCAAGTTCTTTAAGGATAATGGAGTTATCAAAGTCTTCTATTTCTTCTTGAGTATGTTTCCATAAGTTATATTTTCCTAGAATTTGTTCATTCCATTTCTATTTTCATATTTATGGTATAATATTGTTCATAGTATTCTTTCTTTCTTAATATCTCTGTTCTGTCTGTATTTATGGCACTCTTTCATTTTTAATTCTTTATATACAGCTTCTCTATATTTTTCATGATTGAGCTCAGCAAAGCTTTGTCTGTTTTATTAATCTATTAAAAAATCCCTTTTGAGATTGTTGATTCTATTATTTTTTACTTCCTACTTCATTTATTTTTGCTTGTTCCTTTTTTCTGCTTTTTAAAATTTTTTCTGGAGTTACTTTTTTAACTTCTTACATTGGCTACTCAGCTTCTCAAGTTTTTGCCTTTCTTCTTTTCTAATACAAACTTTTAAGGCATAAATATATCTCAAAACATTGCTTTGGCAATATCCCATGAATTTTGATATATGTTATTATTATCATTCAGTTGTAAGTGTTTTAACTTTCTATTAAATTAAATGTTGTTTCTTCTTTTACACATTGTTCAGAAGTATACTTCTTAAATTTTTAAATATATAGGTTTTCAAATTTATATTTTTGTTATTAATTTCAACTTAATTGCATAGTAGTCAAAGAATATGTTGTGCATGATTCCAGTTCTTTGAATTTATTGAGATTTACTTTATGGCTTAGCATGAGGTCTGTCTAATTTTTGTAAATATTCCATGTGTAGAGTGTAGAGATGAATGTGTATTCCCTAATTTCTGATTCTGTAAATGTCCACTAAATCTAACAAGTTGATTATTTTGTTCAATTTTTTTTCTCTGTGTTTATATTTATTTTGGTCTGCTTGACCTACCAGTAATTGAGAGAAATACGGTAAATTCTCACATCATGATCATGAATTTGTTTATTAGGAGCCAGGCCACACAGCAGGAGGTGTGCGGCAGGCAAGCGAACCTCCCTCTGCCGCTCCCCATCGCTCGCATTACTGCTTGAACACCCCGCACACCCCCTCACCCCGCCCCCCATCCGTGGAAAAATTGTCTTCCGCGAACCTGGTCCCTGGTGCCAAAAAGTTGGGGACCGCTCATCTATTTCACAGCTGAGCTTCACCCGGGTCTGGGATAAATGGAGGAAACGCTTGCAGTCTCCTTGAGTTCCCCTGAGTCTCAAATCAACCATTTCATTGTAAAACCTGTATCGCCCCCATTGAGTTTGACTTAAGTGCATGCTAGTCTAAGACTGAATTGGACGGGGTTGGGGGAGTGTGGAAAGGGTGCCCAGTTTTGCTCCACATCAAGAGAAATAGATTTTAGAACACCATTCCTATGGATAAAAGTGAACCAAACCCTCAAGGGACCCCCAGCACAGCACAGGACGTGATGTGAGCATGATCACCCTTTCTAAGAGACTTGTTCAACAAGCAGAGGCATCAAATTGCTCCAAAAATGAATACTTGGGAAATGATAAACTATGATATTTGATAAAGTTTTCTGAATGCTGGAACAAGCAGTACATGGGGGAAGAAGGCAAAAAGCCGAGAGAGATTGGGGGCAAGATTCGTAATGCTCTATTTAAACCAGAGCGGACATACCCTGATGCTCTGGCTCTGAGGTTTTGGAAGGTGGCGGTGGAAGGGAGAGTAGGAGGCACAAGCCACTGATTTAAGGAGCTCACCGAGGGCTGGAGAAGCACTGGAAATCCTACAGGAACTTTAAGAAAGAGGAAAAGGCCACCTTGGAATCTTCATTTGAGGACTTAACTTGTGTTGCTTGGGGGCTGCCAACACCAAGGGATACGGGTTGTCCCTTCCCTCCCAGCCCAGCCTGTGGTCTCTATGTCCCTTGAGGATGGGAACTGGGCCCTAGTTGGCACTTTTCCTTCATCTCCAAACAGTGACCTCTCAATCACGTGTTTGACCTCAGAACCTCAAGGATCGTAAGCCCAGTTCAGCATGTAGGCAGAACAGATTGGGTCCAGTGACCAACTTCTAGAAATTCAGACCCAGAGGTTGACAGGTGACTTGGGCTGACTGATGTGTTTTACACAGACTTTGTGTGGCTGCCGTACTACCAGCATCCTGCCCCTGAAGCAAGCCAGGCCTCTGAGCCCTGCTGCCTGGGGAACCTCTGTAGATGCCGCCATGTATAAGATACGATTTCCACTCTTTACATCACTTTATCTCCTGCTCCATTTATTGTGAAATGAAAAGCCACAGGGAGCGGGGGCTTAAAAGGGCGCACTCTGTTCTCTGCATACAGCCTACTCCCCTCCACCGCCCACTCTCTGTCGTCTGTGGAGGGAGGGGAGTGAGAACACAACTCCTGTGACAATATCTTTGTGACCGAAAAGAAGTCAGAAAGGATGAAGAGACATAAGTTAACACCCTCCGGATATTTGGGGAGAGTGTTTTAAACGTTGGGAAAATAACTACCATTTCAATATGTGAAGCTATACATATAAACTCGTACATTTTCCGTAATGGCTTTTTCTAAATATGACTCCTTAGCAACTGAGATGAAGGGTGAAAGTTCATCTCAGTTACTAAGTTCAAAGGAAACGTCATACCCCTCTTAAGATTAGCAAGCTTTCTAAAATTCATCACATTTATTTTTTGTAAGAAAAAAATCTTTTGCCATCATTAAGCAAAGTTAGATTAAAATAATCACAAAAATGACCACTTGAGCCTAAGGAAGGAGAAGGATGCTCTTGTTCATCTTGTGGCTTAGGGTGCTTCCCATGGCGCTGAGTCCATGGACGCACCCCTGTACAGAGCGTGGTGAGTCAGCCTGGCTGGTGGGTGCACGTGAAAGAGCAGGTGACGTGCAAGGCAGGAAAGGTGGGCAGGGTTCCCACTTCAGGGCTTTGTAAGACACGTTAGGACTATGTCCTACAATCCATGGGTGCTCAGTGAGTGTGTTAAGCAAAGGTGAGGTGTGGCAGGAGGGCTCCGTGAAGGCCCCCAGTGGTCTCTATGTCCCATGACATTCACACCTGATGTGATCCCTTCCCTCTGAGTGAGGCTGGATTTCCTGAGTCACTTTAATGAACAGAGCACAGCAAAATGATAGGGTGGCATTCCTGAGATAAGGTTATAAAAAGACTATGGCTTCCATCTTGGTTCCTCTCTCTCTCTCTCTCTCTCTCTCATTGATCCCTCGCTCTGGGGCAAGTAAGCTTCCATACCGTGAGCAGCCCTATGAAGAGACCCACGTGGCAAAGGACTGATGTCTTCAACCAACAGCCATGTGAAGGAGCTGGGAGCCAACCTCCCCCGAATCAAGCCTGAGAAGACCGCAGCCTCAGGAAAGACCCAGGAGCAGAGCCACCCAGCCAAGCTGCTTTGGGATGTCGGAGCCTCAGAGACTATGAGATAATAAATGTTCGCTGTTTTCAGTTGGTAGGTTTTGAGTTAATTTGCCACACACCAATAGATAATAAATACATGCAGTCTCATACTTGTATATTAAAAAGATTAGCCCTGGGGGCTTCCCTGGTGGCGCAGTGGTTGAGAATCTGCCTGCCAATGCAGGGGACACGGGTTCGAGCCCTGGTCTGGGAAGATCCCACATGCCGCGGAGCGACTAGGCCCGTGAGCCGCAACTACTGAGCCTGCGCGTCTGGAGCCTGTGCTCCGCAACAAGAGAGGCCGTGATAATGAGAGGCCCGCGCACCGCGATGAAGAGTGGCCCCCACTTGCCACAACTAGAGGAAGCCCTCGCACAGAAACGAAGACCCAACACAGCCATAAATAAATACATTAATTAATTAATTAATTTAAAAAAAAAAAGATTAACCCTGGCACACTGTAGAGAATGGAAACTGCGGAGATGGTGGCCTGGATTATGCTAGTGATGGTTAGCGTCAAAAGGAGGCATTTGTGGGATAGTTAGTACGAAGGGCAAACCGTGTGAGGAGCGAGGCGGGGGAGGAAGCAGAGGTGGTGCCTGGTCCCTGGTTTGAGCATCCCGGTGGCAGGGAAACCACTCCCTGAAGCAGGGACAATGGCAGAGCAGCAAGATGGGGGAGCGGGGGGGCGAGAGGATGAGCTCAGGCTGGGAAAGGTCCATTTGAAGATGCCTTTGGACGTCAGGTGTCCAGGGGGAGGCACCCTAGGCAGTGGGAATTTAAGTCAGGAATTCCGGAGGGAGAATAAATAGCGGGAGAGGTGGATTTTGCAGTCAGTGGCATTTAGGCAGGAAGGGACAGAAGCGAGATGCAGGCTCCAGCCGGGCGGCTCCACTGAAGTTGCTTCCCTGTGCCCCCGTTTGAAGACAGATGTGTTGAGGTGTAAATTAGCGATCTTGTAAGTTACTTAGACCAGGACCGGCATGGTGTAAATATTCAAGAACGGCCATTATTAATTAACATCTTTAGAGAAGAAAGGAGAATTTCCAACGTTAGGACCACCCAGGAATTGGACGTAAGTCAGTTCTCAGTCGCACTCACTTTGTACTTTGGTTTTCTCTTTCACAACCTAGTAGTCCATCTGTCAAGAGAAATCTACTGTGTCCAGAAACCTCAGATCTGTTTATGAAAGGACCATATAAATAAAGTATGCTATAGCTTTGATTTCAGGATCCAAGACGAATTCAGTAGGGAAAAAAATCTCACAAACTTTCTCTACTGGAATGAAAAGTCTATTTTTTAAGGAGGAGCAGGCGGCGATATTAACATCCCTTGAGGCTTTCAAAACAGTGCACTCAGGGTCCTGAGATAAAAGATCCCGACACAGTCAATTTGGGACTAGAAAATCGCCTCTCACATGACAAGTACTGAATGGAGCCTGTTTTCCTCGTTTCGTTGTTCATTAAGATGTGTCAGATGAGGAGAGTCGGGGCCCCATGCCTGTCTCCAGCCTTTCGTAAATAGTTTAAGCTGACACCATACAAAATCCCAATGGTGTTACGTGCAGGCTTTGTGCCTGCCTGTGGATCAGACGGCCGTCCTAGCAGGAGCTTCCCAGCTGGGCTGATGGCTAACGCAACAGCCTGAGTGCTGAACTTGGGGTTTTGTCAGAAACATGTGTTTGTTAACCAGGAACGATATGGTAAAGCTGGGATGTGCACATGTGAGTGAATAAATGCATAAAAGTGGGAGTGTTGGCCATGAACACAGCTGCTTGAAGCCTTTCAGAGCATCAGTGGGGATTCAACATCAGACACAAGCAGCGGGCACTCTGTGACCCTCCCGCTCCCCTGCCCAGGACTCCAACCCCCCTTTCTTCACGAGACAGCTGAGGTCCTGTGTAAGGGACAGAGAGGGGCTCAGCTTGGTGCGGCAAACACACGTGTCAGTAGATTGTTTAAATAACAGGAGAGAGGAAAATTGAAACTAAATATTGCAATAAAGAAAAAAATAGCACATGAAGTTCATCAGAAAGGAAACACGGGTATGTGAGTGTGGCCGTAGCACAGAGAAGGTAGCAGTTCGCTGGACCAGTCAGTGTGTGTGTGTGGGTGTGTGGGGGGTGTATGTGTGTGTGTGGGTGTGTGTGGGTGTGGAGAGAGAGAGAGGGAGGCTCATCTTTAGGAACTGGCTCCGCACTCATGGGGTTGGCAGCGCTGAGACCCGCCGGGCAGGCTAGCCGTCAGGAGGCCCAGGTGAGCACTGATGCTACCACCGTCTTGGTCTTGAGTTCGAGTTCCGCAGGCAGTAGGCTGGAAACTCAGGGCTTCCGCGTTTCAGTCTTGAGGCAGAAAGGCCTCTTCTTCCCGGACCTCAGTCTTTGCTCTTAAGGACTTCAACTTGTCGGATGAGGCCGACATTCTGGAGGGTCATCTGCTTTACGTAAAGACTGCTGATCGTAAATGTTAATCACATCTAAGAAATGCCTTCACAGCTGCACCTGGGCTGGTGCTTGAGCCACATCTGGGCCCTATGGCCCTGCAAGTGGATGGGTGCAATGAGCCTCTGCCGTCAGGGAAGCCACCGTCTTAGGGGAGGCACTGGTTTATCCCCGTGCGCTTGGCTTATTTGAGAGGGGAACCCAGGAAGGATCCCAAGTCAGGGAGGAGAAAGGTCATTCAGGAAGTGGAGAAAAGCCGACAAAGGTTATGCTCGTGAGCAAGTTGCCGCTGTGGGCAATGGGGACACGGTCCCGCCAGGGACCCTCTGCGGCCTTTGCGGCTGTGAATTACAGCAAACTGACGACAGCAGCTGCGCGGCAAAGCACAGTGACCCCATCCTAAGCCTGAGCCCCGAAGTCAGGGCTCCCTGGTAGCCCTGTTATAGAACCTGTCACTGAACTTCATAAGCGGGGGTGGCTAAGCCCTGTGTTCCTGCCTGGTGACATCCTCAGACGGTGGCCCCTCGGCCATCCCAGTCTGGCTGAACTGCCCTGAGTGCGGGCTGAGCAAGTTCCCGGTGGGGCTGGAAGAAGCTTCCAGCACCCACCCGAACGTGCCAAGGAGGCGGGGACAAGGCATTATTAGCCTCATCTGCCAGCCACGCCCAACTCAGCCTTTTACTGTGTGACCTTGGCAAACTAACTCACCGCTCTGAGCCTCATCTTCCTTATCTGTAGTTGGGTGGGTTTGAAAATTAACAAGAAAATGCACATAAAGCGCTGAGAACGAGGCTGAACTTTCAGTTCATCTTTCTCCTCTCATCTGCCCAAGGCCAAGTTCAGCAGTCTGGATGTACTCTGTTTCCAAGGCAAGGAGGCTCTGCTTTCTTTTAGTATCTGCAAGCTCTGAAGCATTCTGGCAAAGGAAGGAGGTCTGGGCCAAGGGGTCACAGTCACCAGAGTTGCCTCTCATGACTCACTTTCCAAACAAGACAAGCTGAAGATGCCAACATGGGGGAGAAGGATTCGTCCAGTTCTCTAGAGTCAAGCCCGTTTTTGATGTTGATGTCCTAACCCAATTCCCACACGACCAACCCCACACACAGTCTTATCTTGGAATGACTCAGGCCACTCTCACAACCCGCTTTCTACAGTGACCTTCTCGTAACCTTCACCTCGAGTCCGCTGCCCGAGGATGAAGCAGCTGCGTTGGGAGGGGAGGTGCCTCCTCCAACTGCACCGAACGTCGAGTCTTTCACGGCACCATCCTGCCCTCCAGCCTGTCCCTGCTGACCCTGGCCCAGTCCTCAGCCCTCGGTAGGGGATGCCCTTGGCCAGCTGCCCAGCCCTTGAGCCATTAACACGCTTTGGTAGGAACTGTCCTCCTTCCCTGATCCAGATGGTGACAGGCTCTCCGGAGGGTTTTAATAATTTTAGCTGATATTTATGCCTGTGCAGGCACAGTATTCAGTGGCTCATTTAATCCTCACAGAAGCCCTACGAGGTAGGGTCTATCCACTGCCCATCTGACAGTTGAGGAAACGGAGGCAGGAGGGGTTTCATAACGTGGTTAATATATAATCAGGACACAGTGGAGTCAGGATGGGAAGGCACGAAGTCCACCTCCTGAATCTGTACTCTTATTTGCCACGTGGTCTTTCCTCCTCTCTGTTTGAACATCTCGACTTCTCTCTGGCTGAGGTTTATTAAACCAATGGTGAGCCTGACCCAGCAGGAAAAGAGTCCTTTGTCTGAAACCGTGTGCTTGAGAGGGAGAGGGATGCCACGAGGTAGAACCACGCTGTGCGAACAGGATAAGCATCCTCCTTCCCTCCTGCCCCGAGCCGCTGAGGAAGCCTGCCCACCAGGATTGACATGCAGACACGCAGACCCGAGGGGGAAAGAGTCCTCCTCGAAAGGCCCCCCTCAATTCCACGGGACATCCCAAAATCTGGGCCACCTTGGGACACCCCAAACCAGGGAAGACTGAGCCCTCCCTACCGCTGCACAAGTCACTAGAAAGAAAAATAGAGGTCAACTATGAGCTAAGCACAAAGAAGTCCTGAAAAGGTATGATTTGCACCTGCTAACTACTTTACTTTTTTAAAATCACATAGCAGATTTCATTTTTTTTTAATTCTGTTTCTGTCCTGCTGTGCTTTGAGGACCTTCTTGGTCTGCCCTCTGGGCAAGTCCAGCACTGCTTGTGTGTCTATAATAAAGTCCCCTTTCTCGCTTGAGGTCACCCTCAGTGGTTTCTGCTCCCCAGCCTGACTCCAGGCGAGTTGCTCAGCCGTATCTGACTTTGCAGGAAGCTCCCCACGCCGAGCTCCTTGCAAACAGGGCGACCATCTGCGGTGAATTACAAAGGCCTTTTAGGCTATGCTTTGACCCATTACTGTAAGTTTGTTGTTTTCGGCTGAACATAGGTCTTTGGTAAATGTGTTTTCCTGAAGATGTATTCGATGAATTTTTAATTATATTTCCTAGAGACTAAGAAAGAGAGTGTAAACAGGAAAACCTTGTCAATGGGAAACAGTATGTACTGGGAGTGGGTTGGGCCTTCAGAACACCTGGTGTTATTGGAGGGTGTGGGATCAGTGGGTTTCACTGTATGTGGACACACGTGCTCCCTCACAGACAGTCAGGGAAAAGAGCCATCAATGTCATGACCAGAATTGCCTCGAGAGCAAGTTTGCTGGTGCCACA
Organism: Eubalaena glacialis; assembly: GCF_028564815.1. NCBI lineage: Eukaryota > Metazoa > Chordata > Mammalia > Artiodactyla > Balaenidae > Eubalaena > Eubalaena glacialis. Next base: position 8,318,621 of record NC_083727.1, on the reverse strand, counting down.
AGAGGTCCCGGGATGTGTGACACATCTGCTCCTGCATCCCAGGCCACAGTACCCCCGGGTCACTTGACACACACATGGCATCAAAGTTGTCCCATTTCAAAGGGACAAACCCAACCACCATCCCTGTGTCCATCTCCAAGGCCGCCTGTACAAAGCACAGGGTGCTGAAACAACAGACACTTATTCTCTCACAGTTCTGGAAGCTGGAAGTCCGAAATCTAAGGAGTCGACAGGGCCACGCTCTCTTGAAGGCTCTCATGGAGGGTCTGCACCCCGCCTTCCTCTTGGCGTCTGTGCTCCCAGCATCCTTGGGGTCCCTGACTTGGAGATGTGAGGCTCCGACCTGCATCATCACGGGCGTTCTCCCCGTGTCTTCACAGGATGCCCCTCCCTCTGTGCACATTTGTCTCTGTGTCTCTCCTCTTCTTATAAGGACATCAGTCATATTGGATTAATGACCTCATCTTAAGTTGATTTCATGTGCAAAGACACTATTTCCAAATCAGGTCCCTTCACAGGTGCAGGGGATTAGGATTTCGGCGTATCTTTTGGCAGGGGGTGGGGGGGGAGGACACAATTCAACTCAGAACAATGTCCAGACAGCCCTCTCTTCCTCATACCTCGCCCCCCAACTCTGAGTGGGAGCCCAAGGCCCTCCCTGTTCTGCTCTCTCTCACCTCCCGGCACGGCTTCCCCAGCTCCCTGAGCAGACACTGGGCTCAGCTTGCGGGTACCTGTGGTCTCGGGCCCTTCCTGTGAGCCTCCTTCCACCCCAGGCTCTACCTACCAGCCTCAAGACCCTGCTCAGATTCGCCTTCCCTGAGGCTAAAGCCAAGAGGGATTCTGGAAATCTCTTCGGGCCTCCTTGGCTGCTGGCCAGGGGGACCGGGGCCCCATTGCTGAGGCTGGTCTTCTGTCTCCTCCACGGGGGTGATGCTTGGCCCCTTCCAACTCTTGTGTGGGTTGTGTCTTTCTTGGAAACCCTGGACCATGAAGGGGGGTGACATCTGCTCCTGGTGGAGTGGACACTTGCTCAACAATCTCGTCTCGTATCTCGTCTCTGAAACTTTAAGTACATTAAGGGTGCAAAATGCTTTGTAGCTTCGCAAGAGGTGCACAAGGGTATGGGTAGACGCTGAAGCACTTATCAAATAAATGAACGAATGAATTGTTTTTTCTGTGCAACATAACAAATAATTTGACTTGATGCTGGCCCTGAATTGACCAAACTACTTGGGCATCTTAGAGCCAGTGGTTCTAAACTTCATTGTGCAAAAGGATTCTGTCAGGCTGCTCATTACCTTGCAGATCTCTGCAGTTTCCCAAAGTCCTGCATCTCGTGAGCAAAACACCCATATTGGAGCCCAGCTGGTCCAGGACCTCGGCTTCAGCCTTGCTGCCCCTCGGGGCGGGTTGGGGGCGGAAGCAGCAGACACGGTGGTAACACTTGCTCGTGTGACTCCAGGATCCGTGGGCCTGGAATGTTCCCTGAGCTCACTCTCTTGTCTTGCCTTTTCAATTTTATTCTTTCTTCTCCCTTCTATTTAGAAGGTGTCAAAAAAAAATCATTTTGCTGTACACCTGAAACTAACACAACATTGTAAATTCAAATATACTTCAATTTTTTAAAAAGACACACACTAAAAAGGTGTGACTGTCCACGCGCTAGAGAAAAAGCAAAGGCAAAGAAGGATGGTGAGCGGGAGGGAAAACAGCCCAGTGGCACTGTCGTCACTCAGGGTGTGACTTCCTCAGCCACAAGGAGAGATGCGTGCACAGAGCAGCCGTTACACAGATAGAGGAAAACCAGCACCGAGGACAATTCTCGCTGGATTTCTGCTCAGCACACCCAGGGCCCCTATCTGAGCTTCAGTGAACTTTCCATTCTTCAACTTCTGTCTCCTGCTTTTATTCCTGCTATAGTGGGGAGAGGATGTTATCATTTGAATTGCTTCTTAGCTCTGTTTCTTTTTTCCCCTCTGGGAAGATTTCCTTCATAAACCATCTCTCTAAAAGTTTGTTTCCAGGGGCTTGTTTTTCTATAAAAAAAAAAAAAGTCTACAGATTTTTCTCTGCAGACTTAACGTCTGAAACACACCCAGTTCCCGCTCCCGAATAGTTTCCCCTGTACGTTTCTCCTTGTGGGTTTTATTCCAAATGGAGCCAGTGTTGCCATCGCCAGACAAGGTCCTCTGTGTGCCTTTCCTAGAGACCAGGGGTGTTTCCCCAGGTTACAGACACAGAGAGAAAGCAGGGTCCCCTTGCCAAAGTGCTCTCCTTTTTTAGACAAATGATGTTTTTATAGGTTCCCCTTCATGAGAACTGTGTTGGATTCTCTGCTGCAGATCTGGAATCCTCTGAACACACCCTGCGTTATCATCAGACAAAGCCCTGGGCCCTGGGGAGCTCGGCCACCACCTGCCAGCCCTTGTCCGATGACAGATGTCTGTCACTTAGGATCTTGGCCGGCAGCACTGGGCGAGCTTGTGTCAGCAAGAAAGTGAAGCTGAAAAAGGGAACATATTAGGCTTAAGGCGGGAGGCTGGAAGGAATGAGCGCTTTATTTGCTTAAGGCAGCTTGGTTGCACCTGATATTCATAAATGAAAGGAGGCCAAACAGTATTTAAGAAAACCGGACAAATTGGAACATGGAACGGAACATGAAGAAAATCCAGAAGTTGGCTGAATTCAACTGAATCACTTCAGTTGGCTAAATAAACTGAATAAACTCAGTCAGTCATTTCAATTCCTTTTTGGTAAGATATTCATGGGAATCGGATTTTTGGAGGGTCTCCATGAGTTTTCCCTCCTTGTGTGGAACTCTTAATCCCTTTGTGTCATGACAGAAAGTTGCATTGCAGCATCAATGGGAAGAAGGGGCTGGCGTCTCAAACACAACTGGGTCTGAAGCAAATTGTGCTTTCTGCTAAAAATTTTTGAGATTCCCCAAAATATACGTAAAGACAATATTCATGAAAATAGCAATAACATTTTTTGAGTATGGGCCTCAGGTACTGGGCTAAGTGTTTTACGTAAAGTATCTCATTTAACCCTCACTAAGCCTCATGATATAGTATGATTTCCACATTATGTATGGGAAAACTGGGAGGCAGAGAGGTCCAGGAACTCAACCGAGGTGACACACCTAGTAGCTTGTGACAAGAATTCAACTCTGGTCTGGCAGTTGACTCCATAGCCTGTGCTCTCATTTCCTAAGATTATTAGCTAACACTCAGTTATCCAGGAGCTGATCACTTGGTGTTATCTTTTCTTTGTTCCAGCTTTATTGAGACGTAATTGACACATCACAGTGTAAGGTTAAGGTGGACAACATGTTGACATGATGTACTTGTATTATGTTGTAAAATGATGACCACTATAGCGTTAGCTAACACCTGCATCATGTCACACGGTTACTATTTCTTTCCTGTGGTGAGAACATTTAATATCCACTCTCTTGACAAGTTTCAAGTATATCATACGTCCTACCAACTTCAATCACAATGCTGTACATTAGACCCCCAGAACTTATTCATCTTATAAATAGAAGTTTGTACCCTCCCCCCCACCTCCCATCCCCTGGTAAGCATCACTCTACTCTGATTCTATGAGTTCAGCTTTTTTAGATTCCACGTGTGACATCATACATTGTTCGTCTTTCTGTGTCTAACTTATTTTACTAAACATAATGCCCTTAAGGTCAGTCCACGTTGTCACAAATGTCAGGATTTCCTGCTTTCTTATGGCTGAATAATACTCCATTTTATATATATATATATATATATGTATATATATTACATATATATGTATGTAATATACATCTTCTTTATCCATTCATCTGTTGATGGATGCTTAAGTTGTTTCCAAGTCTTGGCTATTGTAAATAATCCTACAATGAACGTGAGATCGCAGATACCTCTTTGAGATCATGGGTTGTTTTCTGTTGGATATATGTCTGGATTATTATCTTTTATTATGTGAGCAGCACGTGCCAATAGTTTGCACAAAGCAGAGGCAGTAAAATCAGCCATGTTACCATTTCCTATAAAAGGGACAAAGGTAATGTAGCATGAGGCCTCAGCCCATGAGACATTTATAATCCATTTGTAGAGACAAGACTAAAAATTAAGTTACAATTCAAGTTAATGTAAAATTTTCATTGGAATCATATTTTATCAAAGCTCAGAATTTACACGAGTAACGAGCACCTCCCAATGCCCACACCTCCCTCACGGTGGAGTCCGCATGGCTATTGCATAGAAGCTCCTATCTGAGTGTCTCAGAATCTTCAGAATTCTGGGGTGAAGATGGGACCCAGCAAAGGGTGGACGGCACATGGACAAGGGAAGGAGGGGTCAGAGGTCAGGGAAGAAACATGAAGAGCCCCTGGCCAGTCCCAACTTCCCTCTGGCCATTCTCCCCAGCCTCAACGCCACTGCCACCACATCCCTGCCTTCTTTCCTTGGAAAGGAAAGGATGAAAGAAACTGCCAGCGAAGGAGAAGGTTTAAATAATCTTTGCATTGCTCTGAAGGTGAGAAAGTGAAATAAAATCACCAAAAGAAACTCCTCCACTCTTAGCAGTTTCAAGCAATGACTTTATAATATTCAGTATTTGCTTCTATGGAGAAGAGAAAACAGGCAGAAGGAAATCAATCAACAGGGTTTCTCCACATGGGATGTGTGGGCCTGAGAGGAATCCATAAATCTGAAAATTTTACAAATTACTCAGTTTCTGTGATTTTTCTGGGGAATGGTTCTGGAGCTCCCATCAGCGTCTCGAGGATTTCCCAATCCTGTAGATGAAGGCAGATGTATGTTAGTAGCTGTAGCTTTACAGTTCTCACTTGGCAGGTGATTGTGAATCTTCCCCCAGGGTTCTTCCCCCAAAGGATAAAACAGTGACTTAATCAGACTTTCCAGAAGCCCAGATGTTATATAGAGTCCTTTCCAGGCAAATATCCATATCCTTTAACCATGATAAGATTTCAACTTTTCTCACTATTCCCCCGTTGCTTCTAAATATGCTCTGGTCAATTTCTCTCTTAGCATATGGCATCCACAAAGCAAGCATTGTGCTCCAGGGTAAGTCCGACCAGCACAGAGGAAAGAGAATTACCAGCCTTATTTTGGACACTGTGCTTCTGCTGAAACAACCTAAGATCACATGAACTTTTTAAATAGATACATAACCCTCTTGTCTTGCATCAAGCCTTTTTGACAAGTAAATCTTTCCATATGTGTTACCTCTGAACTCTGTCACTTTTCATTTCTATCCTACTTATACGGTAGGAGGGAGGACTAAAGGGCAGGAAGTTATGCTTATCTCTTTTAAATTTTATCTTTTGGGATTCAGTCATTGTTATCTGATGCTGATTTAGTTGATCAATGAATCAATGCTCTTTAAGGAGAAAGTGATCAACCAGTTATCAATCGAGCTATTACAGTATCCAGTCCACATTACTCCATCCTGGCAATTTGACTATCATAAAATTCTTTCTTAAGGAACTTGCTGAAACTTACTCTTCTTCTTATATATAAATAGCTTTCTTAGACATTCACAGTTTGCCTCATGAAAACTATGGCCGAGAGACAGATTTTGGCTCAACAATTCAAGCTGCTGGGGAATGGAATTGATGCTCCAGATGGTCGTGAGCGTCCTGTCACTGAAGATTGTCTAATGTCTGGCTGGTCATGGATCAGAAATAAAATAGAAAGATTCAGATATCACATGAGGTATTGAATTCTGCAATCTGTATGGTGACTCGAAATGCCAAAATTTTTTGACCGTAGACTACTTCTAGCGGGTAATGAATAAATCAAATGGTAGCTTCAGGTGCAGCTTGATTCAGACCACAATGATGTCATTATGATCCCTCTCTCTGCTCTGCTTGCTTTGGGTGTTGGTTTCACCCAAAGGCCGTCTCCACTGGCTACAGTCAGACAGCTACAGCATCTTACTGAGGCTGCGTGCTCAAGTCTACCAAACTCAAAGGATTCCAGCCTTCCCAGCAAACAGCTTAAGCCTTGCAATGATTAGACTGGACTGGGTCACATGTCCATCCTACAACAATCACTGTAGCCAAAGAGATGAGACATAGTGCTGTAGCTATCTGTCACCGCATAACAAGTCACTCCACAGCTTAGGGACTCAAATAACAATCATCTCATTACCGTTCATGGTTTCTGTGGGTCAGGAGTTTGAGGAAGCTCAACTGGGTGACTCTGGCTTGGGGCCCCTCATAGATTTACGGTCAGATGGTGCTGGGAGCTGGAAAGGTAGGGGAGGGGTAGATGGTGCTGGGAGCTGGCTCTCTTCATGCAATTTTAGAGCTTCTCTACGTGGTCTCTCCAGTTGGGCCAGCTTGGGTTTCCCCCACAGCATGGAGGTCTCACAACTGTCAGGCTGCTTGCCTGGCAGCGCCCCAGGAGAACAAGGTGGAAGTGTTTGGCATTTTTATGACCCAGCCTCGGAAATAGCATACTGACACGTCACCCTATGCTGTTGTGTGAAACAGTTAGAAATACCCACCCAGATTCAAGAGGAGGGTACATAGACTCTGCCTCGCGATGGAAGAGTGGCAAGGTAATAGAAGAACATCTATAAGAACAGCCATCTTTAGAAAATATAATCGCCGCATATACTGATGGGCTTAATCCAATCAAAACCCAGTCCTGAGCTGAGAACCCCATAGGTGACAGTTCCCCCAAAAAACCTGGGTGCTGTTGATGGAGAAGAGAGACATGGACAATGGCGAGAGACATGGGGAGGCCACAGTTTCTCCCTAATTTGATGCTTTAATATGTATTCTATAATTTATCACATGACTTAAATTTTGCAGAAAACTTATTTTTTGTCAAAACTAAACACAAAAGTTTAATTTTAAAAAGAAGTCTTTATGAAATTACACCTCATTAACTTAGTTAGATCCACCAGTTAGAAGTGGTCTGCCACATTAGGCTGAGGGTTTTTTGTGTTGGTTATAAACAGATTAATGGCATTAACAAAGGCAAGAGCCAATCAACTATTTTTAGGGGCAAACAGTTTTAATGTTGTTGAAGAACAAAGGCTAATTACAAATGTTTCTGAGAACCTGTTCATTCAGCACTTTTGAGATTACAAAAGTTCTTTCCAATCCTCATCCTGTTATAAAATTATTAAATTCAAGGAGGAATTTAGCAAATACAGGCAAAATGTGTAGAAAATAAAGCTTTATTTCTTTTCCGTTCGTCCATAACTCAAAATTTTCATGTTTTTGCCAAAGTAACATTGACCCTGTCCTAATTAGAGTCAGGCTTTATATTGTTTTATAATTGCGGGAAATGACTGCCAAAAGAAAGATGAAATGTATTATAAATTCACACTAGAAAGGTAAAGAAACTACCTTTCATAAAAATGCACAATTGTTGTTTCAAAGATTTCCTTTCCTTCCCCCCAGATTGGCTGATAGCTTAATTAGAGCATTCCTGCCCTGAACCTTTCTTGTCTTTCTAAATAAATGCATTGGCAAGCTTATTAAAATGAAAGCCCTCCACCCTCTCACTTGGAGGGGTGGCATGCTTCAGTTAATCACCTGTTGATGGCTGTAGATTGTAAATGGGTGTTTCTCTTGTAAATCCGTAGCCTGCCAGGACTGGCAATGGGGGTTGTTCAGTGCACGGAAAGACGCTCAGCGCATACCTCCCTGCCTCCACTCCCTGACGCTACAGCCCACTTCCAACAGCACGATGTTCAGCCATCTGAAGGATCTGTTCCACGGCTCTACTGTTTGGCAGTGGCTCAGTGAGATTTCTGAGCAGCTTTCTTCACTCAGACACCTGCTGTGCCAACCACCCGACAAAGGAACCAGCTAAGAAGTTCAGTGTTCAGACAGTGGTCCATTGTTGGGTCTCTATGAATTCCAACAGCAGGCTTGCCTGATGCCTTTTTAAAAAAAAACTAATTGGCCTATTATTTTAACATTATGTAGAATGTTGGGAGGGTCGCAAAAACCTACTCAGCATTTTTCTTTTCCTTTCTTTCTTTTTGGCTGCGTTGTGTCTTCGTTGCTGCGCGCGGGCTTTCTCTAGTTGCAGCGAGCTGGGGCTACTCTTCGTTGTGGTGCGCGGGCTTCTCATTGCGGTGGCTTCTCCTGTTGCGGAGCACAGGCTCTAGGCATGCGGGCTTCAGTAGTTGTGGTGCACGGGCTTAGTTGCTCCGCGGCATGTGGGATCTTCCCTGAGCAGGGCTCGAACCCATGTCCCCTTCATTGGCAGGCAGATTCTTAACCACTGCGCCACCAGGGAAGTCCGCTACTCAGCATTTGTAATTTCTTGCTGGATACACTTATTCTTGAACGTGTGATTTCTTTGCTGACAAGAAGTATTTTACCGGCTTTTACCCACACAGCTTGTGCTCTATCTGCAAAGGATGAGGAAGCACACAGGCCTTGGGGGCTGGCCCCTGCTATCCTGCTCGCTGCCCAGTGTCCTGAGAGAGGCTGGCTTTGTCCTCCAGGCCCACCATGGGCTCCACAGCCCTGGGATGTTCCTGGAACCCTCAGGCTGTGCACAGGGAGCTCCCCTTCTCTCTCCCCTCCTCTGATCTCCCCCAACACCTTAGAGTTCCCATTTCCTGCATCTCCCCCAAGTGATGGCCATACATCACGGTGACCACCTGGACACCACCCTTATCCACGCATGAAGGGCGAGTCCACCAGTGAGCCTTTCAAGGCAGGATGGGGCAGAGCACGGTGGCTGCCGTGCTGAAGGCAGCTCAGCCCCGAGCTTCCCATCCTGCACCTGCCCGCTCGAGGTTCTTAACGTTCATGCAGGATGTGCACTGATGGTTACAAAGTACGACCAAATCCATGGCCATGCTTGGACCTCACAGCACCCTTTGGAGATTGGCAGGATCAGAAGTACCTTCCCATTTTACAGGTGAAAAGCTGGAGACTATTTCTCTTAACCTCAGCAAGGTTAGGTGATTTGCCCCAAGGTAACCAGCCAGGAAATGACAAACAGGGGTCTCAAACCCAGGTCTCTCCATTAGGCCAGAGCTACTCTGTACTAACCCTATTCTGAGGGCCACCTTTGCTCCTCAGGAAGGTGGTCAGAGATCAGATCTCGTAAACCTTAACCTCAGAGCAATTTCAAAGTTTAATCAGATGACATATTGCTGAGGCCGTGTGCATAAGGATGGAATGCTGTACATGGAATGAGATGATCTCGCCTCTGCTTTGCATTCTGCCATGGATTAGATGTGCGAGCTTGGCCAGTGATTCATTCATTCATGCATGCGTTCATTCAACGAACAGTTTTCGAATACATTCCAAGTGCCAGGCATAGTACCAGACTCTGAGGAAACAGGAGGCCATCACCCATGGTCAGGTGGCCCTGATCCAGAGCATGGGGCAGACAGATACGATGCAATGTGGCCAGAGCATTCCAAGAGGACCCCAACCTTCTTCAAATGAAGGAAGTGGATTGGAGTACCTCCAGGGCCTCTCTCTGTCTCCCTCCTTCTTCTATTCTGTGATCCTCCAGCCCAGCAAGACTTTCATGATTCTGTGGGGATGTATAACACAGAATACTGAACTTCACAAAAGAATCCAGATTTTTCTCCTAAGTTTCTCAATTAAAATACCAGGATTGAGCAATTCGCATTTCATCCTGTATCTCCCTGTTCCACACTATAGAGAGGCTGATAAAGGACAGAACAAAGGCTCAAAGTCAGATGACAGAAGGGAACATAGAAGCCACTTGGGGTTCACATGGTCAGTCGCAAAGCATGGTCTTCCAGGCTTGGAAAGCTGTGACCTGACAGTATCTGCCCTTGGGCTCAGGGTCACATCCTAACCACGCTCTCCCCGTGGTACCCTGGTGTTGGGTACATCTTTGTCTCTCTGCTACATCTCCTTGGACAGAAAGAATCATAATTATGAATAGGCTCTAAATCCCTTCTCAGACCATGCACACACACCAACAACTTGAAAGGAATCACTACTGTGGGACCTGACTCCATCCAAACCCCGACACTCAGGGCAAAGAGCTGGGAGGCATCAGGATCAGGGGAGCAGAGGCGGTTTGCTGCTGAGAATCAGGGCAGTCACTCAGGCCTAACCTGGGGACTACGTGTGCTGCTCCTGTTCCACAGCCCACTCTGCTCCGAGGACCAGCAGACAGACCAGCAGGCACTCGGGCAGCTGGTAACCCCAGGGCAGCAGCCGGTGGCCGAGATGTGGGGACTCTTCCCTGTGATCCTTAACAGAGAGTCTTACAGTCTTGCTTGGGTCCCATGAGGCTTTAGAGTTTTGTTCAAGGCCTTCAAGTTTGAATTCCCCAAATAGTCAGGAATATGATTGACAGTTCACAGGGAACCACTGAGTCCCACAGGGCGCTCGGGGTTACCTCCCTGGGATAAGACATTCACATTCACCCGATAGGTGCTTTCCGCCCCACCCCACTGTATTAACCATGTGTTTCTGATGTTTTGCCATCTGGGGCTTTGCTGACCCTGGAGAAGCTGAGCTAGTCTACTCCTAGAGATAGAAAAGTCTTAAACATGGCTGGGAGTGTGCCTTTCGATGCAAACCGACCAATCCAGAGCCCACCCCACCCCGACCTCCTCTCCTGGGCTTTCACACCCCTGGCCACACTCACCTGTCCTAATCACCCCAGGGCTGGGCACCAGCCAACTAGGGACAGCGCCTACACTCCAGAGTCCTCTGAAATCATTTAAACTAGCCATCCCTAAGCCTGTTTACCACTTTGCCTCACCTCTTCCTTCCCATGGAAAGTGCAGTAAAGGCCCTGGTGCTTCCCCACGTGGCCCTGTGCAGGGTGCCTCGCCCCCTCCTCTTGGGATCTGTGCGAATAACAAACTATCTTTTCAGTGGCAATTGTCTCCTGATCTGTTGGCCTCACCATACCCAAATAATAATAAAACCTACATTTTAAAACACCCATCCATTTATTTATGGTTAACCTCTGCCAGAAAAGTCTTTCCTGACCAGCTCCCCTGGTTGGTTTATATATCATAGCTGTCAAGATCGTTGTCATCAACTCATCGTGTCTGTGTTAAGGGGATAATCACAGAATGTGACTGTTGAGAACACAGTGAGTTTACACAGACACACAGGGCAAGCTCTCAGCCCAGGCTGTGGGGTGTGGTGAATGTACCATAGCTGTGACTATGACACTGACAAGTCATCACTTCTAAGTGTCTCCAGGTCACCTCTGAATGACCAGACCACTTCTCATTCCAACCTTCGCTAGACTTTCTACCATTCCTTTGAGGAATACTCATCTACTTAACAAACTCCAGCTGTGGGGATGAGGGGCCTTTGGAAATCTCCCCTCTGCTCCTGGGTTGAGTGGCAGTGATTCCAGCGGCAGCAGCCACTGCAGCTGCCGCTGGGAATCCTCAGGTCCAAAGGCTGTTGGGAAGCGGCTTCCAGGGGTCTAGTTTCCTGAGGATGCATCCTACCTAGAGAGAGACAGAAAGACAGGTGTGTCCAGTCAGTCATAGCATCTTGGTTGCTGAAGAGAAAAGGCAATTCTTTCTGTTGGATTTGTCTCTGGTCCAGCGCACCATGGACTTATATCTGATTCCTGCAGAGAGAGGGGGCTGCAGGTAAAAATAAAATGAGCTGCTTTCTCTTAAAACTCCAGACAACATCAACATTCAAGGTAGTATGACTGACACTATACAAAAGAATGTGAACAAATATTGAACTCTTGTTAATAGTATCCATAAGGATGAAGGGAGCTGCTTGTCTGAGGCTCACTTGGAAATGCCTAAGAACAATAAGATGGGCTGATGGGTGGGTAGATGAAAAGAGAGGAAGAAAATGGTGAGGCCAAGTGGTACCGAGTGGACTTTCTTGTGAGCTCCCTGGAGACCCACCCAGGACTCATTTGGGGACCTTGCAGGTGTCCTGAATCCTGCATTAGGAAAGGCAATGGCACAACATTGGAAATCAACTATTCTTCAATTAAAAAAGAAAGAAAGCCAATGAAACACCAGTTACAGATGAAAAATGCATAGAATTTTTAAAGTATACTGTACAGATTTGTTTTGATGAGGAAATTTCACATCCTGAACTAAATTATATTTGTAATTTTTTAAGATGAATCTCCCTTTTGTAGAATATCGCTTTCTCTGAGATAACAGAGTTCGCATCATTTACCAAAAGTTTAGCAAAAGACAGAAAATATTTCAGATTAAATGTTATCAAAGTTCACTCCCTGATCCATAACCAGAATATCCTCCCTCTTTTCTGTGATGAGTTACTCCCTATCCAAGGAAGACCCGGGATCCATTAAACTCTCCAAAATTGGGTCTTAGTCCCTGCACCGTTGAGAAACCACGTTTTAAATATGGGAGTGAGAATGAAGGGATGTGTTTTTGCCACATTACTGCCACATAACCCCAATCTTCTCTACCAGCAGAAGCCAAGTAATGTGAAGTGGACCCTAGGATGTCCACGCACTCCTCTCCCAATCCGTGAGCAGAGCCGCTCTGACGGTGTCTAGAACCTTCAGAATACTCTCCAGGTAGTAAGTGTTCGTCCAACTCCTTTTTTCATATTTAAGTGTGAATGACTCAGGAACATTCATTGAATCATCCCCACATGGAACCAGGCTTTAAAATCAACATGAAAAAATGTATGACTGATATAAAAATTAGACGTGAAGATCAGGAAGACTAATTTCTTTACACCCATCGTGAACAAGATGCTAACGTCTCAATTACCTTGATTCGCTGGTTTGCAGTAGGGTCTCCTAAACTCCCCACCGCCAGCCTTACTAACCCTGCAGATCTTGTCCCAGGTGCTGGGGCTGTGAGGCACGGGGTATCCACAGCTCAGAGTGGAGGAGGGAGCCCAGCTGGGGCACAGGACCTGCCAGATACAGTTCCAGTCGCAACACAAACCACTGCAGGGGTGTCTGGGCTTAGAGTCGAGACAGACACGCGGAGGAGAGGAAAAGAAGAAGCAGGCAATGGGACAGCGTTCTGTGCACCCGACAGTGGAAAGTGCCATGAGATAAGAACGGAGGCGCCCAGAGGTCCAGGCAGAAACATGGTCAAGGGAACATGACAAAGTCACTAACTGCACCTCCTACTGTATGTCAACTGATTAAACACAATGCAGGTTCTCAGGGTTTGCTGGTGAGTTCCGGAGCAGGCTTTCAGAAGGTAGTTAGTGAGCAATGTGTGTGATAAGAGACTCTATCAGTCTATCTGGTGGCAAGACTCTGTCACTCTCACCCCACCCCCTCTTCAATCCAATATCACCTTGCCACTCTAGGTCGATATTCCACAGTTAGAGATTCATTCTTTTGACTTCAAGCTTTATCCCCTATCATAATTAATACTCATTACCGTAACATTGGTCATGGTAGTTTACAGCTGAGTAGACACGGATTCCTAAGAGCCCTTCCTGAGAACACGTTTCGATAGAGGGGAAGAAGCAAATAGCATAAGTAGGTTGGGAGCCTGCTGTGGAGCCAATAGGCAGAAGTGAAACAGAGACAGGCCTGGGGAGCGGCAGGGGCTGGGAGATAGGATTCTCCAACCTAGACGTTTTATATAAGGGCTTTCTTATTGTCTCACTCGAGTTAAGGACAGACCTAATGAACTCATGATCACACAGAACATAGAGAAGGGCTCTTTTCCAGGACGTTCACTGTTTGTTTGTTTTTTTTTTTTCCCTTAACCTTGGCCAGAAACACACAAGAAGAGGACTTTGGCAAGAAATGAATGACTCTGCATAGGCAATCCTCTCTCTAGAAAGAAGTCAAAGGACGGTGCCTGCTGAGGGGTGTCTGGGTCTCAACTTCAAAGCCAACCAAATGGGCGGGGCCGCCCCCAGAATCCCCAGGCGGGCGGGAGGGGAAAGGAGCCCTCAGGGACGCTGCCTGGAAGGCAAGTCACGGAACACAGGAGCCACGAAGGAACGTGACAGCAGGGTTGCATTTTGATAGGTAAGAGTAAATTTTAGTCCAAGACATATATGAATGTTGGGTCTAGAAAATGGAGCAAGCCCGCAGACAGGGTGGACCAACTCGAGTGGTCCCAGGAGGGATGGAAGCAGCCGTCACAAAGCCCCCTGCCCAGCACTGCAGGTGGGGCAACGATCTCAATTTTCCAGCATCTCCACAGGGCATAGACTATGCTACCTTGCTTTTACAGGTATGAAGGCTGAGGCTGAGATTTAAATTATTAAATTTAAAAGATTTGCCCAGGGCCACATTGCTAACTAGCAATGTGAAAAGCTGGGCTATTGCTCCAAGCTGAGAGAGAAAGATTTCATACAAAGGAGGACACACGATTTATTGCTCTTAGGAAAATATTATCAAAGGATTATGATTCCCTCTCTTCCAGAGACTGAGAATGCTTGCTCTGAAGCCAACCTGCACAGCGTCCAATTTGAACCTGCAGATCTGGAAAAGTCCTATTCCAAGTGATCCATTCACGGGAAGAAGCAGGAACCAGAGCTGCTCGCACGTGACAGGCGCCCACAGCTCACCCCCGCTCACCACACCTGCATCTTCAAGGAAAAAAAAGTACCCTTGTGCACAGGTTTGGAAAAAAAAAAGTACCCTTGTGCACAACATCACTTCTTCTGTTGGCCGAAGCAGGTCAAAGGGCCAAGCTAGTCTCAAGGAGACAGGCAAAGGGCTCTACCTTCAGATGAGAGGACAGACAAAGCCACATTGCAAAAGAGAACAGGGACTGGCTAGGATTTGGATGGCCATCTTTGGAAACTACCGTCCCCAGAACCCAAAACTTTGTACAATGCCAAGCACCCGGGTCTTTACGGTTACCAGTGCCCTTCTCAGTGTCATCAGGACCGCTTCCAAAGACAGCTTGCATCCAAGCCAGTGGCGCAGGGCAGAGGTGGCCCCTCCCCTTCAGTTAGTTCACGGGCTCCGTGTCCTTGGAGGGCTGGCCCGAAAGTAGAAAGGAGCAGCACCCGTGAGTCAGACGTGGCCCCTCCTGCCCAGAGATCAGTGCCTCCTGCAAGGAGAGGGCCTGTGTTCAGAGGAACTGAGTCATGTCCCTCCTGGAGACAATGAGGGCTTCTGAAAGCAGGAAGAACATGGGTTGCCAATTCATCTGTGTCTACTAAGTACCTCATTTTTCTCGGCATTCTGTCACACTGGGCTACTCAGAGGCCTTAGAAAATAAAACTTTCGCTGGGAAGTTATTAAGTCCATAATTTTTTAAAATGTGGAGTGATTTTCAAAAGAACAAATACATCCTTTCCATCTCGAAAGTTGGAACCTGAGCCAGAACCATGGAAAGCAGAGGAGCCAGCAGCAGCAGGAGATGGTAGGGTGCGCTCCGTTTATCAAGGGCAGATGCCAAAACCCAAACACAGAGAGACTCGGAGGAATCCCGCCTGCCTTGGCAGTGTCCGATGGTAGGAGCCAGCCCAGGGTTGAGAAGGATCCCCGGGGCTCCCACCCGAAGCTAAACCCAGCCACTGAGGACAGTGCTGGGATGTTCACGCTCACGCATCTCAGCGGGGCAGGACGCTCACTCCATCCTCTATCCCTGGTCTAAGAAAGTCAGAGGAGCTGGTCCTCCCTGCAGCCCTCTGCCTCCAGGATGGACCATGGGAGTCCCAGACCAGAACCTTTTTCTGCCGCTGGCGTGAGCTTGTTTGTCCATGAAAACACAATTGCTTTCCTCAGCCTGCCGACTGCTTGGCTGGGGTGAACCATGAGACCCAACCACAAGGTTGCTACTGATGCCCCAGCCATTACCGAGGTCCTCCGTGGACCCTCCAAGTGAGGGACATGCAGAGCTCTCCCCGAAACACAGAGGTGTTGCTCGCGGGGGGCTCACAGCCTAGCAGAGAGGACAGAAATGCACATTTCTAGATGAAAACCAAAGACTGTCTAGAAGTTCACCATTTTTCAACCAGTAGTTTCTAATTTCTTTTAAATTTTGGAACTTGCTGTTTTTTTTACTTGTGTGTCCGACGCACTCTCTTCTCCAGAGTTTTTGAAGTGGTAAATCATACCTGGAGGTTCAGGCATCCGCTGCCTGCAACTTGCAAAGATGTCTGAGGGGCTGATCTCTGTGCTGCAGCCAAAAACACAATAAGCGAACAATCTGCAGCTCCAGGTGTGTGGAAACCAGGCTGCGAGGAACCAGGATGAGATCTCGAGTCAAGTCGCCAGGGTTTGACAATCTTATCTGATGCTGATGGCTTTTACCAAAGAGCGTCCGAATTTGCAACAGGGACACTTTACATTAGGAAGCTGGCTTTGCCAAAGGCTCACAGGTCTAATTATCCAACGCTGGATGTGCTTGGGGGCGGGGGCGTTTGGGAATGAAGTGAGCAGAGGGTGAATTATTTTAGAGTTCTGCACAGGATTTCTGTAAGGGCTGCCTCTACGGAGATAACTGCCCAATTATTTCTTTCACCTGACTGGATCAGAATTGAGTATTTTATTCACAATGGAATTAAACAATGAGTTGGCATTGTCTTGGGTCTGACTGAGCTGAGATGCTTTCTTGTGCACGTGCCATTCATCCCCCGTGGCGTGTCTTCTGCCTGGTCCACTTCCCTTCCTCCCCGACCTCCCTTTGCTTTACCTACCCTCTAGATTTCATGTCCCCCTTTTAAATCTTGAGTTACCCTCCAAATACAAATGAACTCCTTTAAGGATAACATAGGAAGGTATTTCTTCATGAAGCTTCAAGCCTTGCGCCTAGCAGACCTCTTACTTAAGGTTCTAGAGGCTGATGAGGGCTCCTTAGCTCGGAAAGCAGCTTGAGGAAGAACTGAGAATTGTCCTCATCAGATATTTTCCAGCACCAAAATCGGCTGCCTCTCCTGGGAGAGTCAAGTTGCAAGTGTGAGTCATAAGTGAAGATTCCTTCCTAAGTCATATTGCTCCCATTGAGGACATTCCTGGACTCAACCTTCTAACGGTAAAATGCTTTTCCAGTGGCATCCGTATCTGACCCCACAGCCAAGGGGAGCTGGTAAATCTGAGGGAACTAAAAATGATTTGCATTTAAAAAATGCTGCCCAAAATAGCCTCAATATTTTCTTCTCTAGCTCCTTGGCAGTCATGCTGATGCACAGATGATAACGTTTATCTCTAAGGCATTTAAAGTAATGCTCGTGGGGTGAAGTTCACTGATGATGCATTTCACAGACACTCACCACGATCCCCAGCTGGAAACTGAAACTTCCCACGGAGCTTCAGATAAAAGATCAAACAAATACAAGCTTCCTCCAGGCCGGGTGTGGAACTTTGAGGACATTCCCCCTGAATGCCCTTCTCCGGCCAACTTCAAGCCTCGGGAAGAGGGAGGGGCTTCCCAGCTAAACCTTGCTGACTGCAGTCCGCCACTGAGTCCACGCTGCCCTGGAGAGGCCCTGTGAGGGTCATGTTCCCAAATCAGAGAGGACTCTGATGAAATATTGACCTTGGGGGACCAGAAAGAACTTCTTGTAGGAAGTTTTGAGTGAAAATTCTTCACAATTCTTAGGCTGATGTGAATGGAGGTCCGAGCCTTGTACACAAAGGACAATGTAAGCCCCTGTGCCCAGATCCTGAGCAGCCCCCAGGGGTGGCACTGCTGACGACACCCCAGGAGCCCTTGCTGCTACTCCCACCCGGAAGAGGAAGTGGAAAGGGAGCTCTTGGAACTCAGGGTTGGGGCCCCTTTAGCTAACAACTTTTTAAAATTATCACTGCTTTCTATGGCCAAAGGACTTTCTCATCTTTTCCCACCCATCACCTCCCTGTTTCTGATACTGAGGGAGATTCTTCATGTAGCTGGGATCTGTGGCAGCCTTATAGCATGGCCTCAAATGCTTTGACATTCCTTCCTCCAAAGGTGAGGTCTTTCTCCCCTTGCCTCTGGAGGGCTCTGTGACTGCTCTGACCTGTAGGTGGCGGAAATGACTCTCGGGGCCTCCAGAGCAAGTAGGAAAAGACTTGTTTACCAGAACACTCACTCTTGGGGTTCTGAGCCTCCAGGTCAGAAGTCTGACAACCCTGGGGCCACCATGCCGGAAGGAAGCTCAAGCCATGTGAAGAGGCCACATGTAGGCGCTCTGGTGGAGGAGCCCCCCCGTGACAAGTTTCATGTCACCTCAGCCTCGGCACCAGACATGTGAGGGAAGAAGCCAGCTCTAGTTGCTCGGGACCCCCCTCAGATATTCTAGTCTCCCCAAGTCGGGGCTCAGACACCACGGGGCAGAGACAAGCCAGCCTTCGTCTGCCATATTTAAATTTCTGTCCCTTAGTATCCATAAGCACAATAATAAGCTTCTTGTTTATGAGACCAGGTCATGCGGGGTGCTTGTTACACAGCACTAGACAGTCAGAGCATATCCTAACTGCCTCTCTCATCCCAGGCCTCACAGAGAACCCACAGACCTCTGAACCTCCAGCAGCAGCAGACAAGGGCATGTGTCTTGTGTGTGCTGAGTGCTGTGGTGTGAGGGGTTGGAACAAATGGGGTGAAAGCCCCAGTCCCAGCCTCTAAGTCAGTCAGCTCCAATGAGCTGATGGGCCAGGCCCCACCGCCAGGCGCTCCCTCCTGTACATACAGAAGTAAGGCTGCATTTAAGGAGTGCATCAGGCAGCCCCGCGCCGTGCGGAGACCTTCCCACCACCAGATCCCACGACAGCAGGGGCGCTAGTCACCTCACATTCTGAGCATTTGCTCTCCAAGGGGGCAAAATTCACCTAGAATACAAGGGGATTTGTGTCCCCTGGAGTCTGAAAGCTCTGCCCCTGGCAAGTGCCACAGAGGGCCTGGGGGTCTTCCAAAAGCTCTTGGAGAGATTGTTCTGACCACTCAGTGGAAAGCAAGCATGCAGCCCCTTCCCGGGGGGCAGAGTCTGACTGGTCGTGGGGAGTGGGGAGAATTAGGGCTTGAAAGAGGCAGGAAAAAAAACACCACTGCAGGCGCCCCTGGCAGCACATGAAGCAAATGAAGATCATATTTATGAGTCATGACACCAGAGCCGAAAACCCTGGAAGTGTCCTTTCCCGTGTCCCCTGATCT
This sequence comes from Eubalaena glacialis, assembly GCF_028564815.1. Taxonomy (NCBI): domain Eukaryota; kingdom Metazoa; phylum Chordata; class Mammalia; order Artiodactyla; family Balaenidae; genus Eubalaena; species Eubalaena glacialis. Next base: position 8,299,592 of record NC_083727.1, on the reverse strand, counting down.
ACCCAAGGTTCTGTCTCCGACCCCTGCCTGCTTGGAGGCGAACCCCGGGGGCGCCGAGGACACAAGGAATCCAGACAACTGACACTCACGCAGGAGTTAAAGACCAGATTCCAAGGGCTGAAGTTCTCTGGCCAACAATGACTTCATGTTCTTGGGAATAAACTACTGACCAGATGCACAAAGAGAAGATCCATATGCAAAAACAAGCAAAGAGAGCAAGATAGGATTCTGAACCCAAAAAGTCTTTCCCCGACGAATCCACCCTGTGGGACTCAGCTCCCAAGCCCCAGACCCCCAAAGCCTGCGGAAGACCAGGCTCGCACCTGCCTGAAGGGGGGCTGCTTTGGATTCAGCCCCAAAGACAGTGTGTCCTCAGCATATAACTTCCAGGAAGGCAATACCTTTGGGCTCCACTTACTTGGAAATCCAACTCAAATATGATCACTGTCTGGAAAATTGGCTTTTTCTGTGCTGGCAAATGTCCTTTCTATCTGTCTTAAATTTAAAAGGAACACATGTCCTAGAATGTTTAGAAAATATAACTCCATATTCCCATTCATGGGTCATTACTTCAGCAAATCTGAAACGTTTTGATTCTACATCTCACATTGGCACCTGATACATACAGAAAAAGAAACTGAGGCAGCAATTAGGGGAGGAGTTGGTAAAAGTCAAGATGTCTACAAGCAAAGATTGGAACTTTCAGCAGTGAGCTTCTTCGGGACAGGAGTGTGTCTTGTCCCTTTTCTCAATAGCACTGTGACACCTACCACTGAGCAGGGATTCCAATAAAGATATGATGAATGAATGAATGAACAAATTAATGGATGGATAAATGAAAAGCAAATAAATTCATGAGTGGATGAAGAACAAATAAATGAATGAATGAGTAAATGAGTACAGACATACAGGCATGCATAGATGAATGCATAGGTGAGATGACCCTAGACAGCACCTTCTCTCCTGCAAGGATCTGAATATCAAGCCTAGCCTCCTTTCCTAATCTCCATTGCTGCATCTCTAATGACTCTCTGGCCATAGCTCACTGGAGGACCTGACATTACTTTAAAATTAACATTAAAACTGAGTTCATCATTATCTGATCACCAAATCCAGCTCCCTCCCCCACCCACAATGTCACTATTTTCTGTTGAAGGCATGGCCCTTCTCAGTAATTGCTCAGTGACAAAGGGAGTCCCCTTTACCTCCTAGCCTCCCTGAACCTCCATATCTAGTCGGACACCCAGCCCTTTTGACTATTTTTTCAGTATATCTCCTGCTCTGTCCCTTCCTTTTCATGCCTTCTGTCACAGTTCTGTCTCTAGCATTAACCGCGTACGTGTCATTACTACCTGGCCACAGAGCTTTGTAACCAGGACCCCACACCCAGTGTCTCCTGCATGTGTCCTTCACCCATGGAATAAAAGCCAAACAAACACCCGAGCCAAGACATCCGTGTGCTTAAAATTCCTGTGCCAACCGACCTTTCTGATCAACCGATTTGTTCTTATCCTGTCCTTGCAAATTTGCCCCTTCCCCCAATCTCACCTGCAAAAGGTCCAGTTTCCCTTTCCTGATGTTACCAAGCCCAAGCTCGCTATGCTCGCTGCACAACAGGCCAGTAAATCGGGAGACAAGGTGTTGAGACAAGGAACACGACTTTATTCGGAAAACCAGCAGACTGAGAAGATGGAAGACTAATGTCTCCCAAAAACCATCTTATCCGGGTCTGAATGCCGGTTTCTTTTACAGAACAGAGAGGAGGAGGAGGTGAGGAAGTGAAGTAAAAAGGCCATAAGTTTTGCGAATATCCCCTGGAATGGCCAGCCTCGGGGAGGGGATGCGTTCATTTCTTCTTCCTTGCAGCCATCCACAGGTGGAACAGGGTCAGGATGTTTCCCTGAACAAAGGTTAAACTTTGGTTTACCATTCAGGCGGGGTTCCCCAAGACAGGCCATTATGTACAGACAGTATCCTTTTAGTGAACAAAAGCAACGGGAAGCAAAGGTTAAAGTAAAAGAAACAGATCCAACAGATTTGGCTCTTCCCTGTTCCACTGACTCTTGAAATGAAATCCACACTTCAAAACTCAGCCCAATCCCTGCCTCCCTTATGGAGCCTTTTGGGACTAAGACCTTGGAAAGGCTCACTCCTCTCAGGAATCCGACCTCAAAAGCTCCTCCCCTCCAGGATGGCCATGGCGCTCTCACCTTACAGTCTTACACCCTGCCTCATTTTGAGCCTTCCCCGTGTGTTCACCGTGATGGTACTGGCAGGGCGATCCTAGCTTAGGTCTTATCTCCCCTGAGATGCTGGCACCAAACATAGTCTCTGGCCTCTTGTCTTTGGTCATTATCCTATGACCACAAAAGTCCCAACTCTCACATTCCTTGTGGAGAGGGGGGTGTATCCTTAATTAGATCACTTACCACACTGCATTAATCTGTCTTCTCCAATTGATTAGAAACTTCTGAAGTACAGTGATTCTGTCTTATTCCTCTTTTTGTCACCAACATTGAGCACCTGAGCAAGTAACATTCGTGGAATAATCACAGCGATCATTACAGCTACCATGTTGTGTGCTGTTACACACAACACTCCATGGACACCCTGCTGCTAATCCTCACAGTGGCTTCGGAGATAGATGTCATTCTCTCCATTTTACAGATGTGGAAACTGAGACTCTGAGAGTTTAAATATCCTGCCTGACATGGAGACGGGTTCAAATCCACACTGTTTAGATTTACGGTACGTATTTGTTCGTCTGCGCCCCTTCCTTGTTTTCCTCCTGCACAAAGAACCCCAACATTGTTGTGCTCAAGCAGAGGCACGGAAACCGGTACATGCAGATAAGAGAGTTACCACCAAGGTAATGTGATCTGAAGGATATGATGAAAGAAATGACTAGGAGCCATTGTCCTACAGACTGTGCACCTGAACTGACAAAAGTGTTACCTTACTGAGGGCGATCTTGTCAGTTAACCAACACGTAGGCAGGAATTTACTTGATGTCCTGAATATTCACTGTCATCTGGTGGTAAGAAAGACAGTGTTAGGGATCCATTTCACCTCCTTTAAACTTGACTCAAAGGTTAAACTCACACCCAGACAGATACACGTGTATATCAATTTATTAATCTACAGACAATTCCAACTCCAATTAGAAAATTTGCTTCTTTGTTCATATGTGAATCTTCAGGGAAAATACTTAGCTGGCTTCAGTTTTAGCTGGTTTAGTTACATAAACCTATTAACAAAGAGTGCATGAGAAACAAGTCAGTTAAAGCCAGAAAATATGAAGAAAATTAATATAAGAATAAGTATGAAAAAAAGCTTTAAACGGCCAGTTTTGACTTATGTTTTCAGACAAACATCTGTTTCAAAACAGCTGAATGGTATCTTAACCAATAGCAAAAAACAAAAAAAAGAAAATGTTTAATATTTAGTTCTTGTTTACAGTTTTGCCCTTTTGGTATTCAAAGACGTACGTAAGAAAAATGTAGTTTATTTTACTGGATTAACCTATCAGATAAGTGATTTAATAATGTTTATAAAACATATGTTTAAAAACCTGTTTCCACCAGCTTTTAAGCATATTGTATTTCTATTGCCAAGAATTCTGTAACAGTTTCTAATTTGTTCAACCAGCAGTGACAGAGCCATTCTTTTTTTTAATATGCAAACATAGGCTATTGTCTATATAATGAAATAATGAAATAAATATTATAAGAAAGAACTGAATGATTATGTGCGTACAGTGATTGATCATGAAGAAACATTAGAATACAAAAATAATGGAAAAAATACTGAGCCCTTCTCTTTATCCTGTGATCTATGCTAAATCCAGGCAGCTTGATCCCTACACCTGCCACCTTATTGTAAGTCAGAATTCGTTTGTGCCCACTGGACGTGCCCTTATATAAGCATCACCTTTCCAGCCCTAAAAGATGCTCAAATCATGAAATTGGTCACGACTTAATTACTTGATCTATGTGATGCATGTATAGATTTCAGTACTCACCAGAGTACTGGAATAAATATTCCCTAAGGTTCCTACTAACTAGAAGTCTATGATTTGTCCAGTGATAACTCCTTAGCCTGCAAACAAAGACAAAATATAAACTGGAGGTTTATTAATATCGAATCTAGCAGGTTTTGATATTAATACTGTATACTAGAAACTTACATGTTTTCAAAGTACTCCTGGATCAGTTGTTCATAAAAATAAATTAAAAGATGCCAGAATGTAAGCCACTAGTGTCAGTATCAGCTGGGCCTGGCTGGTCTGGGCCCTGCAACCAGAGAAATGCCAGCAATTCAGATAAAACTCTAAAGGGAGCAAAATGGACCACAGTTTCCAGAGCAGGGAAAGGAAAAAGACAGATGGAAGATGTTAAGCAGCCTTAAAGAGTAAATTCTAAGGGTCAGAAAGGAACCAAGTGGATTTTTCACCTGGCTCAGGAGGAGGTGGAGATGAGGGAAAAGCCTGAAAAATGGTTGAAAACAGCTAGGTTGCACCCGCCGGAAGACTGCCCCCTGCTAGGGGTCTTTGGGAACAAGAGGAGATACTCTTCGCAGGAAGTCTTGCCCAGGCCCCTGATGGACCTGCCTACTTCCTCCATTTGCTGCCTCTGAGCCAATCCACGAATCTCACTTGATTGACCCAGGATAGGCAAGCACCCTGGGCCACCAATGGTGAATGTTTACGCTGCCTGTAAAATATAGACCTCTGGGCAAACTGTATCATACATTAATCTTTAAAATTGCATTAATTGCAAAAGAATAAACAGATCTCCAGCAGAGAGAAGAGGCCTCAAACCTCCCAGGCTGACCGCACAGACTTGTGTCCATGGACGCTTCTCTCAGAACTGTAAACTGCAGATCTGTTTACAGCGTGCTGTGCATTCCGTTGAGTCAGGTCAATGGAATGTGTGGCTCCGAGTCCCCAGGTGTGATGTGCGGTCTACAGGGTCCTGGAGTTAATGTGTTGATGCTGTTGTGTAATTAAATCAATACAGACTTTTTCAAGGGGGAAAAACATTTTTATTGTGGAAAATTTCAAACACAGACAAGAAAAGAGAAAGTATGACAATGAGCCCTCCTTTCCCCACTATTCAGTTTTAACAATTATCCCAATATTTTGCTGATCTTTGTTTGCTTTTTCCACCTCTCTCTCTCTCTCACACACACACACACACACACACACACTTTTTTCTGGACTGTTTTAAAGCATCTCTCGCATACCATGCCATTTTGCTGTAGATACTTCAGAAGGCGTCTCTAACTGGTAGCATGATTTTTACATGATTGCTGAAACAGTCACACCTAACAAAATCAACAAAGATTCCTCATTGCCAGGTAGTATCCACTTTACATTCAAATTTCCCCAATTGACTCAGAGATGTCTTCTTACAGTTAAGATATTGGAATCAGCATCCAGACAAGCCCCGTGTTGCTATATGGTTGTGGGTCTAATCCAGCGACTTCAATTTGTTCTTCCCCTTTGACTTCTTTCCTTCCCAATGTTAAAGCCAGAGGGCAAAGCAGCATAGAGGGCTGACTTTATTATGGGTTGGTGACCCTTAACAGTGTTCAAAGCTAAACTCCATGTGGGTGCCCTCATGACCTTTGGGAAAATAACCATAGTTTGGATGGAAGTCCCTCGATCTCCCTACAATGCACATCCACTTGTCCTTCCCAATTTCCCATCTCTGGTTTCTAGCGCCCTGTAAGTTGTTTCCTATTCCCTTCCTTTGTGCAATGTCTCTTTGCCTACCAAATCTCAGTGGCTCCAGACACCAACCTCTGAAAGACCAAACTCCCTGACATCTAGGCCATCACTCTGGTCAAGTCACGGTTGGTGAGCTTAGTCAGGAAATATTTTCCTGGTGTTCATACCAAGAACTCACCTTCTGGAATCTCTGCACTTGGCCAAAGAGGACAAGGAGCAGAGAGGCCATTTTTCCTTCCAGATCTGCTGTTTGTTGACTTGCATCCTCACCTAAAATAGCGGCGTGGCTCTAATGCCAAGCCTGTGCTCCACCAGCATCGCTGTCCCATGGCCTGTCCACTGGCCGCATGGCAGACCCGGACTCCACCTCCAGGAGCCCAGTCTGGGGAGCTTAAAAATGGCACCTTCAAGTTCAAATCAAAGAGGACAAATTGTGCCATTCTTTACCAACTTCATAACTTATTGTGAAGTTGTATACGATGCTCTGTTGTGACTTCACAAGTCACAGTGAGATTTCACTGCGGAGAGGCTGTGCCCTTCCAGAGAGCCTGGAAGTGACCTTCAAGTGGCTGAGATGGCAAACGAACAGGAATCACCCTGCGTTAGGCAGGACCCCCTGGGTGCGATTATTAAAATAATCCCAGGGTCTGATTTCCATTTGTTCATTTGTTTTTCTTTGAAAGAAGCATTTTGCCGCATTCCCATCTGGTTTCTTCTTTTTACAAACGCCTGCAGGAGCCGTGGCCTCTGCCTGCCGCTCAGGACCCCGCGTGCCTGGTCCTCTCACGGCAGCGCCTGCACCACGCGGGTCCATTGACCAAGCTCACCCTGTGTCAACCACGCCCTTCCCTCTTACACAGCCAGCATGCGGCTCGAGACACCCTCCTGAGAGCTTTTCAGTTATTCATTGACCAATTTGTGCTGGTCTAGAGACTGTTTCTGAAAGTGTTCATTAAAAAATAAACTCATTTTGAAGTAAGCCAGTCACCAAAAAAATACTGCCTGATTCCACTCATATGAAATATGTAAAGGAGTCAAAATCATAGAAACAGAAAGTAGAATGGTCATCGCCAGGAGCTGGAGGAGAGGGAATTCGTGCTGAATGGCTATGGAGTTTCAGTTTTGCAAGAGGAGAAAGTTCTAGAGATCTATTGTACAACAATGTGAATACACATTACCTAACTATACACTCAAAATGGCTAAGGTGGTAAATTTAATGTTATGTGTTTTCACCACAATATACACAGGTAGGGAGCTAGATAAACAAATACATAAGAACTCATTTCAAGCAACCTTATTCTGATTGGCCCTGACCCCAAAATAAACACCTCCTACAGTTTTGCAGTTCTCATTTTTCCACAACTCAACTTTTTTTGTGAATGAGGGAACTGAGTATTTCTCCTTTCTGACCTTCTGTGCCAACAAAGGTAGTTGCCAACTGGGGGTGTTGTTGAGTTTTCTTAAAGCTATTTCACTGGAGGTCAGAGAAGGCATTCCTTTGGAATGTAAACCATTTTCTTGTGTGCATCATTAATTCTTCTTTCCCAGATCTTTTCATTTTACTAATAAAGAGGGAAGGGAGTTAAGTTTTTAGCGTTTATCAACTTCTACCTCTAAAAGAAAATCCAGTTTTGGAATCTTCGGGAGTTTCTGGTGAGATCCAGAGCCAGAAATGTTGTCCAAATTCTCCACTAGCTTCCTGCGTGTTGACTGGGGGTCACAAAAATGCCAGATTCCAAATTAATCTACTAACGTTTTCCAACTGGCTGCTTTTGGGGTCCATCAGGAGGCAACCACAGGAAATGCCCACTTAGCAGTGGGGTGGGAGAGCTGGGTCAGGACCCTCTGTCTCATTCTGAAAATTCTTCTAGAATCAAGATGCATAAGGCTGAGAATATGCTTCAAGCAAAGGGGTCTCTTGAGGAAAGGGGAGGGGCACCAGGGCCGCCAGGAGGAGCAGAAACACCCCTGAGCCAAGCTGACCAGTCAATGCAGGTCAGGAAGGGGCCAGGTAAGGGTTCTCAACTCTCAGTGTCCATCAAAACCACCTGGAGAGCTTTTGAAAAAGGGACGCCCAGGACCAACTGAATCAAAATCTCTGTAAGGTGGAACCCAGGCATCTCACTCTGTTTTTTTTAAATATACTGGGTGATTCTGCGGTACAGGAAAGTTAAGAGCCACTGGAATAGCACCATGGCCTATAGCACTCTGGGAAGATCTTCATGAAGTGATAAGCCAGCATCCCAGCTCCCACCTCCTCTCTTCCTAGGAAACATACAAAGCCTTTGCGGTGTCCTATACCTTCATATAGGACAAGGTGTGGTCCTCACCCAGCAGGACTCACATCACCTGGGAGCTGGACAGAAATGCAGGATCTGGGGCCCTGCCCACACCCACTGAAGGGAAAGCTGCTTTGTAACCAGGGCCCCAGGTGATTTCTACGTGTGTTCAGATTTGAGAAGTCCTGTACCATACCATTTTATCATGCCGCTTTTATATACTGCAAGCTCTTCTATTCAGGACTCTCTAAAAATAAAGGACACTATTGGAAATATGGTTGCCTGTTGTAGTAACACCTGCCAAGGGCTGCCACTCCCAGATAAAACAATTTCCTTTCGCATTTCCCGTTGTCACACTGACATTACAGCGATAAAGTCGAGGATAGCTATTTTTCTCTAAAGCTAAGTTTGTCCCTTGGCCCAGATGGTCTTCTAGGCCTTGGAGCTGTTTCTCAAAAGAAACAGAAGAAACCCCACCCTAACACTGTCGCGAAGGCCAAAAGGGAGAGTTATTTGTACATGGGGTTGTTGAAGGCATTATTCCATCTCCTTTAAAATTTTATTTTCCCTTCACATCCAGATCTAGTCCAGGAAATAATTTATTTAGAAGTTTTTTTTTTTTTTTAAGTTTCCAATTAAGAAATCTTGGAAAGTAGTTGACCTATATTTACTGTAACCATATTTTCCAAATAAAATTCCAGACAAATGGTCTGATAAGTATGCGTGTACTTACCACATTATTTAAAAATAAAATTAAAAATAAAATGCACTGCTTTTTCTTCCTGCTTAAAAAAGTAACTCATGTTTACTTTAGAAACTACAGAAAAGTCAAAGAAGAAACTAAAAACATCTGTAATTTCACCCTCCAGAAATATTTACATTTACATCCAGAAATGTTACATTTTAATCCATATTCCTCTTCAGTCTTTGCCTATAACAGAAAATAATTTTTTTATCAAGTTGAGTAGTATACTGTATATAATTTTGCTTCCTGAATTTTCCAGTTAAAGCTATGGCACAAGGATTTTCTCATGTCATTGAAGATTCTGTGTAAGCCTTACTTTTAATGGCTGCATAATATTCTATCTTTGCATATACCATAATTATTTTTATGCACTACATATATCACTGAACATTTACATTGCCATCAATTTTTTGCCATTGTTAAATATACTGTGATAAACATTTTTGAACATATATCTTTGTTCACACTTCTGAAAATTTCCACAGCATGGCCAAGAAGCAAAAGTACTGTATAACAGGGGACTTCCCTGGTGGTGCAGTGGTTAAGAAGCCACCTGCCAATGCAGGGGACATGGGTTCAAGCCCTGGTCCGGGAAGATCCCACATGCCGCAGAGCAACTAAGCCCGTGCACCTCAACTACTGAGCCTGCGCTCTAGAGCCCACGAGACACAACTACTGAAGCCCGAGTGCCTAGAGCCCGTGCTCCACAACAAGAGAAGCCACCGTAATGAGAAGCCCGTGCACCTCAACAAAGAGTAGCCCCTGCTCACCGCAACTAGAGAAAGCCCACGTGCAGCAATGAAGACCCAACGCAGCCCAAAATTAATTAATTAACTAAATTTTTAAAAAAAGAAATACTGTATAACGGGATAAAATTATTTTATATCTCTTCATATACATCACCAACTTTTTTAATGGAAACATTGTACCAACTTATACTTAACACCTTTCTGAAGATACCATGGGAAAAAATTTAAATCAGTACTGTTCCAGAAAATTCAGATTTAAAAAATAAATTTACTGAGCACATATCTTGTGCCAGAGAGTGTGCTAAGTGCTTTACATGTACTGTGGCAGTTACCCCTTACAAAAGTACCCTGAGGACAAGATGCTATTATGATTCCCATTTTACACACGCAGAAAGTTTGGGTAAGTAGCCCAAGTTATACAGCCAATTCGTTGTAAAGTTCAAAGTTAATAGTGAAATTGATTCAATGTAGAGATTTTTCTTTTCCTGACTCCAATGATCACTCTCTGTACCCTCCACGCGGGAGGCCTCTGCAGCAAGGGTCCCAGCTGAGGGTCTGGAAGAGGATCAGTAACCGTCAGGAGGGCCTAGGGCAGCCCTGGGACAGACAGCTGACCCTGGGCCAAGATCCCTGAGCGACCAAGCCAGAATGCCCCGTGGTCAATGCCAAGTTCTCAGCGACACTGACAAACTTGGAAATGGCAAAGCAAAAGGACGCCGTGGTGAGCCAGAAGGACTGATGAGGTTATTTTCGAGCACATGTGAGACACCCAGGAGCCCCTTGTAGGGGATTTCATGGAAGAAGAGCAAAGTCCTGGGGCCTCAGAAGTTTTACTAGTGGACACCGAGTCACTGCAATTGTGTTGAACCAAAAGCCATCATGACCTAGAGGAAGGTGACTTTCATCTTTCCTTTTTTGATGAATTGATCTGCGGCTCCTCGGGGCACCCCCTACTCTGCATATTTTGCAGGCTGTTCCACGCTGAGGGGGTCGTTCATGGCCTAGGGGGTAGACGGGGCTCAAAACCCAGCCCAAGTTCCATTTGCCAATCTGGGCATGTATGAAGTTGTGTCCACCTCCCATTATGTCCCTGACCTCACACTCTACTATCCCTCCCCACCTGCAACAGTCATGCCAGCCTCAGGGCCTTTGCCCTGGCTGTTCTCTTTGCCTGGAAAGCTTTGCCCCATCTCTCCTTCTCAATGACCCACTGCCCCATGAACAATGACAACTCCCAATACCCGCTCCCAGACCCTCACACCATGCCCTCCAGGGGGACAGTGAATTTTGTTTGTTTTGTTTGCTGATCTACTCCAAGTGCCTAGAACATTCCTGGCAAATAGCTCTCAATAAATATTTGTTGAATTGAATGAAATCACCAAATGGGTAAACCACGGAGATGATTAAGTCTTGCTTCAGTTATTTTTACATTGAGAAAACTGAGAGGTGAAGTGACCTTATCCAAGATCACTTGCAGGTTTCATTTCCCCTAAGTGCCCAGACTTTCAGAACTGGCCTTGAAGCTCTCCAGCTCAGCCCAAACAAAACTCTCCCTCAGTGAGGCCAATAGCAGGTCCAGATCTGGTTAAAGCAATTGGCAAAAGGCGTAAATGATCACTAAGCATCAACCTTCCAGGGAGTAAGCTTCAGATGAACCTCCAACGGAAGGAAAAATCTCTCTGAGCTGCAAGTCAATTACACACCTTCTCCTTTCCTACCCTCCCAAGAGCAACCACCTGACAACAAGGAAGCCTCCAGGAAGCCAAGTCCCCAATCCACCTGTTCAGTAGTTCAAACCCATCCCCACCCCCTCCCCTTTCTCCTTTGCAAGAGGCCGGACCCTGGAAGAAATCATTCTAAGCAATGAGGCAAAGTGAGCTGCTTCAGGGGTGTTCAAACCACAGCTCATTACAAACGCCCAGTGTCATAAACACCTCTCTCAAATATTTCCCTCTTTCCTCACCAAGCGTTTGCAGAGAACAAACACAGATTATACACAATTTGGGAGCAGATTTATTTTTTCCATGACCTCTGTTCTCTTTTAACAAGCAATTTGTTGTATATGTTAGCTTAAAATAAAATAAAATTCTGGCAACGGTTATCAAAATTGAGAACCCCCCAAATAAAAGCTCTCTCTTAATAAGCATGTGTTCTGGGATTTCAAATACAAGGTTCACAGACCCCCGGAGAGATCCTTGTATGGAATTCTGTGGTCTGTGAGGCTCCTAAAATCGTATGCAAACTTTTGTGGATGTATGAAGACACTTGGGTTTTTTTTGGTGAGCTCTCATTAGATTCTCAAAGGAGTGTTTCTCCCCAAATTACTGAGAACCATTGATTTTTGACACAGTCAAAAGTGTTAAAACCTGAATGGGTGACAACCAAACTTAACTCCCCAGTGTACAATGCAAAATTTGTGGTAACAGATTATATCTACATCATTAATACTTTCTCTTTTGGGGAGTACCATCATCAAGACACAATATCCTAGCTAAATAAGCATTTAGTTTGGTTAACCATAAACAGAGTGTAATAAATTCATTTCCCAATTGTTATTCCTGGCTGGTGATAGGATTAACAGTTTGGTCTTTGACTATTCTGTCTGTCTGTCTCTCTCTCACATTTAGCCTTGTGCAAAACATCACTTTGCAAAATAGATACTTTGAATCATATTTTTCAGGTAAAGAACCTCAGACTTGGACCTCCCTGGTGGCGCAGTGGTTAAGAATCCACCTGTCAGTGCAGGGGACACTGGCTTGAGCTCTGGTCTGGGAAGATCCCACATGCCGAGGAGCAACTAAGCCCGCGAGCCACAACTACTGAGCCCGTGCTCCACAAGAAGAGAAGCCACCGCAATGAGAAGCCCACACACCGCAACGAAGACCCAATGCAGCCAAAAATAAATAAATAAATAAATTTATTTTTAAAAAAAAGAACCTGAGACTCAGAGCATTAAGTAACTTATTAGGCCCCTCAGCTGGTAAATAAAGGGAGTCAAGGTATTAACACAGGCCTACTGGATCCTGAAGCTGGTGTGTTTTCCAACAAAGCAGACCACTATCTTTTAAAATTTATATTCTCTCTTCCAAAATCAGGATTTTCAGTTCAAGTTTTTCCTTTAATGGTGGGTGGTTAAACCAGAATATTTTATACCAGCAATTATATTTCCCAAATATATTCATGAAAGATTTTTAAATATTGGTAGTTCTGACATGGTGGACATCACGATAATGTATTTTCTCTGATTTTGGCTCTGAATAATGAATTAATAACAGTCTAAAATGCTGCTGTCACCCAGTTCAAAACTTCCCAAGAATCCTCCCTTTGGAGCCAAATGAAGCAGCCTAAGGTACACTCACAACTTCTGAGTCCAGAGTGGCAGGCTTGGCTCTGCCAGGAGCTTCACCAAGAGAACCAGCAAGTAACTACCTGTGACTCCTTTCCCCAGATAGGAGCCATGCCACCAACCCCTCACCAGAATGTGTGAGAGTAACAGGAGTTAAGAATCAACTCTCGGGACTTTCCTGGTGGCGCAGTGGTTAAGAATCCACCTGCCAATGCAGGGGACATGGGTTCGAGCCCTGGTCCGGGAAGATCCCACATGGCGCAGAGCAACTAAGCCTGTGCGCCACAACTACTGAGCCTGCGCTCTAGAGCCCGCGAGCCACAACTACTGAAGCCCCCGTGCCTAGAGCCCATGCTCTGCCACAAAGAGAAGCCACCGCAATAAGCCCGCGCACCGCAGCAAAGAGTAGCCCCCGCTCGCCGCAACTAGAGAAAGCCTGCGTGCAGCAACGAAGACCCAACACAGCCAAAAAATTAAAAATAAATAAATTAATTTAAAAAGAAAAAAGATGGGCTTCCCTGGTGGCGCAGTGGTTGAGAATCTGCCTGCTAATGCAGGGGACCTGGGTTCGAGTCCTGGTCTGGGAAGATCCCACATGCCGCGGAGCAACTAGGCCCGTGAGCCACAGCTACTGAGCCTGCGCGTCTGGAGCCTGTGCTCCCAACAAGAGAGGCCGCGATAGTGAGAGGCCCGCACACCGCGATGAAGAGTGGCCCCCGCTTGCCGCAACTGGAGGGGGCCCTCGCGCAGAAACGAAGGCCCAACATAGCAATCAATCAATCAATAAAAAAAGAAAAAAGAAAGAGCCCCCCCAAAAAAGAATCAACTCTCCCCCATAGCAAATGGCATTTAAAGAAGATAGACGATGCACATATGTGTTATAATATGAAGGCTGCCTGGAAGAAAATGATTTGGGAAGAGCAGGAGACATTTATAGCTTTAAAACAGAGACTGTTCCAAATGGAAAATAAGGTACCTCTCTCAACACCACTGATGTGCTTTTAGTGTCTGTATTTGGTGTGCATCTCTGGGTCTTTGTGAGTCCCCACGGTAATCCTTCATGATTCATGAACTACCAAGTCACCATCACAATTTCCTAGTAGTTGGGAAGCATTTAACCCCCAGAAGCATCGATCTTCTCATTTAGCCAGAGAATGAAAGGAAGTGGGAAGGTTTGGTTCCACGTGAAAGTCTAAGAATGTCCCCATGTACACAGGCTCCAGGGAAGTCTGTCTTGATGGAGATATTGGAAAGCATAGCTCGCTTACCTTAGCAGATCACAGTTTCCAATGGAGCTTCCAAAAATTCATCTTCTGTATTTTCTGGCAGATCCACTTCTAAGTTATTGGATTCTAGCAGACTCAGGTCAAATATCAGCGTGTGTCCTTATAACTGAGTCACCAATATCACAGACTGCCAAAGCGGCAGAGCAACCCCTCAAGTCTCCTCTCTCTGTGTCTTTGTGCGGAGACAGCCTTATATGAGTCCAGACACAGGCTGGCTTCCCTTAGCTTGGCTCCTCCATAGCACACGTGCTTCTTTATACATATAGGACGGTAGACATTTGCTTGCCAATAACACGCTTACCCGTGTGGATTTAGTCTGGAAAAAAGTCATTTCTAAGTCATCAAGTCTAACCAGCAGTTCTCAGTGGAGGGCTACCGCCCCCTAGGGAACGTTTGGGAAATGTGTAGGGCCTTTTTTTTGATAACTGTGAAGGTTGGGTGTTCCTGCACTGAGTGGATGGAGGCCAGGAACACAGAAGACAATTTTGTACAACTTTTCAATGTCCCACTAGACAGTTATGTAGGTGAGAAACTTGTTTATAGCTTTCTGATCCTGGAACCCAACTCCACTTTTACCTCCAACTAGAAAGTATTTTTGCACAGTTTTGGTAGATACTGACTTTTCCAAGAATGCAACCATCATGTAAGTCAAAGAGAAAAATGTACGTTGTGTCTTCAAAATTTTACCAAGAGCTGTTCATGATTTCAAAAAATCACAACACCCACAGCAACACAGCTCAAGAATGGCAGTCGCCGTGACACTCCCGAGGCAGTGTGTGTCCCTAGCGGCCACATTCAAGGTGGTGTGGGTGACAGCCCGACTACCTCCCTTTATGTAGCTGTGCCTGAGCACTCACACATTGAACATTAAAGCTGTAATATTTTATTATCAACTGTTTTCTTTTTATTTACCCTTTATTGAACACCCAGGGCATTATATTGATTTTTTAAAATTAACTTCTGTGGGTGAGTGACATTATGTATAAATTTGGTAAAACAGAATATTTGCTTTTAAAAGAGGTCTTTGGTTTGAGTCAGATTTAAACACTGGTGTGAACCATGAAAACTCCTTTAGGTTAAGAGTTGCCTAATTAAATGGTCCTTAAGGATGTTTAGATGGAATGTGCCATTAACTGTGTCTCTTCAATGTTGCCCAACAAAGAGCAGTGAGTTTCTAATATTCAACCATAGGCACACATGAGAATAATGTGAGAGCTTTTAAATATTACCAACACCAGGGTTCCTACCCTGACCAATGAAATAAGAACCCAAGTGTCAATTGCATGTACTTGAACCTTAAGACAACCCCTTAGAGGAGTGATTCTCCATCCACATCACATGTTAGGAGGTGCCCCTAAATGTAGCAGCAACCCCAATAGGAAAGTCTGAGCGAGAGCCAGTCCACATTATTTTTCTTAACATTTCCCAGGTGATTCTAATTTATGACCATTGATGGGAATCACTCTTCCAGCACATAACTAGGAACTCTGAGAACTTGAGGTGTTGGTCAAGAAAGGCTACGAGCTCTGGAAACAAATCATCAGGCTTTGCATGTGAGCTAAGCCATTTGCTCTCTGTGCCTCAGTTTCCTCTCCTGTCAAATGAGGACCACAGTAGCATCTTCCTCATGGCATGTGGGAATTAAGTTAACACATACCTAGCCCTTAGAGCATACCAGTTGTCATTCTATACTCTGTAGTCAGCCGGTGAGAATTAGATAAATATTAGAAAAATATTCAGTATAATCCCAATCCTCTGAAATGTCATTCAGATGTCACATTTTATTAACATCTATTTCTAAGATGATAGAATATTCGGATTTAAAACTACTATTTTGCTTCAAGGTGGCAAACCACCATCATTCAAATATCCACTTCTTTTAATAACACTCTTGATTTAGTCAAAATCTGACTTTAAGTCAAGTCTCCTGTGGTCTACATCACTCCACTGCCTGCCACATTCCAAGGCCAAGGTTAAAGGCTGGAGTGAACCTCAGAAAGGGCCTGGAGGAAGAAAGTATCCCACAGTCATTATAAAATAAGCATCAATATTCTCAAGCATATTTTTCAATTTTCCATATTTTTGAGAGCATGTTTCAATGTATGGGAGGTATGAGCAAACATCTTAGATCTTTATGTCAATGGAGAGGTTAAAAAAATAAGATACTGCAGGAATCTGAGGGCTCAGGGACTCCAAGATGATTTTGAAAAGAGAGGATTTTTACAGAGCTCAGATGGTTGACGACACAAAGGAAATCCACTGGAGCAGCTGTCCAGCTAGCTCCGTGCATGCACAGACACTTTAGTATTATTTTCCTGGCGCTCTGCAACTCATTCCCTGGACCTGAGAATATCATCTAAATCCTAATTGATGCTGTAGCTGCACCTGACCAGGAGAGGAAGATGAGGCAAGGCTCCTCACTTGTTTAAATCACATATCATAATAGGAACAATAATTCACATTCTCTTCTTCACTTTTCTGATTTATTTCACACAGAGTATAATTTTATAACCTAAGAAATCTGCATCTTCTAAGACAGGAGGAGGGTCAGAGGGTCACACAGTCCACTTTCTACCAGGGAGGGGAGCAGGGCTCCTCAAAGAATGAAAAAGCAGCAGGTCATCCCAGGCCTCCAGCATCCCATCCATCCTGGGGATGGTGCAGCTGCTATTTTTCTGTAGGTCGCCTTTCTCCTATCATGTGACTCAATTTCTAGAATAGGAGTTGGCAAACGTTTCCTATAAAGGTCGAGATAGTAAATATTTTAGGCTTTGTGGGCTGCCCCTGTCTGATATTCCTCCTTGTTTTCTTCCCTCTCTCTTTTTCACAACCTTTTTAAAATTTAAAGTCATTCCTAGCTCCAGAGATGTACAAAAACAGACCGCAAGCTAGATTTGGCTGGTGGACTGTAGTTGGCCAACCCCGGCTCTTGATAAATGGATCTAAAACTGGTGCCCAGGACTTAGGGCTAAGGTTTGTATTCCTGGTTTAAGCAGAGCATGGAACTAGGTGGAGGGTAGGAAGGAGAAGGTAGAGCAGAGAAGGGCAGCTAGCAGAGCAGGGACACTATCTGGGTCCTTAACCCAGAGGCGGAAAATCCACTTACACCTCACTTCAGATTTGTCAGCTGCTTTATTTTTCTTTGGACTTAAAGAAGGGTGAGAGGAAGAGCTTTGGGGAGACCCTTCGTGTATATCGGACAGCCTCAGAAGGCAGAGATAAGATCTTCTTTTGGAGAAAAGGGCAGGCGTGCTGCCCATTGTAAAAGTTTTGGGTTCTCTAAACTCAGAAATCCTCTCCTATAATGCAAGCCACTGCAGTCATGGGTGTCATCCGGCCCTGTTCAGGTTGCCCTGTGGGAACTGTAGCTCAAAGCTAGTGCAAAAAAAATTCTGATCATCTGTTGCTGTGAGTAATAAAATCCTACGCCTCTGACCCAGGAGTTTTGTACCTTGAACAGAGAAGTCTGCAGAAGAAGAAACTATGAGCCAGGAAGGCATCCCCCAAGGCTTGCTGTGGCATCTTCAGATAATTTTACAGACTGTATTTTGTTTACCTTTGTGTCTGACTCAGAATCTAGAACACTGTCTGACACAGTATGGATATTTAGTAAGTGTGGAAGGAAAGAAGGGAGGGAAGGGGGAAAGAAAGAAGGAAGAAGGGAAGGAAGGATGAACAGGAGGAATCTCCCTTGTGTAAACACTGTCCTAAGGATTTTCCGTGGCTACTCAGTTTTTCCAAACAGAGAGAAATCAGACATCTCTAGTTCTGTCACTTTAAAGCAAAGGATGAATTTATCCATGGTTCTCCTTACCCGCAGCTAGAGAAGAGAATCCAGGAGTGAACTAAAGCAATAAATAAAGACAAAAAGGTGTGTGGAAGGAGGAGGATATGTAGTATTTTAATAAAGTTTCCAAAATGTGTACCACATGGTTTGAGAAGGAATAGCTCAGGGATCCCACTGAACTGTTCAAATGCAGTACAGTGTGATATTATTAACTAATATAGTGATACTATTAAAATACCTGATACAGACTCTCTCTGTGTAATTACCCTAAATGAGTTATTTGGAGTGAGTTGCTATGGCTGTAGGATCTCTATGTATGACTAAACTTATGAAAAAGTGAATGGGGTCTCAGATGAAATATCAGTTATGAAGATGCTCACAATAAAAGCCAGCCCCAAAGCAATCACAGAGGCTTTGAAAACACTCTGAGGGTAAAAAGCATGCTTAGGGAACATAGGGTTTGAAGTAGAATTATTGTTATTATTATTGAGTTATTTTCCCAATAATTTTCAATGATCTGTCACAGCTTTCAGGAAAGTCTTTAATATCATTGCCCCACACAGTGAATTTGGGTAAAAGAGGAAACAGATGGAAATTTAACAGGTAAGTCTGGAGCCTGAAGCTTCATGGGAGCCCCTGGCACCAGATAGAAGTGTAACAGGTCACCTGCACCCTTTCATGGCATTAAGAGCAGAAACGCAGTGTGTGGGTCTAGAGTTTTAGGACACGTGAACACGTCTCTGTGCAGCAGATGACTGGCTGGTCCCCAGGGCCACATCCCTCTCTGGCACCTTCCTCATTAGCAAACGGGACAAGTGTGATAACCCAGCTGGTCACATGTTGCTCCATCCTTGACTTCAAAGAGCTGGTCTGTCATCTACAGCATTTTGCAAACACCAATTCACCGTGCCAAGTCGGGCAAGCGCTATAAGTATTTTCTGGGAAGCTGTTAGAATTTTAAAAGTTAAAAGTCAGAGATTCTGATTCAGGCATGGAACTCAGGAGTATGGATTTTTTTTTTTTTTTTTAATTTCCCTAGTGATTCTAAACGATCAAGTATAAAAAATCACTGGTGTAGACTTTCTACTTTCGAATTTAATTAGATTGTCTTGTTCTTCTTTATTATTATTTAATTATTGCTAGGTTGAAGCTACTCACCTAAGACTTGAGGGCTATATTCCCCCACGCCACTCAATGGCACTCCAAATACTGAATGAATGAATGAGGGTACATCCAGGGTCAGACGATCAGGAGGAAGGAGGTTTCTCTCATGGTCTCCACATTCCTGGGAAAAGAGACACAAGTCCCCCCTCCCTAAGGAAAAGGAAGGGATGGAGGGAGGGAGAGGGAGGGAGGGAGGAAAGAAGAAAGAAAGAAATTATATAAAAAATGGACAGAAAATGTTCCTTGGCTTCAGGGGAGCCATGTGATAAATCTCTGAAGAGAACCTCCACGTCTGACAAAGGGCTGTGAGCTGTCAGAGCGAGGGCTGCTGCATGGACCCTGCCCACCCTTGAGTGAGCTGAACGTGTGACCCTGTGAAATCATCCTTCCCCCACTGTTTCCCCAGTGGCAGGCTCTGTCCCCACTTCTCTTGGCAAACCCGCCCAAGGGGAGGCAGGACGTCCCCTGGTCCCCTCTGGCTCCACACTTACCCTCTCTGTCCACTGCATCCTGCACGCCCACCTCTCCTCCTCCCAGCACCCACAGCTCAGGTCTTGGCACAGCTGCCAGCTCCTTCCTGGGTCTCTCTCTGTCCCTTCCGAGGAACCTGGGCTTCTCCAAGTGTTAACAGGTGTCATGGGAGCTGGGCTGGGGGAAGGCTCTGCCCATATAAGTTTGGCAACAATTGGCTTAAGGCAAGTTAGACGGGTTTCTTTCCTTCAGGATTCCTCGGAGCTTTAAACTTGCTAGTGTGACCTGAATATTTCCTGAAGAGAAGCGCATTATTGGAGCTTGCCCCAAATGCATTTGGCAACGGCATCAATTGTGTGATGTGTCTTCTTAGAGCACACTCACGCTTGGATCAGCAGATGTACCTTGAACACCTACTACGTGCCAGGCACTGAACCGAGCACAAAACAAACCCCGCGCGATCCCTGCCCCCCGGGGAGCTTTCCCGGCGGCCAGGTCTGGGGCTCGCTCCTCTGAGGGTCCTCCTCTCGCTTTTCCCCTGGGTCCCCTGTTCTTTCCCTCCTCTGCCCTCCAGTCCTGCACCTTCTCTCAGTCTTCGAGGTCCCTTGAAGAGCGGGGTCTTTTCCCAGCTGGGCTCCGTCTGGTTCCCACATTTTTTTTTTTTTAATTAATTAATTAATTTATTTTTGGCTGTGTTGGGTCTTCGTTTCTGTGCGAGGGCTTTCTCTAGTTGCGGCGAGCGGGGGCCACTCTTCATCGCGGTGTGCGGGCCTCTCACTATCGCGGCCTCTCTTGTTGCGGAGCACAGGCTCCAGACGCGCAGGCTCAGTAGTTGTGGCTCACGGGCCCAGTTGCTCCGCGGCATGTGGGATCTTCCCAGACCAGGGCTCGAACCCGTGTCCCCTGCATTGGCAGGCAGATTCTCAACCACTGCGCCACCAGGGAAGCCCCTGGTTCCCGCCCTTTGAACTTCAGGGAGAACCTTGGCTTTGGCCATCATTCCAGTTGCCACTTTAGAGACTGTCACCTGGGCTCTGCCCCAGGGCATCTCGAACAAGCCTTTCTTCTGGCGCCGTCCTTCTCGGCTTAGCCTCTCTGAGCCGGGCTGCCGGCGTCCATCAGAGCTCTCTGTCTCCTCAATTCTAATCCCCTTCTTTCCTTTCCATATCCTCCTGAGCTTGCACCGGAAGCTCTTCTGTTGAGCTGGCTCCACCCCTCCTCCACTCCTTCTGTGTACGGGGTCCACAGAGAGCTCTCCGAGCCTCCCAGCCCGGGCCCCCCCCACCCTGGCGCATCTGGCTCAGCCTGGGGCTTCTCCCGGCAGACTCACCACAGACCCTCCTCAAAAATGTATGCTTAGCTCCAGTGCATGGTGAAACCCCGTATCTTGCTCAGGAATATCCCTCATGGCTGTCTGTAAGTAAGGAAACAAAAATTAATACTCACGCCCATCCACGTGCTATTTCCTTACATCTACCCGCTGCCCAGAGTCACCCACCCACTGTGGAGGTGTCCATACCCCTCTCTGGGAAGCAGCCCCGTTCTGGGAGCATGGTCCCAACCCACCCTCTCCTGCATAAGCGGCAGTGCCCCGTGCTCTGTGTTACACAGAAGACCAGCTCTGCTCCCCAGTCACAGCCTATTGGACCAGGAATTAGTACCTGAGCAGAAAGCAGCTCCCATGAGCTGGACACTGGGCAGCCAGGCACCCCTGATGTGGGCTCGGATCTAGTTTTTGGCCGCAACTTCGGTTTCACACGGAGAACAGCAAGATGACCTGAAAAGGGGGCAATCGATCGGTTTTGCTTCCGAGAAGGGGTAAGAGATGAGTGAAGCGGGCAAGAGGGAAGAGCAGTAGACAAGCTCCAACAGGATGCTTGATGGGCCAGGGTCGATGGTAGAGCAGCAGAGGCTGGTTAATGGCAGAGAATTCTCTGCCTTCTGAGTTTTGTGTGCTGCTGAGAGGCAGCCCCCCCCCTTCCGTCTCTGCACACACAGCGTTGGCAAAGTCTGTTGGGCCCACGTACACTTTGTGCAAGTGCTTATGGATAGGTTTGGTTTGGTCTGCTTTGTTAGAACACACAGGGGGTGGTTTTTAAGCCAGAATCAACTCTGTAGAGATTGTGTGAGAGGCACCTGAACCCCCTTGGAGATTCGTAACAAGCTCGGGAGGGCTGTGAGCTTCCAAAGCCAGGAGAACTGGAGGTTCCAATCCTTTGTACAAAGATCTGCAGGAGACGTGAGGCCACAGCTGACATTTATATTTGTATACACATATTAATTTTCCCAGCCAACTCTACAACAAGCAAGAGTGGGAAGGATTTCTAGGTACAGTAGAGTTGGTTGAAAATATTTGTGCGGAAGGTGAGTTTTGTAGGAGAAAAGGAAGACAGCTTCCCAAAGAGCAGGGTATTTCAAGATGGTGAACCAACAATATCCACAAAACTCAGAGATGGAAACAGGCAGGTTGTCTGGGGGCTGGTGACTCACGTGTGGCAGGTGTGGAAGGCACTCAAGGAAGATTCTTCCTGTTGCTTGGGGGTAACGGGCACCTCTTGTTTGTCAGACAAGCAGCCCCGTTCTTCTGGGAACCTTTTCCCACCATCCACCTCCATCCACATGGTTTCCATGGGCAACAATGTTTTCTATGACCCACCCCTGGCGCGGCAGCTGTTAGATGTGAATCGTTGACGCTGGGTGGCCATCGTTCTTACAATGTGGATGCTGATACTCTGGCTTGCTGAGCAGAGAAGAATGATGCATGATGAGCAGAAAGGAGGAAGAGAGATTCTTGGTGGCTTCTAAGTCCCTGGGTTCCAGTAAATCCTGAGACGCAGCCATTTTCCTGTCCCTAGGTTTTGGACATGCCACCTTCTAAAGGCAGGTGTTCCTTACAGACAAAAGGGCTCTGTCTAGCACAGTCTATATGAGCCCCTGGAGAAGAAAGAGGAAAGAGCCCAGTGGCAGCAAAACGACTGGCCAGGAAGCTTGTACAAGTAGTCCGGGCTTGATGAGACGGAGATCTTGACCATGGCTGTGGTCATTCAATGGGAATGAGCATATCCAAACGGCATTGGAGGGGACCACGCTGTCAGAAGTGATGATGGAGTAGAGAGTTTCCCAGCATTTGGAGCGCTCACCATAGCAACATTTTCCTGTGACACCTTCGTAGACTGCAGCATTTTTATAGCAATGATGGGTATAACAGCCTCAGTACTAACCCAGTAGCTCCTAGGACAGGACTCAACCACAAAACACGTCAGAAAGCCAGAGGCATTAATCGAGACTCAGGGGAGCTATAACTTAACCCAAAGAAGAGATTTACCCAGACTTTCCAAAACGGAAATTAAGCAATTCAGCTACCAATTCACCAGCAAGTCCTACTCTCTCCAAATGAAAGGGCAGCTGTGACTCCACAGGAAGCACCAGGGTCTGTACCCCGGAGGCCCTGGACCGCAGCTGAAGCATCTGGTATCCAGGGAAAGCTGATCAACTGAGAGTTAAGTCCTGGAGGGGCGCCATGACAACCAGAGCCAAAAATGTGTCCAAGTCCGGAGAAACATCACAGCTCATTAGACTAGTCTGTGTTTTCTAACCACCTATCCAAATATTTGTGGATCCTTCACCTGTGATCTGGGCTGATGATAAGCTTTGGGGAAATTTATAAAGTAGTGATCTCACAAACTTTCCTTGCACCACGCTTTCCTTTAACTAAGATCCCTGGCCTTAATTATCAGAAATAGAAGAGGGAGTCTCTTGGAACAATGATTCCTCCAGGGCCTTCTTTTAGAGGAAAGGAAGGTTTATACAGAATCCTATCAGTCCATGGTATTTAATCTCATTATCCATCAGTAATCCCAGGACCTCCAAAGAAAATGTGAATGCCTGACAAGAAGAATTCGATCTACAGCAGAAGTAAATAAGTTAGTTCTTTGGCCTCCCAGCATTCAGTTTCAAAGTATAGACATACTGCATTACGAGGGATGGGGAGTAACCTGCATCAGTCAGGATAGGCTCTATGTTATGCTGCCGACACAAAAGACCCAGCAACCTTAGGGGCTTAAACAAAGGTTCATTTCTTGTCCACGTTCCATGTCTAACGGCCAGCAGGGGGCACCACTCACTACAGTCACTCATTGGCCTAGGCTAATAGCACTGCCATCTCCAATTGCTGATTGCAGTGCCAGAGGGAAAAGACGTCTCTTAATGCTTCCACCCAGAAATGACACATGTTGAGTCCACTCACATCTCACTGGCCAAAGTGAGTCACGTGGTCACACCTCACTCTAAGTGGGCAGGTGAGTGAAATCCTACCCTGTGCTAAGAAGGGGAGAGAACCAAGAAAGCTGGTATCCATCTTTGGAGACAATCTACACACTAAACCATGAGGGACTAATTGTAAATGAAAAGAGAGTTTGGAAAAGGGCACGAAAGAGTTGAGAAGATTTCATAGAAAAGCTGGATCAAACTTGGTCTTCAAGAAGGGGCAGGAGTTGGATAGGTTGTGAGGAAGGCGTGGGGGTGGCAGGGACAGTGACTCAGAGGGGGACATTCACAGGAGATAACGAGGAGACCCACTTGGAGTGTTTGTGCTACCAGGACTCTCATTCCCTAAACATCTGCTGAGTAGATTTGGCATCCCTGGAGTACACAGTAGAATAAAAAATAGAGTTTAATCTGACTCATAGACTACTGAAAATAATATGTCATTATGCTTATCTACATAATAAAATAAGGTAGCAAGACTTCCAACATATGTGGAACTCTGAACATATGTTCCAATCTCCTCCCAGTTGTGCACATTCCAGTCATTGCAACAACATATTACAAGCTGTTAGGACCCACAATAGTTTGAACATTTATCAAGAGAGGTAAAAAGGGGGTGGTTTTCTATGTTTCTCTTCAAATACTTATCTCCTCTCAGAGGTCTTGAGAAGGATAGTACCTACCAGCTTGCAATCTGACAATCCTCAGTGAACACTTGTACACACAAACTCTTAGAAATAAGTATGAAACCTAAATCTGTTCTTTTACCAAAACCCAGCATACACTCATCAAAGAAATTAACTCTTAGAAGCAAATAGAAGAGAGGCAAAGAATCATATTTATAGCTATCTATCTAATCACAAAAGGAAGCCACAAAAAGGAAATGCAGTAAGCCATCAGACATCCCTGGCTCTAGACAGAAACTGCAGCCTATTGAAGAAGCTCTTATAAATCATTCAGGCTTCAACTTGGAGGGAAACAAAGGTGCAAGGCAAATCAGGGTTTGTTCTGTTTTTTAATATTTTGCCTCTTAAGCTGGGTGCTTAGTATAGCTCATCTAAATTCTGTTTGAATATCCACATTTTGGTTTTCCCAGCTTAGTACAGAAATTCCAGGTTTAAGAATAATAGAAAAAAGATTAGATAAATAGAATTAACCAGATTATGGTGATTCCTCAATAGCCAACAAAAGAGTAGAGTTTATTTGAGAGGCAATAGGGAGCCAATATAGATTTGGGGTCAGAAAAATGACATAATGAGAGCCCTGGTTTGGGAAGATTAATCTGAAAGCAGTGTGCAAGTAGATTGGAGAAACTGGAGTCAG
This sequence comes from Eubalaena glacialis, assembly GCF_028564815.1. Lineage (NCBI taxonomy): Eukaryota > Metazoa > Chordata > Mammalia > Artiodactyla > Balaenidae > Eubalaena > Eubalaena glacialis. The sequence goes on along the minus strand of NC_083727.1, from coordinate 8,274,445 downwards.
ACAGAACTCGTAGAAAGACATCACATTCATTTACACAAGAGTGATGACTGGAGCCCCAGAGGAGAAATCAGAGAAATTTATGTAAAGAAATCTTGGTAAAACAAACGATTTAGAGAATGAAGGCAAATGAAAGATGACTTGAGGCTTTCCAACCTAAGAAATCATAAGGGTGGGGACTTCCCTGGTGGTGCAGTGATTAAGAATCCACCTGCCAATGCAGGGGACATGGGTTCGATCCCTGGTCCGGGAAGATCCCACATGCTGTGGAGCAACTAAGCCCGTGCGCCACAACTACTGAGCCTGCACGCTGCAACTACTGAGCCCTCGTGCTGCAACTACTGAAGCCCACATGCCTAGAGCCCGTGCTCCGCAACAAGAGAAGCCACTGCAATGAGAAGCCCATGCACCGCAACGAAGAGTAGCCCCCACTCGCTGCAACTAGAGAAAGCCCATGCGCAGCAATGAAGACCCAATGCAGCCAAAAAAAATACACACAAAAAAATCTTAAGGATGGAATCATTGACAGAAATGGGTACCTAGAAGACGGAGTAATTCAGATAGGAGAAGATCAAAGATCAAGACACAGATTTACATCTTCAGTTGCCTTGAGATTTGTGAGAGTGTGTATGTTCTTAATCCAGGACATTGTATGGCATTGCATAAAGAGATTAATCCATCATTGACCAAAATCATATTTCTATAATTCTATAGTACTGGGATATTCACACAGAGTAGAAAGTGAGCATTTCAACCAAGAAGAGAGAGGAACTAGCTCAGCAGAGAACTCAGGCAATTCTCAAATTCATTCCCATTATAATTTGTAGCAGAACCTCAAACGCACCCCCTTCATCTAGTGATGAATTCAAGACTCAATTCCAGCATCAGTTCTTTCATGAATCACTCTCCAACCCAAGTCTTAGAACCAAACACTCCTTCCTCTATGCTGCCATTGCACACTATGTACTTAGTTTCTATTCTATGATATCTACTTATTTCCATTGTATTGCTGTTATCTGTTTGTTGATTTGAAGTAGATGGTAGTTGTTATTATCCAAAGATTTTTTTTATCATCTTTATATCCATAATGGAAGTAAAGTCACATAGTAAGCACATAATATGAATGAATAAAGACTGAATTGACAAGATTTCTGATTCTGGTTTTGATGAACTGACTTGTAACAGATAAAACTTTCCACCAACTATGACTAGAAAGCTGAATAAAATATTAAAAGTATCTGTTCAAAGGCATTGGGGAGCTGCCAAGGTGGCCAGAACCTGAGGGGCTAAAATCCTGGAGAGAAAGAAAACATATTGATGAGTCTGACATTATACACCACTCTTCTTTTGAAGAAATTGATAATTTATAAACAATGATTTTTGAAAGTCTGAAAAGCCAAGAAGAAAGTGGTGAAGTGAATGAGAAGTGAAGTAGACCTTATGGCAGTCTTACAAAACTGGAGAGCTAAAAATTAGAACCCAGGGTCACCAAGGCACCTAGCACTTGAGGGGTCAGGATCCCAGAGGAAAGGGATGCACAGAGAAGTGAGCCTGATATTTGCCATGCATTCCCCCTAAGTCATTTACTGATTTGTAAGCAGTGCCTACAAGACTGAGAAGGTACACAGAGCTGTCAGTAGTCTCAGGGTGCCATGGAGATAAAAATTGGAGGTCAAATATATACACTAATATGTATAAAATAGATAACTAATAAGAACCTGCTGTATAGAGACTTCCCTGGTGGCGCAGTGGTTGAGAATCTGCCTGCCAATGCAGGGGACACGGGTTCGAGCCCTGGTCTGGGAAGATCCCACATGCCATGAAGCAACTGGGCCCGTGAGCCACAATTGCTGAGCCTGCGCGTCTGGAGCCTGTGCTCCGCAACAAGAGAGGCCGCGATAGTGAGAGGCCCGCGCACCGCGATGAAGAGTGGCCCCCACTTGCCGCAACTAGAGAAAGCCCTCGCACAGAAACGAAGACCCAACACAGCCATAAATAAATAAATAAATAAATAAAAATTTAAAAAAAGAACCTGCTGTATAGCACAGGGAACTCTACTTCATTTTGCTGTACAGTAGAAACTAACAAAACATTGTAAAACAACTATACCCCAATTAAAAAAATAAAAATTGGAGGTCAAGGCCCATGCAGGCTTTCAGCTGGGACACTTGAACTACCATCTTAGGATATGGGTAAACCATGAATAGACCAGCCTTCATGAGAACTGAAACCAGATTCTAGTCAACTCAATCCAAGACTGAATTAATATGACCTGCCCCTACTCTAGCTGCTTGCCAGACACAAAAATATCTCTCTGGAGAAAGACATTACCGAGAGCCTCTGTAATTTTTCATATACATTGCCTGGAGTTCAATAAAAGTTACCAGGCATACTAGGAAAGAAGTCCAAGTAACTAAAAAACAAGAGGAAAAAAAGACATTACAGAAAAAGACCCAAAGGAGGTCCAGATATTGGAGTTATCAGATATGAAATTTAAGATAACTGTGTTTAATAAGTTCAGTAAATAGATGACAAGATAAAAAGTTTTACCAGAGAAGTGAAATATATTAAAAAATCAAACAGATATTCTAGAACTAAAATATAATAACTGAAGTTAAGAGCTCAGTAGATGGTTTTAATATTAGATTAGACCCAGATAAAGAAGGGATTAGTGAACTCGAAAACAGCTCAGTAGAAAATATCCAGTATCAATCAGAGGAAAAAAAAAAAGAATGAAAATACAGAAGAAAAGCACAAAGTATATGGGACATGGTGAAAACGTCTAATATATTGATATGCGTGATTGGAGTCCTAAAAGGAAAAGAGAAATAAATGAGACTGAAGCAATATCTGAAGATATAGTGGCAAAGAGTTGAGGAAAGCTTTAGTATGACTGACTAAAAATTTGCAAATTCACTATTAAAAAAATAACACAAAATTTTTTGTTACATCAGAGCATGTTTTAAACACATGGATCACAGCCAGCTTCACTCATTATTTGTGCTCAATCTTTTCCATTCAGATCTCTGCAATAACAGAAGGTCTATAAAATATTCAACAGAGCACACAGTTGCTAAGTGAGCATAATTTAAACAAGAGAAAAAAACATAGGCTGAGTTTCTAAAGGTGCCTTGAGTAGTCCTAAGAAGATTGACCCAACGATGTGAGGTACATTCGTCTACAAGAGAAGATGAAATGGCTCAGAGAAAGTCAAAAGTTTTGTCTCAGATTTTATATAGGTTATGTAGAGAATAAATACAAAACTAAAACATATGCATACAATGAAATTGTATGTATCGTACACATACAATGAAAATTTTAAATAGTAATAATAACAATAATAATTCAGTCAAGGAACATCAGTTCTAGAAAGAAAAAGAAATGCAGATTTTTAAAATCATTTTATATAAATCATGTGAAGTCACATGGCTTTAAATAAAATGCAGAAAATTGTTTCCATTCTAAACTAATCTAATCAATTATTATCCCATCATTTAACTCTTACAAAGCAATTAATTGTAAGAGCTGAATTTTTTTCTTCTTTACAGCATCCACAATTTAGATTGTTTTCTTCTTTTAACAGTTTTATTGAGGTATAATTGATATAAAATAAAAACTGCATGTTTAATGTATACAGTGAGTTTGACATATGCATACACCCATGATACAATCACCACAATCAAGGTAATAAACATATCCAGCACCTCCAAAAGTTTCCTTGTGTCACTTTGTGGTTTTTGTTTTTGTTTGTGGTAAGAACACTTAACATGAGATTTACCCTCTTAACAAATTTTTTAGTGCACAATCCAGTATTGTTAACTACAGGCGCTGTGTTGTACTGTAGATCTATAAAACCTTTTCCTCTAGTGTAACTGAAGCTTTGTATCCATTGAACAACAACTCTCCATTTCCCCCTTCCCCAGCCCATGGCAACCTCTATTCTACTTGCTGCTTTTATATGTTTGACTATTTTAGATTCCTCATATAAGTGAAATCATGCAGTATTTGTCATTCTGTGTCTGCTGTATTTCACCTAGCATAACATTCTCCAGGTTCATCCATGTCATCACAAATGGCAGGATTTCCTTCTTTGTTTAGGCTGAATAACTTTCCATTGTGTGTACATGCCATGTTTTCTTTAACCATTCATCTGTCGATGGACATTTGGATTGTTTCCTTGTCTAATTCAGATTTTCAAAAAACGATGCTGGTCCTCCTCTCCAGTTTCAGTATAGCTGTTCACTTTTATCCTTTGCAACTGAAGATGATAAACATACATAAGACTGAGAGCTGACAACTGGGGCTAGTCCCCTCATTACATCAGGCAAGTCATTTAGAAGAACATCATGGCTGTGAGAAAACTATGTACATACACAATTTTTAGTCATGTGACAGCTTTGTTGCAAAGCTTCTGTGTTTTTTTTGAGAAGGTTAATAGAATCAATGTTCTCACCTTCTCCAAAGAATGGGCCAGGTTGTATACAGTCTTGCCAAATAAATCTGAAGCCTATTTCAATTTTAGAGAAAAATAGAATTTTGTAACTTAACTCTTTCCTTTTTATCCCAAAGGGGAGCATTTGGAGAGGACCATTTCTGAGTACTCCATGTTTTCAACAGAATTCATTACAGGTCATAACAGCATGTCTTTTTTCCAGAAAATAAATTACTTCACCTATCCCCTATGAAAAGGAAATTATGACTAATACTTTGAATTCTTTCTTGAGCAAATCAGTTACATTTATGGAAAGTGAAAGCCAAAATAAAGTGGTCCAGAATGAAACCGAGCTTCAGGACATGGCAACAAAAGAGGACCCCCGGCCCCACCTTTAGACCTTAACTCTGAGTGGCTGTTCATCCCAAATCATGATACCAAGCCAGCCATGGGCATTTCCTGAGCTGCCCCAGGAGGCACAGCCTCTAACAAGTACCTGAGCTTGTATCTCACAGAACACAGAGTCCACACACTCGAGGATTCTACAGACCAGCAAGGTGCAAAGTCACAGAGTATCAGATGTGACGCAGAGAATATTTACCACACTGCCCGTTCCACAGTCATCAGACACGGCTGTCTGTCTATCTGTCTCCAACCTCACATAAATCCATTTTCCTGTCAAGAGAGTTCAGTTCTGAATTCAGCTCTGCTGCTGATTTACTATAATGAGACTATAAAGTAATAAAACAAAAAAGGAACAGAATTCATTCATCCAAACAACTTAAAGTAGTCAATTTGGGAAGCTTTACACCACTGTGTACTTAGGACGGCAAGACTGGCATCACTCAAGAGTCCAACCGTGGTTGTGATGCTGATGTTCTGACACTTGTCACCGGGGGGACCAAGGGGAAGCAGAGGGGCGGTCCCGAGGTCAGGGTCTAATCCCCTCATCGTGTCCCCAGAGGGGCAGAGTGGACAGGCAACCCACACTGTTGGGTCCCAGGGGCCGTGGTAAATGCCAGTTTATCTTCTCTTCTTTTGCTTCCTTCACTGTCTCCTATCTTTTGAAAGAGTGGTACGGGTTCTTTTCTCCCCTAAATTTCAAGGGTAATTTTCCACTGAGGTTTTTTTTTTTTTTCCTCTCTCTCTCTCTAAAAGATTATGTGTTCCTGCTGTTCTGAGACTTTCAGAAAAATGTGTCTAGGTGTGGCCTTTTTTTCTTTCATTATGTTGGGCACTCTGGGTACACCTTTAATCTGACAGTCATGTCCTTCAGTTCTGGAAATTCTTTCTTGATTTTTTCAAATTTGATTGACTTCTTCCTTCCACTTAATCTGTTCTTTCTTTCTGAAACAGCCGTTATTTGGATCTTCTGACCTGATCCTCTATTATTTTCTCTTTTTCACCCCTCATTTCTTCTCTCCTTATCTTTCTGTTTTACTTTTTGGATATTTGTCCACTTCATCATCTAATTTTCTATTTTCTGCTACCATATGTTCAAGTGTCTAAGTCCCTTTTTTGATTCTGCTTGGTTCTTTTCTATAGCATTTAATACTTGCTCTGTGAATGTAACATCTCAGCTCTCTGAAGTTGTTCGTTCATTACATTGTGGTTTAGATTTATTCTGCACCCGCTTGTCTGTTTCCTCCATTGTCCTTTCTTCCCATTTGAACCTGTCACTCAGTGAAAGGTTTTATACATAAATTCTTGGTTATTCTTCACTGTCTGCTCACATTTATAGATGAGACCCTAAGAAGAGAATTGGAACCGTCGTAAGTGAGAGCAGAGCTCACAGATGTGGCTTCGTTATAGAAGAACTGGCTGTTTCACTGGGGCCCTAAGTGCCAGTATTTAAAATATGTCATATTGAGCCAGAGTCCTCATAAAGGATCCTCAAGTCTCCTGCCTGGGGTGTATAAGCCTGACTCTCAGTTTGGGGAGCTAAGTGGGTTGGGGATTCTATAATCTCGGTTTGTTGATTTTCACTTTATCCCTTTTTTTTTTTCAGTGTAATTTCATACCCACATCCCTCAGCTATACTCAAGGTCTCCCAGTCCAGAGGCTGTCTAGTTCGATATCCCCAGAAGTAAACTTCCCACCTTCTTCCAGAATGAGGACGGCATGATTACCTGGTTATACAGGTGAAAGAAACCATGGAAGCCCTAATTCTCCTTTAACGACTTGTATCAATATTCCTGTTTTCAACCCACCTGCATCCCAACCTAATGCTCTGATTCCTGAGCTTTTCCAGGGTTCTGTGACAAGGAAGAGCTGGCTATTTCCCCCCACTTGGCATCCAGAGGCTTAGGTAGTCTCTGGGATACAAGCCATTTCTTTTCTCTTTTCTTCTTTCCAGTTTCCAAAGTACTAAGTTCTAGACACAAAAATCTCCCCTTCTCTTCTTTTAATTCTTGTGGATTTATGATGTGTTTTTCCTTTACTATCATTTTGGTGGGAATTCAGAGGAAGAAAAGATGAACAAGATGTTCAAACCTCTTGGTTTAAGTAGAAATCTGTTATCACCTATTTTTAATATGTATTATATTACTGGACGTTATGTCACTTAAATTATATCTGGAGCAAACTGAGAGGGGGAAAGGGCAGTGAAGGGACAAAGGAGGGGAGAAAATAGGAGAGAGAAGGAGAAAGGAGGGAAAGAAGAAACACAGACAAAAATGGATACAGGTTTGATCCAGGCAGCATCGGCATGGCAACTTTGCAGAGAAAGATGCTCCAGGTCACTGGGGTGGGAGGAGGCATCATGGGGCTAATAAGTGTATTTGGTCCAGAAGAGATGTTCAACTGGCCCCCAGCAGCACAGGGATAAGGAGTGAAAGGACCCAGACCCAGTATTAGGTTCTGCATTAGTCCGGGTCCTCCGAGAATCATATGCCAAGTTGGGATTAAATTTGCAGGATTTTGGTTTAGGGACTGCGTGAAAGAAACAAGAAGTTAGGAAGGCTCCGAGAGCCACCAGGCCACAATGCAAGTCTGACCCCAGTGAGGGAGAGAGGCAGGGAAGCTTGGGTGCAGGATCTAAGGACACCTTGCAAAGTCATCGGGGAGACCTTGTGTCCAAGGCAGGTGACAAAGTCCATGTCTCCCAGAAAACGGTCTGCCTTAGCATCCCCCCTCCACTCAGTCACTGGGGGCAGCCAAGGGGAGGCAAGGCCTTGACACAGCGATGGACTCCACCTGCCGTAGCCGGGCCTTCCCCTCACACTCCCTGTCGTAGGACGCCTTCCAGGAGCAGTCTCACAGCCACCACATGCACCAGTTAGGAAGGCTGGGACTCAAGGGTCCAACGAGGCAAGCCACAGGGCCATCATAACAACAATGGCCACCATTTATTCACACTGCCCGGTGCCAGGACTTGTGTCAGGCACATTCCAGACATAGGATAAAGCGTGGTGTCTGTTGCTGAGGACCCCATTGCCTGTTAAGAAGGACGGATCTTTCACAGGCAGAGGGATGGGTGCGAGGACTCAAGATCGAAGATGCTGAGAAACCCCAGCTGCTCTGGGACATAGGAGGGAAAAGAACAAGGAGTAAATCCGGGAGGGAACAAGGGCTGAGAGCAGGGAGGCTGCACAGGTGGGGCAGGGGTGAGGGCAGGAAGAAAGGGACCCCAAAGAGAAAATGGGGGATGGGATGGGAAGCAGATACCAAACGGGCTGTGACGGCTTTGCTGCGCTACTCATGAAGGATCCTCTCTTTCATCTTCCCGAGAAGTCTCAGTAAAATCTGCACACTTGGACTTCCGGTCTGGACCACACTCAGCATAACACCTGAAACTCTCTCGTGGAAGAAAACAATGGACACGACTCACAAGCGCTTTATGAAACAAACGCTTGATGGAATGGAATTTGCTTTGGGGGATGTGACAAAATGCTGGGTCCTGGAATTCTAAGGACTGAGTAGGAAATTGGAAAAGAAACTCAGTCTTACAGACCTACACCATACTGCAGGCACTTGGGGAGTGCTATGATTTGGGGGGTGGACTTGCAGGTACAAGTAGCTCATGACGGCCACACCTGCCACCACGTGAGGGTAGAAGGATTAATCCCCTCTACACCCTATGCTCTCCCCATCCTACAGGTCAGAACCTAATGATTATGTGCTGGCCGTCACCCCAAATGGCTCAAAAAAGTATGCAAAACTGATCTGCAAGTTCTTAACCATGAGAGGGTCTGAAGAAGGCAGGTACTGGCGCCCCCAGCCCTAGATGACAATAAAGACATTCTCACAGAAACAGTGTACGCCACGGGTGAGGAATCATTTTTGCATGCAGGTCACTCAGGAAAAAAAAGCGTTTAAACATTGTGTTTATATGCTTTTTACAAAATTAAACTATCTTGAGTCCAATTACAAATGTCTATAAATACATATATTCTTATAAGTTAGAATACTTAACTTATTGCAGAGAAAAATATTTAAGTGCAATTTTTCTTTGTTATTAAAGTATTAATAGCTGAGGCTTCTTTGAGTAGCAATGCACAGGCACACTTTTAGCCATTCACCCTGAAAACTAGATCGGAGGCCGTATCAGAGGTCAGGTGATGCAACTTGGGCTGAGAACTGTGGGATGGCTTATCCCAGTGGGAATAATCATTTGCTAATGACCTATAGTACCTGGAGGCTTCGGTGGTGGACTCCAATGCACCAGGCAGTGGTGGCTGGGCTCTGGTCTATGCTCTACTCCGTGCCACATGGGAGACAGAAAGATTCCCTGTTCCCCACGCTCAGAGGTTCAGAGTCCGGTGGGAGAGGGATGCAGCTAAATGAGCACTTACAGCATTGTGATGCGTGGTATAGACACAGGCAGGCAGAAGAGGAATGAAAATACAAGCAAAGGAGTGATTCATTTGGCCAAGGGAAACTGAGGAAAGCTTTGGGAAGGAAGATCATTTTTTGAGCAGGACTTTGAAGGAAAAATAGATATGACTGCAGTCCAGCGTTAAATGTCTCATCATGATTCACTTGACCCAGTGGAAGAAACTTCAGTCATAACATGTCAGAATTGTCCTTGTAGGGACCAACTGAAGAGTTCGTGAAAATTTTTTGTGGAATAAAACTGCAAAGAATTCTTATTTTGGAAGGCTAATGGACTCCAGATGGGAATATTATACAATGGGAGTATTGAAACCAATATTATCTAATTATCTCTAAAACCTTCCAGATCTGAGGATGTCATCTTTGATACTCTTTGTTCCAGGCAACACTTGTGTTACTGCTACCAAATCCAAACCTGTAGTGCACAACAGGCCAGTAAATCCGGAGATGAGCTGCAGGGGGGCAGAGAATAATGCCTCTTTTTGGAAAGCCAGCCGACTGAGAAGATGGCAGGGTCTGAAAGAACCATCTTCCCCGAGTTAGAATTCAGGCTTCTTTTATACTAAAAGGGGAGAAGTGTGGCTCGTTGTTGCAAACTTTTTGGTGTCAGCATCCTTTGTTCTTGCAGCTGTCTACATAGGTCAGGTCACTATGTTCCTGTAAACCTCCAGCAAGACATGTTATTCTCTGTTCTGCAACTTTTTATCTCTATCTGAATGGAAGAATGTTATACCTTTAAAGGTCAGAGCCTTGAACCTGGGCTATCCTGTATATTTCAGGCTATAGGCAACATTCTTTTACAAAAGGTGCAGAGCCAGAATGACTAAGCACAGGCAACAGAGCACAAAGGTGAAAGTAAAAGAGATCTGGATGGACCTAGAGTCTGTCATACAGAGTGAAGTCAGAGAAAAGCAAATACCGTATGCTAACATACATGGAACCTAAAAAAAAAAAAAAAAAAAAAAAATGGTACTGATGAACCTAGTGGCAGAGCAGGAATAAAGACGTAGACATAGAGAATGGACCTGAGGACATGGGGTTGCTGGAGGGGGGGGAAGCTGGGGCGAAGTGAGAGTGGCATGGACATATACACACTACCGAATGTAAAATAGTTGGCTGGTAGAAAGCAGCAGCATAGCACAAGGAGATGGGCTCAGTGCTTTGTGATGACCTAGAAGGGTGGGATAGGGAGGGTGGGAGGGAGGCCAAGAGGGAGGGGTTATGGGGACATAGGTATGCATATGGCTGATTCACTTTGCTGTACAACAGAAACTAACACAGTATTGTGAAGCAATTATACTCCAATAAAGAATTTTTATAAATAAATAAATAAATAAAATCCATGAGCTGCAGGTAAAGCACTCAAAGGAAAGACAAAAAAAAGAAATAGCTCTAACACGGAGTCAGATTTATTCTTCCCTATTACATTACTGAGACTTGTATTTACCAAGTTTTCAAGCTAAGAACAATCACTGTGTAAGGAATTGGAAGACCCTTTGCTAACAGGAAAGATGCTGTGGTATTGCTAAAAATTTCATCCTCTTCCGCATGTTAACTTTGCTTTGCTTTTTCTTTTCATTGGCTTTTAGTAACACCAGGCATTGCTATTAATAATCTGCTCCCCCTGGCCTGTTCTTCACACTTCAGAGTGTCAGACAAAAGGTTTAGGAAGAGACAGACTATTTTTACTGCAACATCTTTGAAGAATAGACTAGTCACATTTTCCTCACAGCTTTTATGCTTAAACAGGACTTCTCTTGATAGACTGTTGGGTTAGAAATCTAATTCTCAGTATTAACTTTCTCTAGTTAGTTCCAACATGGAATACTTTAGAATTTAAAAAAAGTAAGGCCTCAGGACAGTCTAAAATCTGCCCTAGAAGGAAGTGGGCACAAAACTGAACCAAGCAGTACATACTATTTCTGGTTCCATTGCCTTGAAAACTTTTCAAGTCTTACTTTGTGACATTTACAGAGCAGTTTTAATAGAACAGGCTTTTTGAAAGTGCCTTTCTTCATCTACAGTATCCATCTATACAACATCAGTGTATAATTATAGTTCAAGACATGCTAAAAATATGACAAAGGAGGGAAACTGATTCTATGGGCTCAATCAAGCTGAGTTATCCAGGGAAACAGTCCTGGAGAGAGTAAGAGGTGGAGCTCCACCAACAGTGCTCAGACCCCTCCCTCTACAAAGTCGGATCCCAGATAACACGGACTTTATACTATTTTTTATATGTCTGGGCTCCAGGAAGCAAGGTAAATCTCCAAGGACACATTTTTTTAAGTCATTGAGCTGAAATCAGAGCAGGGAGCCACAGGCTTCAAAAAAAAGGCATCAGACAGGGTTGACATGAGAGCAAATGGTGACACCAGTCTGCAATAAAAACCTGAGCCATGCACGTGTTGCTAGGAGGAAGGCTGACCTTGAGATTCCTGCATTAAGTCTGGCCACCTGAAGAGCCTACAGTGCCCCAAACCCTGGCAGAAGCAAATGCAAAACCTTCTCTGGAGGAACATCCCCAGTTTGGGGGTCTCAGGATTCCCCAATTTAAGATCAAACAAATTTGAGCACCCAAGACCAAATTCACAAACAAAAAAATCACCGTGAACGTGAGTTAACAGAAACAAAACCAACATATTTGGGCCCCTACACAAGGACTTCAGAAAGTAAAATCATCAAACATAGATAAACTCTGTATTAAGTGTGTGAAGGAAGGAAGTACAGAATTGAATATGAAAAAGCAGCAAGAGACTATTAAAAATGACCAGACAAAAAATTTAGATATTTTAGAAATAAAAAATACAGTCGTTGTAAAGAAGAAATTGTCGTAGTCTCACAAAGATCACGAGGAAAGCCTGTGTCACGCACATTCTTACCCAGCCAGGGAGGGTAGCTGGGAACAGGGGCTCAACATCACCTTGAGAAGTGGAAGAAGTGGCCTCACAGAGGAATCTGATGGCACTGGGCTGTGCTTAGGACTAGAATTCCGGTGATTTGGGGGTGGGCTTCCAAAAACAGGGAACATGTAAAGACTGGGTGAAACAGTCAAGTGGCAGTCACTTTGTAGTTGGTGGAGACCCAGAGAAGGGTTTTCCCAGAAAGTCGTTGAGCGGAGCACGCTGTGTTCTTACCTTTCCAGAGCAGGTCGTAGAGACAGAGCTGGTTCTTGGCAACTCTTACATGCCTCCTGCTGGGGAAGGTTTCCATCTCTGCATCTCCCTTCTGCATCCCTACAATGCCTTAAAAATAACGCTTTTACAGGACTTTAGACATTACCCCCAGGTTGCCCTCTCTATTTTTCAGTACTTTGCACAGACCTTGATGATTATAAGGCTTCAAAATATGTTTTTCACAGAAAGGAAAAAAGAAAGGGAGCTAGGAAGGCAAAAGTGGTGAAAACTGCGTATAACTTGCATGACTTCTTATTCGTTGGACCATCAGATTTTCAGGTCTGGTCTCACCTCTTAGAAAGACTTGCACATTCCCTGAACACAAGGACTACTAGAAATTCCAGGAGCTACATACCATCCTCATATGTAGTTAATATTTCTGACTATCCACTCGTGAAACAAGAGCCTTGAACACTATTGGACATTAGTTCCTCCTGAGTATCCCTTCTTTGGTCTCTCATCTGACAAAATGCTACCTCTGAGAGCTGGTCAGCTGGGTGCAGAGGGGAAAAGCAAATGGATCCATTTGCCGCTTTGCACTCCATTTGCCTGCAACAGAGCCCTGAGAAATGATGGTGGACCTACACACACACAAGCTGACACCTTCATGACTTCATGCCCAGGAATCCACCAGCAGATTCCTACATTATCTGGGTCTCCATCTTCCAATTCTGGGAGAGGGGAAGCAGTGGGAGGGTTATTTACCCAAAAGGATTTGTAGGAACATTTTTTTTCAATCTATCAATCAACCAACACCATCGGATACCTACTTGTTTCCAGCATTGTCCTCGGCGCCAGAAAGGAGTTCAAAGAAGTGTAAGACATGGCCCCGCACAGCAGGCTCAAAGATTATGTGGGAGGGTTGGGTGGTGTACCAGTCAAGGTTCAGCAAGGAGAGCAAAGCCATGTTTCAGGGATAAGGGATTTGATGGGAATCAGACCTCACATAAATGTTGGAGTCACTTAAGAAGTGAAGGCTTGGAAGGTAAAGTCTGGAAGATCAAAGAAGGGTCACCAGCTAGACCACGTGTGGCTCTGATAGAAAAGTCGGAGCTTGTGGGGAAATCTGAGAAGCTGGGGTGGGCAGCCCCCAGGTGAGACGGCAAAGGGGGTCATGGAGGGAGGTTTGGCGAGCCATGCCTCTGTGGGTCCACGGCCTGGTACTGGGCTTGGAACAGCTACTGGTCAGCCAGGCCAGCAGCTGGGCAGAGGAGCTGGACACAGAGCAAAGGGGGTCCGGCGCAAGCTGGGAGCCACTGGGCAGCTCTGCATCCATCACTAGACGTGACCACAAGGAGCCTTCTGGGAGTGATGGCCACGCTTCACTCCCGGCATCCAAATCTTGTACAAATCTCTTTGGCCAGCTCTAACCCAGGGAAGGAAATTCAAGGAACCGTAGCTCCCAGCTTGACCACGTTGGCCCAGAACAATCTAGCACAGCTGGCAATGGGGAACTGTTTCTGAGCAAAGAGAGTGGCTTGAAGAAGACAGAGAGAAAGCAGACGGAATTCCCAGACAGCTCCATGGAGGAGCGATGGCACTCACCGAGGCTCAAGGGAGAATATGATTTAGAATGTGCGGAAAGGAGAGGACAGGCAAATAGTTCCTGTTTAAATGTGGCTGCTTTTTTAATTTCTGTGTTGGTCCACGGTGTATACAGCTTTCACAGAACGCTGACCGGAGCCAGGGGCCCCTGGAGCTGGGGTGTAGCGTGGGGACAGAGAGACGGATGACGGGCCTTGTCCCGCCTGCCCTCCTGAGGAGGACTGAGCCAGGGTCCTGCTGCCCAGAGCTGGGGAAACGGGGTGTACGACGGCCTCAGCTTTGCATCCCACTCTTTCTGTGTCTCCTCAGAGACCACTTAGCATGCCTGCTCAAGAACAGAAGCCTGCTTTGAGAAGAATGAATTCTGTCTGGCTGCTTTTTAAGGGCAAATTTTCAAATAAAGACAGCTTTGAAAACAAGCAGCGTTTTGTTCTCTGCTGACCTCAGCCTATCAGCACCAGGGCCCAGTAGCCTGGATTACAGGTCCGATGAACTGGTGGCCCTGAGCACAGAGAGAGCAGTGCAGGGAAGGGAGGTAGAGCTGTGAGCTTCCACTGCGGCAGGAGGAGAAGGGGCCACCTCCAGAGGGGTCCCGCCAGGGAAGGGCTGCAGTGGTGGCCCAGGTGCCTCATGGGGGTTGGGTGGGAGTTGCTTAAAGGGTGCCTGGTGCTCAGAGTTTGGAAAGGACTTCTGAAAAGAGGAGGTTGCAGCCAATGAAAAAATGGGCTCCCCAAAGATGAATTCCAACCCTCAACCTGTTGCCATGCACCCCCAAACCCTCAGGAGCCTTCAGAGTCAGCACGTAGCATAGGAGGCTGGGACTCCTCTGGTCCCATCGTCCTGTAAACTGTGTCTCCTCATTTCATGCGAAGATTGAAAGTAAGGGTTCTCCTGCGGGCTCCTCCAGGAACATCAGGAGATTTCTTTGAAGCTATCTTTTCGTTATTTTCAGGTCCTCTCCTCTAGATCTTCAACACTTCAATACACTTTTCACCTTGCCAACCCGACATGTACGTTACTGCGCGCGTGGCAGAATATTTTAATTTGGGTGCTATACCACTAACCGGGAAAATTAAGGTTAACATGCATTTTAAATGGCACCAAGGAATATTTAGGTGTTTTCTGTCCCACTAGGTCACTAAGGTCTGACCCATTTCCGCTTCACAAAGGGCCTCGTTCCAGTCACAGACTTGAATAATTTATCTTTCCTCCCTATGTCAAGATAGAGGACTAGCTTTTCCTTTTTTTTTTTTTAAAGAAGATTGGGTTTTCATCAAATGATCCTCCCGTTTCTTTTTAAACAAGCAGGGTAACTGGACTCCCAGACTGGCTGGCACCTGGCTCTTCTGGGACACACAGGATTTCTCCCATCCCGTGGACACCTGACCCCGCAGAGTTCCATGCCTTGCCGTGGGGAATGATGAATGTCCTCGACAAGAAAGATGCTGTTTCCAGTGGCCAAGAGGCTTTGACGTCCAAATCCCCATCGCTCGTTTCTGGAGACTACGAGGGGCCCACGTGAGAGCACCACAGACTCAAATCTCTGAGCTGGGGGTCTGGCTGGAGTTCAAGTGCGCATGCCCACACGGTCCCTGACGACCAGCGCGTCCCTGTCTGCACGTGGGACCACCCTTGGCCTGCGGCCCCGCTGTGCTCGGGACTCACCTCACCCACAGGCCGAGCACGTATGAGGAAATCAACACAACGTGATTTTTGGAGGCGTGAGAAGGTGCCAGTTCCCATTTTCTCAGTTTACACCTGCCCAGTGGGGTGGTTCCTTCACCCACCACTGGCGCGAAGAAAAGCCCTCCTTGGTGAAGTCATTTGCCCAAAGTCTTCACTGCACCCGCTGAGGGGCTCTCCCCGCTCAGGGGAGCCACTGCAGGAGGAGAATGAGAGTCCTGGACGGAGGGAGTCGATGGAGACGGGAAGCCAAGGCCCCAGGTGGTGGCCTTTGACCCCCTGGAAGGGCAGCTTCCTCCCCGGCCTGCCCTGCCCAGTCTCACTCTGTTCTCCACATCCCGCTGTGTCCAGCCAGCTCCACCCATTCTCCAAGCTGCCAGAATTATGCCTTTTCAATGTAGGTGAGATTATGTTACTTTCCTGCTAGAAACCACCCTCTGGCTTCCACTGTCCTTGGTCTAAAAGAAGAGCTTTTTCAGAAATAGAGACACAGATGTAGAGAACAAACGTATGGATACCAAGGGGAAAGGGGGGAGGGTGGGATGAACTGGGAGATTGGGATTGACATGTGTACACTACTATGTATAAAATAGATGACTAATGAGAACCTACTGTAGAGCACAGGGAACTCTACTCAATGCTCTGTGGTGACCTAAATGGGAAGGAAATCCAAAAAACAGGGGACATATGTATATGTATAGCTGATTCACTTTGCTGTGCAGCAGAAACTAACACACCATTGTAAAGCAACTAAACTCCAATAAAAATTAACTTAAATCAAAATAAGAGATTTTTCGGACCCCCAGCCTCCTCTCTTCCCAGCCTCCCTGCCTCACCTGCCACCTGAACTTCCTTAGCTTCTTCCCTCCGGGCACAGCCCTTACCCCGCTCTGGCTCACACATGCTCTCCTCCCTGCTGGGCTGGTCCCCCTTCCCTCTCCCCCGTCCTTCTGGCCAATGCCTCTGCCTAGAGAGGCCTTCGTGACCTCTAACCCCTGCCCGCCGAACCTCCTGCATGGATTTTAGTTTTCATTTGCCTAGTTATCCAACTTCTACCTCTCCCAACAGAACAGAAGATTCAAGTGGCCAGAGATTGTGTCTATTTTGCCCACCATGGTTTACCTAGAGCCTAGTACCATGCCCACCATGGTGGGAAAGGGTTCAATGATCATTTGCTGAGTGAACAAACGAATAAATGGACAAATGGTGTGGCCGTGACTTCTACATCCCGCTCCACCAGTACCCCTGGGTACTAGTCGGGGCACCGCACCTGGCCTCTCCTTCCTGGACTCAGGCCTGGTGTTTGTGGTTATGTCAGATTCGGCCCTCAGCCAGGAAATTTGCCCCTTCATCTCCACTCACAGCAAAAAGTGTGAGAATAACCCGACCCCCCTGTTCTAAAGTTAATGTCACCAGCGTTAGACATGGAAGGGCTCCCTTCCGCAGCATCTCCCCATTTCTCCCGCCCTCATTCACTGATGAGCAAGACCCAGGACGGTCACAGAGGAAGTGATTGGATAGTCCGTTCTAGAATCCTAGAACGCTCTTGAATCCCAGGAAGTTTTACTGTGGATGCACCGTCAGTCTCTCTCATGTGGTCGGCGCGGTCCCCCTCCCTTGCTTTGGGTCAGTGCTTCAGATCCCAGGAGAGGGTTATTCTTATTTTCCAAGTCATTATTCACCATAAGCTCTGATTTCAGAATGACTTTGAGACATAACAACTTAAGATTTAAAGCAATATTGATAAAGTCTAACTAAGCAGTGCTTTTGCCAGCTCTCCTGTGGAAACAATGTTTCCTTCATTTCCACTCTAAATATTTCATTTCTGGAACACCAGTCCAACAGGAAAACATGGCACTGGTGTTAATAGGTGCGCCTGAACACACTTGGATAATCTGAGAATCTCTTCCGAGGGACTCCACGTCTGAGGGATGAAATTTGACTGAGGAAGAGGGATTCTCAATGACCACAGTAAATGAATAAATGATTTGATGACCGCAAAAGGAATGAGTAGAATTTTCAGCCACAAGATAAGGCAAAGGAATTAATTGTTAAAAATGTGCATAGAAAAGTGTGTCTTGGGCTTCCCTGGTGGCGCAGTGGTTGAGAGTCTGCCTGTCAATGCAGGAGACACGGGTTCGAGCCCTGGTCTGGGAAGATCCCACAGGCCGCGGAGCAACTAGGCCCGTGAGCCACAACTACTGAGCCTGCGCCTCTGGAGCCTGTGCTCCGCAACAGGAGAGGCCACGATAGTGAGAGGCCCGCGCACCGCGATGAAGAGTGGCCCCCGCTTGCCGCAACTAGAGAAAGCCCTCGCACAGGAACGAAGACCCAACACAGCCATAAATAAATAAATAAATAAAAATTTAAAAAAAAAGGTGGAGTGTTGGACAACTCGATAAAAACAGGAAGCCACGATAATGCTTTAAAAAAAAAAAAGAAAAGTGTGTCTTAATAATAATGCTGTTCCAAAACAAAATTATTCTAATATAAACAGCCTATTTTCATATATAATAACAAAAATGAAGTTTATTGGCCCCTATAGCTCCTTAGGGATTATTTGTCTGTGAGCAGCATATGAAGAAATCTTTGGAACCGAATCCATATAACAGAAAACATCTGTTTGGGCATCTTTCAATTACAATATGTTACAGGGGAGAAAAAACTGGGATTTAGAAATACCAGTCTGACATGTAAACTGGCCATTTCTGATTTAAACGTTTCATAGACTTCCTTAGCAGAGACAGCTATGATGATCCTTTCAATTTTTCTTTTTTGCAATTCTTAAAAAATTTGCCTCCCCAACTTCTCATGTGGTAAATAAAGTAACCAGACATGTAAACAAAGAATAACTGTGAGGCCAGGTTCAAAAACACTTCCCTATTAATTTGTAATAAGAAGGAGGAAATAGAACAACCAGGATTGACATAGTTGGAAAATCTTAGTCGTAGAATGTGAGTCATGATTTTCATTCTTCAGGTGGAAGATGGCAGGCAGTGAAAGGGGGAAGAGCTGCATCCTCCAACCTTTAAAAAGTCTGTGATCCCACATGGCCTTCCAATGCTGTGTTCTCTCCTCCTTCACAGCTAACTAAGCTCCCAGCCATGTTCTCACCTGGATGGCCCCCAGGCACTCGGGCTCCAGAAACTAAACTCTTCCCTGAAGTCTTCTGAGAGTCACCAGTGGTGTCCTGATGGCCAAATATGATGCATATAATACAGAATGCTAAGACTTGTCCTGCTTCTCCAAATTTTCTCTACCTTGTCAGTTGTTCCCACTTCTTCTCCACCCTATTTGCAAATTTGTCATTAGCCTTTCACCCCTTAAATCTTGGTGATTCCCAGAGCTATGTCCTGTGACCCCATCTGTCAGCCCCGGGGTGCGCCTAAGCCTGCTCCTTCTGCCCCATTCTCAACATCTCCACTGTGGTCCAGGCCTTCATCCTTCTCACCTGGACCACTGCATCTACCTCCTCATTGGCCTCCCCCACTCTAGGTTGGCATCCCCACAGCAACTCACCTCCTAATCATTCCCCAAATGCAGCCAGGACAACCAGCCTAGATGGTTTCTTCTTTCTCCCTGTTAAAATCCTCCAATGGCGCTCCTTGGCCCTCAAGGTAAAGCCCAAACTCCTCAGCTTGCCCTTCCCCGTCTGGGCCCTCCTGGCCTGCCCTGCCTCCCATCCTGCCTTCCCCTACAGCCATCCAGCTGCTCTGGCCAGTGAGCAGCCGTGGCCTCAGCCCCTATCTGTTCCTGCTGCCTGGGATGCCCCTTTCCCTTCATCACCTCCTAACGCACACTCGTCCTCTTAAGCCTCAGCCTATGTGTCCCTTTTTTCATGTCCAGTATTGGTTTTTTGTGCCTTCTTTCCATTTTTTATTGATCAGTCTCACCCAGGTTTATGATTTTTATTCATCTGTTCAAAAAACACAACTTTTGACTTTGTTGATCTTCTCTATTCTGTTTTTTATTTCAGTATTTTCTGCTCTTGTTTTTATTATTTCATTTCTTCTACTTTCTTTTCATTGATTTTGCTTTTCTTTTTCTAATTTCTTGAGATGAGCACTTAGCTCACTGAGTTTTTTCAGCCTATAGTCTTTCCTAACATAACAATTTAAGGTGAAGATTTCCCGAAAGGGAGTTGCTTTGCTTTGTTACATCCTGCATGCTTTGAAAAATAGTATTTTTGTTTAAATTTTTTTTGGACTAGTGAGTTATTTAAATATTTTTCTTAATTTTTAAATATATGATGATTTTCCAGTTATCTTTTTGTTTTTTAATTGTGGTCATGTTATATACCTTGTCATTTTAATCCTTTGAAATTGTTGAGACTTGCTTTGTGGCCCATGCTGAGGTTTTGTAACTGTTCAACGCATACTTGAAAACTAGGTATATTCTCTCACGTTGTCTCTTAGTGTGTCAGCTTTTTAATCATGTGCTTGAAATCTTTTATAGCTTTACGGATTTTTTTTTTTTTTTTTTTTTTGCCTGCTTGTTCTATCAATTTCTGAGGGAAGTCTGTTACAAAACTCCAGCATGCCTGTGGATTTATCCAGATCCCCTTCCAAGTCTTTCAGTCTCTTTTTGCTTCAAATATTTCAAGGACATATAATTAGATGCATATAAATTTTAAATTATTCTATCTTCCTAATGGATTGAATTTCTAGTCAAAAAGAAATGAGTCAATCTCCAAAAATTTTTTGCTTTAAGGTCAAGTTTGTCTGATGTTAATATAGATTTACCAACTTTCTTCTGGCTACTGTTGGCACAGTATAATTTTTTCCACTTTTTTATTTTCAGATTCTTTTATCTTTATATTTTAATTTGTGCCTTGAAAACAGAATATAATTTGGCTTTGATTTGTAGTCAAGTCAGAATATTTTTGTCTTTTAACTGAAGTATTTTGTCTATTTATATTTAATATAATTGCTAATATATTTGATTTTAAATCTACTGTCTTTCAATATGTTTTCTATTTGCTTCACTCACGCCATGTTCTTTTTCTCTCTTTTCTTGCCTTCTTTTGGATTGACTGTTTTTTATTAATTCATTTTTTAATCATTTCACACTTAGTCCCTCATCAGTGACATGTCTCCCCCACTTTCCCTTGGCTCCCTTCTCTCATGTCCCTGTGTTCTTATAAAACCTATTCATCCTATAAATGGCTTTTGAAAACATTCTCACTTTTTATGCTTTCCATCCTAAAAAATCAAAAGCGGTTTTGTTCCTGTATGAATTCAAATGACTCTTCCTTTCTTTTTTCAAAAAAAAAGAAAGCTCCAGTTGCATTAAACTAAAAGAGACTTTGAGAAACAATGTTAAGTGAGTGATTCATCATGCTGACATTAACTGGGAGAGCCTCCAAAGCACACAGAAGAGTAAATACCACTTAGAAAGACAACTTTTCATGTTTAAAATCATAATAATCATGTTACCCGTGTCCTCTTTGTTGAGGCTTAAAGTGCCAGGCTAAAAGTAATTAAGCTTCACACTCAATATAGAAATATATTCAGAAAGCCATCAATGTCTTGACTCTGTCTTTATTTTTATGATTCTCTAACCAGGACTGGCCCTGTTGTGAAAGAGGTGGCCCTGCACTGTAAACCCCTCCATTCCTCACTTCCACACGTGCTTGGCTTCCCTCCGCTCTCAGAAAAACCCAAAGGGATGTAAAACCCACAAGACTGAGCTTATTAAAGAAAAACCTCAAACAAAAATCTCTACATTCCTCCCTTTTTACATATCTCCAAAGGAACCAACAGCCCTCAATCCCACAAATGACCACAGTATTTCTATTCCGATGAAAACAAACACACTTTAACTGAGAAATCTTAAACTCCATGGCAAACAATAAATCAGGTAACTTCCCTCAGTAGAGACACATACTTGTAAATAATGAAGCAAAGCAAATTTCAAAGGGCATACATCCCCCCCATAATTTTCATCAGCTTTCCCCCCAGTGTCATCCACCCCACCTAACATCCCCCCCCCCAGTCAATAAACAACCTAAGTAAAACTAGCTGTTTCCTATGGAAATGTATATTTGTATAGGTGGAAAGAGAAATAGGGATAGAGACAGAGAGAGACAAGAGATAAAGATAGAGATGATAGAGATAGAAGAAGTGGGGAGGTGGAGAACAATAAAAATGTGGTAAAGTGTTAACATTTGGGCGATCTGGGTGAAGGATAGATGGAAAATCTTTGTACTATTCTTGCAATTTTTCTGTGAATCAAACATTATTTCAAAATAGAAAGTAAAAACAAAACCAAAAGCAACAACAAAAAATTTCCGAGGCTTCACCTTCAATTCATGAGCTAAAACACAAATCTCCATTCTCCAGCTCCTTTTTAAATAACTCACCACAAACAACATCACATCCTACAGGCAACTTACAAAGCAGTCACATGTGTTGGGAGGTCCTTTTATGTCATTATGGTCAATCGTTCTTCCTAGAGCTTTGCCTTGCTGTCAAGATCAGACTCGGGTGTTTTCCTGTTCTCTGTCAGAGATAGGTTAACAAATCATCTCCAGGCCGGGAGCTTCTGCAGATGCTCCCGACCAATAAGAAGAAGAAAAATAAAAGTTGAGAATTAACAAGGTTATCTTATAAAAGAGAAACCAAATTTTTTAGCTCACTAGCAGACAAGGTATGCATTAGCCTCTACTGATGTTTAGTGGTTACATGTCAAGGGATTGAAAAAAAGAATGAAGCAGAGATGCATACCAAAAATTGCACAAAGCTCACAGATGTATCCATGCTGTCACTTGGACACCATCTCCTCTGGGCTGGTCTTGCTCAAGGTCAAGCTCCTCTACCGAGCTCCACATCCTGACCCTGCTCAGTCCTGCGGCCACGTCAGGTTCCTCAGACCATGGAAGCTTCAGAATGCCCATGTTAACTGCAGAGAGGGCATGATTTCCTCATCTACAAATTCTCACGTCTCAGTCGTTAATGCACAAACATCTCTCAGCCTCAACTACACAGACTTCATAAACTTTCTTTTGCTTCATAAACTTTTTTTTTGCTTTCTTTTGTGATGAATGCACAAATTCATCAACTGCAATAATTGGTGGAGGTGGAACCCTCTCCAAGCCAAACACACTCGGCAAGATGCCAGAAGCTTGCTAAGCCCTCTCAAGTGTGGCTGGGGGCTTACAGACTTTCCTGGGTTTAGGTAGGAAAAGCCATATCCTCCATGCTGAGGGCTCTCTGCATGAGTATTCCCCATTTCTTACTTTTCTTTTGTGGTTGCCTCCTGTCTTTCCTCTAGCTGGGTTAAAACCCATCCACATGCTAAATATTTGCCTTGTTGGACCTTGGAGATTTCACATTTTATTTACTCACACGTGTGGGTTACAGTTATTCAGCAAAATGTGTCAATGGTCTGCCGCAGAGCTGGCATTGGGGTCGACCATGAGCCACATATAGCTCCTGCTGCCCTACAGCACATCTGTTCTCAGAAGTCACACTTCGGGTTAGAGCATTTGATGGCATATCAGGTATCATACGTATCAGGTATCCGCATATGATAAGCATCAGCTCAAATAGTGTTGATTAACCCTCTACGCCCACCTCGCACGAGGCAGCTTTTTAAAGAGTGAACAAAAATGTAATGAGCACCTACAAAGTGAAGGTCATTGTCCCCAAAATGAGGGGCTGCAAGAGGTGTGAGACTCCCTAGCCTACAGGAGTGGGAGAGTTCAAACTCCCTTGGAGGAGATGAGACATAAATGTTTGAAAAAGCACCATTTTCCGAAAGCCCAGGAGCCAGGAGCTCCCACTTCTTTGATAGAAGTTTGTGGAGGCAAAGCACCTGTCCTGGCAGAGTTCCAGACACCGTCAAAGCAACGGGAGAAAGGTTTCCAAGCCGAATTTCCCGAGGCTCTTCCACTCAGGCTACACAGGTAACTGTCTACCGCGCATTCCTCCAAAGACTGTGCCCGACCGGCTCAAAACCAGCTGCCGCCCAGATCGAGGTAATGCGGGTCCAAGGGCGCACGGGAGCCCGAAGGGGGCGCGGGAGCCGCGCATGAGCCGCGCTGGGCGGTGGAAGGCAGCTTCGTACTTCTCTAGCGCCACGTTTACTCGCTCTGGAGGCGCCTCCCATCATCCCAGACAGTCTGAGTCTCACCATTCGTTTTCTGCGTTCCTCTCCCCAGCAAAAGGGGCAAACGATGCCAGCCCGAGGCACTGCTGCTGCCCTAGTGTCCCCCAAGCATCACGCCGGCGCAATGACCCTGCCAAGGGCTCTAGTGCCCACTGTGGAATGGGCTGGGGGGTGGGCTCAGGGCCGGACCACAGGGCGCTGTGAGTAACACACACAAGCTGTGGACAGCGCAGCCACCCCACCGCGGGATGGGGGTGGGGATCTGCTGTCACTTCACCACGCTGGTTCACCTTCATTCACTCCTTTCTTAGGATGAGCTTTTGCTGAGGGCTTTCCTGGTCCCTCTGGACCGTGACTCCTGAGTGAAAACAGCTAAGACTCCAAAGGGACCCCTGCATCGCCGGCGCTGCCAATGGTTCGCTCCCGCGCCCTCACTAACTAGAAACGGCAGAGAGCCCGGCTTTGGAACCCGGAACGCTGGGTGCCTTTGCATGATTCCTTTTCCTCTCCTGGAATAACTCATCCAGCCTGAGCTCCTGCTCGGCCCTCCGGAGTCTGGCCAGGCAGCGGAGCCCAATACCCACAGCCCTGCCCTTGACCGTGACCTCAACCCCAAACACTGCAGGCCAGGCCTCCCAGAGCAGGAGCAGGGGGATGGAAAGGAGACGTGGAAACCCTGTGGGACACGAACAGACTCAGACTCACGGAACCCCCAGCCCCTCTCGTGACCCCTGCCCGCACTTCCTCACACATACTGAGGCCTCCTTGGAAGGCTTCCGGGAAGAGGAGGAAGGCGGGGCTGCGGGCTTAGCCCAGGCTGAGTTGGTGTGGAGGTGACGGCCAAGGAGGGGGAACCTTGATGCCAGGGTTGCCGAGGGTGCCGAGGCTTCTCTCAGGTTGGATTAGGGACCCCGAAGCCTCTGAGGGTTCGGGCACCTGCTCTCCAAGAGAAAGGCAGCATAGACAGACGTCAGGGGCCATCCCAGAAGACTACAGGTAGAATGGGGACAGATGAGGCAGAGCTGGAGGAGGTGGCCGTGTGACACTCTCCCGGGCACCTGGCAATGGGGCCTTGGGGTCTCAAGTTCCCCCCACTTGCCCCAGCCTAGACCCTTGTCTCCCCCCTTACCCGCCTGACCACCACCAAGACCAGGCACTGTGGCCACTGCTGGTTGAAGTCAGATTACTCTTCACCTTGGTTCCCACTGTGTCTCAGCTGCTAAGAGTCCTGGGGGCTCGAGAGGAAACAAGGAATTGCTGGTGCCGGCCTTTCCCTGGAGCCCTCTTTCTGCTCATTCTAGGCATTATTAACAGACTAATCCTAAATCTTCTGCTTCTTCTGGAACGCTGGGCTAAGGGGTAAAATCAATCAGCGTCCTAAGAAGAGACAGTCTTACTCTGGCCACATAGGCAGACAAGTCTGATGATTCCTAGTTTGCACCAGATTCGTGTACACTCAGCACAGCTATTGTTTTCAGGCCTTTGCCTGCCAACCCCCTGAAGAGCCACAGTGACACCTGAGGTAGAGGCAACCATCACACCTTCACAGAGAAGGAGATGAGGGGTCAGGGTTCTCAGCTGTAACAGGGCCTGTAAAACTCCACCTCATAATAATGTTTTGAAAATTAAATGAGATGGGGACGGAGATGAATAGGTAGAACTCAGGAGAATTTTAGAGCGGAGAAACTATTCTTTGCAAAACTGTACTATGCATTTGTCCAACCAAACCCATGGAACTATGCAACACAGTGAATCCTAATGTAAACTCTGGACCTCAGTTAATAATAATGCGTCAGGCTTCCCTGGTGGTGCAGTGGTTAAGAATCTGCCTGCCAATGCAGGGGACACGGGTTGGAGCCCTGGTCCGGGAAGATCCCACATGCTGCAGAGCAACTAAGCCCGTGTGCCACAACTACTGAGCCTGCGCTCTAGAGCTTGTGAGCCACAACTACCGAGCCTGCACGCCACAACTACTGAAGCCCATGTGCCTAGAGCCCGTGCTCTGCAACAGGAGAAGCCACCGCAATGGGAAGCCCGTGCACTTCAACGAAGAGTAGCCCCCACTCACTGCAACTAGAGAAAGCCCGCGCACAGCAACAAAGACCCAATGCAGCCAAAAATAAAAAATAAATAAAATAAATTTATTTTAAATAATAATAATAATGTGTCAACATGGGCTCGTCGGTTGTACCAAAAGTGCCACACTAATGCGAGATGTCAATCATAGGGGAAACTGGGCGGGGGGGATGGCGTGGTGTATGGGAACTCTGTGCTTTATGCTCAATTTTTCTGTAAACATAAAAATACACTAAAAAATGAAGTCTATTTCTTAAAATTAAATGAGGTAATATGCTTGAAGCATTAGCAGAGTGCCTAGCATATTAGCTACCGTAGTTATCATCCTTTCGCCTCCAGCCCAGGACTGGAAGTTTTCCCTCATGGAACCCGGGTGCATCAGAACATCCCCACCCAGACTTTACAGCCAATGAGGATATTTCCATGGGTCCACCATCCTCAGAGGCAACACTCCCTTTGGATATGCTGAAATGATGTGTCTGTGGCGGGTGAATTTTTGAAATTGCTAAGTATTCACCCTGTTTTTCTTGCCTGCAGGCCATGCTACCCAGCGAGCGTGTGACATCAGAGCCCCAGGCATAGAAAGGATTTGGCCAGAGTCACTGCTCCACTGTCCCCACTGAAACACTCTCCCCTTGTGTTTTCACAAAATACTGTCTTAATCAGGCTTCTCCAGAGATACAAGAGCAATAAGATATATGTGTTAAGAGATTTATTTTAAGCAATTGGCTCATGCAGTTATGGGGGCTGACAAGCCTGAAATTTGTAGGGCAGACCAGCAGGCTGGCAACTCAGCTGAGGTTTCCATGTTAAAATCTTGAGACAGAATTCCTTCGTCTTAAGGAACGTCAGTTTTTGCTCTTAAACTCTTAAGGCCTTCAACTGATTGGATGAGGCCCACCCACATTGTGGAGGGTAATCCTCTTTTCTTAAAGTCACATCTACAACATACCTTCACAGCAACGTCTAGACTAATGGTTGGCAAAACAACTGGGCACCACGGTTTAGCTAAATTGATACATAAAATTTAACCATCACAACTATTGATGCTTTCCTAAACAAACGAGATAAGAATGGGTGTGTTTGGAAAATATTTGCCTTTCAAATTCTCTTAAAGAGATGCCCAGCAGAACGTTGCCATCTGACTGCCAGGCTGATGTGTGGACTCTTTGGCGCCCCTCTTGGCTTCGCCTCGTTATGTGGCCCACAATGCTACGTGTGCTTGGGGTTTGGGAGTGAAGGACACAGCACCGTGGTTTAAGAACCTGATCATCCGATGCAGAAATACGCTTGCCCGTAGGCGTTATTGTGCGCACTTCCTGCAGCAGCCAATCAGAGCTCTGTCCTGTTGCACCGATTGACTTAAGACCAGAACTTCTCCCCACCCAGACCCTGAGGAGCTGAAGTACCCTCGCCTTGAGGTGGGAAGAGAGCTGGGGGTCAGCAGACACTGCAAGGTCATGGGCATTCCCCACAAACCCTTGGTTTTGGAACTCTCAGCCCTGGCCGAGCAGGACAGAGAAGCTCCTTCCCTTCTGGTGTCCACTGTGAGCTGCGACAGAGGGGTTCTACAGAGACCAGACAGAAAATCACGCTCAGAGTATGGAGAAATGAGATTAGGTCAGTTGATTATGACGTTCTTTGTACTGTGCCCATGAAGAATGGTGAGTGATCAGGAGTTTCTGGAACATGGCCCGAGGTGGGTAGGTGGGAAGTAGGAGGCCATCATGGTCCAAACATTCTGAGGACACTCAGCCAGGAAGGGGTGTCTTTGTCTATAGGGCCAATCATAGGTGGGCGAGGAAATGAGCAGAGACGGGGTCCAGACAGAGATTGTCCTCAGGGGCTCAAAACTAATCAGGGTTCTGCCACTAGCCGCCCACTCAGCCTCAGGCAGGCCAACGTCCCCTTCCCCAACACGGCTGGCTCCCCTACCAGAGGAAGCCTCTGCTGGGTGGCCTCTAGAGGACCCTCCATCAGAGGATGGCTCTTCAGACGGGAACAGGTCTTGCTGGGCGAGCACACAGCTCACTGCTCCTGTCCTGGGACACAGAGTCTGAGTGCAGATCCCCACCCGACAGCCAGAGGAGGCCATTGGTGAGTTTCAAGAATCCTGGCAGGGGACAAGTCAATTACTGCCTGTCCTTCAAAGGATTAAAAATGAGAGCTCTTGGGCCAGATTGACCAGAAAGATTAACCATTCTGAGTCTATTTCCTCACCTCGCTGCCTTCTCCAGAGTGAGGTCTGCAGGGTCAGACAAAAGCTGCATAGTGATAGTGGAAAGATGGTTACGTGTGTGAGAGAACTTTGAAACACTAATGCAGGCAACGCAGGCTACCGACGTATTATCAACTGGACCAGACAGGGTAGGTACGGGCAGCTGGATCATTTGTTCCCTAAAAAGAGTCAGTTGAGACAGTCACCTTAGAACACAAGCTACCTGGGCTCATAGTTGGCACGTGCTTCGTACATTCTCAGTGCCCTCAACTAGGGTCTGTGGCACAGGTGACCAGCTTCACCCAGCTCGAACCCTGCAGGGACTCTTATAAATCCCTCTCCTCTGCTAACCCCACCCCCTCACTTCTGAAGATGTGGTTAAACCTCTTGCCTAGTGTTCTCTCCTTGCTGGCATTCTTTGTACTTAAAGCTCTGTAGGTTTGTCCTGTCCTTTTTGAAGGGTTCCAGTAGGACAGGGGGAACGTTCATGTAGCTCATCTGCCATATTTAAGTAAATATCACGCTGGCATGTCATCCCTGATTTCTATTCCCTGGTGTAGGTTTGATTATTCTGTGAATTTTCAGGGAATTTCTGCTGGTAAAAGTGAGAGTGATCTCAGGAGATATTGAAGAACCAACTGCACTCTCTCACCCAGGAGAAGATGGCTCTGGAAAAGTCCTGTTTCAGACAACACAGTCAAGATGACCTCACCACTAAGGCCAGAAGCAGTGCTCGGCAAGGGAGACCAAGGGCCTCAGCATCCCCTGCCCATCCCACCGGCGCTGCCACTCTGCAAACTAGTCATGCATGGCTGATCGATGGCTCCCTCATCCCTGACTCAGACAAGCATTTTCCCCTGGAACCCCTTTTCTTCATTCATTATTGTTTCATTTATTCAAGTAACTTTTACCAAGCACTTCCTAAGTGCCATGAACTGTGCTTTGGACTATGGACACAAAAATGAGTAAGACAGATCATTGCTATCATGGGACAAATATTACAGCTGAAGAGACAAACGTGTGAGCACATAATGTGGTCCTAGTGGGAGCTGAGTGATTGGAAAGGTTAGTTCTACCTGGAGTGGCTGAGGAAAGCTTCAAAGAGGAAGTGGGAAGGGTCAGATTGAATCAGACAAAGAAGAAGGTCAGACTGAATCAGACAGAGAAGGTGAAGAAATAGTGGACAGAGGCAGGGAGTAGACATAAACAAGGACCCCGAGTGAAGTGACTTCTGTTAAGTCCTATCACCTTGGTGTGAATTATGATGAATAGTTTAATAGGTCAGATCCAGTAAACAACAGAGTACTGGGGGCTTAAAAACTAGAATATCCACATATCAATAAGTATGATGCGTAAAAACAGAAAACAACAAGCTCTACGTTCTTATATTCAGCTTTGGTTAAGAATATAGTTGAAAGCAGAGGCCACAAGTTTCAACAGACCTTGACAGATCGAGAAAGCAGTTGACAAAGGTTATTTTGAGAATCCATGGCACTGAGCTCACGGTCACATCTTATTACAAAGTTACGGCAGAAGGTTGGGAATAAGTCAAACCCCTCAAAAACACTCAAGAATATAAAGGCTAACCAGTTTGACAAATTCTTATTTTGTATCTTGTCCAACTGAGTCTAGGCTAATTTGTTTGCAAGAAATTCTCCTGTGGGGACTTCCCTGGTGGCTCAGTGGTTAAGAATCCGCCTGCCAATGCAGGGGACACGGGTTCGAGCCCTGGTCCGGGAAGATCCCACATGCCGCGGAGCAACTAAGCCCGTGCGCCACAACTACTGAAGCCCGTGCGCCTAGAGCCTGTGCTCCACAACAAGAGAAGCCACCAAAATGAGAAGACTGCGCACGGTAACGAAGAGTAGCCCTCGCTCACCACAACTAGAGAAAGCCCGCGTGCAGCAACAAAGACCCAATGCAGCCAAAAATAAATAAATAAAATAAATAAATGTATTTTAAAAAAATAAAGATTTCTTTAAAAAAAAAAAGAAAGAAAGAAATTCTCCTGTGACATTCTGTTTGTAAATTCTAAAAGCCTTATTATTATCTTGTCTGTAATGTAACCTTTAATCTCTAGGCTGCGTTTGCTTTGCAGGGTTGTTATGGAGAATTGCATTTCCTCACTCTTTTGTTTGTTTTAGAAAATTGTATTTGTTATCAGTTTATTGTACAACATTAGTTTACTCATCCAAATTATAATGTGCACGTCAGCACTGTGTCAATTAACTCACTATCATGACCTCACTAATTTTATTCTGGAAAGTTCATGTGTGTAAGTGGCTTGACTTTGCTTGTGAATCAGAAAGTATCAAGAGTTTATCTTGGCTTTCACTCTACAGGCTGGTTTGAGAAATAAAATAGACCCTGATCAGATTCAGATTCATTCCTTTAAAAACAATGCAAAGTGTGTTTTCCACAACACAAATAGGTAGAAACTTTAGATGAATAATGCTATGGATGAATCTCATAGGCAGCTCTGAATTAATAGGCTTCTTTCAAACAAGAGCTCCTTTTTATACATTGTAAGTACAGCTTTGCCCAACTCTCCTGAGAGGTGTTTCGGGAATAACCTGAGAGGGAGGAGAGGATTGTTTCTGGAAGTCTGCCCTTGCTCATCACCAACTGCTGGACTAGAGCAGAGAAAAATGGTACTTCTTAGCATCACAAGATGACACATTCCACGGGCGGGAACTATGCCTATCTTGTTACCACTGCATACCGCTTGGTAGCAGGGCTTGGCACACAGAAGGTGTGCAATAAATATTTGTTGAATGAATGAATGAATGGATAAACTAATTCCAACCTTCATTTCCTGTGGCATGTATTGAGCTGTAGAGCATCTTGGTTTCTTGTTTTTCCACAACACACGCAACCCCAGGCTCCCATGTTGAAGAAAGCATTGTATAATGGAATTACCTTCTCATGGGGGAAGTGGAAACTTAAACAATCATAAAACATCACAGTTACAAATAGTTATCATCCTCATTTTACTGACGATGGCTCACAGCCCAGAGAGAAGACACGGTTGCCTCTGGCTTCCTTTTTACCCCTCATGGGACACCCGTTGTGAACCAGACACGAGGCCACATGCTGGGACCACCCTGGAGAGGCCACCGTCCACTAAGTGCAGAAGTTCCCAAGCACTGGTCCTCAGACCAGGCCAAGCAGGGCACACCAGAATCCCCTGGAGGCCTATTAAAAGTAGAGAGTCTCCATCAATGAATGCCAAAGCCATTGGGTGAAAGTGGTTGAGACTACAGGGACTAATATTGTCTCAAAATCTCTCTCCACAAAATCCTTATTAATTACAAGATATAAAATCACTTTTCAGTGGAGAAACCTGGCAGGGACCACCTTAACCAATCACCAAAGTTACCGTTTCCAGGAATGGAACTGATCAACTGCCAGGGCCTCTGGACTTGATGCACAGAGAAAGACACACCGTCACTCCTGTGGTATGACGGACGGCCCAGAGGGTACAACCCGAGCCCAATCACAAGGAATCAGCAGACACTCCCAAAATGAAGGATGTGTTGCACAGTCACTGACCTGTATGCTTCAAAAGTGCCAGTGTCATGAAAAACAAATAAAGCCTCAGGAACCGTTCCAGATTAAGAAAGGCTAACAAGACATGGCGATGGAATGCAAGGCCTTGGGTTTCCTTTTTCTACAAAGGACATTGTTGGACCATTGGCAAAATCTGAATAAAGTTTTTAAATTAAATAATATTATTGTACTGGTGTTCATTTCCTAATTCTGATAATTATACTATGGATTATAATCCCTGGATTTTAAGGAACAAAGATATTTAAGGGTAAAGGGACATCATGTCTCACATCTGTAACTTTCTCTTAAATTGTTCAGAAAAAAACTTTTACACACACATAATCATGAACATATTCATGTGTGTGTGTGTGTGTGTGTGTGTGTGTGTGTGTGCTCACACAGAGGGAGACATAGAGAGCAAATATAGTAAAATGTTAACGTTCAGTTCCTCTAGGTGAAGTTATTTGGGAATTCTTTGTATGATTTTTGTACCTTTTCTGTAACTTTCAAATTATGTCAAAATTTTTAAACATTTACAAGTTGTCTACCTGGGCTCTCTCCTGGGAAATTTTGATTCACTAGTCCTGAGATGAGTTGGTGTTTTCATTTTTAATAAACACCCAGGTAATTCTGATACAACTGCCTACAGAAAAGGATTTGGGAAATGGTATGCACTGAGATTTGCTTACAATCACACAGCTGGTCAGGGACCAAGCCAAGACGAGATCCTCTCTTTCCCTCCCATCCCGGGCTCTTCCCACCATATTGCACTTTGTTAAAGTAAAATTAGGCACATTTTTAAGATTATCTCCAGTCAATAGGTATCAAAATTGAGAAACTAGGGGTAAAAAAAAGAAGAAATGACCCATTCAAGTCAAATCCACTCAATGTTTGTACCAAAATTAAACTTTCCATCCTCTACTAACCCCAGAAAACCTGCCCCAGTCTCCTGTATTTCCTGCTGAGTCAACAATATTACCATCCACTCACTCACCTGGGCCAGAAACCTGGGAGAAACCTGAGACTCCTACTTCTCCATCAGTCTCCAAATCCTCCTGCCCTAACAGTTCAAATTCTGTCTTCCTTCCCTTACTTCGGGGATGGTTTTGTTTCTCATCAGGACAACTGCAAAACCTGTGTTTAATTTTACTATGTCAAGTTCATTAATCTTTCCTTCTGCAGTGTCTAATCTGCAGTTAGTCCCATCCAGCAAACTTTTCATCTCAAATACTGTATTTTTCATCTTGAGAAGTTCAACTTGGATATTTTATATATCTTCCACTTCTCTACTTAATATGCTCAAGTATTCCTCTATGTTCTTAAATATAAGGAATACAGCTAAAACTATTTTAATATCCTTGTCTACTAATTGAAGTGAATTGTTCTGTATCATTTTCAGATTTGCTTGCATCGACTGACTTTGTTCTCATTATAGGTTGTACTTTCCTGCTTCCTTATAGCTTGATAGTTTATTTATTAGATTACAGATAATGTGAATTTTATCTTATTGAGTGTTAAATATTTTTGAATTTCTGTAAATATTCTAGAGCTTTATTCTGGGATGCAGTTAAATTACTTTGAAATAGTTTACTCATTTTGAGGCTTGCTTTCAAGCTTTGTTAAGCGAGACCACAACAGCCTTTAGTCTCAGGCAAATTCCGCCCCCCGCGCCCCTGCCACTGCTGAGTCAAAACTCATCTGTGTGCTCTGCCCAATGTCCCATGAACTCTAAGGCTTTTCCTCTCTGGCTGAAGGGAACACAGATTATTCCTGCCCCTGTGTGAGCTCTGGCGTTTGTTCCTTCTGCTGCTTTCCAGTGGTTCTTTTCCCCAGCACTTGGTAGAACAATTCTCAGGAAAATTTGTGTGCAGATGGAACCCTGTGTTACCTGTCAAATGCCAACACAAGGTAATGTCCAACTCCTTCCAAGGGTGGGGACAATCCTGGAGAAGCTAGGCCCTTGCAGCATGGGCATGCTAAGCAGAGGAGTTGGACTGCAAGGGTTATATATTGTGTTTTGCATTCTCTTTCTACGTTGTGCTTTTCAGAATGCGTGGAGGTGTTGGTTCACAACCTTGGGAAATTCCTAGGTGAAATGTGGAACTGACCCTCATACATGAAGGGCAAGGAGAGACCAAAGGAAGAAGTAGACCACTCTAGACTGGTAGGTGGCAGGCTAAATAAGCAAGGGAACTCACATACCAGGTCTGTCTTGGGCGGCCTCAAGATGAGTAGATCTCTGCCACTGCCCACCAGGATCTTGAAAGTTTAGAGACCTTAACAGGGTTCAGTTACATATACCCTCCAGATGGTCTCAAAACACATTGCTCTCTCAAGGCTGCACCCTTGAAAATGGCTCTGGCTGTGGGAATAGTGGGCAGAGCCTACATTCCAAGGGCAGGGGAGGAGGGTGAGCAGTATTTTTTTGCCCAGGCCCAAGTCTCAAGTCAACGACAGTCATGTCCTTCCAATTATCTCCTCCAACAGGAGGTCAGAGCTCATACCTGCAGACAGCCAGGCCTGGCCACTGCAATGAACAATAGACATCAAGCCACTGTCACGGTACCCACCACACACACCTATGGGGTCACCCTTGCCCTGAAACAACAGTTATTTCCCAGTGATCTGTATGTGTGTGTGTGTGTGGGTGGGTGTACCAGGAGTTCTTGGATCCAGAAACAGCATATTTTATTCTTATGTACTTGGCCTATACACAAAAAGAGCAGCCCTACCAAGCATCCTGCCTTGTGCCGCAAATTCTGGGGTTCACAGTTCACATAAAAAAAGAAGATTGGAGTCTTGTCAACCCCAGGAGGACTAGCTCTGTCTATATAAAATATGGCTCAGATAACATTAGAATCTTCAGTTCTTAGAATGGGAAGTTCTTTCCGAAAGAACGTGTCCTCAAACCTCACCAATTTTATAAATAGACAGAGCTGTTCTGGGAATTGATAAAATTCTCAGTAAGGGGATTGACTAGATGAATGTTCTAATATCAACCCTGCCCAATATGATCTCAAATGCAACTTACTGAAAGAAAACATAAATTAGCCATCCACATACTAATAGGATATTTCTTCATCCTAAAAAAAGAGGAATGTGATTGTTTTTGAATTTGGGTATCCTAACCAATCCAGGGTGAGCGATTCAAGTTCTGTGAAGTCAATTTATGGCCGGTGATGACAAGCGGAGAAGAGAAGGATGGTTGGTTGATTGAAGAAGAAACAGAAAAACAAGTGATTTCCCTCGAGAGCAAGATAACGTGATGGTGATGAGTGGTTACTTCCCCGGGAGCGGGCATTTCCTTTCGGAGACCAGAGGAATAAGGAGATCAGCTTCCCATCACCCTGGGCGGTGAGGCTGGGTCGGGGAGAGGGGGCTCCTGCCTTTGGTCTGGGAGGTCAAGAAATCACGCGCCGTGCTTCCGGTGCTGGTGTGGGTGGTGCGACCAGCTGCGTGTTTCCTCCACCTCCTTCCTCTCCTCTGGTCCCAGTCGCCTCCTGTGCAGGGGAAGCGCAGAGAGGCAAGCGTGCAAACTCACTTAAATGCCTGGATTATAAATTGAATTGAGAAAAGCCTCAGCTATTAGTGCACGCCTCGCAGAGGATGCAGGGACGAAGGCCTTGATGGGAGCTGATGGGCAAACACAGCAATTGCCATGGAAGGACCGAGTAAAGACACCCAGTCTGGAGTGACCTTCCGCTGTGCCCACAGAGGACTGGAGACCCTGCATTTACACCTCACCTGACCTTCGGGGCCTTGCAGCCATCAGTAAAAAGATGGCCACTCTCGGACACACGACCCAAAGGCCTGCATGAAACCATTGCTATTATGCTCATTTTCAAAGGGAAAATTCCCTCTCTAGAGTGGGGATCTTTACCAAATTGCTTAGTTACCAAGTATGTGTTTGTAGTTATATTTATAAACTCAGTCCTTCCCTCCCCTATTTCAATCACCAGAAACCCTGTTGGTTTACTTCCCGGGCACGGCTTTGAGATCAGGCTGCCAGAGGTGCTCCTGTCTTAGAGCTGCACAGGGACAGCTGTTCCATCAGCACAGCCATTGCCTTGTTCAGAGGCCAAGCTAACTCATCACAAGCTGTGCATCCATCGCCTTACTCCCTTCGTGTCCCCAGTAGACTTGTGTTGAGCACCTACTGCACCAGCCGTTCTGCTGTGCGCTGGGGACGCCTGGACAACGTGTAGCGGAACTCGACAACACACGAGGCTCAACTCCAGGGACCTGACATATCCTGATTTCTTTAATCCTCACAACAGTCCTATGGGGAAGACATCAATGTTCCCATTTTACAGAAGAGCCAATAGAGGCACAGACCACTTTAAGTAACGTGGCCAATGTCACAGTGTGACTCAGTGTTGGTGCCGCGATCTGACCCAGGAATTCTGATGGCAGAGCTCCTGCATTGTAATAAGGCCTCACGATCCAGCAGCAGGACCAGGACACACCCGTAGGTCATTAGTGCGGGGCAGCAGGCCGGGTGACGTCCTAGAGGTAGACTCAGGGGACCGTGGGCCACAGGTGGAACAACTTTACCTGGGGTCCTCTGCACTGAAGAAACGATGTCCCCAGTTTCTCTCACTGGCCTTTGAGCCCCAGAGCCATCATGATGACGTCTCAGGTGTGCCCAGGGCTTCAAGACCAAATTAAGACATGGAGTGGTGAGCCAATGAAAAGTGGCCTGCAGTCTGTGTGCTGTGTGGACATAAGCCTCAACGTGGCCACTGCGCCTGTGGGTGGGTTCAGTACCTCCACAGCTTTCTTCCTGGTGCAGCAGAGGGGATGCGTCGTCTAGAAAAAGTATCATTTAAGGCCGCAGCCCTGGACACCTCGTTGCCCCCAAGGAGCTGCTCGGCCTGGCCCCCTTAGCAGCTGAAACTTTCTCACCTTACCCCGTTGCTGAGCTCTTGCTCCCCACCCACCCTCTGGACCACAGCATCTGCTGCTGTGGACACGCACAGGCCTTCACTCACAGACATTTATCAACACCTATCAGGTGCCAGGCACTGGTGCAGGCGCCGGCAATACTGCAGTGAACAAAACAGGAGAATAACTGCCTTCGTGGAGATAGCAGAGGACAGATAACAAACAAAA
The DNA here is from genome assembly GCF_028564815.1 of Eubalaena glacialis. Taxonomy (NCBI): domain Eukaryota; kingdom Metazoa; phylum Chordata; class Mammalia; order Artiodactyla; family Balaenidae; genus Eubalaena; species Eubalaena glacialis. The sequence goes on along the minus strand of NC_083727.1, from coordinate 8,237,715 downwards.
TGCCTAAGGAAAATATACCCCCTTGCTCTCCAAATCTGAACCGAGTTCCTATGTTCAAAGAATGTCAGTCAGACGCTGAGGAACGCTTGTGTAGAGTGTGATGATAAAGCTCTGCAGAGATGCAAAGCAGAGAAGGGTAAGGGGAATGAGGGGTAGGGGTGGGGCTGCAATTATAAATGGCCTGGAAAGAGTTCAATCAGAAGGGGTCTCTTGAGTAAATGAGAGAGTGAGCCACGCAAATAACAGCAGCAAGAGTATTCTAGGCAGAGGGAACAGCCAGTGCAAAGGTCCTGAGGCAGGGGTGTGTGTGTCTGTCACGCCAAATGTTCCAAGGCTGTTGGAGAACCATCCAACTTTCTCCCCCTGAGCACAGTATCCTGGAGTCTGAGCCGCAAGCAGCAGGAGGGCTTTGCAGTCAAACAGAAGTGGGTCTGAAGTCTTGCTCTTCCACATACCAACCATGAACAAATGAACTTCAACAAGTTCCTTCAACTTTCTGAGCCTTTTCCCAGTCTGCCAAATGAAAAGTTATAGAACAGAGTTGGAGCAAAATAAGGGGCACTTACGCATGTGCTTCAGGGGAAAGGAGAATCTCACTTTATCCCAGGGTACCATTTTCTGGGGCAGGGGACTGTTTAGAGGCAGGATTCTAGAAGGGTACCTGGCTTCCTCATCATTCTGTTACCCACCTGGACACACCTACTGCCAGGGGTAATAATAATGACAAGAACCTCACCTACCGCCAGGGGAAGGATGTGCAGGCCACTAAGCATTGTCATGCCTGCTGCCTCACTGGGACACCTCAGCCACCTTCTAAGATTGGTGGAGGATCACCCTTGTTATTCTACTTGCACGTAAAGATGCTTGAACTGCAGAGTAAGGAAGTGACTTGGCTAGTCAGTGACAGAATTGGTCATCAAGGCCATAAGATGGGATTTAAGGGCTCCAACAAAGAGGGTGGTGGCTCCAACAAAGGGCTCCAACAAAGAGGGTGGTGAACAAACAAATAAAATAAAAATAAAATGACCTCTTTCCTAGCTTAGCTAAAGGTCAATCCCATGAGTGGTCAACTGAGACTCTTCTAACTTTGTTAGCTAGTCATGTTTCAATCTCATTTAATAGTTTACCTTCAGACTGCCTGCCTGGACCTATGCAGTTCTATCTGTAGAATCAGGAATCACAGCATTTCCAAGTTAGAAAGGCTGTTTGAGATCACTGAAACCAGCTCCCCCATTTTACAGATGACAACACCAAGGTCCAGGGAGGTTTGGTGGCAAGTCCAAGTTCCCTCTTCTACCAATGTAGAGCAGGGATTAAAATACCTCTGCTGTCTAGCAGTCTAAACTACTACTGCCCAAACCCTCGGGAATCTCTTCTCTAATGTCATGCTATTTTTGTACTAAACATAATATGCCCAGAGATAAAATTTCTGAAAACCCTACACTTAGTTCAGTAGTTTTAATCAAAATAGCCCATTCTCTTCTAACTTCCTAATTATGGTTTCTCTATTTGCTTCTGTGACTCCTTCACGCTTGAGTATTTTTTACTGCCTTTTATACTCATATTACATAAAAGAATCCCATCTATTTCTAAATGTGCCTTCTGTCTTTGACAGCATCTGTTGCTGACCATCCTATGACCTGATGGTCCACAGTGCCACCTCTAGAATTCGGTGTGTTTGAGGAGGGCATATGGCACCAACTTTGATAGTGATTTGAAGGAAGAACTGAGTTGGGAGGAGAATAATTACGATTACACATTCTTTATTAGCCTTCCTTGTTCATTTGCTAAGAATAATGTTGAAATAAAACCTTCCAGGCTAGGAAGTTGCCTGTGAATGAACCCTTGGCATCACCCTTTTGAAGAGCCATCTCCCAGCATTCACAGATGTATGTAATTTTCTACTTGGTTAACTAATCACATATAAAATGGTAAAGCAAGTGCAGACCAACTAAAGAGAGATCTGAGGATCTGAGGATCTGAAGTCTTCTTTTATTTAGCTCCACTGCCGACAACTCCAAAGAAGGTTGGTCCAATCACTGGGGCTCCTTTGTTAAGGACAGAAAGAATACTTCTTCCTTTGTAAGCAGTAATGTAAGAGCAAGCTTGTCATTACTTTGTATGACTCCTAAGTGTCCAACAGCTGCATCATTTTATTTGTTCTGAAAACTCAGAGGAGGCACAATGAACTCAACCAAAAGAGTGGGGATGGTGGGGGTGGAGGGGATTCAAGAAAGGCTTCCAGAAGGAGCTGAGTCTTGAAGAACACGCAGGCACTTGCAGGCGAAGAGCAGGGGAATGGGCTTTCCAAGCAGAAGCAGCCATAAGGGCATGACAGTGGGGGTGTGAGGGGACCGCCCAGGTTTGGTAGACGTGGCTCGTGATAGTCTTTCTCTGCCAAGTGAAGGGACTCGAGCCTGTAACAGGAGGTCCTCACTTGGGGTCCAGAAAGGGAGTTTTGGGAAATTTTGTGATCGTCTTAAAACTGTGTCTGCTTATTGTTCATAAACTTTTCAAAGACACATGTGACCCTCAATATTTTAAAATCAACTGCTGGAGAGGATGAGAGCCGTGGGAAGGTTTTTAAGGAAAAGAGCAACGTGGTCATGTTTTTCCAGGTCTCTCTAGTGAGGGTGTGGAGAACAGACCCCAGGGGAGCAAGGCGGGAGGCAGGAAACTAGTGAGAAGAGTGATGGGGGGATCCCGGGGGAGAGGGTGGGGGGCAGGGGAACGAATCATGAACAACAGGAGGGCATGGCAGAAGAGTTTAGAAACTGACTGGGTGTGGCAGGTGGGAAAAGAGAGGAATCTGGCAGGGTCCCCTGGATTTCTAGCTTGGGTAAGAAGCATGATGGCGTCACCAGATGAGTCAGGGAAACCACTGTGAAGCAAAGGTGATGAATTCAGCTTCAGACACTTCGTACTGAAGTTTCCCATGGGGAAGATGCTCAGAGATGGTTAAAAATGCATCCAAAGCTTGTGGGGTGATCCGGAATATAGATAGAAAATGCCATTAACATGTATTTAGGTGCCAGTTAGAATAATGAAAAAATAAATTTTCTCTAGGGAAAAAATGAGGCAGGAGAATGCAGACAGGTAGGAGATAGAAGCCTGTGATACATCAACATTTAAAGAGTGGAGAAAAGGGCAAGTCATGAAGGAGGTGAAGGAAATGACCCAAGGAGGGTGAAGGAGGATCACAATGTTCGAAAGGAGTCAGTCCAGTAAGAGAAGGCTAAGAAATTATTCACTGGATCTTGCAAGTAGAAAGCTACAGGTCACCTTAGCTGGAACAATTCCACTATCTTGATTTAGATGGAAGAAAAATGGTTATGGGTTTTCAATGTTTGAAAAGTAATGAAGAAGAAACAGCTAGTGTCTTGGTCCATTCGGGCTGCTGTAACAAAATACCATGGACCGGGTGACTTATAAACAGAAATTTACTTCTCACAGTTCTGGAGGCTGGAAGCCCAAAGTCAAGGTGCCAACAGATTCAGCATCTGGTGAGAGCCCACTTCCAGACTGCAGACTGCTGACTCCTCACTGTGTCCTACATGAGGGAAGGAGTGAGGGAGCTCTCTGGGGTCTCTTTAGAAGGGCACTAATCCCATTCGTGAGGGCTCCACCCTCATGACCTAATCACTTCCCCCAGTCCCCACCTCCTAAGACCATCATATTGGGGATTAGGTTTCAACATATGAATTTGGGGGATGCAAACATTCAGACCAGCAGTGAGTGTAAATCACCATGTGGAGAATGTGAGGTGAGAATGAAAGAGAGACAGTGGTAGCCAGAGATGGAGCAAAGCCCAAGGAGCTGGAGTGTGTTCACACCTGTGAGGGGACAGTGAGAGAGGGAAAAGGACATGCAAACACTGGAAGGAGGGTGAAGCCCGAAGACATGGGCCTCTGAGGAGACAGTGACCTTTGTGACATAGGTCAGTTTTCTTTTTCGTTTTTCTTTTGCATGTAATTAAAGTGTGTGAATTGACAATGTGATATACGTATACATTGTGAAATAGTCACTACAATCAAGCTAATGAACACATCCATCCCCTCACATGGTTACTGTGTGTGTGTGTGTGTGGTAAGAACACTTAGGATCTGCCCTCTTTGCAAATTTCAATTATACAGGACACTGTTGTAACCTATAGTCACCATGCTTTACATTAGATCTCCAGAACCCATTCATCCTGCATAATTGAAACTTGATACCCTTGACCAGAATCTTCCATTTCCCCTACCCCAGTCCCTGGTAACCACCACTCTACTCTCTGCTTCTACAAGTTCAGCTTTTGTAGATTCCACATATAAGTGAGATCATACAGTATTTGTCTTTCTGTGTCTGGCTCATTTCACTTAGTATTGATATAATGTCTTCCACGTCTACCCACGTTGTTGCAAATAGCAAGATTTCTTTCTTTTTTGAGGCAGAATAATATTCCCTTGTACATATAGACTGCACTTTCTTTATCCATTCATCTTTCTGTGGACACTTAGGTTGTTTCCCTATCTTGGCTATTATGAATACCACTGCAATCAACACGGGAGTGCAGGTATCTCTTTGAGATCCAGATCAATTCTTTTGGATAAATACTCAGATGTGAGATGGCTGGATAATATGGTGGTTCTATTTTTAAAGTTTTAAGGAACCTCCATCCTGTTTTCCACAGTGGCTGCATCAGTTTACGAATCCCACCAACAGTGCTCAAGGGTTCCCATTTCTCCTCATTCTTGCCAACGCTTGTTGTCTTTTGTTTTTTTAATAAGCTATCCTAACAGGTGTGAGGTGATATCTCACTGTGGTTTTGATTTGCATTTCCTTCATGATTATTTGTATTGAGCACCTTTTCATGGATATGTTGGCCATTGTTTGTCTTTTTTAGAAAAATAGGTCGGTTTTCAATGGGAACTGGGGAGGGTTTTTTTTTTTAATTTTATTTATTTTTTATTGACATATAGTTGATTTACAATGTTGTGTCAATCTCTGCTGTACAGCAAAGTGACTCAGTTATACACATATATACATTCTTTTTTTATATTCTTTTCCACTATGGTTTAGCACAGGATATTGAACATAGTTCCCTGTGCTATACATTAGGACCTTGTTGTTTATCCATGCTAAATGTAATAGTTTGCATCTACCAACCCCAAACTCCCAGTCCATCCCTTTCCCAGAACTGGGGAGTTTTAGAACCAAGTAGAACTTGAGAGTGAAGCCATCCAAGCCCTTCAATTGCTGGAAGGAGCTAACACACAGTAAGGATCTGGGCTGCCCAAGGTCACGGAGTAAGGGGGTGGCAGGCAGAGCTCTTTTTCCTCCAGGAGAGAACTGCTGTTCAAGTTTTCGTTCTTGTGCTTCTGAAAATAAGCATCTGAACTGCCAGTGGCAAGTTTCTTGGGGCTGTAGTTGGCTGATAACCTTATATCTCTGCATCCAAAGCTGAGTTAGCCACGCACGGCTCTTGATCGATCACTCCCCAGAGACCACGGCCAGTGATGTCTGCCAGGGGTCATCCCCACAATTAGTGTGGTTTCATTTCTTTGTCATTGACCTGGAAGAAAGAATGGAGAACACACCCGTCTAGCTTGATGGATGCTGCCGAGTGAGGCAGGGAAGTTAACATCTTGGAAGAGAGATGAGGAATTCAGTTACTTGGATGAGTTAGACAAACTTTTCGAAGGGGGAAAAACCCGAAAAAACAAAAAACAAGATGAAGTTCGCCAGGAATGAAATTAAAAAATAGCACCACGTATGCACAGAGGATAAAGATTCTACAGGTAGAGCTCAGGAGGAAGAAATGCAACTATGAAAAGACAGTTGCTTTCAAAAGTCAGAAAATTACTTTTCCATTACCATCAGTTTTGGTCTCAAAATAGAAATAGTATTATATCTAACTTAGATCTTTGCTCTTCTAATTGAGCTTAAAAGAGCCAGGAATAAGCAAAAAAATGAAAGGAGATGGGAAATATACCCTACATAGGAAAGGTAAAGAATAGAACAAAAATGTTTGAGGACTATCACGACCATCCCACAATTTTCTAGAAAAAGATATCATGTGAACATATCAATAAATGAACATAATGTCTTAAACTACTGCTTTACAGTATTCAAAGAATAAGTATTAAGGAAACTGGTTTGTCCTTCACTTTTTAAAAGAATTACTGAAGCCAGGAGTGGTGGAGTTCAGCTGGTCTACAGAGAAGAGCATGTTGCCTGGAAGAGTTATCAAAATAGACAGTCAAGAGACAGTCAAGAGAGGCTGCAGAATTTCCTTCCCTGGAAACTGTTAAAAATAAAAACACTTGGTTTACTGCTCGTGTAAATTCACATCTGGAGAGCAATTTGGTTATTAAATGTCTCAAAAGGCTTGTAAATATTCATATCCCTGACCCCAAAATTCCATGAGCAGGACTTTATCACAAAGCGTGAGTTGTAATTCCCACTCCTTTATTTAATGGTTCTGTGACACTGGATATCTCTGAGCCTGATGGATTTTCTTGATCCATTAAATGGACTAAAAATATCAAATCAAAAATTGGGTTGAGATAATCAAGATATGTACCTATGTATAACTGAATCACTTTGCTGTACAGCAGAAATTAACACAACATTGTAAATCAACTATACTTCAATAAAATAAATTATTTAAAAATAATCAAACAATGCATGTCTTATGTTTAGCATAGTAACTAAAAAATAATAAATGCTTAACAAATGATAGTTGTTTACAAGGCTATTCTTATATGCGTCCACTTAATTATGTAAAACTAGAAAATAATATTAATTGGATAATAGGTAATAAATTAAATATATATTGGTAAATCCATGCTATAACAACTGTTTAACTACTAAGATAACATCATAAAAGATTTGAAAAGTGGGAAAAGCTCATGATATATTTATTTGTGTATTCTGGTGCATTCTCAACATATGTAATTTATAAATCAATCTGAAAGCAATACCACAAAGTTTTCTCAGGGGTTTTATCTGGGTGGTGCAATAACAAGTGAATTTTTCGACGTTTATGTTTTCCTATATTTTCTGAATTATTTACAATGAACACACTTTACTTTTGCCATCAAAAATTGAATGTTCTATTTTAAATTTGGGTTCTAGAATTATCTAGCTTGCATGTATTATTAAGCTAGCATAACTCTGTTTTGAAAATTCCCTAAATATTGTTCAAAATAATCTCTGGGAAGAGGTTCAAGTTGGAATTTAGGGTTCTGCTTCAGAGCATGCAAAGACCCCCAGCCATTAAGTCCCCACCAATAGCTACTAGGCAAGTGCCTGCGGGAGAGAGATGCTTCCCTAGGATTTAAAAATGAAGTGGAAAATCACTTCTTTCCTCTTTCAGAGAATAAGCCTGGAGCTTGGCATGAAGAAGTAGCTCAAAGGCCAGCCCCATCGCTACCTTTTTATCATTTGCATGACAGGGGGAACAAACGAGATTCTTAGAAGAGTGGGCGGGACCTCGTAGGAGACCAGTTTTGTTAAAGATGCGGATTAAGATTCATTGGAATAATCAAGCAAGCGTAGTGAATAAATCTCTTATAACTGAGCTGGGACAGGAGTCACCGGAAGTTGTAAGTCCCAGATCTATAGACTAAGACCAATTGAAGATTCGCTCTGAGATTAAATGTTAGACCAGTTTTAGATTCAATTCTTAGATAATTATTGGTTTTTAGTGAGAGCAATATAGAAGCTAAGTTAGGAGTTAGGAGTTTATTTCTTTTAACAGCTTACTCCAGAAGAATATATACTCTACTCTTTAATGTTTGTATTTTTTAAATATAGTTTTCATTTTGTAAGTATGGTTTGGAAAATTCATTTTGTAAGTATGGTTTGGTATGATCTAGATCTCAGAACAGACATGTATATTACATCTTAGAGTTGGGAAGGCAGAAAGGGGCTCTGATGGCTGCTGCCCCCTGGTGGCAAGGTTCCAGCGCCGTAGACAAGGGGCACCTGTTGCAGAGACCCAGGTGACAGATGCAGCTTCAAGTTTAGAAACATCAGATTCAGGGATCAGTCACTGCAAATGTCCCACAATGATTTAAACACTCATCTTTATGAGACTTTACCACGATCCTTGCAGCTGTGTTCATGTCCCCGTATCTCTCGCTCCGTGAGGAGCTGGCCAGATGCTGCATTTGTGCTCACCGCCTGGAGAGAGGCTGGTTAGCAGCCAGTGGGCAGAGCCCCCTGGATGCTTTTGTGAAAGAGAGAAAACAGAGACACTTCCCAGAAACATGGTGAAAAAATCGCCACGCACAGCTTAGTGGCTAAAGAAATTCCGAAACGCAAGATAAAAACGAGGAGAGACAAAAGGTAGAGAGTTGACGATGTTCTCCTGCAGCTCCAAATCTCCCCCTGTTCTCCGCCCGCTCCCACTGACCTTTCCTGCTCCACACATCCAGACACACTCTCACCATTCACCTACCTTGAAGGCTTGTGACCTGAAGTAATGACTTTACTCCACCATTGCCCATCCATGGTGACCAGGAAGTGACTGGGCCCCCATGGGTCAAGGGAGTTGACTGAAGGGCACTGGAGGTCCATTCTGAGCCTGATCTATGCAGTGGTGTGACTAAGGTCAGCAGTGAGGACCATGACCCCAAGTGAACAAGAGCCCTGGGGGAAGTTCAGGGGGAGTGCAGAGACCAGGGGGGTGACAGGTGGGCCCACCCACAGGTTCCCACATAAAGGAAGCACAGAGGAAGTCTAACAGTTCTGCTTAGGATCAGAACTCACATAGCACCGGGTGGCACACAGGCTGTTGAGGACAATTCATCGTCACCAAATCTCTTTATACGGTTTATAATGGGAGCAGTAATGGTAGATGCAGCACGTTCCCTTCAGAGAACACTTGATGGGTTGCATGGGTGGCTATAACTCAATCCAGGACTCAAGGTGAAAATGGCTCGACAGCCTCGCCTACCAGACAAAGAGGAATAAGTCATCAAACTAGGCTGACCTGGAATTGGAATTAAATGTGGAAAGAGTCGCCAGGATTCCAACAGAAGTAGAAGTCCTCACAACAAAGGCAGAGAGGCAGGAATGGAAACCTTGAGGCTCTGGGGAGTCGTTGCCCAAAACTTCAACGACAACACTGGTGACTTATGTGCATTGATTACTTACACTGTGAGCTTGACATTGAGCATCTCATCCTCCCCACAGGAAGAAAGGTCTATCGGGGTTCCCATTTTAGAGCTGAGGAAGCTGAGCCTCAGAGAGTAGCCTGTGGTGGCTTTGCTAATAAGAGATGAAATCAAGGTTTACCCAGGCACCCTGACTCTAGAACTCAATGGTTTTATTTTACTTTTTCCAGCTTTACTGAAGTATAACTGACAAATAAAAATTGTATGTATTTAAGGTGTCCAACATGATGATTTAATATACGTATATATTGTGAAATGATTACTGCCATCAAGGTAGTTAACACATCCGTCACCTCACATGGTTACCAGTTTTTTTGCCTGGTGGGAAGTCTTAGACTCTCCTCTCTTAGCACCTTTCAGGTATACAACACAGACTTATGAGCTCTAGTCACCACGCTGTCCCTTAGAACCCCAGACCTTATTCATCCCATAACTGAAAGTTAGATGCTTTTAATAACCCCACTCTACCAGCCCCTTCTAGGGGCCTCCCCACCACCTCCTCTGCATTTCAATCACTTCAAAAGTGGGCCCAGGGGTGCTTGCCTTGGAGAAGCAGTTTTCCGTGTAAATGGTGAAACCTGGTTTGTTTCCCTGCCCTCTCCTCCAGCTCCCTTTGGCACTGGTTACCTTCTGCCCCCAGGAGCTGCATCCACTCTTGCTCAGAGGGTTGAGGAAAAGATAAGCCACATATTATGACAAGTATAAAATGAAACGTAGGGTTAAACTCAAGTTCGCTTTAAAAAAAAAGAGAGAGAGAGAGCAGATTGAATGGTGCATAATGGCGATAAAATGACGCAATACATGCAAGCCAAGTGATCTTAAACTTAACAGCCCGGCATTTCTAAGGGGACAGTATTGGCTATTCTGGTGGTTTTTCTGTCATTATCCAATAAGCTAAAGAAAGACCTTTGGGCTACTTGCTTCAGCCAACTGCTACAATAACTGAATAATCAGTCCCACCATTTGTGGTTCTGTTACCAGCATCATTTCAAAAAGAGATCAGAACTATCCACTTATTAGCCTGATCAATGACTCATACTCACCATAAACCCTCTGGACAGATTTACTGGGCTTTTTACCCCCTTCTGAAGACACCTTGTTCTAACTGAACCACTCTGCAGAATTCAGTCTGTAATGGAGGAGACTGTAAAAGTAGCTGTAAACTTCTCAGATGAACAAGAATGAACGACAAAAATTAAAATAACAAAACTCTCTCCTGATCTGCGCAAAAAGAGGTAAATGAGGCAAAGACTTTTGGAAGAGAGAGAGAAAATAGGGCTGCAGAAGAGGCAAAGGAACAGAAACTTTCAGTGGGCACGGATGTGCAGGAACAGGGCCCGCACTTTTGTCATGATTGTCACAGGGAGATACAGAAGAGGAGGCTCCAAGGAAGGATTGGCAGGTCATTTCTGTATAGAGTTTACTGCCATTCCCGCGAAGTATTAGAAGAGACAAAATCCAAAATACCTGCCGGGGCTGCAGTACTTACCCTGCCTCATCAGCAGCAGGTGAGCCCATCATTCCTAGAAGAAACGAGCCATCCTCAGCTTCCATTCCTGAGCCAAACTCTGCATCCAACTCAGCAGGAGGATCCCTAGCTTAGGTTCTGCAAGCTTGAACACACAACTCATTCCAGACAACTTCCGCTGCACCGAGCGTTCATTCGTTTCAAAGCATTCACTCAAAGGTGTGGTCTTCTTCAGCAAAGGGCAACAATTGCCCAGGCCGCCATCTTCCAGACAAGTATGCGGCAGGTTAAGGAGCCCTTGCTGGGAACCATCATCTCTAATCTTATCGTAGCTCCTGGACTTTCATGTGTTACTTTGCTGACCACGAGCCAAAGACCCAATTGGAAATGTCGGTTTCCCAACCAGTATGTCTACAAGAACAGAACACTCATCTTGAAAAAAGGGAACTTCCTATTTATCATGGAATTAGTTTCATGTTTTAAATGGGTCCATATTACTTGGCAAGCATTAAGAAATCTGTGTTCCTTTAAAAACAGAACTTTCCGTTGTACTGCCAAGGTAGGGATGAATGTTCTCTATGGGAAAATTCAGCCACAAAATACATGGAGGTCTGATCATCCAGATGTGCCAGGTGTGTACACTTGTAGAGCAAATAGCACTGTGCCTCCATTTCTCTATTTACAAAATAAGGTTGTTATCATCTTACCAGCCTCATTGTTGTTTCTATTTTTACACAATAAAGAAAGGCTGATATTTCTTTGTAGAAAGTAAATTGGAATGAAGATTTCAGAAATAAATACTAGTAAAAAAAAGATAATATTGTCATGATATATGAAGCCAGACGTGTGTCCTAGCTTGTCCTAAGGTCAGAACCATGGACACTACCAAGGAAAATGGCAGACCATGGCCCTAACCAAATATGTCTTTGGACCCCCTTTAACCCCCATAAAAGTGTACAGCCTTACAGCTGCCACTTTTTAAAAGTTACAACTTCCTATATCGATTTGCTTGAGGAAATCCCATGGATGGGATAAATGAAATATAATTAGATGGGGCAAACTCAGCACCCTGCCATACAGATACCAGGTAAGCTCTGCGGATACAGATACAGCGACATTATGGCAGTCACCTAATTCCTTCTCGGTGCCTGCCGCTGGCTGCCTTTGTAGTCCAATTCATGTCATTTCTTCACTGGCTTTTGAATTACCCGTCTCCTTTGCTCTTCTTGGTCAAGCAAATCTGTCTGAAGCTACTTTTGGCTGGCTCTTGCCCTTCAGAGTATGGAAGAATATGGTCCTTCTCCTCTTTCATGTGAACAGGAAGTCAGACTCTCCCCCAGCGGAATTTTCCCTCACTTTACCCACGACCCTCTTCGTGTGTGCCCTGCACAAATGGATTGACTTCATGAAGATGGTCAGGCTCCAGCAGAAAACTACCCCTGAAACTTATTATGAAAAGCAGTTGTTAGGCTTCATCCTCAATCAACTTTTTGTTTAGAGAAAACAGTGAGAGTTATTCACTTCTTCTTTGAAGGGATATGAACCATCACCAAACCCCACGCGAGGCCTTGAGCACAGTCAGAGCTAAGAAATCTTTGCGTGCCCAGCACATATGTCAATTAAAGGTAAAGACTAGGATAACTCCTCTGTCTAACAGTATCAGTTACTACTGGATCATCAGATTCCCGCTTTTGGTCCTCTTGTCAACTTTCCAAGTTGCATGAAATAATCTTATTATTCTACCTACTATAAACTCCTTCAGAGTTTTCTGTTCTCCGTAGTGCCTATCACACATCTTTGCCAATAGTATATAATGAATAAATTTAATAAACACATTAATAAATAATCAGTGCAGTCAGAGATTCTTTTGGGAATGGTAATTGTATAAAATTATACTTGTAACAAATGTACACTTTCCAACTTTAACAACTTACCATGGCACTAAACAGACTTCCGTTTCCCCAATTTGCTAGTTGTTGTGTCTTTTGCATATATGAGCCTCCAATCTCTAGCTGGAAGATATTTACAACATTCCCAGAAAATTCTTTGATTAATTTTAAGGCCTTGAGCTAATGTCAACACTGGAACCTGATTATACATGTAAATTTCAACAGAAGTCGAGAGGTACCTCCCAGGGGCCATTAGCCTCTTCGTCCTGAGCAGAGCCCCAATTTTTAGTTAGGATCATTGATTCTCCATCCTTTCTAGCAGCTAAAGGTAGGCATGTGACTGAGTTTAAGCCAATGACCTATGAGCAGAAATGCTGTGTGCAGCTCCTGGAAAGTGTCTTTGGTGGGAAGGGGCTGGTCCCTCTCCCCCTCTTTCCTGACGTCTAGAAAGAAAGGTTGGTGGCTGGACCTGGTGACACAGACTCATTCCATTTCACCTTGGAAATGGAATTCACACATAGTAAGACACAGTATCGAAGGCAGCAGGAGTGCTGACACTTCGGGGCCGCCCACCAGCCCCCGACTGCCAACCTCTGGACTTCTTCTACATGAGAGATAAAGACGTCTACCTTATTCAAACTTCTGCTGGGGAGAGGGCTTCTCGGTTGCTCCCAGCCAGACCTAATTCAAAGCAAACTCAACCTGACATAATAAGCCCTACAACCTTGCAGGTGTGTTCTTTAAGTTGGGGAAAATGTAGTGAAGCAGATTATGCTTAATGGATCCACTCGGAGGGACTCCATCAGTGTCAGCAGTTAAAGAAAATTCAAGTCCGCAGGGTCTAGCCCCAGGTAGAAATTTCTAGCATGCTTTACAATGTACAGCATAAACTGACTTAGCTCAATCCTAAGCTCACTCCCATGTCAAAACTTCCCTCCCTTCAGGAGAGGTCCACATTCCTTTTGATCCTGGGTGAAATGCCTGTAGCTGCCCTCCAGCCCTGCCCATTTTCCAAGTGGGACAGTGAGGGAGGCACTGAAGACCCTCCCTCCAACCGCAGTTCCCGTTCAAGATCAGTTCCGATCCTGAGCCTTCGCCGGGGACTTGTCCCCTGCCCGTCCCAGTTCCTGAGACATCATCATCCTTCAGAAACGAAGTTGCCTGAAGAGGGAAAAATGAATTAACGCTTTGTAACCGAATTCCCAAACAGTTGCAAGGCCCAGATTAATCCTTTGCTGAGATTAGTGAGAGGGGTAAACTCAGTATGGGTCCCACTGTCCTCAGACCCACACGGCCTATTCACAGGGCATCGGGGTTCACGCCCTTCGGAATACACACTTGGGGCTCCCTGGAGTCACCGGTCAAACATTTCTGTCTGAAACACATCAGGGCCCATTTATTAGCTGTAGCAAAGCTCCTAATTTCTTCTTTAAAAACAAAAAATCAAAAACTCGACTCAGTATGATTTCCCACATTTATCAAGCCACTGGGGCCCTCGCCAGCCAACTTCTGAGTCACCTGGTGTCCTTCAGATTACTAACAACACCCGCTGATTATTCACATACAAAATATTTTTAGAATACTGTGTAGTTGTTAGGGTGCTTGTAAACACAACGCGCCCCCGACCCCCTTCCCAGAAATAAGAAAACTCTAACCAATTAGACAGGCTTTTCTCCTAAACAGCGTCTGCTCTGAATCCCTGCATCCTTCAAAACCTCCTAAGCATTCACCCTTCACCTCTCTCCAAGAGCAGGGCCCATGGATACATGATGTACATTCTCTTCACCCTACTCCTGAAGTTCCCACCCAGGGCCTGATGCCTGCAAGGATGGGCCAGCTTGCATGCGGCCAGGGAGCTCTCATCTCCCTGCTGCTGGAATGATACCTCCCTCTTCTAGTGTCTCCCTCTGCCTTCCTCTCTCTCTCTATTCTTCCCGTTTACAGAGAACCTCTCAGCCTTGTCCTCCCCTCCGTGCATTTGGAACTGGCTCTTCTTCGGCCCTGGCTCTCTTGTGCTTCCATGTTGCTTTTCTCTGGCAGGTCTCTGATTGCGGAGCCACCTGCTTTTCCCACCTCTCCCTTCTCTGAGCATCACTGGAATGTCTCTCTAGGAAGATGTGGTTGTATGAGATAGACTGTGTTGAGGAAATGGGAAGATCTCACGTTTATTGAGCATTTACTATCTGCACATAGTACATTTTTTTGGCCCCTAGTACATTTTCTCATGTAATACTCACAGCCAATCAAGGTGGTTTGTATTGATAGTCCCATTTTATGAAAGAGAAAAACTGGGGCTTTGAGTGGATAGGAGACTCTACCAAGAACATAGCATGTGCTAAAGTCGGCATTCAAATCCAGGGTTGTATGACTTCACAGCCTGTCTTTCCACTACAGTCTAAAATAGGATATCTCTTAAAAAATAAATAAAATAAAATAAAATAAGACATCTCTGACAAATACATTAGAAATTGTTACTATTTACCAGTTACCTAAAAATGCAATTCAATTAATTTTACTCTGGATCCATGGAATTAAGGCAGTGAGGGAAATAGTTTGTCTAATTTGGAAAAGAGAGAGAGTTGGGTTTGGGGGATTTTTTTAACTTGAAGTCCCTTAAGAGGGTAGCATGCCAATTTTCAGGACCAAGCTAAGAAAGAAGCATTTAAATCCTAATTTCATTTTAAAAGAATTAAGTGTTTTATTAAGGTCTAAAATAGAGCTTAAGACATAGAGTCCAAAGTTTAGCTATCCTGAATTTAGGCAGGAACAATACAACCAAAAAGAATTTAAGTAATAATCTGGATAATTGGGGGAAATATTTTGTAAATTTAATATATAAAATAAAGTTTGGCAACAGAAAATTCCCACTTCACATTTGTTATGCCAGCAGTGCCTTAGCTACATCGTTTTAAACTCATACTTTAGTTTCTAGAATTGCCAACTTCCTCTAACACCAATACTTACGGGAAAGGAAAGGACATTTGCTTTCTAATATGTGCCTTCTTTGTTTAAAGGAAAGGAAAGAAGGAGGGTTAGCCTAGGTGAACATCTCTAAGATTCTTATTACGTATGTGGAAAATGGACTGAAATTGTCAAGAAATTGACTTCTATAAAACTGGGAGGTCTCCAGGCAGGAGTGACTGTGGATTTATTCTCAGCAGTTGAAGTCACTGGTTTATCCTTTTTATTAAATTTTTCATCTTCAGCTTTCAGTGCTGTTGCCAAGTTCCATGAGAAGATGCTTAAAGACATGTTACTGGGAGCAAAGGGCCCCTCTGTTGTATGAAAGTAATCTCCCCAGTCCCCTCCCCATAACGCCAAGGCCTTCAACAGACACATAAATTCCATATCCGTATGTGGCCTGGAATGCTTGTTGTCATCACGCTATTGTGTCTGCTATAAATATTTGTGTTCTGGAAAAGCAACCGCTTATAGCTCCATAGGAAGCATGAGCGACCCTCGGCCTTTTCTCTCTTCCCATTTGTATCATCACCTCCATTTCCTTCTCTTCTGAGCAGCTTCAGGACTGCGGGAAATCCGTAAGTGAACACAGCTCCACTGTACCAGAGAAAATTCCGGTCCCAGCCCAAGGCCCAGAAATGGGATTCAGTGGGGTCCTCCTAGAGCTCAGGCTTTATCTCCTCAGCATCCTGGGCTACAGCCCGCCCACGTCCCACCGGAGGAGAGAGGCAGAGAAGGAAGGTTAAGGAGGTCTTTATTGGGAGTGGGCGGGGTGGGACCACCATTAGTCCTGAGCCTCCAAAAACTCGTAATTCTGCTCCGCCTACCTGCCTGCCAGATTCCAAAATACTGTTGTCTGTTTCACCACACCAGGGTGCTCGTCTCACATCTTCTTAAGTAAATACAGATCAGTGTTGTCATGAAGTATCTTAAACATACAGAAAAGTAGAAAGGATAATATAACAAACACCCGTTCTGCTCACCCAGATTTTTAAAGCACTGAGGACACAGAAACGTCTGGGCAGGTGGATGTTCCAGATCAGCTTTGCAAGTCAACCCTGCCCCTGATTCACTCCACTGTCTGTTTTGGGCCACCCAGGGGTTTGCATGGCATGTATCAGCTAAGATGTGTAAAAAGCATATCTAATTCTTCGAGCTGATGAAAGGTGCTGTGTAATCATGGTATATGCTCCTCCCACAGAGCTCACATCTGCTCTCACACCCAAAATAAACCTGCAGCATCACCAGGTGGAGGCCCTGAGGAAAGAAATCCCCAGGCACATCCAATGCAATTGTCTCATTTTACAGATGGCAAAAAAAATGACCCTTGTTTTTCCAAAGAAGACGCACAGATGGCCAACAGGCACATGAAAAGATGCTCAACATCACTAATTACTAGAGAAATGCAAATCAAAACCACAATGAGACATCACCTCACACCTGTCAGAATGGCTATCATCAAAAAGACAAGACATAACAAGTGTTGTCAAGGATGTGGAGAAAAGGGAACCCTTGTGCACTGTTGGTAAGAATGTAAATTGGCGCAGACACTACGGAAAACAGTATGGAGGGTCCTCAAAAAACTGAAGCTAGAACTGCCATAAAATCCAGCTATCCCACTTCTGGATATTTATCCAAAGAATACGAAAACATTAATCCAAAAAGATATAGGCACCCCTATGTTCATTGCAGCCCTATTTACAATAGCCAAGATACAGAAGCAACATAAGTGCCCATCAACAGATGAATGGGAAAAGAAGACCATTGCATGGTCTATACATGCAATGGAATACTACTTAGCTATAAAAAGGATGAAATCTTGCCATTTGGGACAACATGGATGGACCTTGAGGGTATTATGCTAAGGGAAATTAGTCAGATGGAGAAAGACAAATACCGTATGATTTCATTCATATGTGGAATCTAAAAAACTAATAAACAAAAACAAAATAAATGAACAAACCAAGCCAAACAAAAGCAAACACATTGATCTAGAGAACAGAGTAGTGGTTACCAGAGGGGAAGGGGCAGTCAGGTTGGGGGTGTCAAAATGGGTAAACGGGATCAACTTTACGGTGATGGATGGAAAGTAAATTATTGGTGGTGCACACGTTGTAGGGTACACAGAAGTAGAACTATAATGTTGTACACATGAAACATATAATGTTATAAATCAGTGTTACCTCAGTTAAAAAAGTGAGTCTCAAAGGGGTTAAGTAGTGTCCCCAGGGTCCCATAAATACTTAATGGAATCAAGACTAGAAGCTCGTTCTCCAGGACCACTCAGTCTAAAGTTTTTCCTGTCATCACAAAATATTGCTTTCATGAAGAGTAAAGTGAAATCCATGTGTACTTGCTTTAACCATCGACAAAGCTAATTCAAGGAGCAAACGTGGTATTGGCTGCCCTGCCTCTTTTTGCAATGTTTGCCTCCTTTCAACCAGGTTCCTGGGCCCCAAGCTCTCTCCTGATTGCCCAGAATCAGCCCTCTGCAGTTTGTCCTCTGGGCTTACCACACTTACCCCTTCAGCACCATTCTGGTCTCCTTCCCTCTGCCCTTTTCTGTGCCTGGCTACTCTGAACAAGGAGCAATCCCTACCAGTATTACACTGTTGGGTGAACGGCCCACTGGTGGTCTCCAACCCTCACTGCACTAACACATCCCCTACCACTTGACACCGAACCTCCTCCCTACCGTCATGGGCCGGGATCAGCTGACTGGGCCTTCTCCATTCTCTTTCCCTCCACTATCATATAATGTAAGGGCAGTATCCAAAATGCAAAAACACAAAAAAAGAAATAATATACTGTGATAGAGAAGGAAAAGACGTAGCTCATCCACTAGTAGAATAACCTAACACTGGAAAATAAAGAATAGGCTATCATTCTCATTCTTCTCTTGAGCTTATTTCCAAGTGACTAAATCTCCTGAACATTCAGTCAAGGCAGTGAAATTGAATCTGGAGATACCAAGAAGACTTTCACACCCACAATTTCATGTCAGGGAGAAAGAGGCATCTGGACTTCTGGTTACCTGGGGTCTTGATACTCAACATGAATCCGGACTGCGTTTCCCAGGTGCCTCCTGACAGGCCCCTGCTCTGCTTTCACTGGCACGACCTCACCGCAGGATGATAATAGTGCCTGACTCCACACAGCCTGGACGATGGGGAGTAGCCCTGAGTCCTGGTCCAGAAAGCGGTCTGCCCATGGCATTCAGAGCTCCTCCATCAGCCACCCCAGAGCTCTGGAGAGACCTGATCTCCTGCCGTCTCTGGCCTCAGGCAGCTGCCCACTGCTTTCAGATGGACTCATGGGTTGGAGTAGCTGAATGCAAACATCCCTTTAACTTTAACATCCTAAGACTCTCTGATTCCATTTTTTGCAGAGCTGGGGCCCCTGATATTCTCAGAGGGGTTTCCCTGAGTTGGGTCCACTAGGCCCTAGAGAATCCCTCACTGGCCCAAAGAATCCCTCCTTTCTTCTCCTCACCTTAGTTCCCAAGTCCTGGCAGCTGGGCGAGAGAGGAGAAAACATGCACGTGTTAGTGAAGGGACCCCCATGAAAGGGACAGCTCGCCACCACTGACTAGAACATACTGGGGACCAGGCTGGTCGCTGGTCCTTTCTGAATGCCGCAGAGACCCTCATCACTCCCTCCATCCTCTCCAGAGAGGCAGGTTCAGAGATTACGCCGCCTCTAGCCCCTTCCACGCCTGTGCAGCCTGACAAGTTACTTAACCTCTTCCAGACTCAGTGTCCTCCTCTAAATGAAGGAGGACAGTTAAACTTAACTCACAGGGCTGTTTGCAAAGAGTAACTGAGAAAGTATGTGTAACTCTCTTAGCACAGTGCCTGGTACCCAGGAAGCAAACAGTACGAGCTGCTATCATTCACCAGCGGGGCTCACAGAAGCTGAGGACTAGAATAAACTTGGAAGTATTATTAGATGGGTCCAAAGCCATCTTGCTTAGAGTTCTCTCAGTTAAGCTGAAAACACTACCATCTATAAGTGTCCATTCAGCCTAATTCCCTTTCCAGAGCAGGCCCTCAGACTTGGGTTGTGTTTCACACAGTAGTTCCATAAATTTGGTATAAAGCATCCTTCCCTTTCCTTTCCTATATTTTTCTCTTTCCAGCCCTTTGGATACTCAACAGAGCCTCATGTAAAACTGACTTTTGTAATCCAAAAGCTTGTAATGACTCATATCAAAAGCTTTCCCCTCACCTTCTCTCATGAACCGCAGCCTCCCTTCTGACAGCTCATTGGTCCTCGAGAGGCAGGGGGGCCTGTAAGTCATCTCAGGTATAGAAGCTAACGAGGGGCCACATCACCCGGCCCCAGTGACAGGGAAACAACTCACATGACAAACATTTTACAGCTGAGCTGAAGAAATGTGGCTTCTGCTCTGGAAATGAATTGATAGATAGGTTTTCTTACTAGGATTCTCACCAGCTATCCTGACGCTTCTTGTCATAAGACACATATTCAGTATCCATTGATCCTGAGTCAGTTAAATTCAAGGAATCCCAAAATAAGGTTGCTGAATCCTTGGGTGAAAAATGTACTTAGAGGCAGTGCCACATTTATGAAATAGAAATTCTATGTTCCAAATCATTTCAACTCAACACATATTTACTGAGCACCCTGTGTGCGAGGCTCGAAATAGGCATTTTCGTGTACATTTTCTTGTTTAACCCTCATACTCCCCAATAAGCAGATTTTCTTCTGTTTCAGTGAGTATTTCATGAAGGCAAAAGTGAACAGCAGTACAGGGCAGGACCAGAGGCAAAAAAAAAAAAAAAAAAAAAACTGAATTGTTATCAGTTCAGTATAGTATGCATACCTTTCTCAACTTACGTGATCTACGGGAAAAAAATGTTTCATTAGTGGCACTAAAATTCCATACAGTTTTACGTAAAAAGGGTTGATTAAAGTGGTTTTATTCTGAGCAGACAAATTTATGATAAGCCTTTAGTTACTATGTTATTTGCATTATCTTTTAAGAAGGCAGATGGGTAGTAGAAACTCAGAGAGCTTCTGTGAGTCACCGAGATTTTCAGATTTTAATAGTCTGCTCAGTGTGACCAAGACACAGCAGGGCCCAGGAGGGGGTCTTACTGGAGTGACTGTTAGACATGACTGAAAGCAGGACACACAAGAATCCCTCCATCCCTCCAGGGGGTCTGCCTGGAGGCTGACCGTGACCCTGGGGTGCCGATCTCAAGTGGCGACACCGAGTTGTGAAATCCTAGATAGACCCGGGATGGATGGACAGCTGCTGTCAATTAAAAACAGCCCAAGGAAATGATCGTTCTTATTGCTGGGTAATTTATAGCGCTCTCTCTGATCTTCTGCCCTGGGAACCATGTGCTTCAAGACATCTTGCACTGGGATGAGAACACCCAGCTGCAATAAAGCCTTATTTAGGTTAGTGTTTATTGAGATGACTGGAGGCCTCCCCAGCCTGGGTAGGTGGATTTCAGCAGGGTTTTGACAATGTTGGGAAAGCCAGTTCTCGGGTCTTGCCGTGTAAATAAAGACACATTTCTGTACCATCCAGTTGTGGGTTAGCCCCTTGGTAAATTGCTGACACTCAGCTGAACTCTTGGGGGTTCAGGATCCATCGTTGGCTCCCCCTCCCTCCACCCAGCAACATCCTCATTTATTATTCATCCCTTTTATCGAGCTTTGCGTCCACATATTGTGTATGCTAATTTTGGATATTAAGCTAAATAAGGCATCAGTAGAAGGCAAATCGCCTGGTACAGATGGACCAAAAGAAAGATAATAATTTCTGTCTTTTGCAGGAATTAGGCCATTGCTTCCTGCCAACAGTGCTGTGGTGGAAAGCTGCCTGTGAATAAGTATGTATGTTTCAACTTACCTGGGGTGCTGTTCCCGACATGTGGACGCAGCAGGGCCTGTGGCCTTCGGAGGAGGTATCCAGGAGTGCGTCCTCCTCGGTGGCTGCCGAAGCAGAGGAAGGCAGCCCTTCCTGAGTCTGTGCACGCCTGGCTATCCTCTGCTTCCCAGTGGATTCTCCTGCATATTTGCTGACAGCAGAAAATGGCAGTATTATTTCTCACTGTAAATGGCAATTTCAACTCCCTGGTTTCTAATCTGCCTCTTGAGAGTACAGTCAGGTTCCCTTTAGGTGATCAACTCTGGGATTATGTTGATGCCTCAGGAAGAAGATAACCCTTATTCCCTGCCCTGGAGGTCCTGTCTGAACTGTTGGTCAGTATCTTAATGTCTGGTGGCTTGACATCAAGGTCTGAGTCAGCCTGAAGTAACCACCATCTTCCATACAGACCTGAGCTAGTCCAGCAGACCAGACATTTCATGTTTGACATATGCCATCTTTTTCCAACTGATAAGTGCCTGCTCATCCTTCTAGCCTCTGCTCAAGTGTTAACCTCCTCTGAGAAGCCTTCTTGGGCTCTCAGGCAAAGTCTGGCATTTGCTTCTCCACAATCCCATAGCACTGCACGTATCATTAGCATGTATTGCTCTTTGTTGCAAAGTCTACATAATCAATTCTCTTCTAAAATATAAGATAGTAAGGATGAGAGTCAGACTTCTTTATGTCTGTGCCCTAGGACCTACATAAAGACTGGCACATTGCTTGTACTCAACTAATTAACGTTCAAGTGTAGGGTTTTTTAAACAGGGATGAATGGTTGGATCTTCGGGGGAAATTTTTCAAAATGCAGAGACCTTGGCCCTTCCCAAGACCTAATGGATCCAATCTCTGGGGCTGCATTTGGGTAATTGTGTTCTGGACATGCCTTCTCAGATGAGTCAGATGCTGCCCATGATTACAAGCCTCTGCTCCTGAGATGCTGCTCCAAATTCCATGCGCTCACGCTGCTGACATCACTCATGGTGTCTGGAAGCAGGAAGTCACCGTGAAGAACCCAGGTTCCAGAGCGAGAGGGATCTGGATTCAATTCGTAGCCTTAGTCTATGAGTCTATTGCCAACCAACCATAGGAACTTGGGCAAGTTCCTAAACCTCTCTGAGCCTTGACTCAAAGTTTGTAGAAATTAAAGGAGACTATGCATAGTACATAGTAGACACTCAAGCTGGTGCTGATCGTATCTGTAACAAATCAAAGTCTCGGGCATATTCTTTCCATTCAGTCCTATCTATCATAATAATGATGATCTTTCGTATATTTGCAAAGCTTATTATTCTTCTCACAAAATGTTCACGTCATTGACATCGTTTAAACATCTTAGTTACTCTGAGAAAAAAAGGCAGAGAATGTCTTCTCTACTCACTTTATGCATGAGGGAATTTCATTTCATGGAAGTGTAAAGATTAGTGTAACATTAGCTGTAAAGATTAGCTTTTCATTAGGGAGAATGAAAAGGGAGAGAAAGAAGACTTGATTATGATCAAATCAATGTAGACTTTTAAAGACTATTATTTAGTATATGTGGAAACCTACTGGCCAGGTAATTCAAAGACATCTTTCACTAAGCGTCTTTATAAGGAGAAGGATGGTTCGTAAGAATGACTCATGTTTACCTTCATCCTTGCTTTGCAGGTAAGGAAATATTCACAGATGTTATAAGGATGTTCCTTCTATCTGTCAGGCCCATCATTTGGTCTGATGGGACTGATGCCTTACACTTCACAGAGAGCTAATAGGTAATGGCTCAAGCAAAGAGATCACAGGAAGGACAGACATCCAGGCTGTGCTTGTGCTGATCCTCCTTCATCTTCTGAAGCCACGCTTTCTAGAAAATACTTGGCAATAAAAAATAGAAGAATAAAGATCGGGAGAGTTAAGGAGAGGCATCAAGACTGGGAGGGGGAAGGGTAAGCTGTGACAAAGTGAGAGAGTGGCATGGACATATATACACTACCAAACGTAAAGTAGAGAGCTACTGGGAAGCAGCCGCATAGCACAGGGAGATCAGCTCGGTGCTTTGTGATCACCTAGAGGGTTGGGATAGGGAGGATGGGAGGGAGATGCAAGAGGGAGGAGATATGGGAACATATGTATATGTATAACTGATTCACTTTGTTATAAAGCAGAAACTAACACACCATTGTAAAGCAATTATACTCCAATAAAGATGTTAAAAAAAAAAAAGACTGAAAACAGAACTGAAATACTTCAGCTATCTTTGATAAAGACCAGAAATCTCAAAGCATAAAACATTTTCAAACTTGCAACTGAAATGGAGAAAAAAAATGAATAGTAAGAAATGAAGGCATGCCCAAAGCATTGCCTCAGCTGTCTTGGTGTCCTCCTGAAACAGCGTTGAAAGTCTCTGTGCTGAGAGAAAAGCCGCATCTGGATGCTTTGGAGGCGTCCCTAATGACCTCATGCTCCTTCACTGAGCTCATCTTGGATGGCTTCATGAATAAGCAAATCATGTTTCATGTGCTGCTTTTAATATCTGTCCTTGTTTTCTGGCTTCTCTTGCATAACCTCCAGAATGATGTCAGTTCCAAACTTCCCTGAAAGACTATTTCTGGGGAGCTCTCATTTTGCCATTCTGATTATCAGTAGACTCTGCTGAAGTCACCCCTTTGGTGAGTTTTTCCATGTCATGCTCCTCATAGGTAGCTGTGATGGAGACTGGCTGGTTGATCTTCCAGCTGCATCCCCTTCCCTCCTGGGCATCCAGCTACTCCATTTCCCAGCATTAGGGGCACCCATGTGACTGAGTTCCAGGCAAAGGATGTGGGCACAATGATGGACGCTATTTCCATTCTGGCCCATGAAACCCTCCCACATGCAATATGAGTTCTGCTTCAGTCCTGTTGAGTTTGAGGTGCCAGTGAGATATCCAGAGCTGTGTGTTTGGAGTTCAGGAGAAAAGTCTGAACTTGAGATCACATCATTGACAGAGATGTAATTGTCCAGAGGCTGGAGAATGGTACCTCCAGAAGACCACCAGCACTTAATAAGTAAGGCTACCCCAAAAAGCCAGAGACGTATTCTAAGAAGGAAAGAGAAAAAGAAAAACAAGGTGAACTTTTCATGGAAATGAAGGAAGGAGAGAGTTTCCAGGAGGCAGTAATCAATAGTGACAACTGTCACTGAAAGTTCAATAAAATGAGGGGGAAAAAAGGTCTGTTAGATTTGCCAGTGCCAAGATCTTTGACAGCATTGCCAGCTTCTGGTGGGGGCTGGGGAGTGGGGCCTTGGGGGTATAGAATACAGTCCTCAAGAGTTTGAGAACTGAAGGAGAAGACAGAGTGTAGACGGGGAGTGTAGATTCTTGATGTTTATGAGGGAAAGGAAGACAGAAGGAACATAGTATGGAGAAAGGTATTTTAGTGGGAAGACAAAGTAAACTGGAAAATTGATCTGCATTATCATCCCAATTTTGTATGTGGGGAAAAGGGTGGATAAAGAGAGTGAGAAAGAACACACATACAAAAAAATTCAAACAATAATATACAAAAATGTTAAAGATGATTATCTTCTAGTGGTAAGTTGATTCATGGGTTTTATTTTCCTTCTTTGGACTTTTCTATATTTTCCAAGTTTTCTACAGTGACTACTGTATTACATTGGTACCAATAACAGGTTTTGGTTTTTACTTTTAGTGACTCAAGCATGATTAAAAGCAAAGATCGAAGAGAAAGTGGTAAGAAGAAAAAGTGGGGAAGAAGAAGTTTGTGAAGCAAAATTGTGAGGGAGGTGGGAGAGCAGCAATTCAGCTTAGTGGAGAATGTTCTCATCTGATACTTTATTTTCTCAAGGCTGTGGCTGAGGAAGAAGCGGGAAGGCATGGGCTGAAGAGTTCAGAGCTGGGAATTGACAAGAACATGGAAACACGTGGTCAGCACTCTACCACGCACCCACCACCAAGAACCAGTGCCTTCCTGCCAGCAGCTTCTGATCTAGATTGTCCTACCTTGTCTCCTGGACAGACTTCTTGGGGTAGTGCTCCTCACTTGTTAGCTGTCCTCCTCGCTTCCTTCTACCAAAAAGTAATTTTCCTGTTCATCCCTATGTGGCCCTCCTCCAAGCTGACAACATTACCTAGCACTCCATGAATTAACTCACCATGTGAAGCTGACAGTGAATAATGACTAATACTATTCCTTCTTACTGATGAGAAGTTGCATTTTAATAGAAGACATTTAGAGCCATGTGTTTTAATCAAGAGGTGGGCATTTCCACCTCTGTGGTGCTTGGGCAAGAGAGCCTTTTTTTTATTCCAAAGGAAGGGGAATGGTGGTTCCAGTTTTCTCTAAACCCACCATCTAGGTAAAGGTGTAACTTGTTTCCATGTGAGGACAGCCACACTGGTAGGTGGATTCTAAATACTCATTTGTTACAGACCACTTTAACTAATGGAAAGACAAATAATTGCATAAGAAAAGAAGATTGTATCCATCACATGTGTCTTTCAAGGACCAGGATAAAATAAAGATCTTTTAAGAAAAACAAAAACTGAGAGAGTTTGCTAGCAGCAGAGCCTTACTAAAGGAAATCCTTAAGCATCTATTTCAGAAAAAAAGGATATTATTCCAGATAGAAAGAATGAGATACAGAAAGAAAAACAAAGAAAGGGGAAAATATGTGGGTAAATCTGGAAAAACATTGATATATAAAATAAGAAGAATAAGATAATAATAATAATGTTCGGGCTTCCCTGGTGGTGCAGTGGTTGAGAATCTGCCTGCCAATGCAGGGGACACGGGTTCGAGCCCTGGTCTGGGAAGATCCCACATGCCATGGAGCAACTAGGCCCATGAGCCACAACTACTGAGCCTGCGTGTCTGGAGCTTGTGCTCCGCAACAAGAGAGGCCGCGATAGTGAGAGGCCCGCGCACCGTGATGAAGAGTGGCCCCCGCTCGCCGCAACTAGAGAAAGCCCTCGCACAGAAACGAAGACCCACACAGCCAAAAATAAATAAATAAATAAATAAACAAATAAATAAATAAAAT
The DNA here is from genome assembly GCF_028564815.1 of Eubalaena glacialis. Lineage (NCBI taxonomy): Eukaryota > Metazoa > Chordata > Mammalia > Artiodactyla > Balaenidae > Eubalaena > Eubalaena glacialis. The sequence goes on along the minus strand of NC_083727.1, from coordinate 8,211,306 downwards.
AATGTTCTTGGGGAGTAATTTAAAAAATAGAAATAAAATACACAATAACAATACCACAATGTTAGAAGGAGTGATTGAAACTGAAGTATTTTAAGGACTTCATGTTATTTGGAAAGAGGGTTTAGTGTTGATTAACTTTAAATTTTGATAAATTATGTATATTAAATTTCTATAGTAGCCATGAAAAGAATAGAAATAGAATGCATAACTCTTAAACTACCATAGAAAACAATGAAATGAGAAAAACTAACTGATCAATCCAAAATAAGATAAGAAAGGAGAGAGAAAAGAACATGGAAATGATAGAACAAGTAGAAATTATAAAATAATATAAAATATGGAAGTTACAAACACAAAATTTCAGTAATCACAATAAATGTAAACAGATTAATTTCTCCAGTTAAAGACAATAATTAACAGACTTTTTAAAAAGAAACACATTAAAAACAAATGGATACAGAAACATTAAAAGGAAAAGGGTAAAAATATATATGCAGATGAATACCAGTCAAAAGAAAACTATTGTGGTTATAGAAATTTTAGGACAAAAATGGACTTTAAAGCAAACAGCATTGCTATAGGTATCGGGACACTACTTAATGATAAAAGATTTAATTTGATAGTAAGTTAAGATAATTCTAAACTATTATGCACCTAATCACAAGGCCTCAAATACATAAAGCAAAAATTGACAGAAAATATAAAAATAGATAACTCTACCACCGTTGCAATAGATTTTCATATCATACTCTCAGAAATTATGAGTCCAAGCATTCAAAAAATCAGCAAAGACATAGAAGATTTGAAAATAAAACAATTAAAAAGTTTAACCTACTAAACAGATAGAATATTGTACCTAATAGCTACTGAGTGTATTTATAAAAACTGACCATATAGTGTGCATTATGCAAGTTTCAACACATTTAAAAGAATTGGTATCATACAGAACACATTTTATAACAATGCTATCAATAAAAATTAATAACAAGGACATCACTAAAACTGCCATATATTTGAAATTAAGAAACACTTCTAAGTAATTTATAGATCAATAATCAAAATGAAAACTGAAAATATTTTAACTGAATGGTAATGAAAATACTTCATATCAAAGCTTTCAGGATGCAGCTAAAGCAGAACTTAAATGGAAATTCATGGCCTTAAACATTTAGATTAGTGAAAAAGAAAAGCTAAAAATTAATGATATAAGCATACATCTCCTGAAGCTAGAAAAAGAACTGCAAAATAAATTCAAATTCAGTAGAAAGAAGAAAACAAAGATAAGAAGAAAAATTATGAAGCTAAAAAGAAACATACAAGAGAGAAGAACAAAGTAAGTCTTCTGGAAAGGCTAATAAAATGGCAAACTTTGAATACAACTGATAAAGAAAAAAATAGAAATTACAAACACAATTAGGACATAAAAAACATAACAGAATATTAGGAAGAAAGTTTAGGAACCAAGTTGTACAAATAAAATTTATAACATAAATGAAATAGTCAAATTCCTAGAAAAATATAACTTAACAAAACAGAGTTAAGAAAAAATGAAAAATCTTAATCGTCTAATAAGCATTAATGAAATTATAAGCATTAATCAATAGCTGTTTCAAGGAACAGATAATTTACATTTTTGCACAAACTATTCTAGAATTCAGAAAATAAGGGAATGCCTCCTAACTCATTTTGTGAGGTCAGTATAACATAGATAGATGAAACAGAGAGGGAGAAAAAAGAGCAAGAGAAGATAAACAATATAGAGTGTGATTAAGAATAAGGTGTCTTACAGATGGCCAACAAATGCATGAAAAGATGCTCAACATCACTAATTATTAGAGAAACGCAAATCAAAACTACAATGAGGTATCACCTCACACCGGTCAGAATGGGCATCATCAGAAAATCTACAAACAACAAATGCTGGAGAGGGTGTGGAGAAAAGGGAACCCTCTTGCACTGTTGGTGGGAATGTAAATTGATACAGCCACTATGGAGAACAGTATGGAGGTTCCTTAAAAAACTGAAAATAAAACTACCATATGACCCAGCAATCCCACTACTGGGCATATACCCAGAGAAAACCATAATTCAAAAAGACACATTCACCCGAATGTTCATTGCAGCACTATTTACAATAGCCAGGACATGGAAGCAACCTAAGTGTCCATTGACAGATGAATGGATAAAGAAGATGTGGCACGTATATACAATGGAATATTACTCAGCTATAAAAAGGAACGAAATTGAGTTATTTGTAGTGAGGTGGACAGACCAAGAATCTGTCATAGAGAGTGAAGTAAGTCAGAAAGAGAAAAACAAATACCATATGCTAATGCATATATATGGAATTTTAAAAAGCGGTACTGATGAACCTAGTGGTCGGGCAGGAATAAAGACGCAGACTTGGAGAATGGACTTGAGGACACGGGGAGGGGGAAGGGTAAGCTGGGATGAAGTGAGAGAGTGGCATGGACATATATACACTACCAAATGTAAAATAGATAGCTAGTGGGAAGCTGCTGCATAGCACAGGGAGATCAGCTCAGTGCTTTGTGACCACCTAGAGGGGTGGGATAGGGAGGGTGGGAGGGAGACGTAGGAGGGAGGGGATATGGGGATACATGTATACATACAGCTGATTCACTTTGTTGTACAGCAGAAACTAACACAACATTGTAAAGCATTTATACTCCAATAAAGATGTAAAAAGAAAAAAGAATAAGGTGTCTGTCACAGATACAGAGAACACACTAGTGGTTGCCAGTAGAGAGAGGGAAAGGGGAGGGGCAAACTAGGGGTAGGGGATTAAGAGGTACAAACTATTATGTATAAAATAAGCAACAAGGACATATTGTACAACACAGGGAATATAGCCAATATTTTATTTTTTTTTAATATTTATTTATTTATTTATTTATTTATCTATTTTGGCTGCACCAGGTCTTAGTTGCAGCATGTGGACTTCTTAGTTGTGGTATGCATGCGGGATCTAGTTCCCCGACCAGGGATCAAACCCAGGCCCCCTGCATTGGGAGTGCAGAGTCCCACTCACTGCACCACCAGTGACAGGGACATCCCTAGCCAATATTTTATAATAACTATAAATGAATTATAATCTTTAAAAATTGTGAATCACTATACTGTGCACCTGTAACTTATATAATATTTTATATCAACTGTACTTGAAAGAAAGGAAGAAGGAAAGAAAGAAAGAAAGAAAGAAAGAAAGAAAGAAAGAAAGAAAGAAAGAAAGAAAGAAAGAAAGAAAGAAAGAAAGAAAGAAAGAAGGAAGGAAGGAAGGAAAAGGGAGAGAGAGAAAGAAAGAAAGAGAGAGAGAGGGAGGGAGGGAGGGAGGAAGGAAGGAAGGAAGGAAGGAAGGAAGGAAGGAAGAAGGAAAGGAAGAAAGAAAGAAAGAAAGAAAGAAAGAAAGAAAGAAAGAAAGAAAGAAAGAAAGAAAGAAAGAAAGAAAGAAAGAAAGAAAGAAAGAAAGAAAGAAAGAAAGAAGGAAAGAAAGAAAGAAAGAAAAGGAAAGAAAGAAGGAAAGAAAGAAAGTAAGGGAGAGAGAGAAAGAAAGAAAGATAGAGAGAGGGAGGGAGGGAGGGAGGAAGGAAGGAAGGAAGGAAGAAGGAAAGGAAGAAAGAAAAGAAAGAGTAGGAAATAGAGATCCTTTATAAACTGTGCTTATTGAACAAACGGAAGGAGTGTTTGAAACTGTAGCTGTACCTGTTGTCCTCCCTCAGCAGTGATTTCTGCAGGAGTGCCTCTGACAATTTCAAACCCTAAAATCGGATGCAAATCTATGCAATTCCAAGGGGGAGTGGAAAGTTGGAGGGTCCTCTGTTCCACTCAAGTTATCACTAAGACATCTGCTTTTCCCCTACATATGGCCCCCTGGCTCTTGAGTGCCACATTTGGGACACAGGCATTTTTTTAACAAGGCTCAGAATACCTGTCCTGTCACACCCTGAGACCATGCCTTTCTGGGGTCCCGCCACTTTCCTAGGATGCTGTCAGGAACTTAAAGATCTCTCCCGACTTACTCCAATGTAATGTCCACTCCTATTTCTCCAAAATAAACTACTTCTTTCCTCAACCCTTTTCCTCTCTCTTGTTCTTGTTATGGTAGATATTAACAGCCTGCTACATGCAGTTTCTGAACCAATCCTACCAAAAACGCAAGTTACCTTAACCTCAAAGACAAAGAGAATTTAATTTTTTTAAATCCCCTAGGAGGGAGAAGAGAAATTTTTGTGTTCCATCCTCCTAGTGCATCAAAGGATGAAGAGAAAAATAAAACTGTTTCATTTTTTATGGACACAGTCCAGGCCTTCATTTGCTATCACACTTCAATCGCAAATATTTATTGAAATCAGTGGTGTGGGAGCCACGGGGCAACTGTGCCCTCCTGCTGTTTGTGATGGGGCGACCTGGGAGGGCGTGCTGATCGAATGCTTGAGATGGGAACACCTCCATCCTGTCACTGTGAAGGAAGCCTGGGAAGGCAAGTGGGCAAAGGACAGACTCCACAAAAATCACACTAAACACAGTTGTGTAGACTTTGTTCCACTTAAAATGCACTGTTGACATTCTCTTATCATTAAAGCATATTCAATCTTACTTGTAACAGTGGCTTAGTCATCCGTACACGTACATAACCTCATTTTGACAAAACAAGCCCTTATTGTTAGATATTTGCATTGTTTCTTATTTCTGGTTATTGTTTGTAACGCTTCAGTGATCACCCTTGTAAACAAATATGGCTTGTACCCTTGATATTCCATTTGGATGCATTCCTAGAAGTAAAATTGCCGGGCCAAAGGATGTAAGCCTTTTCTTTAAAAACACCGATAAGAGTGACAAAAATGCCCTTCAAAGGCTTGTGCCAATTTACATTCCCACTATCACTAGAGCATGTTAGACCAAAATCCTCAAAGGCGGATGTCTTTGTGTTCACGAACTCAACCGCAGTCTAACAAGATTTTCCTTGCAAGCATCTCTTAATCGGCTTTCACCACAGCATTACATGCTTTCAAATGCCAATGGTTTCTTCTTTTCCAGATGACAATACTCTGGGTAAACAATTTCTGAATTTGATAAATGGTAATAAACTGATATATACTGTGCATTTGCATTCAAATGAATAATCAAAGCTAACCTGTAAGTATCAAATACTTCATACCAGGCCTCGTTCTAAGCACTATACGTGTGGATATATAAATCTTCACAATTCAATCAAGTAGGTGCTACTACTTTTTGCAGATGAGGCATCTGAGACACAAACTATAAAACCTGACACCATACACACACACACACACACACACGCACACACACCCCAAGATTTTTGTATTCTAGCTCATAGGAAAACCCCTCAAAATACCTGACTGTCAAAGTTCCTTCTGTTCTCACGTTAGTCAGTCCCTTTCCAGGTGGGGGCTGTGATGTCCTCGTCTTTAACTGAGCTTCCTTCTCCCGGTAGCCACCTGGTCCACACCATCCTGAGCATTGCCTTGGCCCCAGATCACCGGCCCCCTCACAGTGGTGATCTCCTGGAGACCACTCTGCGCAGAATCGGGGTGGAGGTCACCCACTGCCCTTGGCCTGAGGTCGTTTCCACGTCCGTGTCATCTTGGTGTTGGCACCTGTGGATTTTTTTTCTCATCGACTGGAGATTTTCCTGTTTCTTGGTATGATGAGTGATTTTCTACTGTATCCTGGAGATTTTGGGTATCACGTCACCGAGGGCATGTGATCTTGGAAATGCCTGAAGGTACTAAGCAGTGCCCATGCCACACTTCCCATGGAAGACTGCTTTCAGATGTCACTGATTTACCATGGCTCTCACAGGGACAGACCTATCAATCTTCTCGCAAGATTTTCAAAGATGGAAGATCACAAGGTAAGGATAATTTGTTCTTTCCCTCCAATGGGTGTCAATTATTATAAGGAAAAGAATCTAAGAAAAAATAACTTTAAATTCCCTCAAAATTCTCAAGTTTGAAACACATTCCTCAAAGGAAAGAAAGCCTCCTGTTTCTTGTTTCCGTACCTCCGACCTATAAAGCAGGGAAAATGCAGAGTCTGCCAGGTCTTTTGCTAAGAGTTATGTACTATGACAAAGCCAGTTGTCACTGTCTACATGAAGTCATCTGGGTCTGAGCATGTTAGGCGTCTGGCTTAGAGGGGTGTGTCATTCCTTGAGCTATGGAATATTGTTTTGGCAAAAAGCAACTGGCTGTCTGCTCTCACCCTTAGGAAACCATCCAATGCCTCCCCTCCTCCAGTTCATTGTAAGCACGCCTTCCCCTTAGAATCGCTCCCCTTGCCCTGGACATTCTCTGCCGAAACATTCTTCTCCTGGGGGGGGGATGGGTGCTCCTGATGGAGCAGAAAGGTGTCAAGGTGACTGGCCCCTGATGAAGAAGCCTCTGTCTGTGCAGCAAGATGCAGTAGGTCTACAGCCCCGGCTGGCATCCTTCAGAAGAGCTGTTGGTGAAAGGAATGAATATAAGGTGCTCTCAAGAGGGGCCAGGACTCCGAATCCTTCCTCAAGCAGAAGGGCCTGTGTGCATGCTGCCAGCTCATACTTTTTCAGCTAATTCTACTTGAGAGCAAACTTGCCAGAGAAAATGGAAAAACACATCTTAGAGATAAATCAACATCAGTTCCAAGTTCCTGTTTCAATTGTTTTGCTTTGTGGTCTGCCCTTGCTCGTGATTATATTGCAATGACCTACTGCTGTTCTCCTGGGTGCAATGATGAGGTCTGCCCTAGAGAGTTAACTTTCCACCTGGGTGGTCTGTCATAAAGTAGGTCCCCTTTTAGAGAATCACAGGCTTTTAGAGCTGGAAGGAATGTTCTAGATCAACTACTCCAACACACTGCTTTTATTGAGGAAAAGATGAGGCCCAGAGAGATTGTCACTAGCACACACTTACACAGCAATGCAGTTGCAGAGGGAGGAATGGTGCAGGGTCTCCAGAAGGTGCAGGATCCTTTCTACCTCAACATGGTAGATCCCTAGACTCTCTACAGTTTTTGGTTGAACCTATTTCAAATTTGGTTCCAAATGTTTTCATTTTAAATGGAGATACCTAAAAATAATTCAAACCTCCGTGTACCTTTCTAAATTTCTCTACTTCTTTGGAGCAAATAATAGACTACTTTAGAATTTAAGCCATCAAAATTTGAAGCATGCCTATCCTAACCCTATTCAACTGAAACAAAGGATTTCAGACTTTGAGATATTTGGAACTGATTTCAGGTCAATTTCTGGTTTGAGTTTAGCATCTTAAGCAAACATTTCATGCGCGTCCTCTCCTTTGACGTATTTGGAGCCTGGGATTTGTAGTCATAAACATTCACTCAGCATGTCATCCTTATAACAAGCATCAATCTAACCATCATGGTAAAGATGGGGTCCGTATGTTGGATATACTGATGACATTCTAGGCCAATAACAGAAAGCCAAGAAAGCAGTTACTAGACAGGACACATGTTCAACCTAATGTAGAACATTCTCAAATAACACACTGGATCTTGTACGTTTTCAATAAAGCAATAATTGGTCCATACCTGTACTAACAGAAAGATAGCTTTCATGTTTCTTAAAAAAATATGTTCTTTAGATAAAGGGCAATTGCCCATTGAATAAAATCTTTCACTGAATGTATATTTTGGAGACACTGTTTGTCCCAGACTTGCTATCTAAGACATTGGTGTCTGTAGTGGGATGAAGGATGGCCCCCCAAAGAGATGCCCACCCAGACCTGTGAATGTGACCTTATTTGGTAAAAGGTTCCTTGCAGATGTGATTAAATTAAAGATCTCAAGCTGAAGAGACAATCACCAATTATCTGGATGGGTCTTCACTCCAACGATGTAGCATTATGAGAGGAGAAGAAGACACAGACGTGAGGGAGAATACACAGAGGAGAAGCTGGTGGGAAGATGGCGGTGGAGACTGGAGTCATGCTGCCACAAGTTAAGGAATGCTTGGAACCACCAGAAGCTAAGGGGCAAGGAAGAAATCCCCCCTAGAGGTCACAGGGAATGTGGCCCTGCTGATATCTTGATTTTGGCCCAGTGATACTGATATCAGACTTCTGACCCCAGACCTGTGAGAGAATCAACTCCCTTGGCTTGTGGCCACATCACTCCAGTCTCTGCCTCATTGTCACATTATCTTCTCTGTGTGGATGTCTAATCTTCCTCTGCCTCTCTCTTATGAGTACACTTACGATGGCATTTAAGACTCACCCAGATAATCCAAGACAATGTCCTCATCTCAAGATTCTTAATCAGTCACACCTGCAAAGACCCTTTTTCCATTTACAGGTTCAGGGATTAGGACCTAATATCTTGGGGGCAGGGGAGGGGGGGGGAATTAATCTGTCTACCATATTTCCCAAATCTCGCTGGCTTAACACAGCAAAGACCAAGGTGGATAAGTACCTTCCTCCATCTTGTGGTATGCCACCTGGGACACTTGGCTGCCAAGGTCATAGCAGCAAGGAAAGAAAAAAGATAAGAAAGGATTCCAGGCTTTTAATTACCTTTCCCTGAAATTGACTCACGTCAATTCTGCCCACAGTCCATTGGCCAGAACTAGTCATAAGGACCCAACTTAACTGTGAGGAATGCTGATGAAATGGAGCAGGACGTTATGGTCCTTCCCCACCCCCGCCCCCATGTCCTCAGCCTGTCTTTTGTCTGTGGAAAAACTTTAGCCAAGGAATAAGTTTAATCAGAGAAATGAGAAAATGCAGTAACAAAGGGAAACAGTCCAACAAGACTAAATAATAATAGTTTAGTCATTAAGCAGAGTCAAGGACCGTTAATTCCTCCTCTATTATTTGAAATGTTTGCTTCATGAAATGAAGAAAACATGCATGAAATGTTTGCTTATGATGCTAAACTCAAACCAGAAATTGACCTGAAATCAGTTCCAAAAGGGCTATAGATAATATTCTGAGCCACATCCTGTGAGCTGTCTTGTAGAGACTGAAACGCCCACCAGGTGGAAGAAGTTAACTACATGATGACCAGGTTGTAGCCGTGACATAAGCTGCCACAATTCCAAAAATTGGCCTCAAGAAAATGGGAAAAAACTGAGCCTGGAACTGAAGATTAACTGTACTTAAAACAATCAAGATGATGCCCTTCAGAGCACCACATGACCAATTTCAAGATGACGGTCAGAGCTGACTGTGCTGTTTCTGCATGTGGCCCCCTCCTTCTGCCTATAAAAGCTCTTGCCCCATGATTGCCAGGGTTGGGGTGAGTCAGCCTCTGGACAGGCGTCTGCCCTCCCCCCGACCCAGTTGCCAACATCCAAAATAAAGCAAACTTACCTTTCCACCAACCTTGCCTCTTTATTGGCTTTTGAGCGGTGAGCAGGCAGACCCCACTTTCGGTTACACTGACATATGTAAGGGGGCAAAATGGATATTTGGTGGGCACTAACTGTCTTTGCAACATGCTGAGAGGTCAGAAAATTATACAGAATCTGTGCCATGGGAGACAACTACTGCTTCTGTCACCCAACACAGTTCACTGCTCCCTCCACTACAGCAACCCCCTCCTTTGCAGAACTGCTCCTCCTCATGCCATGTGGTTCCAGTTTCAAAGGTGGCAACATTACCCAGTCTGTCCAACCAAAGTCTTAGTGTGGAATTTTCCATTTCCATGTTGGAAATTGCACTAAAGTTGGTGCAATGCAATTTTGACACTAACTGCCCAGAGTTAGGTCAAATTTCATAGGTTAAGGGCACAGTCCTCTACAGATCACCCTCACTTCAGGCACCAGCTGCAAGTTGGGGGTCCCCAAGCCACCCATACTTCTGACCCTCTGCTACAGATACAGGGGTTCCCACCACCTCCTCAGGTTCGATAATTCACTAGGACAACTCACAGAACTCAGGAAAACACTATACAGCTTTATTACAGCAAAAGGATACCAACCAAGGCCAGCCAAATGAAGAGACACATAGGGTGCTATCTGGGAAGGTTCCAAATGCAAAGCTCTTGTGTCCTTGGGATGTGTCAGTCTTCCAGGACATTGACATGCTTGCCAGAGTTTTTATTGGGGTTTCATTTTATATGTATGTGATGGGGTCATTGGCTATGCGATTGAACTCAATCTCCATCCTCTTTCCCCCACGGGAAGTTGGGCTGATATCACCTGGCTCACAGCCCCAACCCTCTAATCTCATGGTTGGCCCTTCTGGCACGGCCAGCCCCCATCCTAAAACTCTCTAGGGGCCAACCATGAGTCACTTCATTAGTATAAACTCAGGTGTGGTCCAAGAACCCACAGATGAATTACAAAGACACTCCTATCACTTGGGAAATTCCAAGAGTTTTGAGACTTTCTTCCAGGAACCAGGGACAAAGGCCAGCCAAATTCATCATACAACAGCTGGGATGATAAAAGTCTGTAGCTGCTGCTACCAGGTCACCTGCTTTCCACTCATTCCCTCTGCCCACCCCTGTCATCTACCACACAGAGGAAAACTCCTGTAATAAGAGAGAATAAAACCAACACAAAGAGGGAAGATGAGATGAGATACAGAGAGTGAGAGCAAGCCCTGACAACATAGTTTGATCTCTTCATTGCAGCCCTGTCTTTCCCCCTTACAGGAGTCAGTAAATCTCAACTCTTACTTAAGCCACAAGGAGTTGAATTCCCATCACTTGAAACCCAAAGAAATTAATATCCCTTCAGGAACATACCATCTGATTGAAGGGTGACATATACAAATGAAAAATTACATAATAATTTTCAACAGTTTAAAAATAATCATACCTTCATTTATGAGTAAGTACTGGAAGAGGAAGACAGAACTATTCTTCCCAAGGAAGGTCCAGGGGCTATGACATTTACCTTTATTCTAATTCTCACTTTATTCAACAAGATGCCAGTACTTGAAATGGCAGGACAACGTTACTATGAAACATATTTAAAGGCAGGAGGAACACAAGGAACAGAACTGGATCTTATTTTATACACCAAGGTGTTTCCCATCATCCTCAAGGGAGAGGAGTCTGTTGGAAGTACAGTGGAGTCATAAAATTCTGAAAATACATATTGCTTTTAAAAATATTAATGTGTATCTTTCAAAGTAGATTAAAAAGTATATATATTTCAGTGAATGAAAGGTGGAGAGCAACAATGACAATCACACGAGAAACAACATCTTCCTCTTAGCAAAACACTGGGAATCACTACTTTATACAATAGGTGTGTTTCTAAGAATCTCTGTGACACTCCTTGATTCGGGTCCTATTTTACCACTGATTATCATGGTTATTTCAGATCGACAGGCTGCTGCATTCAAATTGGCAATCAGCTGTGTGTCATCTCCCCACCAGCCCTTGCTGGGCCAGTAAGTGAAGCAAAAGCAAGTACTGACCAGGCATCGCTCCTCCAGCAAGTATGTTTCGCGACCCCAGCAGAATCCTAGTTTCGTAGTGGGTGTGATGAGTGGCGACAGGCCGGCAGAGCCCCACTTTGGGCACGTCTCATCAACGTCACCCAGAAAGCCTCCTGCCATGAGGGTGAAGCTGTCAGCTTCAATGTGAATCGACAGGGTTCTTGGAGACAGGCTCCACCTCCAGCATCAGACCATAGAGTCCGACAGGGAGCTTTGGTCCTAAGGATGTCCTTGAACCTGAGAAAGCTGGACAGGATCTGAAGCGCCTGGAGGGTGGGTGAGAGTGTGATTATTGACAGTTGATAGGCTCAAAGACTGGCATTTAGTGTCTGTCAAAATTATCTGTTGAATGAATCCCTCCAACTACACGCTGCGACATCCTTTGCAGTGCAAAGGCTCCTTTTGCTAAAATGACATCACCTCCACGGGTCTGTAATTTTGGTAAATTCTGAATCCTGGGAATAACATACCTCACACCTGAACTTTCCATGATGACCAAGTGCTTCCAGCACTGTGGTTTAGAAAACTGGAACTTCAGAACGTATACCAACAGCACCTGGGAATGCCAGCCAAGAACAGTCTGCCCAGAGGTGGGACTGGCAGACACTTGAGAAATGAGGATAGTAACTACCGTTTATTTGTGCTCACTACGTGCTGTGTTAGGAATTGTATAAATATTATCTCATTAATTCTCACAATGACCTAACGTGGTAAATATTGTTATCCTCATTTTACAGATGAGGAAACTGAGGCTCAGAGCTGTCACCTACTGACAAATAGTGGAACTAGGATGTGAGTGCTTGTTCAGCTCCAAAACCCACATTCCAAACACCTACTCCCAGGTAGCCAACACTGCTAATTGCCCTCCAACTGCCATTACCCACCTCTTTAATACCTGCAGAACCCCAATTTTATACTGATTTTATACGAGCCAGCACCCCTTCTCCCCATGATTCAAGTAAAGTGTCATTGGTCTAAGCCAGCGCTGTCCAAGAGAAATGAACGTGAGCCACAAATGCAAGCCACATATGTAATTTTAGATTTTCTAGTAGGCACACTGAAAAAAGTAATATAATAGAAACAATTAGTTTTTATAATCTGTTTTAATTAACCCAATATATTCAAAATATTATCATTTCAATATGTAACCAATTTTTAACTATAAATGGAATCCTATAAAATTATAAATATAAGGTCAATAAAGAAATGAAAACAAAGCCCATGGATAAGAGTGATGCGGTGAGGAGGGTGCTGCCTCAGAGTGGTCAGCACAAACTTCGAGCAGACACAGAAGGAAGCGAGGAATGAGCCATGTGAATTCTGGGATAAACATCCTAAGTCGAGGGAAAACCAAGTGCAAAGACCCAAGGTGGGACTTCTGGGGTGGTGGGAGTCTGAGGATATCAGGAAGGCTGCTGTCATCTGAAAGAAGTAAATGAAGGGAAAGCATAAGGGCTGAAGTAGGAGAGGTGGGGTCTGAATGAGGTAGGGCCTTCCAGGCTGCTGTATGGATGCTGGCTTTTATTATTATTATTATTACTATTAATTTATTTATTTAGGCTGCTCCAGGTCTTTGTTGCTGCATGCGGGATCTAGTTCCCCAACCAGGGATCGAACCCAGGCCCCCTGCATTGGGAACGCCTAGTCTTACCCACTGGACCACCAGGGAAGTCCCAGGATGCTGGCTTTCAATCTGAGCAAGATGAGAAGCCACTCGAGGGTTCTGAGAAGATAAATGGTATGATGTGCGATACCTTTTAACACTCTCATTACTGAAGTGGGGCAGGAATGAGGGGAGCAGAGTAGAATCAGAGACTAATTAGGAAGTTATCTAGCTAGGCAATATCCCAGGTGAGAACTCATCATCGCTTGAACTGGGGTGATGAGAAGCTGTCAGAATCCAGATATAATTTGAAGATTGTTAGTGCTTTGGAGATATCAGAGAAAGAGTGGAGGAGAAGCCCAAGATTTGTGGGTAGAAGAAGTGAAAGAATGGAGTTGCCATTTACTGAGATGGGACAACTAGAGGAAGGGCAGGTTTGGGGCAAAGAAGAAATCAAGAACTCACTTTTGATGCATTAAGTTTGAGGTGCCAGTCAGACATTCTGTAATCAAGCTGGATTTGTGGATTTACAAGGTGGATTTATGAGTCTGGAGTTTGGTGGAGAGGTCCAACTTGGAGGTCTAATGGGGGAGTCATTAGCACATGAATGATGTTTAAAGCCATGAGACAGGATGAGATCACCAAGAAAGACAACAAACAGAGAAGAAAGGTTTGAGGACTGGCCCCAGGGTATTTCAATATTTGAAGTCCAGAAAACCAGAAGAATCCCAAAGAGAGACTGAGAATCAATGTCAGTGCTACAGGAGGGGAACAGGAGAAGCCAAGAAAAAAGTGTTTCAGGGCAAGAGGACTGATCAAGTACCTCAAATGCTGCGGATGAGTCAAGAAAGGAAAATTATCCACTGGGTCTGTCAGCACATCAGGAACCTTGATAAGAGTAGTTTCCGTGGAGTAAAGGGCAGGAAGTCTGATTGTGCTCAACATCAGGAAAATGAAACTCAAAACCACAGTGAGATATCACCTCATACCTGTTAGAATGGCTATTATCAAAAAGACAAGAAATAATAAATGTTGGCGAGGATGTGGATAAAAGGGGACCCTTGTGCACTGTTGGTTGGTATGTAAATTGGTGCAGCCACTATGAAAAACAGTATGGAGATTTCTCAAAAAATTAAAAAGAAAACTATCATATGCCCCAGCAGTTCCACTCCTGGGTATTTATGCAAAGAAAACAAAAAGACGAAATCAAAAAGATACATGCACCGAGAACCTACTGTAGAGCACAGGGAACTCTACTCAATGCTCTGTGGTGACCTAAATGAGAAGGAAATCCAAAAAAGAGGGGATATATGTATACATGTAGCTGATTCACTTTGCTGTGCAGTATAAACTAACACAATATTGTAAAGCAACTATACTCCAATTTAAAAAAATTGTTAATGACCAAAAAAAAAATCTAATGTAACTTAAAAAAAAACAAAAAGATACATGCACCACCACCCCCCCATGTTCATTGCAGCACTATTTACAACAGCCAAGACATGGAAGCAACCTAAGTGTCCATCAGTGCATGAATGGATTGTTTTTAAATGTGGTATATATATACAATGCAATATTAGCCATAAAAAAGAAGAAAATCTTGCCATTTGCAACAAAATGGATGGACCTTGAGAGTGCTATGCTAAGTGACGTAAGTCAGACAGAGAAAGACAAATAGCGGATGATCTCATTTATGTGTGGAACCTAAGAGAAAACAAAACAAAGAAAAGCCCAAGCTCATAGACAGAACAGATTGGTGGCTGCCAGAGGCAGGGGTGAGGGGTGAGCGAAATGGGTGAAGGGAATCAAAGAGTACAAACTTCCAGTTATAAAATAAATGTCATGGGGATATAATGTCCAGCATGGTGACTACAGTTAATAATACTGTATTGTACACTTGAAAATTGTTAGAGAGTAAATCTTAGAAGTTCTCATCACAAGAAAAATATTTGTAGCTATGTGTGATGACGGAGGTTAACTAGATTTATTGTGGTGATCATTTATCAGTATATACAAATATCAAATCATGTTGTACACCTGATACTAATATAATATTATATGTCAGTTATAGCTCAGTATTTTTTAAAACCTGATTGGGGAAGATTCAAAAAGAAAATTGAAGGAACAGAAAGAGAGTTAGTGAGTCGGGGCAACCATTTGAAGGAGTTTTGCTATAAAAAAAATAAGAGGACTTCCCTGGTGGCGCAGTGGTTAAGAATCCGCCTGCCAATGCAGGGGACACAGGTTCGAGCCCTGGTCGAAGAAGAACTCACATGCCACGGAGCAACTACGCCCGGGCGCCACAACTACTGAAGCCCGCGCGCCTAGAGCCCGTGCTCCGCAACAAGAGAAGCCACCGCAATGAGAAGCCCGCGCACCGCAGCCAAGAGTAGCCCCCGCTCGCCGCAACTAGAGAAAGCCCACGTGCAGCAACGAAGACCCAACGCAGCCAAAAATAAATAAATAAAATAAGTAAATCTATTTTAAAAAATGTCAATTGAATTTTTTAAAAAAATAAGAGAAACAATTCTTTTAGGGTAGAGGTTTCAGGGTTTTTTAAAAATATATTTATTTATTTGGTTGCGCTGGGTCTTAGTTGCGGCAGGTGGGCTCCTTAGTTGCAGCTCGACAGCTCCATAGTTGTGGCATGCAAACTCTTAGTTGCAGCGTGCATGTGGGATCTAGTTCCCTGACCAGGGATCAAACCCGGGCCCCCTGCATTGGGAGCGTGGAGTCTTATCCACTGCGCCACCGGGGAGGTCCCTGTTTCAGGGCTTTTGTATGTGCTTCTTTGTGCGTGTATCATTCAGTAGAGTGGAAATATGACTTTGAAGAAAGGGAAGAGTGAAAAAGACACAAGTGAAATTTTTAGATAGACATGATGGGGGAGCACCAGGGCACAATTTGGAAGATTTAGGTAGGATCACAAACAGCCCACCCAAGATCTCTTGTTATGTAAAGGGATAAATTGTACTGTTTAAACCATTTTATTTGATTTTTCTGCTATCTACAGGCTGAACAACATCCTAGTAGAAACATTTCACTAAGAGACCCTAAAGGATTTTACCAAGTGACTTATATGATCAGTAAAGACCTGGACTTGGAAAACCAATAGACCAACAGGCAAAGCAGAGATTCAGGATCTTCAGAACACTGAAAGTCTCATCTGCCCTGGGAAGCCACCAGATTGAAGCCCAAAACAAGAGGGTTTCAAATGCTTTAAGAATGTATAATTTAACTCTGTTACCAATTTGTCCTACCCTAATGACTCTCAGTAAAAACAAAGGGCTGAACCTCTCCCAGCAAGTACATTCATCCTGTTCTGAGGTCATTCCCCTTGAGTAAGAAGCTCCCTTGGAAGTGGGTGTGTTTTTTGGCAGGAGACAGCAGGAAAGAGTCCCTCATTCATTTCAGTGGAAGTCCCCTGGCTCCAACCTAAATTCAGTGGGGTTTCCTGGAGGTGGGAAAGGGAAGTCAGTTTTAAGGATAGAGAAATGAAATGGCGTAAGGGATGGGAACTTCCCTGGTAGTCCAGTGGTTAAGACTCGGTGTTTCCAATGCAGGGGGCACGAGTTCGATCCCTGGCCGGGGAACTAAGATCCCACATGCCGCGCTGCCAAAAAAAAAAAGAAGAAATGACATAGGGAAATTGAGAGCTCTGCACCCACATTTCCAACATGGAGGGTGGGGTTTCCCCACACTGCCAAGTGATGCTCCGTAACACCAACTGGGTGTCCTACAATTCAGCTCCATTCTGACACCATCTACCTGGAGAGAGCATCAGATTCCACAGGTAAAGGGTTCAGTCCTACAAAACTGCCCTCCACTTCAGATGCCAAGCACTAGCCCAGGTTGCTACCTGTGCTTCTGACTGACTGGTTACAAATTGGAGGTTCAAACAATCCCCTCTAACTCAGGATGTCAATCCAAGTCCAAGTTGTTGCCTATACTTCTGAACAACTCGCTATAAGTCAGAGGTTCCCATGACCCACTTTTTGGGTTCTATTACTTGGCTAGAGTAGCTCAGGAAACTCAGGAAACCTATTTACTCCCTAGATTACCCATTTATTACAAAGAATATTAAAGGATATGAATCAACAGGCAGATGAAGAGATACGTAGGACAAGGTCCTGAACAAAGGTGCTTCTGTCATTGTAGAGCTTAGGTCCTAGCATGGTAGTACTTGGAAGCATTCTGTTTCCCCAGTCTGGAAGCTTGCTGAACCCCCTTCTTTTGGGGGTGTTATGGAGGCGTCATTACATAGGCATGATTGATGAACTTATTGACCCTTGGTGACTGATTCAACCTCTCGTCCCTCTCCCCTCCCCGGAAATCAGCCCCACCTTCTAGCCAAGGCACTTTGGAAGACAGTTTGGCCATTTCTTAGAAAACTAAACCTACGCTTACCATACAATCCAGCAATTGCACTTTTAAATATTTACCCAAATGAACTAAAAACTTATCTCCATATAAAAACCTGCACTCATATGTTCATAGCAACTTTATTCATAATTGCCAAAGCTTGGAAGCAACCAAAATGTCCCTCAGTAGGTGAATGGATAAATAAGCTGTGGTATATCCAGGCAACGGAATATTATTCAGCACTGAAAAGAAATGAGCCATTAAGCCATGAAAAGACAGAGAAGAAACTTCAAAGCATATTACTAAGTGAAAAACGGTAACGGAAAACTACCTAAATATATGATGTTCAGGAAAAGGCAAAACGCTGGAAACAAGGTAAAGGTCAGTGGTTGCCAGGGATTGGCGGAGGATGAATAGGCAGAGCACAGAGGAACTACACTACATGATACTGTCATGGCGGATACGTGTCATTATACATTTGTCAAAACCTGTAGAATGTATACAACACCAAGAGCGAAGCCCAATGTAAACTATGGACTTTGGTTAATGATAAGGTGTCAACTGATTGTAACACGCGTACCACTGGGGGGCTGGGGGGTGGTGATAGTTGGGGGAGCTCTGAATTGGGGGGCAGTGGGTATATGGGAAACTATGCATTCTGCTCAATTTTGCTGTGAATCTAACACTACTCCAAAAAATAAAATCTATTAAATTAAAAAAAAAAAGAAAAGTTCAGTTTGCTTCAGTTCAGGGAAGTTTTCTTTTATTGTTAGTAAAATAGTTGCCTCTCTTTTTTCTCTTTCTGCCCCTACTATTCACAATTCAAGGTTTTAGAATCTATCTTCCAAGTTTCTTACCATTTGCTTTCTATCTCTTTTTCTCTTTGCCCTATATCAAGACATTTCTTACCTTTGATTTTCCAGGATGCTAATTCAGATCTCCACGGTGACTTTCCTCTCCTTCAATGAATCTACTGAATTGTATTTAGTTAGGAAATTACGATTTTCAGCTCCTGAAAGTCTTTTTTGTGCTATATTTAAATCTTCAATGCCTTTTTTTTAAATTCAGATTGTTTTGTCTCTTCCAAGAGCTCTGTTTATTTTGCCTCATCTTCCTCTCTCTAGTGCAAGGTCTTTAGGGAGCTCTTGCTTTTCTTCAGTGGCTCCTGGTTCCACACACCACGATGGCAGCTGCCTCAAAGGCAGAGGACTCTCTCCTGTGTGGTCAAGGTCACAGAAGCAGAGGCTTTCAGTCCATGTCCAGCTTCAAGGGCAGGAAAGACCCAGTCCACCCATTTGGTTGCCTCTTGGCCTCTTCAGGGCCAGGGAGCCCAGGCCCGCTCACAGAGAACTCACATCAACCTTCCCCCAGAGAATCCCGCAGAACCCAAAGTCCCCTTGCACCCAGCTCTCCACTAAGCCCAGCAGTTGCTTGCCTCAGAGGAAGCGCAAAGAGGCTAGAGTGGGGCCAGAGGGTAGGGGAGCTGTGTTCACTGGGGGGGCTTCCCAGGATCCCAGCATGAACCCTCAGACAAACCACGACTTCAAATACAAGTCCAGGCAGGAGCAGCTTCAGGAAGTCCCCCAGCCGTCGGGTGGTACACACTGTTCTCTCTTTGTTGTTGATGGTATTTTGTTGTATCATGATAGCCTTTCAGGGCCCTTTTCTTGTAGATAAGCCAGTAGGTCCACATCCAAGTACTGCACACCACGAGGCACCCCTCAGATCATCCTGTCCAGTGGAGTCAGCAGGCTCTCCAAGTCCATATCCCTCAACTCTAGGCTATGCATTTAGATTTTATCTTCAAAATATCTCTCGGATCCATCCACCTCTCTTCATCTCTGCCTCTATGATCTTAATGCAAGCTACCATCATCTCACCTCTGTCCCGGTCCCTACACTGGCCTGCTAAATAGTTCCCTACAATTATTCTTTCTTCTTGCAACCCATTCTGTGCCCCTGATTAAAACACTGTTACAGGGCTTTCCTGGTGGCGCAGTGGTTGAGAATCTGCCTGCCGATGCAGGGGACACGGGTTCAAGCCCTGGTCTGGGAAGATTCCACATGCCACGGAGCAAGTGGGCCCGTGAGCCACAACTACTGAGCCTGCGCGTCTGGAGCCTGTGCTCCGCAACAAGAGAGGCCGCGATAGTGAGAGGCCCGCGCACCGCGATGAAGCGTGGCCCCCGCTTGCCCCAACTAGAGAAAGCCCTCGCACAGAAACGAAGACCCAACACAGCCATAAATAAATAAAATTTTTAAAAAAATCTAAAACACTGCTACAGCACTGTCCCCTTGTTGAGCTGGCCTGGAGTGAGGGAGGCGATGCCTGCCTGACGCCCACCTGGTGACACACCCTCATCCCTTCCTCCAAGCCCGACTCCCAGGGCTCCCAATGGCCTTTTCTTTCAGAACCACAGCCTAGGTCTAAACAGATACAACCATGCTTTAGCAGTATTTTACAATAACCAGGATATTTCCATTTAGACAGTATTCTATACACTAGTTCTGTGATCTTTATAAGGAAAGAAATATGTTAGGATTATGTGGGACTTATTTTCTAACTACTTTTTGCAATTATTCAACCTTCTTATCATAAGCATATGTTTTATAATTTTTTTTTAATGTGCACTAAGACAAGGAAGTGTATTACTTTTTTAGAAATGGCCAAGGCTCCCCTCCCACCTGTGCATTAAACATTACCCCATCTTCTCATCTTTGGTTTGTTCCAGAAGTCACACCTCCCACACCCACCGCCCCCCCCTCCATCTCTGCTTGAGCCTCATCTTCCTGCAGAACCTTCCTAACATCTCTGCGCATGCTAACCCTCCCCCCCAGTCCTATGCTCTCATGACGCAGTGCGTGTCTCTTTGCTGCAGACACTGATTTGGGTCCTGTTGCGTTGACATGATGAATATCTACCATCCCTACAGAGAGTGAGTTACAAGAAGGCATTATACTCCCACCACCAGGCACAGAAGAGGTAACTGGTCAAGATGTGTTGAATACATGAACTAAAGATGAAATGCACATCTGAATAGTTCTCTGCAGTTTACCAAGTGCTTTGGTACAGAGTATAACATGTGACCTTCACAACTTCACTTTGAAGGCAACATCAGCACCCCTTTCTACAGAGGACAGAACAGTTTTCTTTGATTTAGTTCTGTTTTACTCCCCTGTGGTTTTTTAAAAACGCTATTTTATTATTCCTACTCTGATCTTTATTATTTCTCTTCTTATCTGTTTTGAATTTGCTCAATTGCTCTTTTCCTTACTTCTTAAGTTGAAACTCAGCTCACTGACTTATTAAACTTTTCTAGGTACATTTAAAGCCAAAAGTTGCCCTCCATATATTGCCTTAGCTACATCCCACAAATTGGGGTAATGTTTTTGGTATCATTCAGTTCAAAATATTTAAATTCCCCATTATGATATTTTCTTCAACCTAGGAATCATTTAGAAGTACCTGTTTAATTTTTAAAATACTTATATCACAAAAACTTTTTTGGATATCTTTTTATTTGTTGCTCTCAAAATTTTGTTGTATTTTGGTCAGACTTTTTATTACTGATTCTTTGGGTTTTTTGAGATTTCTTTTATGGTCAAGTATATGACCAATTATTTTTAAATGTCGCATGAGTGCTTAAAGCCTGGAATTTACTTAGGGTGACCCACTTGGGTAGAGGGCTCTGGGACTTAGAGTTACCTGAGATTTCTCTTGAGAAACATAAACATAGGTTTATAAAAGGGTTTTTTTTTTCTTCCTTTTTTAAATTTATTTTATTGAAGTATAGTTGATTTACAATGTTATATTAATTTCTACTGTACAGCAAAGTGACTCAATTATACATATATATACATTCTTATTCATATTCTTTTCCATTATGGTTTATTATAGGATATTGAATATAGTTCCTGCGCTATACAGTAGGACCTTGTTGTTTATCCATTCTGTGTATAACAGTTTGCATCTGCTAATCCCAAACTCCCAATTCATCCCTCCTCTAGCCCCTCTCCCCCCTTGGCAACCACAAGTCTCTTCTCTATGTCTGTGAGTCTGTTTCGTAGATAAGTTCATGTGTCATATATTAGATTCCACATATAAGTGATATCATATGGTATTTGTCTTTCTCTTTCTGACATACTTCACTTAGTATGATAATCTCTAGGTCCATCTATGTTGCTTTCGCTTCCTTTCTAATAACACTGTAATAAAATGGAATAAGTGTTTCTGCTGATATTAGTACATTGTTTGAGTCATTTGTGCCATCCACTGTGTTAATTAGCTGCTTTACAAACATAATCTTAGCTAACTCTTACCATACCCTTAGAGGGTATATTTTTATTAATGTACTCATTTTACAGACGAGCATACATGGCACATAGAGGTTAATCAACTTTCCCAAGTCAGCTCCATGATAGAGCTCGTTCTCATCTGGGCTTATACGACTCCCACATCCGCGCTTTTAAGTACAGCCTGCTGGACCATCCAAGGGAGTGAGCTGCCAGGTCTCACTGGGGCTGGCGCTGTGGGAATTAGGTAATCCCCTCCCCTCCAACTAGATGAATCTGAGCCTTTTTAGGCTGTGGACAGCTCAGAAAAAAAGATACACGTGATTCCAGCAGGGTCTGTTTTCCCCTGTTTGGTTTTACAACAACAAATTATCTTCTCCTAATCATTTTCAGTTGGGATTAAATCAAGTTTCAATTGCTCATTAAAATCAGAAGCAGTGTGGGTGTTGGGATGAGAGCAGCTGGGCAAGAGGCCCTTGGGGCTCCAGGCCTGGACTGCCCCTCACTGTCCCAGGTGACTCCTTCACCTTCCAAGCGAGGGGGCTCTTCCCCATCTGGGCCACAAGAGCAGCAACACGCATCTTCTCTGTTTTAAAATTTATACAAGCCAGGGTTGCATATAATGAAATATAGATAGAATAATACCATTAAGACAGAAACAGGAAGCAAAGGAAAAGAGAAAAATGAGTACACCAAAAACCTGAGTTAATATGCTCACTTTACTTTATGCTCAAATTCACTGTGAGCTTTCTGGTAACTTTGGCAAAAAAAAAAAAAAAAATTAAATAAATAAATAATTGCATACATGCATACATACACATATATGTATATATGGTGGGTTCTGTAATTTGAAATAACTGAAAAAAGAATGCATACCAGTTCAACAAGGGAGACTTTTTTTCTGATAGATGATCGCTAAGATCCCTTCTGGCTATGGACTTTATTTTTATTTTATTTTTGTACATCTTTACTGGATCATAATTGCTTTACAATGTTGCGTTAGTTTCTGCTGTACAACAAAGTGAATCAGCTCTAAGTATACATAGATCGCCATATCCCCTCCCTCTTGAGCCTCCCTCCCACCCTCCCTATCCCACCCCTCTAGGTGGTCACAAAGCACCGAGCTGATCTCCCTGTGCTATGCCTGGCTGTGGATTTTATAAGTGCTCAAAGCAAATGAAATGATCTCTTCTCATTTGGTTAGACTTGTTCAGATTGCTTATCTATTATTGACTATAAACATCACCTAACGCAGATATTAAACTAACCCATGTAGAAATAATCAGCCTTACAAATAGCTAAGAAACTCAAAGCAAAGCAACTCTGAGCCAAGGCTATATAGTGAAGGGTGGTGGTCAAAATTACAGGCTTTGTAGTCTGAAAGATCTGGGATTGTTAGGAATATTAAATACACCTAAAAAGGTTACTGTAGAGCCTGGTATATAGTCAGTTCTCCATAACCCATTATTTTTAAGTAATGGTGCACTTACCTTTCACTTTGGACATGCTGTAATACAACCCAACGATCCCACCATCTGTCTCATAATCCACAGACTGAGCATACTTTAAACCCAGACTGCCTGGCTGCAAGCCTTGGCTCTACCATCTACCAGCTGTTTGTCCTCAGGCAAGTTCTTAACCTCTCTGGGCCGCAATCTGGGCCTCAATTTCCTTACATGTAAGATGGAGATGGGAATGATATCTACCTCACAGGATTGTTATGGTGATTAAATGAGTAAATATATGTAAAGTACTGAAGGCAATGCCTGGCACGTCATAAGAGCTATATAGATATTAGCGACTATTATGGCAACAATATATGACTATTATAGCAACAAAAGAGGAACTCGGCCAACAAATAAAATACATATCCAAAACACGATATATTTTGGAAGATCTTTCCTAAGGGAAAAAGAGCCAGGAATTGAGATGGGAACTTGAATGATATTTATGTTTTCAACGGAGTTCTTGGTGGGCCATATAAGATGCCCATATTCCAAAAGCTGAGAGTTTGTGTTCTGAAGGTGAAACTATTCCCATATTTGAATAATTCTTGACATAACCTTGGAATCCTATGTGAACATACAGAACTTTTTTCAGTCATTAATTCACAGAGACAATGTGGTCATGTGGAAATCAACTTTTTTTTTTTTCCAAATAATTTACCTGCCACAATTTAATCTAGAAGCTGGCCAGTTAGATAGCACTCATGTGGTTAGTGGTTAATCAATGAGATTTAATTTGCCACCTTCCCTAGAGCGGACCCACCCTACGCTGGAGACCACTGGAATGCAATGCAACCGTCAATACGTTTTTTAATCTTTCTGACTCTGTTTCTCCTTCTATATAATTGAAGGGCCACCTACATGATGAAATGAGATCACACAGGAGTAAGATTCCTCCCAGCACAGTGCCTGGCCCTGAGCAGACCCTTGAGAGCTAGGTTTCCATCTCTTCCTTTTCCTCACAGGACGTGGCCTCTGTGGGGAACTGAGCCTTGAGGTGGTGACCACCCTTAACCCAGTGAGGGTCTGCGGTCAGGGAGAGAGCTTAGGGGGCCGCAGGGCTTGACTAAGCTCAGACCCCTACAGATGCCTGAGTGGAGCGGCAGCCTGTCGGGTGGGTTTGTGGGGCCGGGGAGGACCCACGTGGAAGGCGGCAACAAGGGGGAAGGTGGTCTGAGCGCCTCTCAGGAGGGTCTGCCTCGCAGGGTGGGGGGGTGGGCAGGGAGGTGGGTCTGAGGCAACAGAGTCTCCTCAGGTAAGTTCTGAAACGTTGTCTAGTGACAAAATCGCCCATCCCATGGTATCCTTACTGTTGTTTCTAATGAATTCCATGAATCTGTCAGGGTCACTGAGGTCACTTTGAAAGGAAGCATGGAAAAGTGGGTGGCTTTCCTCTCTCACTGTTGGGTGACTAATAAAGCAATCTTGTTTTGTTTTCTGGCATGGGACTCTGTGAATACTTAAAGAAAGAATAGAGACCTTTTCATACAACCCAAGGCCTCTGTTTTCAGACTCCTCCAGAACTCCCGGGAGGACGGTACCTCCACAGCTCTTTGCCATCCAAGTGAGAAAACAAGAACGCTCCTGGATGCAAGCTTCCAGGTACAATGGAGGTGCTGACTTCATTCGCGATTTTTAAAGCATGATCTGAAAACTCCTCTGAAAATGGAGCTAACAGCCCATGTGTTCACCTTGGTCACTGGACGAAAACAGAAAAGGAGCATCTTTCGTTGAAATGAAATCCTTTGAGCCTTGGGTGCTTTGCAGTATGGGAGCCGTGCTGTGGTGGATCCTGCAGCAAGAGCTGTGGTAACTCAAGAGACCCAGGAAATCACCAAAGTCAGGAGGAGACTCCAGCGAAGACGGAGGTGAAGTGTGGCCCAAGTACATTAGCTCCAGGCTGGGGGGACTTTCAAAAGCTGAGCAGGACTGAGGCAGCATTGCCTGAGTTCCCAGAATTTTCCTTAGCCTCCTGGTTGGGGTACAGAGCATAATTTGTGAGTCTGGGAAAAGACACATGCTCATGTCACAGTGAGAATTCCATTCAGAGCTACAGTAACCTCGCGACTGCTAAAAACAGGGTTCAAATCAAGCGAACCCACTCCTGTTGAAACCGCTATCTTCCAGCTGAAATATTAGTTTTTTCATGGTCGGTTTCTAATTCATCATTACTTCTCTAATTTATCATTCAAAATCACTTAAATCAGAAGTTTGATTTTCACCAATCAACAACTTCTAAAGGAAGTACGGCCTTCATCTTCCCCTTATTTTCCAAAAACGCCATCACATATCCAACGTATCATTCAAGCAACAAATATGTATGCATTCATCTAGCACATTTCCTAGGAGACCGAGCCAAGAACAGAGTCATGTAAACAAGACACTAGCACACGAAAAGTTCAATAACAAGGCTAAACAATGAACACGGGATGTACAATGAGAAATCTATGTTTAATTCGTAAATAGTACTAAGATACAGCCTGATTTCAGTGCAGAGAATCAGCAATGATGCCTGGAGTGGGCCGGAAGTCTTGTGAAAGAGATGAATCTTGATTTGGGCCTTAAAAAATAAGGAGAAGTTGGAAAATCAGAGAGGCTAGAAGACATTCCAGAACAGAAGAATTATGTGAATAAAGGCAAGAAATCTGAGCAGCGTTGATAAAGTCTCTTAAAGGAAAGTTTTGTAGCCTGATACCAGAACCAACCAGGGATGGAATTAATAGGAAGAATGTATCCCTACCTCCCCTCCTCTGCTGCTTTGTTGCTGCCCCAGGTCCTGGCACATGGGGCCAGCTACATAATTTGCAGAACCCAATGCAAAATGAAAATGCACAGCCCAGTGGGGTGGGGAAGTGAACCTCCCCTTCCCTTGGGCCCATCTCCCCAAAACACAAAAAATGGGTGACCCCCAAGGGATTGCAACCTCTGTGTGGGACATGCTGGGTACCTGGCCCAGGAGTGGGTGAGAGGCCACTGCCTTGCCCTGTCCCAAATGCCACGGGGCCTGCACTTGACTCTGACCCTCCTGCACCTACAAACAGGCCCTGCCAGGAGTAGGAAGTGGTAGCGGAAATGGAGCATGGACCTCCCGCACCAACACCCCAGGGCAGAGGGCAGCAGGGATCCCAGGCAGAGGTGTGGGGAAGGAGGAGTGGGGCAGGACCCAGGCCCCAGGAGGCTGGGTGCAGGCAGCTAAAAGCCCAGAAGAAGAAATTGCAGGACAGTCAGGCAATTGTGAAGGGTCAAGTTATGCTTTGAATGACAGCATAGGTGATGAGTTCTGGTTATTCCCCTCCACCCCAGAGACCGCCAGGACAGTGGCTTTCTCAGCCTGGCTGACCCCATCCTGTCACTCTTTTTTTTTTTTTTTTAAAGGTTTGCTTTTTTTTTTTTTTAATTCATTTATTTATGGTTGTGTTGGGTCTTCGTTTCTGCGCGAGGGCCCCCTCCAGTTGCGGCAAGCGGGGGCCACTCTTCATCGCGGTGCGCGGGCCTCTCACTATCGCGGCCTCTCTTGTTGCGGAGCACAGGCTCCAGACGCGCAGGCTCAGTAGTTGTGGCTCACGGGCCCAGCCACTCCGTGGCATGTGGGATCCTCCCAGACCAAGGCCCGAACCCGCGTCCCCTGCACTGGCAGGCAGACTCTCAACCACTGCACCACCAGGGAAGCCCCCATCCTGTCACTCTTTAGAAAAACCATCTACCAGTTAAGAGGTGATGAACAAAATCAAATCCTTTCATTCATCATCAAGTGATTCAATGTGCAAAGCCCAAAATAACTTTAAACCTCAGGTCTTCCTGTTGTAGTTTATGTAACTTTAAGAATTTTCCCATTTTTGCACCCCTCCTTTTACTTAGTCTACCAGGAAAAAAGGTCAACTATCATATTTGCAACGAAAAGTCCTTAAGAGACATGAGTATCAATCTTTTTGAGCTCCTTCTGTCATATCCTTCCATTATTGGTGCATTGCTTAATTTTTAGATCATTTCATACCTTTCAAAAGAAATTCTGTTAATTTTTACTCACCGCACTTGAGAAAATTCTGGGTGATTCTAGCTAAAGATTTGTCAATTTTGTTTATCTTTTCAATGAACCAGCTCTAAATATCATTTCATTGATATTTTCTTTTGTCTTTTTAGTCTCTATTTCTTTTATTTCCACTCTAGTTTTTGTTATTTCCTTCCTTCTACTAACTTTGGACTTTGTTCTTCCTTTTCTAGTTCCTTGAGGTGTAAAGTTAGGTTGTTATTGAAGATTTTTCTTGTTTCCTGATGGAAGCACTTATCGTTATGAACTTTCCTCTTTCTTTTATTTTTTTAATTTATTTTATTGAAGTATAGTTGATTTACCACGTTGTGTTAATTTCTGCTATACAGCAAAGTGATTCAGTTATACATATATATATATACATTCTTTTTAATATTCTTTTCAATTACAATTTATCACAGGATATTGAATATAGTTCCCTGTGCTATACAGTAAGACCTTGTTGTTTATCCATCCTATACATAATGGTTTGCATTTGTTAATCCCCAAACTCCCAATCCAACCCTCTCCTTCCCCCCCACCCTCAGCAACCACAAGTCTGATGAACTTCCCTCTTAGAACTGCTTTTGCTGCATTCCATAAGAGAATTCTAGAATTTCACTCTTTGTTTCAGTTGTCCAGAGAGAACCAGAGGCCCAGTAGCTTCCTGAAAGTGGGACAGAGCTTAAACACAAACAGAAAAGTCTTGGTTCATGGGTTTGGGGTCACCTGACACAATTCCAGGAGGAGCACCTGGAAACACACCTGAAGTTCCGCAGAGGCCGATCCCTCTGTGAAAGGCTCAGAGGGGTGAGGGTCCCAGGGGGACAACACAGAATGCCATTCACCCATGAAAACTACATCTCAGGTTTCCACAGCAGAAATAAAACATGTGTGGCATGCTAATCTTGCCCTGTTTTTTTGCAAAGACCTCTGACTGACCTTAAAAATACATAAAATAGACATGTTGGCCATCAGATGCATTATATTCCTGAATGAACCAAATATTCTACCGTCAATTATCTGAAACAATCAGGCTGTTAGTCCTTCAGGCTTACAACACAAAGTTTTTCTTAAGGCAATTTGAAATCATACAGTGTTTTCTTTGGCTGATGTTTTCCCCCAACTTTTTATTTTGAAAAATTTCAAACGTAGAGTAAGATGACAGAATGGTACCATGAATACCCATACCCGCTTCACCTAGATGCACCAACCATTAACACTTTGTCATATTTGCTTGATCAAGCAGTATTTAACCTTAGAGGCACACGGGATGACCCTTGAGAAGGGTGAAAAGAGCCTCACACAGACCAGGACACTCTGATTTCATGTCAACAGGTGATCTCTCAGTCGTTAGGTGTGTTGAGATGTCTTTGCGCCTCTCCTTGGCTGAGGCTTGACGGCTCATTCTGGATTAAGAAACAAGGGAGGGCTTCCCTGGTGGCGCAGTGGTTGAGAGTCTGCCTGCCAATGCAGGGGACACGGGTTCGAGCCCTGGTCTGGGAGGATCCCACATGCCGCGGAGCAACTGGGCCCGTGAGCCACAACTACTGAGCCTGCGCGTCTGGAGCCTGTGCTCCGCTACAAGAGAGGCCGCGATAGTGAGAGGCCCGCGCACCGCGATGAAGAGTGGCCCCCACTTGCCACAACTAGAGAAAGCCCTCGCACAGAAACGAAGACCCAACACAGCCATGAATAAATGGATAAATAAATAAATAAATAAAAATTAAAAAAAAAAAAAAGAAACAAGGGAGATTAATTGAGGAAAAGCGTGAATCGTACTTATGCAAACGTATTTGAGAAAATGTCAATAAATTCAGTAAATATAAAGTTTATTTTCACTTACTGGTGTCCATATTTAAAGCAAAACACTTTTTCAACATTTGCATATATCATACATTCACTCACCAAGTATATATGAAGCTCCCACTCTAGCTGTGCCCAGCACTGTTCTGGACACAGGACATGGCAGCATGGTGAGCTCAGCCCTCACGACCTTCACCATAGAGGCACTGGGACCAATGACAAACTAGTACAGAAATGCCACGTCGGGCTACGTGCTCTGGAGGAAATGAAGCAATACTCGGGGTGGGTTAGTGACTCCAACTCATTCCTTCAGGGTCACAGGCCCAGTGAGTGGGAAGAGTCAGCAACCATGTTCCAGAAACAAACAGGAGGAACAGAGGTGGGGGGAGGAGGTGAGACCAGAAATCATCAGGGCCAGATGTGTAAGGCCTCATTGCGCCTGGCAAAGAGCATGGATTTCATCATAAATTCAGAGGAAAATCAAAAGAGGTTTTTATGCAGAGAAAGGGCACAATCTGACTTAAGTTGCAAAGGTTCCTCTGGCCGTTGTGCAAAAAAAGTGATTATAGGACTTGTATTAGCTTCTTCAGCCTGTCATAATAAAGTACCACAAACTGGGCGGCTTAAAACAACAGAAACTTATTGTCTCACAGTTCTGGAGGCTAGAAGTCCAAAATCAAGGTGTTGAGGGAATTCTCTGGCAGTCCAGTGGTTAGGGCTCCATGCTTCCACTGCAGGGGACACAGGTTCAATCCCTGGTCAGGGAACTAAAATCCCACATGCTGTGTGGCCAAAAAAAGAAAAAAAAATCAAAGGTCTCGCTCCCTCCAAAGTCTCTAGGGGAGGAGGATTCCTTGCCTTTTCCAGCTCCTGGTGTCCCCAGGCGGCCCTGGGCTTGTGGCAGCATTGCTCCACTCTCCACCTCCATCCTTACATGGCTGTCTTCCCTGTGTGTGTGTGTTTCCATGTCTCTTCTCCTTATAAGGACACCAGTCAGATTGGATTAGGGCTCACCCTAAAGATTTCATCTTCAATTGACTGCACCTGCAAAAACCCTATTTCTAAATAAGGTCACATTTTAAATTTCCAGGGGGTAGGACTTCAACATACCTTTTAGGGGGACGCAGTTCAACCCATGGCCGGGGCACAGCAAGAAGCAGGGAACTGTTTGGGGCTCCTGCGGTGTACAGGTAGGAGAAGAGCAGCTGCGATGCCTGGGGAATGAAGAGGGGAAAAAGAGGTAAGATACAGGTTACGTTTTGTAAGTCTACCCACAAGACTAATGGAGTGTGAGGGCAAAAAGCAATCAGGAGTGCCTTCTAGAATTTTGGATTACACAACTAGGAAGACGGTGCGGCCATTTATGAGATGAAAAAGTTAAGAGAAGGATCAAGTTTGGAGAACAAATCAATAGCTGTATTTGGAGCATGTTCAACTTGAGATGCCTTTTAGATGCGCCCATGGACCTGTCAAAGAAGCACTTGAATCTACTTGTCTGGATCTCAGGGGAGAAGTCAGGACTAGATGTGTGAATTTGGAAACTAGCAGCATAGGGAGCTTCATTTTGATTTGAATTTCATCATGAGTAGGACAGTTGAGACTTTGAATGAGAATAATTTTCTCTGTCTGACTTATTTCACTCAGTATGACAATCTCTAGGTCCTTCCATGTTGCTACAAATGGCATTATTTTGTTCTTTTTAATGGCTAATATTACATTGTATACAACTATCATATGATATCACTTATATGTGGCATCTAAAAAAATGGTACAAATGAACTTATTTACAAAACAGAAATAGAGTCACAAATGTAGAAAACCAACCTAACTATGGGGGAAAAGGTGGGGAGGGATAAACTGGGAGATATGGACTGACATGTACATACTACTATATGTAAAACAGATAACTAATAAGGACCTACTGTAGATCACAGGGAACCCTACCCAATACTCTGCAATGACCTATATGGGAAAAGAATCTAAAAAAGTGTGGATATATGTTTATGTATAACTGAATCACTTTGCTGTACACCTGAAACTGACACAACAATGTAAATCAACTATACTCCAATACAAATTTTTAAAAATTTAAAAATGAAAAAGTAAAAAATAAAGTATTTAGAGTAACAAAAAAAAAAGAAAAGAATTTTTAAGTAATGATAAAGGCTAGTTTAATCATTCCGTATGTTTTCAGAGAGTCATTACTTGAAGCTTCATAGCTAAACAGAGAACGCTGTGGAGTTACTTGCTGACAGCTTAGTTTACATCGGATCTTAGGAAACAAGGTGGATTGTGTATTGCTGGCTTTCTTAGTCAGCAACTTGCAAAGCCCTGAATTTGGTTATCAATCAAGGAGAAGTAAATCCTGTGTGACATGAACAAAATTTTTCCATATTTTGAACAATTGTTCTTAAATCCAAAATAATCCGGACTTCCCAGGTGGCACTGTGGTTAAGAATCCACCTGCCAATGCAGGGGACAAGGGTTCGATCCCTGGTCCGGGAAGATCCCACATGCTGTGGAGCAACTAAGCCGGTGTGCCACAACTACTGAGCTTGCGCTCTAGAGCCCGCGAGCCACAACTACTGAAGCCCGTGCATCTAGAGCCCGTGCTCCGCAACAAGAGCAGCCACTGCAATGAGAAGCCCGCGCATCACAACGAAGAGTAGCCCCCCGCTCACTGCAACTAGAGAAGGCCCTCGTGCAGCAACGAAGACCCAATGCCGCCAAAAGTAAATAAATAAATAAATATTTTTTTAAAATCCAAAATAATCGTATAAGAAAGAACCTGGCTCCGTTTTTTGACGTTTGACTGCTGACAGCTTTTAAGCCTCATCCCTCCTGCTGCCCCCTCCACCCACATCGAATAAAAAAGCCCGAGTGCTCCCTCTTTTGGTCCAGAGGGAGAGTCAGACCAAGGAAGCCTTTTCCCATGCCCGGAACCTCACCCCAGCCCCGCCCCAATAAACCCCAAGCCTGTCTCTCTTCCTTTCTCTCTCAAGACATTTTTGGACCAGCTTGGGAAGCCTATTCCGCCCTCCCCAAAAGCCTCGTTATGTGGGTAACAAACTTCTCATACACCCTCCTGGTGTGGGTCTGGCATCATCAGTCTCAACATCAAAATCCAGTTCTGGGTGGGAGTCCGTCCCACTTGCTCAAAGTGGCTAAAACAAAACCCAGGAATCAATCATAAAGTATTGTTTACAGAAGAAAAGAAACATTTAGCACTCCAATAGAAAAGACAGAAAGCAGCTGGGAACACTAATGAAACAGTGTCCAATAAAATAGCTGAATCCACAAGACAGGAACCCCACAAGCCTGGGACCACTCAGACCCCGACCCCCTTTGCGGAGGGAACGCAGAGCCGCGCCAGCAAAGCTCGGATTAAGAGCTGGCTGGTAGCTAGCCGTGTTCCAATTCTACAAATCAAAATCTAAATGTGAAAGAGAAATGTTAGTAAATTATAGAAATTTGCCTTACGTGTTTGGGGGCCAGAGGATGGGTGGGGAGGCCCAAGAGATGGAGACAGGGTTATGAAGCACAGAGTATGAGGTACAAAAATCACATCCTCCAACTTGTGGAATAAGACAAATGATTTTATTACCTGGAAAGCATATGTCTCTGTGGTTTAAATAATGTTTTTTCTAAACCACTTACTGTTTTCAGGCTAAGCTTTCTCAGAGTCAGTAATCTCTAAACATGTGTAATATCTTGATTCTACACCCTGCTTTTTGTACTCGTTTGGAGGAAATATGCACCAGATTACAGAAAGGCTCATCCAGGCCCGGGGTGGGGAGAGGGGGTCTGGTATAAAGGTCTCCACGGAGAACATGAGAAAACACAGCCCTTGTGTTGGTGCAAAAAAAGGGGGGAAGGACAATCAAGGAACTTTAAGTTATGCTGTAGGAAGGCTGAGAGAGCTGAGTTCCAGCCCTGCTTCCATAACTGACCTTAGGAAACTCATTCAACATCTCGATTCCTCAATTTCTCCTCCATAAAACAATGAGGTTCAAGTGGATGGTCTCTAAGGTCTGAAATCACTACAGTTCCGTAATTCATGGTCTCTAAGCCAAAAGCGTCAGGCTTAAAAAATTACAAAGAGAGGAGACGTGGCCAGATTCAATCCCCTTCCAGCACAACTTTTTTTTTTTTTAACCTGTGAATCCATCTCAGTGAGATTCCAAGTCTCAGACCCTACAAGGTCCCCCAGTAAATCCTGGGGGACCAGCAGCCCCTGTTATTTCCGGGGCTGGAGTCGATGGGTGCCAGCCTCCCATCTCTGCCACACACCCCTTTGGAAACCACACCAGTCACGAGGTGAATGGGAAATAACTCAGCCCTTCCAGCTCCTGCAGATGTCGTACGGGGTTTCTCCACAGGAGCTGCCAAGGTGCTAAGCTCCTCTCTGTAGTTTCAAGTGGCTGCTCTCGAAGAGCCCCAACAAGAGGAGGGATGCGGTGAGGCCAGCCCCAATGACGGAGCAACCGTAGCCAAAGCCGACTTAAACCCACAGAATGTGGACCAGGAAAAGGCTGGTTTCCTCTCCGTTTTGAAGGCATGAGAGAAGCTCCTGAGAACCAAGGAGTCAAGCTAAGAATGCTCTGAAGAATCTATATTTTAATATTTTCTACATCATGCTGTTGACCAGCCAGCCGCCTGGCACATCTGTTTCTAGCTACGAAACGATTCGTGGAAAACACTCTAGCAAATGCTCTGCTCTCCCCTCCGCTTGAATCCCCCCCTCAGGTCACTCCTTCTCCTCCAGGACCCCAGAAAAACCAAGACAAATGTGGCTGCCCTGTGGTGAAGATGAACTGAGCTAGGTTCTATTGACTCGAGGTAAGACTCTGCAAAAGTCACCACTAATTTACATCTAAGCTGCATCCAGTTATACCAGGAAATAGAGTCAGGCTTTGCCTCCTGACATTATGGCTTTTTCCCTCTTGTGCCAAATCACGAGCCGTGATCTTCTTCCTCGTGATGGATATATTGTTATGGAATGAGCTCCTCCCTCTTCCCTGAAAATAGAGAGATCTTCCCCCCAGTTTTTAAGCCCTTTTACCCCTCCTCTTGTCTACGAAGGTCTTCATCCACATGGAGAGGGTGACGGGCCTGGGAAGCTGAGGGACGTCATGCCTGGCCAAAAGAAAGAGGACTTTCACTTCCGATTACAAGATACACCCACAGGATTAGTGTTTCCCTCAAGCTATTTACATAATCCGAAGAGCCAATCAAATATGGAAGGTGCATTCAGTCTTTGGGGAACTAGGATTAAGAGTGAGAGATGTCCCTCTGGCTTAAGAAGAGCCCATGGTTAGCAAGCCACCTCTGATGAGAAGTTCCTAGTCCAGAAACACTGTCCCCCTGCACACACACACACACACACACACACACACTCACTCTCACACACATCACGCAGGAGAACAAGCCCATGATTTGTACAAGAATGACAGCATCAGGACTTTCAACAAATAACGACAGTTACTACCACTTGCCCTGGGCGTTGCCAGGTATTGTGCTGGTCATTCTCCTCTCTGGTCCCAGATTCTTCACCTTGGTCCCCTCTTTGCTGCCCCTCTTTCCCCAGCCCTGACACCCACATCCAAAAGTCCCCTCTGATAGATGTCAGTGCATTTCCATTCAAAAGGATGGATAGTGTGACTGGGTATTCCTCATATTTGGACTACAGGTTTTCTAGGAAAATACTGGTCATATGAAAATGTATCCCTAAAATCCCAAGAACAAAAAAATTGGTGAACAATACCATTTAGGCATGTGAATTAGTGATAACCTTAGCTTTTGCAAAGTCAAAATGTATAGGAAAGAAATTCATTCTTATAACTGTTAATGTCCCCATTTCACAGGTGGGGACATTGGAACGGGACAACAGTGAAAGTAACTATTTGTATGGCTCCAGAGATTTGTCAAGTGCGAGCGTAAGGCTGTGTTCAAGTCGTCCAAGTGGGAAAACCTGGAGGCCACGCCTGCAAACCGTGCACTGCAGACAGAGGCCAAGTCATTCATCATGCACATCTGTCTAATCCGCACTCCTCAGGAGATGGAGTTTTAGGGTCATCAAGGGAAATTTTTATTTTCTGAACAGGAGCCAGAATTCTCTTTAGGGAGGGAGATATCCTGACGAGTTGCTTTGAGTAGAAGGTGAAATATCTGCTCAGAGGAGCCCGAGCCACCAGGACAGGCTCAGAAGGAGGCAGTGGGGGACCCAGGAGCACTTTGCTCCCAACCAGCGACCAGTGGAAGAGAGAAGAGGGGAGGGGAGGAGAGGAAGCAAGGATGGGGGTGGGGAGGAGGCAGAGCCAGAGGCAGTGAGATGGCAAAGGATGGGGCAGCCGAGGAGCAGAGCAGTGCGAAACCTCCCCGGCTGGAGGCTGAAAGGGCAGTAAGGGTGAAAATGTCTGACATCAAATACCATATGATATCGCTTTATATGTGGAATCTAAAATACGACACAAATGCGAATTCCCTGGCGGCCCGGTGGTTAGGACTCGGCGCTTTCACTGCCTAGGTTCAATCCTTGGTCAGGGAACTAAGATCCTGCAAGCCGTGCAGCACAGCCAATAAATAAATTAAATAATAAATAAATAAATAAAATATGACACAAATGAACATATCCAGGAAACAGAAACAGACTCACAGACATAGAGAATGGACTTGCCAAGGGTAGGGGGGAGGCTCGGGGGGAGGGAAGGATTGAGAGTTTGGGATTAGCAGGTGCAAAATACTATATAGAGGGTGGATAAACAGCAAGCTCCTACTGCATAGCACAGGGAACTAGATTCAATATCCTGAGATAAAGCATAACGGAAAAGAATATGAAACAATATATAGGTGTATAACTGAATCACATTGCTGTACACCAGAAACTAACAACATTGTAAATCAACTATACTTTAATAAAATTTTTTAAAATGTCTGACATGACTTTTAAGTTCTGTGCTGTAGTACTAGGGTTAAAATTGACATAAGTGTTTTGAATGTTTCAAATGTTACTCATTTTCTTCCCTCTGTCAGATCTCATCTGGCTTTCCAATCCCAATCACCCCTGATGGTACACACCTGATCCTGTCAAACAGGGTACCTTGGTCCTTTCTGGTGTAAGACTCAGTCTGTTTCACATTATAACTACCCCTTTCCAAATCCTTCCTCACACCCTATTTCTCCTCAGCTTCTCCCCAGTGGTATCTCAGGCCTGACTTCATGACCCTGTGTGTGTGTGTTTGTGTGTGTGTGTTTGTGTGTTTGTGTGTGTGTGTGTGTGTGTGTGTGTGTGTGTGTGTGTGTGTGTTAAGTTGATGAAAATGCCTGTTCTGGTCCTCATAGCTGCTATGCTGACATCTTGAGGACATGCGTCTGCATCTACTGCCAGGGTCTCAGAGTTTTTAATGCTCTGATGTGTATCGTGAAATCTAGCCCTTGACAAAAGTGCTCATAGGCTGGCAGGGGCACTGCTGGTCCTGCTCATCAAGTTCTCTCTCCTTTAACGTGGCTAATAAGCCTCCTTGGAAGCCTGACATTGTCTTCAGAGTCGTTAAAGACCACGCATGAAATATCAGCCTCTGGCAAAACTAACTCCAGATAGTTCCCTATTAATAAGTATGGTGTAACAGCCCCACTGGCAAGGGATGAAACTAACTGCATGTAAATGACTAACTGGTCTCAGTGTAACTGCGACCTTGTGCAGCTGAGCCCTGAGGAACACGAGGTGCTTTCTAGCTGGAACACTTCAGAACTTAGAGACTGTCCTTGCTGTTGAATTATAAAGAGCTTGTCTCACTGGATTAACGTCCCCCGTGTTCCACACTCAAATGTAGTTTTAGCTAGAAACCTCAGTTAAGACACCCATTGCCCTGCAAGCCCAGAATGATAATCTATTGCCAAAAACCTGGTTGGGTTTTCCAGAAAGAGCCAATTTGCAGATTTAGGGATGCCTTATCTTCCTCTGATTGCCTCCTAGCCTCTTCTCCGTTCCACTCCACCAGATCCTTCCAAAAAGGAGGAAATGAAAGCTTTTACAGTCCACCAGAGCAAGCCTTCTGATGCCTTACGCATCTCAGGTCTGCAGTAAATATTTGTGGCTAAGAAAGATGCTGAAAACTGCTGCCCTGGACTAATCTCACCCTCATCAGAACCAGGTGAAGAAAAAGGGAAGGGAAAGGGTACTAATTTTAATGTGTGCAAGCAGTGCTGGGCAGTAGCATAGCGTAACTTGTTTGTTTATTATCTCTGTGTTACAAATGAGAACATGCAGGCTCAGAGAGGCTATTGAACGTGTGCATGATCACAGCAGTAGGAAGGCTATGACTTGAACTCGTGTTTCTGACCCAGAAACTTGTGCTATTTCCACCAGATCCATTGCTCTGTGTGGTACTTGACTACAAGGCAAATGAAAAAAGAAGAGGTTTTTTAATAGACACCTTTATCAGACTGAAGAAGTTTCCTTCTGTTCCTAGTTAATTGACAGATTTTATCATAAATGGACATTGAATTTATCAAATGCTTTCTCTCAGTCTACTGAGATGAAACTATGTTTTGTTTTTGTGTGTATGTGTGTTTTTTTAGTTTGTTAACATGGTGAATTACATAGATTGATTTCCAAATTTTATAACAACTTTGCATTCCTGGAATAAATTTATTATATTCCTGGCCATAATATATAATTTTGTTTATATGTTTTAGGATACCATTTGCTAAAATTTTGCCAAGAATTTTTACAACTATTCTCATGATAATATTCTTTCCTTATAGTGTCTTTTTGTCATTTTATTACTGTTTACTATTTATTAAAAGGTAATGTTAAATAACATTGTAAATCAACTATACTTCAATAAAATTGTTTAAAGAAACTTTTTTAAAAAGGTAAGGTTAGCCTCATAGGGTGACTTAAGAAGTATTCCCTTTACTTCAATTGTCTGGAAGAGTTTAGGTAGAACTGATATAATTTTTTCTGCAAATGTTTGTTATGATTGATCAGTAAAGCATCTGGGCCTGTAGTTTTCTTTGTGGGAAGGTTTATAACTACAAATTCAATTTATTTATTAGACTTAGGACTGTTTAGGTCATCTATCTCTTTTTGAGTGAGTTTGGTAGCTTGTATTTTTCAAGGACTGTATCCATTTCATCTAAGTTGCCAAATTTATTGGAATAAGATTGTTCAGAATAGTCTTTTATTATCCTTTAATATCTGTAGGATCTGTAATGATATCACATCTTTCATTTTTTTATATTGGCAATTTGTGTCTGCTCTCTTTTCTTCCTGATCAGTATAGCTAAGGTTTACCAATTTTATTGATTTTCTCAAAGAAGCAGGTTTTGGCTTATTAATATTCTCTATTAATCTTCAAGTTTATTTCATTAATTTCTATATTGTTTCATTTCTTCTTCTTACTTTGTTCTTTTGATTATTTGTTTGTTTCCGAAGTAGGAAGCTGAAATCATTGATTTGAGACCTTTCTTCTTTATTAATATAGGCATTTAGTGCCCTAAATTTCCCACTAAGTACTGAATTAGTGGCATGTCACAAATTTTTATATGTTGCATTTTAATTTTAGTTTAGTGGAAAGCACTTTCTAATTTCTCTTTTGAATTCTTCTTTGATCCCTGAGTTTTTTTTATAAGTGTGTTGGTTGTTTAATTGCCAAACATCTGGGAATTTTCCAGAGATCTTTCTATTATTCATATCTAATATAATTCCATTATGATCAGATAGCATATGTTGTATAATCAGAATTCTTTTCAATGTATTGAGACTTCTTTTATGGCCCCATATATGGTTGATCTTAGTAATTGTTCTATGTGCACTTGAAAAGAATGTCTACACTGTTGTGGTGATGTGAAATGTCAGTTAGGTCAAGTTGATTAACAGTGTTGTTCAGGTCCTCATCTATATCCTTGCCAATTTTTTTGTCTACTTGTTCTATTCATTATTGAGAGAGGGACATTGAAATCTCTGACATGATTGTAGCTTGGCTATTGCTCTTTGTAGTTCTACCAGTTTTTGCACTGTACATATTTAAGCTCTGTTATTAGGTGCATAAATGTTTATGATTATAATGACCTCTTGATGAACTGACATCTATATCATTATGAAATGACCTTCTTTTTTTTTAACTTACTTTGTTCTGAAATCTACTTTGTCTGATATTAATGTAGTCACCCCAGCTTTCTTTTGATTGGTGTTAGCATGATATATCTTTCTTCATAGCTTTACTTTTAACCTATTTGTAAATTTATAATTAAAGTGTGTTTCTTGCAGATAGCGTAAAGTTGTGTCTCACTTTTTATCCAATCCAACAATCTATTCTACTTAATTGAAGTATGTATCAGTTTGCTAGGGCTGCTGTGACAAAGAACCACAAAGCAGGTGGCTTAAACAACAGAAATTTACTGTCTTAGAATTTTGAAGGCTAGCAATCCAAAATCAAGGTCTCAGACAAGGTTGGCTCTTTCCAAAGGCTGTGAGCGAAGGATCTATTGTTTAATTTTGCATGGTTTCTATTTCTGTGCCTTCGATCTTTTCACTAAACTGTTCTTCTGTAATGTCTAGTTTGTTGTCAGTCCCATCCAGTATATTTTTCATCTGAGACATTGTAGTTTTCATCTCTAGAAACTCTACTGTAGTCTTTTTTATAACTTCCATGTCTCTAACTTTCAAACATATATATAGAAAACAGTAATATTAATAATATTAATCTTTTAATGTGTTTGCTCATTCTAATCTGACTATAGTCAGTTCTGGGTTATTTTTAATTGACTGACTTTTCATCATGAGTTGTGTTTCCCTTTTTCTTTGCACGCCTGGTAATCAGGTGTCACATTTTAATTAGGTGTCACATATTTTGAATTCTAATCTATTAGGTAGCGTATATTTTTGTATGCCCATAAATATTCTTGAAGTTTGTTCTGGGACGCAGTTAAGTTTCTTAGAATCTGCTTGATCCTTTTGGGTCTTGCATTTAAGCCTTGTCAGCCAGGACCGAAACAGTGTTTAGTCTAGAATTAATTACTCCCCACTATTGTAATCAAATCCCTCAGAGTACTCTATCCAATTCTCCATGAGTTGTGAGTTCTTTCAGTCTGGCTAGAGGGAAGAGGCATTATTCTTGGCCCTGTGTGGACACTGGGTACTAGTTCCTCTAATCCCTTCAGACAGTTCTTTCCTGATCTCAGGCATCACCCATCCCTGGCCTCAGCTACATGGGATAGTGTGAAGGCAGGAGACCCCTCAGACTCTTCCCAGCCTCATGAAGCTTTGTATCTGTTGGCCTGGCATGTCTGGTATCACCCCATAAGTAGACAGAACTTCTCCTGCCACAGTTAGACCATTTGACCTATGAACCCCACCCCACCCTCTATCCTATTTGCTTCTGGGTCCTCACCTTCAGCTGGACAAACCCCTCTCAGTTCCTTGTTTGCTCTCACTCTTGTCTCACTCTCCCAAGCAATAATGGTGGCGTGCCTAACTGGGCAGTACCCAAGGGTGAGGTTGGGAATAGGGTGGGGCCCCCTTACTGGAAGCTGGCTGATGATCATGAGAGAGGTTCGTCTGTGAGTGGAGCCAAGTCTAAATGAGTACCTGCTTCGGATCCAACATGAGAAAGGGAGTGGAGTTTAGTGAGGTCAAGAGGCTGGTGGAGAAGACAGAGGGGGAACTCCCTGGCGGTCCAGTGGTTAGGACTCCGTGCTCTCACTGCCGAGGCCACAGGTTCCATCCCTGGTCGGGGAACTAAGATCCTGAAAGCTGAGCAGCATCGCCATCAATTTTTTAAAACTTTTTAAAAAAGAAAGAGAGAGAGAGAGAGAGAGAGAGGGACCCAGGTGCCCCTGAGACAGTGAGTTAATAACAACAGACACTTATCTTTCGATCTCGAAGAAGCTAAAAGTACCATCCAGAAGTAGACACTCTTCTGATATTGCCATTAGCCGACCCTTCTCCTAGGCACCCCCCCAGATACTCATCAACCTGTGGGGACACAAGTGCCCTGGTGGCCATGGCTCCAGACCTCCCTCCTCCCACTGAAGCTAACTTTCTGCTTCATCTACTTCTACGCACATCCATACGGCCACATCTTTGACTTCATCTTGAAGTGGGCGCTCACTCTCACTGTCATCGAACAAACTAGCGGAAATAGAGATGGAACCAACCCTACTCGCCCACCCGACTCTACCCCAACAAGAGTACTTGTCCCAGCCTTTGGCAAGGCCTTAGTAAGGCTCTGCTGACAACTAGCTTTCAGACCAGCATCACCCCCTGCAGACCAGAGGTCACAAACTGGTAGCCCCAGGCCAGGTCTGGTCTTCAGAGGTATTTACTGGACCACATACTGTATTTACATCTTTAATTTCCAAACCTTTAAATGTCAGGAGGGTTTTTGTTTGTTTTTTGGTTTTTTTATAAATTTATTTATTTATTTATTTTTGGCTGCGTTGGGTCTTCGTTGCTGTGCACTGGTTTTTCTCTAGTTGCGGTGAGTAGGGGTCACTCTTCGCTGTGGTGCACAAGCTTCTTATTGCAGTAGCTTCTCTTGTTGAGGAGCACGGGCTCTAGGCCCGTGGGCTTCAGTAGTTGTGGCACGTGGGCTCAGTAGTTGTGGCTCGTGGGCTCTAGAGCGCAGGCTCAGTAGTTGTGGCACACGGGCTTAGTTGCTCTGCGGCATGTGGGATCTTCCCGGACCAGGGCTTGAACCCGTGTCCCCTGCATTGGCAGGTGGATTCTTAACCACTGCACCACCAGGGAAGTCCTGTCAGGAGGTTTTTACATTAAAATATTAATTTACAACCTATCTTGAAAAATTAAAAGCTATGGCAACACTGGATTGACCTATGTCAATGACAACTTCCTTTAAATAAGCACTTGTGTCCGGGTGGTCGCATTCTCCACCTGCTGGCTTCACTCATGTAATTTACCTGTTTGGTCCCCATAGGCATTGGAGATCGCTACCTCTGCCACAGGTGGAATCTTGTACAGGATAAACATAGGCAGACGCTTTTTTCTTCTCTTTGTGGGTGTCACAAACATAATGTCCAGATGTAAGACTCTTTTTTAAGGGAGCAAGGGCACAGAGCAGTCATACTAAATTATAAACTAATGACAAAACTCATAATTTTGCATCAAGAAGTACTACTTTTAGGCTTTTCCTCTGGGCGCCTCACCTGCTTCAATTCTCAGAACTATGGTCTGTCTTTTGTCCTTTTCTTCCTTCTTCAAGATTTTTATTCTTAAAAGATTTGTTTTAAAACACTTATATACGGACACACAAGTTTTTGGCCACAGCATTGTCATTCTCTGCTTTTAAATGAAAACGGTATGGAAAACACATCACAAGGAAATTTTGAACCTTAAGAAAATGCATATTTTAGCACATGTTTTCAATTATAGTGGAATGAATTTGAAGCTATGGAGACCCAGCTTGGCACAGTGAACAACTGGCCTGTGATCATCCCCACAACTTTCATCGTCTGATACAAACCAGCCTTCCAAACAGAGCCTTCTGAGGTCAGCTTCCAAGTGTCATCTGGCCAAACCCAAACCTTTGACGAAAAGAGGAAAATATGTATTATCCACCCCTCAAGCTCATACAGCAGAGAATTAACTCAGGACACAAGATTGAGCCACTTCATTTGTCCTGCACATTGCATCTCAGAAGCACCAGCCTGCCTTTCTACC
Organism: Eubalaena glacialis; assembly: GCF_028564815.1. Lineage (NCBI taxonomy): Eukaryota > Metazoa > Chordata > Mammalia > Artiodactyla > Balaenidae > Eubalaena > Eubalaena glacialis. The sequence continues at coordinate 8,168,595 of NC_083727.1, read as the reverse complement.
ATCTTTTGAAACAGGAAAGCCAATTAGAGTACAACTTTGTTTTTCTACATGTGTTGGCTTAGAGAGATGGTTTGCTTTTAACACTTATCCAAGTTGAGTGAGTGTCTTTCCTGAGTTAAAAATGGCACAGTGTTATTTTATGGCCAAATGTATTATTTCTTTGAATGTATTAGAGGCTGGAGGATTCCAGAGGCCAACACTAGACTCAAAGGATACTTGACAAGCCCAGTAGGAGTCAAATTAGCGTGTACCAGGTAGACTCCAAAGGGTCACTGGTTTCAATGACTTCCCAACCATTCTTTAAGAGGCTGGCAGTTCCACAGAAGTTCTCCTGGGCTGCTTCAAGGAGGAAAAACCAAGAGTAAGGACGCAGTTCCCAACCCAGGCTTCAACAAGGGCAGCTCTGGGGTTTTTTGGGGGTTTTTTGTTGTTGTTTTTTGGACATTTATTTATTTATTTGGCTGCACCAGGTCTTAGTCGCGGCACACGGGGTCTTCGTTGCAGCATGCAGGATCTTTTTTAGTTGCAGCATGTGGGATCTAGTTCCCTGACCAGGGATGGAACCCAGGCCCCCTGCATTGGGAGCACGGAGCCTTCGCCACTGAACCACCAGGGAGGTCCTGGCAGCTCTGTTTTAATATTAGCCTATTTTGAGTAACATTTCATTTAAGGAAAAATCTGATGGATAAAGAGTTTGAAAACCACTGCTTCAGGATAGATACCATTTGGGCAACCTTCCCTCCTAAAAAAATGTTTTTTTTAATAAGTAGCACACATGACCTAATATAACTATCCCTTGCTATCTAGTGCTAGTTGCTTCCTGAATTTAGTTACAGGAATCCAGACAGACACATCAGGCTGCTTCTATTGAGAGACTGCTACTAGGCTCACATCGTCAAGTTCATGTTGAATCTTCAATTCATCATGTCATTTTGAGCTTTTCCCATTTTAATCACTAAACTTCAATCTTGAAACTTAGGAAGGATTACTGACACCCAGAAAGAGGATCTGACAAAAGACTCAACCCATCTGACTCATGCTCAAGTCACATCTAATACCCAAACCCCCTCAAATCATCATTCTAACAAAGAAAGTGTTTTAAAAGTTTTCACGCATTTGGATTTCTGCTCATGTATGGAGCACACAATCGAAAACACAAAAACACTTGGCTACCCTTCAGCTGAGAAACTGAGAAACGTGAATCCTCCTGCAAGCTGACACAATAAACCATTCTCGACTACAGCACCTTAGGTAACTGAGCTAAACAAAAAGCCAAGCTCAGGGTCTAAAGGGAATGGGACACCTCAGGGCAATGGGACCCCACTGGAAGCCCTATATTCATGTTCCTCAAATCGAAAGCTAGAAATCATGACCAAACAAGTTCAAATATGCTTTGGGGAATATTTACACTGAATATTCAAAACCAGGACCAGCTTGGAATGCCCTGATTATACACTTGCCAGAGCCTTAAGTCCCTATAGGAAGTGTGGAGAGACCCAGAAGGGAAGCCTAGATGTTAGGAGGAGCCCAGGGAGGTGGCCTCACCATTGTCTGTCGTGAGCCCTGAGCTTCACAGCTGTTTATCACAGGTGGCCCCTGGACAGGAGTTGGCTGAGTCGGGAGAATGCCCTGCGATGCTCAGGAACACGGTCAAGAACTTTTGTGTTTGGAACCAGTTCCTAAAACTCTTATTCCACAACCAGAAAGTCCTGAGTGGCTTTTCTTTTGAAAACAAAATCAACGTTTCTCACTTTGCATTCCTTTTTGCCAAACATGCAGGTTTCTTTTGAACATTTTCCATCTGACCCAACCTCAGTTAATTCTGTACATATTTTCAGACCAACTTTAGCAGACACTCCCCGTTCACCAAGAAGAAGACATAACGTGCACGTGAGGTAGGTCAAGAGGAGGAGCGAATACATAAGAGCCCAGGATAAGCTGAAGGACAGAGACCCAAACGGTGACCGCTGCCAGGGTGACAGTGGCTGGAAGACAGAGACTATAAGCGAAGAAAAGCCCCAAAGGTATGCCTTTCCCAAACCTCAGCTAATCACCAAATTTCAACTTGTGTTTAAGGTTGTTCGTGTTCTCATAATTATAAAAGATGACTGAGGAAAGTTTACGGCCTTGACTCCTGTTAAATCCACCCTCTGCGATCTTAGTTTCTCCATCCAGGACCGGACACAAACACACCAGCACCTACTTCTGGGAGTGCAGTATAGATGTCTGTGTTTAACAAGAGAACAGTCATGTAGTGTGACTTTCTCAAATCATTACATAGAATTATGGAAACTTTGGCACTAAGGAAACTAAGTTTTTGGTGAAAGTCCAAGAGAGAAAAGATATCAAGATGCAAAAGTTCCATTTTTCCTTTATTCTCCCATTTCATGAAATCACTTGTTTTCCTTCTTTTTGTCTTTCTTCAATGATTATTTAATCACCATATCTCCCAGTGGGGAAGGCAGGAGACTTCCAGCTTCAGAATGAGGGTGGGAATTGACATATAATTTCCAGATATCCATACTGGTCCAAAAGAGCAGCCAGGATGCCTAATTGCCCCATAAGTCACATATATGAAGGCCTGAATCCTTATTTCCTGGATCTGGAAAGTGAATTTTGTCAAGAAATTCTTTCCAATACCGTATGGAGGTCCCTTCTCCAGTTCAGCCAAGCAGTAGGCTCACAAGGTGAAGGAGTGAGTCTCAGGGACTGGAGAGAACTGAAGGAAAGAAGTTGAAAATTGGCAGAAGAAAAGTTGAACGTTCTCATTGGCCCTGGGCTCTCAGGTGCACAGGTATTAAGTCACAAAGGGGACACAGGTGAGCATTGTTCATGGTCAAAGGGCAGAGCAGAGGAAATGAAATTCAAGGAACCAAAGTATTATCACTTTATTCTATCCCATCAAACTTAGGAAATATTATTTATTTCCTGATTTTGCTTAATAAAATGCTTCTAGAGCTAACGTTGCATTTGGTTTCTTCATTTCCTTTTTCCTATTGGTATTTCAATTCTCGATTGGATGCCAGAAAATGTTAAATATTAGTTCCCATCTTCATAAATATTAGCATCTTAATATTAAAATATGAAAGGTAGAGAAGGAGAAAAGCTTGCCTGAGAGCACTAGTTCCAGAGGGAAATTCAAGGATGAGAGATAGCTCTAGGGTGTTTTGTTTTCCCTGCATCCTCCCTTCCAGGGTCAAGCAGCCAGCTGCTCAATGGGATCCTTTATCCATCCAGGCAGGGCCAGTGCATTTCGTCCAGAGTAGCATCTTCTCTCAGGAATAATGTCTCAGTGCAAAAAACAAAACAAATAAACAAACAATGATTTTTTATCCTTTCAAAATGTGGACAAAGAAAAATACAGGGTGGAGATGGAGGCTTTGCAAATGAAAGCCAGGTTTCTGCATCTTTTGTTAAGAGTTTTTAAAAGATGCTATGCTCTCAAGATTATGTATTAGCAATCACATAGCAATCAGTATTATTTCCATTCTTATAATATAAAGACAGCCCCAGACCTGTGAGCCTCTGATCCCAGTGGGGTTGTGGAGTTATTACCTTCAGGCAGGAAATCCTCATGTCTATAGACTAAATAATAAATAAATAAAGTGATATATGTACCACTTTTTCTAATGTTTGTCCGTGCTTTATAAATAATAAAATGCAAGTTTGTAGAAACATTACTAAATTCATATCAGCTTTCACAGTTATATTTTTTGCACTGATTTGACATAAAAAATACATATAACTGCCATAAAGCAGATGAACTGGAAATGTCAGATTTCTTTCTTTTCTTTTAGTCAACTTAATTTCAATTCTGAGTTCCCCTCGCTCTGGATAGGCAGGAAATTCAAGCTATTCTTCTCCAGGTTCCCCTCACCCACAAGCAGTACTAGTGCTACATCATCAATTCTCATCCATTCTCCACAGTGATTTTGTTAAGTGTGTAAATCTTCAGTGAGTTTAGGTACCACCAGGTGCTTGGGATCCAGTCCCACTGGGTACAACTCACAGCTTCTGAGGGCTGGCACCTGTCAGGACCAGGAACCCCAAAACTCTCTCCACTCTGGGCCTCAAACAAGAAGGAAGTAAAATATATAGTGGAACAAACAATATTTCTATCAATTATTCTACTATCATCTTGTATCAGCATCTAACTAGAAGACAGAAACCACACTAATTTTAACAGGAAAACTTTATTATAAAGAACTATTAACTATAACAGAAGATTAACTATAAAGGGATAAAGAGAACTCTAAAAAATCCCCAAGGGGTGAAGGAGAATGCCTAATGAAAGAACAAACTTGAAAAGGAGAGCACCCACCTCCCGAAGGCTGGGATTCAGATCTCATTGGAAAAAGTGTGTTTGCAACCCACTGAATGGTGGCGAGATTCCCTGGGCTCCCCTGAGCCAGAGCTGACCCACAGGGGCTGGGCAAAAGTTAGAAGACAGGGTAACATGGCCTGGGATTGGCAAGCTGGGAGCCTCCCACTGGGGTGCTGGTGGACTAAACTACAGGCTAGGAGCTGCAGTTGGACTGGCAAGCAGGAAACACCCCACCAGGATGAAGGAGCCTCGAGGCTAAGAAGCCAACCACTAGGGTGCCTGCTAGACCTACCAGCAGGGATGCCACTGAAACTCAGTGGAGGTGAGCACCACTGGATTCCCCCCTTGTGCCAACTTGCCACAGTATGATTAAAAAAAGGAACCACACCAGAACAAGGACGTGCTGCCCATCCTCCTTTACTGTCAGTCTAGCGCTCTACAGACACAGCTTAGCGATGCACCAGCCATGAAGGGGAGATGCTTACAAGGCCCAGCTCCATGATCACAAAGCAAGCAATGAAGGGTGCATTTAGCGCTGAGCAGCAATAAAGAGATAACTAGCACACGTATGAAGGGTCCTGAAAATGTTTATGTTACAACAAGACCTCATGATCACAATGATTGGGAACTCATGATCAACATTAAACAATAGTAAGTTGCCTTCCATTTGTTACCTGTTTCTAAGGCCAGGATTCCACCTCTGGTAGATGTCAGCTCTATGGACCACAGTTCCCCACCTTCCAGAAGGACCTGGAGGAGAGACTCCTGTTTTCTTTTCCAGGACCCAGTCCTTGTCTCATCCTTCCCCCAGGGTCCAGCCTTGTTACCTAATGCCCAAGAACCTGACACATTTAACAAATCTCCAATGTGAGGATTATACTCACTGCAAAGTCTATTTGAGGATTAAAAGGCAAAGACTAAAAAAATTCATATATATATCACCTAATCAAGTTTTCAGTGAAATTTTTATTAAACCTCTTTTTTGGTACAGTTGCATACATAACATAACTTCCAAAAGTAGTTCACATGCTGGAATATATGCTTCTCTGACAAGAAATAAAATTTAATTATGTTGAACCACTGCAGCCATCTGCAAAGAACACGCTTCACTGTTACAAATTATACACCGGCCTGCCCAAATGTATCAGATTAGTTCTGATGGAAATAAAGTAAATTTTGGCACATTTTATAATTTGAAATTAAAAGTCTTCACTGGGTTACAAAATGCTTATGAATTTTACTGAGAGAAATAAATATTGTAAATAATGAGGAAAAAACATCATTTGCAAACAACACAACCCTATACCATGAGGAGTAAAATTTCAGATTAAAGAATTAGAATTGATGAAGGTTTTCAATGAAGTGATCAGAAGTGAGAAAATGTTTAAATAATTTTCCCATACACCAGCAAAAATGTATATAATAAAAGGGAAAAAGACATTCCACTAGGAAAGTATCAACAATGGTAAGTACTTCAGAATAAAGAATCAAGAATTTCTATACCTTTCTGAAGAATAACTAGTGTCTAAAGAACGTAATCAAAGACCTTCTTGTAAGATTTAGGTCAGTGTCTAACACATAGTAGGTTCTCAAAAATATTTACTGAATTGACCGGCGTTGAAACCCTAACACATTTTGGCAAACTGACTTTGGTTTACCCAATCATATTTGAAGATATACACAGTTATATGTCACGTCTGCTGAGTTTTATCCACAGGGTTCTAAGCTTGATGATTTTGTTATCTAATGGCTTTGGTTTGAGAGAACCACCCAGGGCATGTGATGGGAATAGCACATTTGTGTAATAGGCAGAGTGGGGTATCCAGTGGAATGTCCCTCCGAAGCCCAGCAAGGCTGGGGCAATTGTCTGGGCAGAGCAGCATGAGTTGGTGAGGAGGAGGGAAGGCCAAGCTGGGCAGAGAACCAAGCCTGGTGAACATTATGAAAAGCTGGTCCAAAGCCCATGTAATCAACACCTGCACACACTCACAGACAGCAAGATGAGGGGCAAGGGCTGCTCATCATCTGGACTAAAAATGCATCTAGACACAGAGTGTACAGCAGGCATAGTTAGAATATGGGTAAAACTCTAGATTCCTCAAAGCTTCCCCATCTATGGGGACAGATGAGGTCACATCAATTGTAAGAATTACTGCACTGGTTCTGGCCTGTCTTTGCCAATTTGAGACCCCTAGTCCTCCAGCCCTGCCCCATGCCCCCCACATCTTTAGTCCCCTCACCCCTCAGTCTCGATATTTCCTCCACCCCCTCCATCTCCACCATGAGCTGCGGTACCCTGCCCCAGCTGCAGTTGGGCTCTCCTGGTGCCCAAGCTGTTCTGAGGCAAAAAAAAGCAGGATGCCTCATCACCCACTTGAGTTGCATGTGGGTGAGATTACTAGAGAGATTCCATAGTAAAACAGCTTCCAGGGCCAGATCATTTAACCAGGGAGACAAATCACAGCATCCATGGTGAAACCTGGAAGTACGTCTCCCCTCCGGTGATGGAGACTTTCCGACCCTGCCTGGCCCCTCTGCAGATGGGCAAACACACTTGCCTCGACCTCTCCCATCATCTGTTTGCCAACAAGCCCAAACTCCAGCATGGTCACCATTCAAATCTCAGGAGCCTCCTCATTGGTGGGGCTTCCAAGAAGGAGCTGAAAGGATCAGCCTTCCTTCCCCACCCCACAATCAGCAGCAGCAGCCCTCTTCCATAGTCTCTGATAAGTAAAAGAAATATCATCTCAATCTTGTATAAAATACTCTGCAAATCGAGCTGTAAGGCAAGTCCCTGGCCTTATGCCCTTGTAGCTTGATGCTCATCTTAGACCCTCCCATATGAAATCCTGGCATCTCTGCCTCCAAGGATTCCCCCCACCAGACAGGCTTCAGTGGGGCCTGTCCAACTCCAGTGATAGATTTAGGGGAACATCTCAATTCCTCAGAGATTCACACCAGGACCCTCAGCACCTCCAGCTTAATGTCCTGCCATGAACAGCAGGGAAGCAGGAAAGCAGTGCCCTCCCAAACACTCTCTCCTTCCCCATGCAGTTTCCAAGGTGCACTTTCTAATAAGAATTATATTTAATAAAGAACTGGAGAGCAATGGATATTTAAAGAACAAGAATTTTGAAACAGTTGCTCATATCTGAATTTCCATTTGGCATTTGGAGCAAGGCGAATTACAGTTGTCTGAGTTTTTGATCCAAAAGGAGGACCTGAATTATTTGGAGAGGTTTTTGGTTAGATTTGAGGGGGTTTGGGTTGGTTGTTCATTTGCGGGGGGAGTGAGTTTGTTAGCTCAGTCATTGGTTGGAATTTTAAATGATGGAGGCTAATTTAGCTTTGACAGAGCAAATTTGCCCATAGGTACTGATTTGAGGGAAAAAAAAAAAGAACATGCAAACAAATGCAGTGACTCAGGACTCAAGAGACTGGGAGGGAATATAAAAATATCCAGGGAAGACACTTGAAAGACGTGCCATGAAATTTCTTTTGCACAAGTTTATTCTACCCATTTACCCATGGAAATATTTTCTCCCACGGGCCATTAACATGTTTTGAAAGGATGACAAAGGAAAGAAAACAATAATGTATAAGTTGAAACAAGATATATAACATGGAAATGCAAATATTTCATACTCTTGTACCAAAAAATGCATTATTATGTATAGATAAAACAATATTGTGACACCACTTCCTCCCCACTGACCAGATTTGGGGTGCAATGTTTTCTATTTAAGGTCCCCAAGGTAATTCACCATCAGACTGTCAGGGTCTCCACCAGCCTGCCGTGGGGAGTTTACCACTATACATTCCAAAGGGCATTGGGCCATCTTGTAAGCAGATAACAGAACACCATGAGTGCTGTATAGACGAGGAAGCACCTTAGACATCAAGTCCCTGCTGCTCAGAGCCTCTGCCTCCTGCTGCTTTTCAAACAGTCCTTAATCTTTCTCCCCTTCGTAAATATTCACATCAATTAACCCAAAACATGAAAAATGTGCGTGCATACCTCCAACTTTACAGTGTTTACAATAGGAAAAATGAAACAACCTGAATATCCAAAAGTTGAAGAATGCTTAAATTACGGTATGCCAACCCAATAGACTACTACGAAGACATTTTAAATGATAAAGACTATGGAAAAAGGAAAAATCAGGGCACCTCACACCTTGAGCTACAGGGTGGCCATAAGGTCTGGATCCATAGGCAAATGAACATAGGAAATGATTTATTGACATTACATTACAATATGTGATGTATGAAATGACATCACATGTTATATTCAACGTCCTTCTCTCAGGGCAGTGCACAGGAAAGCTGTGATGGACACAGTGCATTGAGGCAGCATCTCCTCCAGCCCCTGTGCCTGCATCTGTGATGATCTGTGCCTCCAATTTTCACTAACTAAACCTGTGCTTTTAGCAGATCCCAGAAGAAGCGATCAAGGGTGTTCAGACCTAGCAAGCATGTAGCCTTCTCCCACTGGCCTCATCATCCACTCTGGTTTGGGAAATCAATCTGCTAACCACTCTGGAGTAACGGGGTGACATGCTCTCACTCTGTGATCTTCCCCAGCCCTTCAAGTGCAGACATTAATTATCGGTCACTTAAAAGTAGTCAAATATGTCAGACAGTTGCCTGTGTAAGCAGACTTTATGGACACTCTGTCTATGGACCCAAGGATTCTGACATATCTGGACACGGCTTGAACACTCTTCAAGTACTGACCAAAAGTACCAAAAGCTTCCTGGAAAATGACTCATCTTTAAGAAGAAAGGAATCAGGGACTTCCCTGGTGGTCCAGTGGTTAAGAATCCACTTTCCAATGCAGGGGATGTGGGTTTGAACCCTGGTCGGGGAACTAAGATCCCACATGTTGCGGGGCAACTCAGCCCGCACGCTCTAGAGCCCGCACGCCACAACTAGAGAGAAGCCCACACGGCACAACAAAGATCCCGCGTGCTGCAACTAAGATCCGAAGCAGCCAAATAAATAAATAAATAAATGAAAATAAATATTTTTTTAAAAAAAAAAGAGAAGAACAAAGGTATCAGTGTTTAGAAGCTTGGTCCAAGAAAATCTCTTTTGGGCTAAAAACTTTTTGGGGCTAAACTCTTTTGGGCTAAAAAACTCTTTTGGGCTAAACTCTTCTGAAGACAGTTTATCTCTCTGGTTGTCCCCAAAAAAGCTCTCCAACAGCAAGATTTCCTGTTCCTAGAGAGAGCAGGGCTGTGAATAAAACTGACCAAGATTTATAACAATCCTGGGAAGACACTGCGACACAGCTGTGCTATCTTAAAATCATGCAGCGTGGTGTAGCCTGACTATAATGCCACCAAGACCGTATAGCTATGTCCTCAAACACCCTTGGGTAATGGAAATTAAGAAACACAAAGACCATTTGACTGGCAGAACCTTAGGAGAATCATATTATGAGCATCAAGAAATATTTGAGACTTTCCTACATAATTTATGAACTCCAAAATTACAATCACTTCTTACCCCTTCTTACACATATTTTACCCTCATCTCAGTGTACACTGTGGGCCTAGTATGACTGGCTGGTATAAGGAAGTGGACAGAACCTTCTAAATAGGATGACTGTAAAATTTATCACCCAAATCAGGAAACTGCTGAGGATTTAAAGAAGCACTATCAGAATTATGCCAGGACATCAGGTATAAGCCAGGACTGTCCCAGGCAAACTGGTACATCTGATCACCCTGTAAGTCTGCAAGTCATGGGAAAGAACGCTTGTGTTTCTAACTTTAGCCTTTTGTTCTAATCAGGTTTTCATCCCATCACATGCTATTGCTCTTTCAGATACATCTTTAATCACCCAGAGCAAAATCCAGGCTTTCACAGACATCTTGATGAACCCTGCCAAAACTAGAAAATCCAAAATAATAATCCAATATACAAAGATTTTTGACCTTTCCACCTGCACCCTTACTCCACAGAGATTCAGGGAGGCATGTTTTCTAACCAAAAGGAGGCAGGTAGTTCAAAACCATCCCACCTTAGAGGGCTGCCTCTTGTTCATTCAAAAAAACAGTAATTAAATGCGAGGCATCCCTTGAAGTGTTGAGTGATGCGGCTTTTAAAGAGTCAGGACCATCACCTGACTCACTGGGTCTTACTTACATTCAGTGAGGGAGGCAGAGGATGAATAAGGAATCAAACATATCACGCGGACTACCATGAACCAACAGAGTCTACTTCAGTAAGAGAGCACAGGAAAGACATCTCTGAGAAGCTGACGTTTGATCTGACTGCAGGACAGATACTGGCCAGGGTGACAAGCCCCTTTCACAGGTCAAGTTAACTTTGTTTCCAGCCCTACACCAGCTTTTCCTGTTTCCTCCCAGTTTGCATAGATCACACATGTTAATGGCAGTGGCAGTGACCCCGCGATGGTTTTCTCACGAAATCGAATGAATACAGATGAAGAGGAAAAGGTTTTCATTGCACATTTGGGAAGACCAAGGAGGTTGGAATTATCACCACCAAGGAGTGTGGCTTTCATCACCAAGGTGATCATGCTCCTCGGCAGTCCTTGGCTTAGGGATAGTAAATGAAGTCTGCACCCGGTGGAATGCCGAGGCAGGTGCTCGCGGGACTTATGACCACAGTCTTTCCCAGGGCAGCTTTGAGCTCATGTCAGTGCTACAGCTGGCCTGAGGGGTGGTTGTCTGAACCCGTAATATTCCCAGCATCATAGTCTCCACTGGCCACCATCCCACTGACCCATTCATTCTTTTGGTTAGATTATTCCTGGGGTCTAATATCTATTCGCCCTGCTGGCGGTTTTACACTGAGATTTCTTATTCCACTGTTCAGGACTAACTAGAATAATCGAAGCCTCTCTCTTCCAAACATGAGCCACAGATCGTTAAATCAGCATCAATCTGGTTTGGGTGCTTATCATCAGCTTTCCACATTCCTCTTTTTTCCAAACTTTAGGTCGAGACTTCTGCTCTCCTTTCTGCAACATGTGATTTTTGGAAATGTAACAAAAAACAAAGTCTGAATAGCCTTCTTTAGCTGCAGCCCAGAACAGCCCAGAAGGAAATGGAATAATGAAGCATGTTCTTCTAGTCAGCCCGGGTTTGTTACCAGGTCCAAATGTGGCTTTTGCCTTTTATAATTCTTAGATCATATCATTGACTCAAGTTCCATAGCCTAGTTCACGCTCCACTTTCTTTCTCTCTGTGAATCTTCCATCCAAAGCCAGTTATCTATAATGGCATATTTTATTGGGCCATTGTTCACAGATAATTTACCCAATTGTTCTTTATTAACTCTCCTTAGATTGTTTTCAAATGTTTTCTCCTATTTGCCAACATAGGTAATATATTTTTCATTCCTCTTCTACATATTAAAATACTGTTGGGACTCCACCGGTGGTCCAGTGGTTAAAAATCCGCGTTTCCGGGGCTTCCCTGGTGGCGCAGTGGTTAGGAATCCGCCTGCTAATGCAGGGGACACGGGTTCGAGCCCTGGTTCAGGAAGATCCCACATGCTGCAGAGCAGCTAGGCCCGTGCGCCACAGCTACTGAGCCTGCGCTCTAGAGCCGGTGCTCCAAGACGAGAGAGGCCACCACAATGAGAGGCCCACGCACGGCAATGAAGAGTAGTCCCTGCTCACCGCAACTAAAAAGAAAGCCCACGCACAGCAACGAAGACCCAATGCAGCCAAAAATAAATAAATTTAAAAAAAAAAAAAAAGAAATGTATTTCCAGTAAAATTAAAAAAAAAAAATCCGCGTTTCCACTGTAGGGGAGGTGGGTTCAATCCCTGGTCAGGAAACAAAGATCCCACATGCCGTGCAGTGCGGCCAAATAAATAAATAAAATATTGTTATTTGCCATATTATTTGAATCCTAAATAGTTTTTTCCAGGTATTCTTATAACTTAACATTCAAGTAATGCCCCATAATACTAGCAAACTCTAAAATAGCACTTATTATATGTTCCGGGCACTGTTCTAAGGTCTTTACATTTATTAACTCATCAAATCCCCTGACAACCCTCTAAATTAGGTATTATTATTATTACATTTTACAGATGAAGAAACTGAAGCACAGACAAGTTAAGTAACTTGCCCAATGTCACACAGCTAATAGTGCTGGGCCCATAGCAGATCTAATGCATTTGTTCTCGGCACTTAAACTTAAAAATAAAATTTCACATTCTTTTTGTCCATGTTTAGTGATCATCAAATTCCCTACTTATCTCTTTTCTGAAACAGAAGAAATAGATCATACCCCCCAAAATCATAAACATAGTCCAAATGTCATCCCCCTTTGGATTTACTGATTAAATTGGATTGGTTCTACCTCTGCTCTGCCAGGAGAACGGGTAGTTCCCTTGCAGATAAATGACTTAGATACATTAGCTTTTCCAGGCCACTGGGCTACTATTTAACTCATTAACATTTAGGAGATTTTTTTATCCAAATTTTCTAGCTTGGTGCACCAAACTTTTAAGTCTACCTCCAGCTTCCCTTTCTTTTCTCATCCTTTAATCTTCCCTATGTGTCACCAGCCTCCTGTGGCCTCTTGTGTTCATGCCATTAGCCCAGAATGCCCTCCCCCCTCCGCCAACTTTTCTTTCTTTTTTAATTAATTTTTATTTTTCTCAAAGTTAGACATGTATATAATTTTTTAAGAAAAATAGTTCTATAAAGCTTACAATAAAGAAAAACAGCAGTCCCCTACCCCATTTTTCCCCAACCCAAGTCTTAACTACTTTCAACTCTTTGTGTCTTCTCCATGTTTCTAAACAGTATGTTTGTTAAATGGATTAGGATTATGTTCATTTTCACATAACAGAAAACCTTTCTTCAGTGATAAACAAGTAAGGAATTTAATTCACGCAAAAAGAAGCCCAGGTGTAGACATTCCAAGGCAGGAATAGTCTCAACAGTTTCTTCAGAAACCAGGCTCCCACCTCTCCATTTCACCATCCTTGCTGGTGACTTTCATCTACATGGTCAAAAGATGGCTGCTGTACCTCCAACCATTGTGTCCACATTCCAGGAAAAAAAGAATGGGGAAGAACAAAGAACTCTTTCCTAGTAAGGCTTTGCCTTTTATTTGAAAAGGGATATCCTCTGCAAGAACTTCTGCCTATGTCTTCTTCAGTGTTTTCAAAATTATCAGTTATTAAGGCTTGGGGGGAGGGGGAGTTTTCTGCTCTTCATATAGTGTCTCTATTTCCCCCAAGTTCCTTTTTTCTGTTTATGTCTTTGTCATTTGTTTGTTATTGATATGTCTTTAATGTTGTAAACTTTCCCCTAAGTCTTGTAACCTTTGTCTCCTCTTCCTATTTAAGAGTAAATCTCAAATGAAGTGGTTGGAATATCTGTGTATGGGCAGGACTCGTGGACAGGGGACTCCACAACAGAGAAGCCGGAGTGTAGTTTTAATCTGACACATACGGTTGTCAGTATATGAACATCTTTTCTCTTGGGCTGCTTAGTTTCCCCAGAGAGAATTCCTCCAATATCCTGTTTAGGGTATATAAGCTTGGTTGCCAGCATCCTGAACATGGGTAGAGAAGGTTCTAAGGCATCTCACTGTCCAGCATGTAGCCGCCAGCCTTAACTGTGCCTGGTGTCCTGAGTCCAGAGCGTGTGTGATCCAATGTCTTCTGCGATGGCATGGGTTGGGGAAGGAATCTAAATACCCCTGCAGATGTTCAACCAGCCCTCCCATCCCAGCCCCACCTGCATCCTCAGAAGTTCCTGGTCTCCAGATCCTGAGCCTTTCAGGGGTCCTGCTGCACAGAGGACCCCTGGCCTTCCTTCTCTGCCTACTTAGGTTTCAGCTGTATCTCTCTGCAGGTCGGTTCCCACTCACCCAGATGTTTTTTGGCTTCCAGAATATATCAGGTTCCTCTCTTCTGTTTTCTTTACCAGTTACAATTTTTTTAAGTTTTTAAATCACTACATGGTAGTTTGAATGAAGATTCTTGAGAAAGCACAGGTCAAGCCAGAAGTCAGTTTTTAGGTATCAAGAATGCAGAGTCCAGCTCGGTGCTTTGTGACCACCTAGAGGGGTGGGATAGGGAGGGTGGGAGGGAGACATAAGAGGGAGGAGATATGGGGATATATGTATGTGTATAGCTGATTCACTTTGCTATAAAGCAGAAACTAACACACCATTGTAAAGCAATTATACTCTAATAAAGATGTTAAAAAAAAAAAAAGGAATGCAGAGTCGTTTACTCATGTATTATCTGAGGAAAAGTTAGAAACAGCCTAGATTCCTAATAATAGACCAATGGTTATAAATACATGATGGGATATTAGGTAATGGTAATAAATGGGGTTTTCAAGAATTTGAATGCCATGGGGAAATGGTCAACATAAACCACTAAGTAAAAAAGCATTATGTTCCCAAATATGTAGCACATTTGTTGGAGAAAAAAACAACTAGAAATATCTCACCTAAAAATATCTTAGAAATGGTTGTTAAGTTAGTGATCTTTTTGTCTTTGTTTATTTTTTTAAATCATCTAAAATCAGGATACTTCTATGACCAGAATATCTATTATTTTTAAAACCTAACTCCTTTTAGCTGTATAGCACAGGGAACTATATTCAATTTCTTGTAACAATCTATAATGGAAAAGAATCTGAAAATATATATATATATGTATAACTGAATCACTTTGCCATATACCTGAAATTAACACAATATTGTAAATCAACTATACTTTAATTTTAAAAAGCTAAAAGAAAGAGAAAAGAAAGAATGCAGAGTCATTCCCTCAAGGCCAAGTTCACATGTCTGCTCCTCTGTGAAGCCGTCCCCAGCTTCCTGTCTGTTTTACCCCACCCAATAAATTAGCCACTTCCTCCCTTTTATTTCCATAGCACTCTGCACTTACTTCTGTCATCCCTCTTATCACTCCACATCATGATTATGGTCAACATCTTGAGTCATTAGGTAAAGGCTAATTAAAATCAAAAGAGATGCCACTCTATACTAAGTTAAAATGCTTGACCATGTCAGGGGCTGGTGATGTGTGAAGCAGCTGCTGGCGGGACATTTCTTTAAGAGGGGAACACACATCTACAATAAGACCCAGACTGTCCACTCCTAGGTATTTATTTACCCAAGAGAAATGGAAACATGTCCATACAAACTTGCATGCAAATATTGATATCAGCTTTCTTTGTAACAGCTAAAACCTGGAAACAATCCAAATGGAGATCGCTGAATTGCCGCAGACCGGCTGCAGAAAGCTGAGAGTTCCTGGCGGTGAGGGGTAAGGAACTGAGAAACACAAGTATGGGATCAGAAGGGCCAAGACAACTGATGGTTGCAAGGCAAGTTTATTCAAAGAACATGATCACATATATAGGTTAGTTAAGGAACAGAAAGAAGGCAATAAATCAGTAAACCTTGTTTTCCACATGATCCTGTTGCCACCTGACTATGCGTCAGCATGCCCAATGGGCCATTCTTTGGAGTTACAGACCTTCCCTTCAGGGCAGCACGTCCTTCTTCTGGGGAACAGCCAGGGGCTCTTTAGCCGGAGCAGACTCCTGGGATTAACCAGGGGCTCTTTGGCCAGAGCAGACTCCTGGAACGAAACTGGCCTCCAGCCATTTTCCTTTTTTACGCTCAAAACCACAGAGTCAGGAGTGCATACCAAGAAAGAGACAAGCAGTTCTCCGGAAAGCAGAAAGCTGATTAAGCTTACAGCTTGGGGGCTGCCACATTTCCCCCTTTTTTATTATTTTTTAAAGCTTGATAATGTAGCTTTAAGCCATGAACATCCTGACGCAAGACAGCAAGGCGCCCTGTCACAAATCTGATAATACAGGGCAATAAACTAATCACCAGTAAAGGTAGCACACCAATTGATATCAGGCCCGAAAGCCCTCCATGAATCCATTGCATCGGATTTAACCATTGTAGTTGATCTAATAGTCCTTGAATCAAATTTTGGGGTCCATCTTCGTCCAGGTGGGCCTCTTGAATGGCTTGTATTTCGGCATTTAACTTTTGAATATCAAGGCTAATGTGTCCATCAGACCATACACTTAATATATGCATTTTGATTTTCTCCCAATCCCATTGTGAATCATTATATAGATGTTGAGTTACACAGATCCAAGTATATTTAGCATGACAAATCAAACGCATTTTCAATTTTAAAGCCATAACTTGATCTCCTATTCCGTCGCCGCATTCTCCTCATCCGTCGGGGGAACCGGTTGGACTGCGCTGCGTCCGATTGCGAGAGCCTCAGGCGACGCATTCTTCGAGTCAGGGCGTTCATTGGCATGGTAATGTCGAACCAAGCGCTCCGGGAGCCACCGAGGAGAGTCTGCTTCCCTAGGAAAAACACAAACATGGCCCCGTCCCCATACTAAAACAGGGTCTGGTCCATGCCAAAGGTTAGTCATAGGATCTTTCCATCTAACAAGCGCCTTTTCCGGAGGGGTTCCAGAAAGACCTGTAAACAATCGTTCATAAGGCGTGTGGCCAAATGCATCCAAAGTTAAAAAATTTAAAATAAATAAAGCATGATTTAGCATAATCTGAGGGGATCTATCATATTCCCCCTTTTTTATTTTTTGTAATGTAATTTTTAATTGTTGGTTGGCACGTTCTACAATACCTTGGCCCTGAGGATTGTAGGGAATGCCGGTTTTATGCGAAATATGGAAAGTTGCACAAAAATTAGCAAAAGCTTTACTCGTATATCCTGGAGCATTATCTGTTTTTAAAGCTTTAGGAATTCCCATAGATGCAAAACAATGAAACAAATGAGTAATTACATATTTAGTAGATTCTCCAGCCAAAGGCGTAGCACATATAAAATTAGAGTAAGTATCAACAGTTACATGAACAAATTGTAACTTACCAAAAGAGGGTATATGAGTAACATCCATTTGCCAAAGATGATGAGGGAGTAAACCCCGAGGATTGACTCCAAAATGTGAAACAGGAAGGTGGGGTAAGCATTTAGAGCAAGACTTAACAATGTATCGAGCTGTTTCTCTGGAAATAGAAAACTGCTTTTGAAGCATAGCAGCAGATTGATGATGTAAATTATGTGACTGTGTAGCAAGATCCTGAGGTTGAGATAAACTTAAGGCTATAGTCTTTGTATTTTCATCAGCCAATTGATTTCCCAAAGACAATGGGCCAGGGAGGCCTGAATGGGCTCGAATATGTAATATGGCTACAGGAAAGTCATGCTGACGAATAACCTTTTGTAATTGGTGGAAAGTTTGAAACAACTGAGAATCAACTGTACTTCCAATAATAGCGGTTTCTATGTTACGTAAAATAGTAACCAAATAATGGCTATCCGTATAGAGATTAAAAGAACAATGTGAAAAGATTTGAAAAGCTAAGGAAATTGCATGCAATTCAACTCGTTGGGCCGAGGTATGACCTGTTTGTTCTTTATGAAGTAAGTCATCAGAAATAACCACGGCAACGCCATTAGCAGAACCATCAGTAAAAACATTTGGGGCGTTAAGAATAGGAGTTGAACATATAGTTTTAGGAAAAATAAATAGATGCTGTGTGGCAAAATGAAGAAGTTTATTAGAAGGGTAATGATTATCAATAGTTCCTGAATATCCAGCAAAAGCAAGAGCCCAAAAATCAGAGGCAAACAAAAGCCAAGAATACTGATATGCAGTATAAGGTATAATAATTGAATTTGGCTCATATCCAACCAACTGGATATTTCTTCTGCGACCCAATTGAACAAGGGTTGCTACTAATTCATAATAAGGTGTAATGACTTTATTAGGTGCATTTTTCATATGAATCCATTCAAGAATTCCTGTTTCTTGCCATAATAAGGCGGTAGGAGTATGTGCAGTAGCACAGATTATTAACAGTATAGGTAAAGAAGGCTCAACTCTAGTTAGCTGAGCAGATTGTATCGCTTTGTTTACAAGCTTGAGTGCTTGCTGAGCATCAGAAATTAAAATGCGAGGGAAGAAGGATCAGGACTTCCTTTCAGGATATTAAAAAGAGGTTGTAATTGACCTGTAGTTAATTTTAATGAAGGTCGCCGCCAATTAATATCTCCTAACAACTTTTGAAAATCATTTAAGGTCTTAAGAACGTCAGTCCTTATTTCTATCTTTTGAGGTGTAATATTACAATTTGTGATATACTTACCAAGATAGGAGAAGGGTGGGTTCATCTGTACTTTATCAGCAGCAATGACTAATCCTGATCGAGATAAATAACTTTGAAGGGAATTATAGGCCTTAAGTAGAATATGTTTATCAGAATAAGCAAGTAATAAATCATCCATATAATGAATAAAATATATCTGAGGGAACTGTTTACGAACAGGTGAAATAACTTGAGCTACAAACTGTTGACATAAAGTAGGACTGTTAGCCATACCCTGAGGCAGCATTTTCCATTGATAGCGTTGCATAGGTTCTATAAAATTTAAAGAGGGTATGCTAAAAGCAAATCGTAATTTATCAGCTGGAAAAAGAGGAATAGTAAAGAAACAATCCTTAAGATCAATAATAATAATCATATAATTCTTAGGGATAGCTGCAGGAGAAGGCAAACCTGGTTGTAGAGCTCCCATAATTACCATAGTTTGATTAACAGCACGCAAATCCTGCAATAAACGATACTTTCCTGATTTTTTCTTAATAACAAATATAGGAGTATTCCAAGGGCTATTGGACTTTTCTAGTCTGCCCAAAGCAAGCTGTTCATTAATTATATTATGGGCAGCCATTAATTTCTCCTTAGTAAGGGGCCATTGGTCCACCCAGACAGGATTATCAGAAATCCAAGTTATAGGGTCAGCATGTGGTGGAGGAGAATCCAAGGCCCCTAGGAAAAACCCAAGCCTGTTTTATCCCGTTTGTTATTAATCTGTAAGGGTAATTTATCTCCCTGTTGATTTTTTCCTAAACCATTCCTAGGATCATATCCTTGATTTAACAACATATTAGTTACAGTAGGGTTGGGGCTAAGCAACAAGATTCCCATTTGTTGTAATATATCTCTTCCCCAAAGGTTAACCGGCAATCCAGGCAACACGTAGGGTTTAAATATTCCTTGATTACCTTCAGCATCCTGCCAATGCAAGTATTGCGAGCTTTGTTGTGGAGAGTTAGATTGACCAATACCTTGTAACTGTGTAATTGTTTGGTGCACGGGCCAATTTTTTGGCCAATGTATAAATGAAATAACAGAAACGTCAGCACCAGTATCCAATAACCCAGAGAAAGGCCTTCCATTTATTTTTAATACCAACTGTGGTCTTTCCCTACCAATTTGTTGAATCCAATAAACTGCATCAGAGGAACCGAAAGCTCTGGTTCCTCTTTTGTTATGTTGTAAAATTTTTCCTTCCGGTATGTATGGAATTAATAAAAGCTGAGCTATTCGCGTACCAGGTGTGATAAGAAAAGATTCTTTTGATGTTTGAACCATAACTTTTAATTCCCCTTCATAGTTTGCATCAATTACCCCAGGAATAACAGTTAAGCCTTTCATAGACATACTGCTTCTTCCAAGGATTATATCAATTGTTCCCTGGGGAAGAGGCCCAAAAGTTCCCGTAGGAAGAGCCTGTGGTCCCATATCAGAGGTTAATAAGAATTGGGTGGAGGCACAGAGGTCCAGTCCTGCACTGTTTGGCGTGGCCCTTTGAAGGGCGGAGATTCCATTCCCTGAGGAACAAAGGGCTGGGCTGGAGATGGTGGAGCAGGTTGTGGGGGGATTATTGACATTGCTCCAATTGTTTGATGGGGCCGGAGCAGGCCCCTCTGGAAGTTTCCCGACAAGGGAGTTCCATCTTTATGAGTCATGGAACGACATTCTTTAGCCCAATGCCGTCCTCTTTGGCATCGGGGACAAACTGTGGGGGGAAGAGGTTTAGCTTGAGATACTGAATTTGTGACAGGCATACCAGAATTATCAGCAGTACAACTTTTTGCAAAATGGCTTGGCTTCCCACATTTAAAACAGTTTTTGTTTTTAGCATTAGGTCCAAATCTGGCCTTAGTTAGGGCTGCAGCTATAGTTGCTCCCTGTAAGTAAGATGTCCCAATATCAGAGCAAACTCGAATATAATCCTCTAAATTTCCTTTCTTTTTCCATGGACGTATGGCTGCTTGACAAATATTATTAGCATTCTCAAAAGCCAATTGTTTGACAATAATTGCTCCAGAAGGACCATCAGAAATAATTCTACTGACTGCCTGTAATAATCTATCCACAAAATCAGCATAAGGTTCATTTGCCCCTTGCCTTATTTTTGTAAGGTCTTCAGTCCTAGCAGAGGCAGGCAAATGTTTCCATGCATGGAGAGCTATATGATTAACCTGGGCATAGGCCACAAAAGGAAAAGCTAATTGATCCTGTAGAGATTGATATTTGCCCTCTCCAATTAACATTTCATAATTTACTGGCACGTTATGTGTAGTATTTCTTTCAGCTTGCTCAGCAGCTTTTTCATAATATTCTGATTTCCAAAGTAAATAATCGCCACCAGTGAGACAAGCACGAGCAATAGATTTCCAGTCTGCCGGAGGCAAAGCCTCTGTCGCAATAGTATCCAGCATAGTAACAGTGAAAGGGGCTATAGGCCCATATTGTGCACAAGCTGTTTTCAAATCTTTTAAAACCTTAAAAGAGAGAGGCTGATATTCCCGATTATTTTGTTGTGGATTTTGAGGATTGGGTCGTTCTACCACCGGGCAGCAGAACAAAGGATCCTCCCCTCTATTAAGAGTTCCTCGTACTGCTTGTTGTAAAGGACTAAGCTTAGAAGGGATAGGGACAGAGACATGTAATTGCTGTAACCGTGGAAGAATATTTTTATCAGGATATTTTTCAGCCTCATATTTAGCTTCTTCATCCGCTAGATCAAAAGAAAAATCATCATCATTAAGTGAATTAACAGTCTTTACTCTCGGTGGCAAAGGAGGAGCAGTAGCTACTGCAGCAATATGTTCTACAGATTTTGCTGTTAATTTTGAAACTGAATCATAAATTGGATTAAAGCAATCTCTTATTAAATTCCATAAGCTAAAGGTGGAAACTGCAACAGAAGATGGTCCATGTGCTTCATGATATTTGGATAACTCATCTCTTACACGATTCCAAATTGCTAAGTCCACCGATCCTCCTTCAGGAAACCAAGGACAAGCATCATATACTAACTGCAAAAATTCCAGAAGTTGTGAGGTAGTTACCTTAATTCCACGAGCTTTTAACATTGAAAGCAGAACCTGAGCAAATAAATCACGCTCCTTAGAGCCCTTTTGTCCCATATTATTTTACTTCTGACTCTTTCTCGAGTTACCGTCCTAAGATTAAAATTCTTTTCTTTTTGTGGCCACACTATCTCACTCGAGAGTTCTACTTACCTGAAATCTTCCAAAATGCCTCACGCACTCAGGTCCCTGTTCGGGCGCCACTTGCCGCAGACCGGCTGCAGAAAGCTGAGAGTTCCTGGCGGTGAGGGGTAAGGAACTGAGAAACACAAGTATGGGGTCAGAAGGGCCAAGACAACTGATGGTTGCAAGGCAAGTTTATTCAAAGAACATGATCACATATATAGGTTAGTTAAGGAACAGAAAGAAGGCAATAAATCAGTAAACCTTGTTTTCCACATGATCCTGTTGCCACCTGACTATGCGTCAGCATGCCCAGTGGGCCATTCTTTGGAGTTACAGACCTTCCCTTCAGGGCAGCACGTCCTTCTTCTGGGGAACAACCAGGGGCTCTTTTAGCCGGAGCAGACTCCTGGGATTAACCAGGGGCTCTTTGGCCAGAGCAGACTCCTGGAACGAAACTGGCCTCCAGCCATTTTCCTTTTTTACGCTCAAACCACAGAGTCAGGAGTGCATACCAAGAAAGAGACAAGCAGTTCTCCGGAAAGCAGAAAGCTGATTAAGCTTACAGCTTGGGGGCTGCCACACTGAATGGATCAACAAACTGTGGCATATCCGTACCCTGCAATAGTGCTCAGTAATAAAAATGAGCGAATGCTTGATACACACAACCGCGTGGAGGAATCTCAAAATGATTATGCCAAGTGGAATAAATTATACAAAAGAGTACATGCTGTGTGATTCGTTGATATAAGTTTCTAGAAAATGCAAACTAATCTATAGTGATGGAGAGCGGATCAATGGTGGCCTGTGGATGAGGAGTCAGAGAGGGACAAAAAGGAGGGATTGTCAAGGGCCACAGTGAAACTTTTGCGGAGATGGTATGGCCATTGTCTTGAGTGCAGTGATGGCTCCATGAGTGTGTAAGTCAGACTTTTGAAATTAAAAACTAAATGCATGCAGTGTACTGTATGTTAATTATACCTCAATAAAACCCATTTAAAAAACAGTTTGGGTGTTGGTGCAAGAATTGATAAAAAGATCAATGAATCAGAATAGAGAGCCCAGAAATTGACCTGTATTTATATGGGAACTTGGTATATAATAAAGATGCCATTACCAACCAGTGGAGAACTGATGAACCACCCAATAAATAGTAATAGGGCAGTAGACTTCCCATACTGAAAAGTTAAATTAGATGCATACACCTAAAACCAATACCAGATTGATCCAAGAGTCAAATATGACAAGAAGAAAATGGCTTAAAATTATTAGTAAAAAGTATAAGAGAATATATTTATGACTTTGGGGTAGGTAGGAATCTCTTAAATAAGACATAAAAAGCATAAACAATAAAGGAGAATATCGATGTTTGACTCCATCAAATGTAAAACTTCAATTCTTCAGAAGATACCATAAATAGAATTAAAAGAGAAGTCACAGACTGGGAAAAACTCTTTGTCCTACATAGAAAAAACTGAGGATTAATATCCAATCTATGCTTCTTTAAAGCTTACATTTCTCAAATATGACCCAGCAATTCCACTCCTGGGTATGTATCTGAGAAAAAACAAAAACACTAATTCGAAAAGGTACATGTACCCTAATGTTCATAGTAGCATTATTTACAATAGCCAAGATATGGAATCAACCTCAGTGTCTATCAACAGATGAATGGATAAAGAAGAAGTGGCATACCCACACCCACACCCACACACACACACCCCCCCCCCACACACACACACAATGGACTACTACTCAGCCATAAAAGAAGAATGAAGTTTTGCCATTTGCAGCAACATGGATAGAATTGTAGGGTATTATGCCATTTCAAATGAGTCAGACAAAGACAAATACTGTATGACATCACTTATATATGGAATCTAAAAAAATACAACAAACTAGTGAATATGACAAAAAAGAAGCAGACTCACAGATATAGAGAACAAACTAATGGTTACCAGTGGGGAGACGGAAGGGGGGAGGGGCAATAAGGGTAGAGGATCACAAACTATTATCTATAAAATAAGCCACAATGATACATTGTACAATACAGGGAATATAGCCAATATTCTATAATAACTATAAATGGAATATAACTTTTAAAAATTGTGAATCACTATATTGTACACCTGTAACTTATAGAATATTGTACATCAACTTTACTTCAATTTAAAAAAAAGCTTACGAATCAGTAAGAAAAAAGCAAACACCCAATAAAAACATGCAAAGGCAATGACTAGGCAATCCCTAGAGGATCCTTCCAACAAGGATTCTTCCAAACCTCCAAAAAACAAAGAAAAAAAAAAAAGCTCAACTCCACTGGTAATTACAAGAGTCCAAATCAAACCTAGGACATAGCACGTTTCACCATGAAACTAGCAAAAATTTAAGAAGCAAAATAGCTAGGATCCTTCCAACAAGGATCCTTCCAAACCTCCAATAAACAAAGAAAAAAAAAAAAGCTCAACTCCACTGGTAATTACAAGAGTCCAAATCAAACCTAGGACATAGCACTTCTCACCATGAAACCAGCAAAAATTTAAGAAGCAAAAGTAGCTAGATTTGGAAAGGATATGGAGAAATAAAAATTCTCATTCCATCTTGAGGGTAAATTTTGAACAACTGCATTGGAGAGAGAGTTGGCACTATCTAATAAAATTGAAAATATGTTTATTTGGCTGAGGTGGGGTGGGAGATGGTGGTGACAATGACGGTCCAGTACATTTGCACCATCTGTGTTCCCTGAAAGATCTGGACTGTCTTCATAAGCTCTCAGTTACAGGTAACTCATCTTCCCACCAAGCTGAGAAAGGAGATGGGCCCAGAATGAGGTTGCCCAGAAGATGAAAATGAAAGGACCATTTCGTTATTGCTCTAATTTCTGCTCTTTGCTTTTCCACGCTGCCTCTTCGGAATCTTGACACAGGAGATCCTCTTTTCCTGCCATACTCTGCCCCTCTCCATGATGAGGCAGGCTTCATTCCACGTACATGACTGTGGCCACAATCCTTCTCAGCCATCAGACAACCGTCTGAGCACAAGATCGTAACAGGCCTGAGCGTCACGCCTGAATGGGCGAAACTAGGGGAGAGAGTTTCCATCCTCACCAGCAGAACTAAATAGCCTTCCCACAAGAAAATAAACAATCCAACTTTTTCCATTTGTAGAAAACAGCAAAGACAGCTTTGTCAGTCTGTGGTATCAAGTATGCTGGTCTCCTGTGAAAATTACCTCACTGACCCGCCCTCATTACAGCTGAAAGTTGGAGAGGTTCCCTCGTTAGGGAGGGGGGCCGGTGCCAGCATACCCACGCTTGTCACCCGCTGGCCCCTGGTGTGGCTTGATGTGGGTGTGGGATGGAGCAGAGCCCACAGCCCTGACCTCACCCGTGCCCTCCACGGTCCCCAGAGCCCACCAGCTCCAGACATCCCACTATTTCAAGGAGAGGGATGTCAACATGTCATCATCCTGTAATTACAACACAAAGTTACAAATGTCTGTGTGCATCCATCACCATCAAACAGATTGTCTTTAAGTGTTTGTTTGACATTTATTTATTGAGGCCAATATTCATTGATTGATTTTCTATCATTGTAAGTGTACGTGTAAACAGGTTTGTGACTAGTTCATTTCCACAGACCAACATAGAGTCAGTGTTTTCTGGGGGGAAATTGGCAAGTTTCCCACTTTTCTGCAGTTCTTTTTCTCTCTTTAGGTTTCTTTGCGGACTTTCAAATTTAGATGATTCCAAAAGGCAAACAAAAGAGTTTTGATTTAGGATAATACAACCAGTTCTCAGTAAATAGAACAATGTGTGCAGCAGTTTCTGCTGGCCTTGACTTAGGACACCCTCACATCACAAAAACACAGGGGGGGCTTCCCTGGTGGCGCAGTGGTTGAGAATCTGCCTGCCAGTGCAGGGGACACGGGTTCGAGCCCTGGTCTGGGAAGATCCCACATGCCGCGGAGCAACTAGGCCTGTGAGCCACAAGTACTGAGCCTGCGCGTCTGGAGCCTGTGCTCCGCAACAAGAGAGGTCGCGATAGTGAGAGGCCCACGCACCGCAATGAAGAGTGGCCCCCACTTGCCGCAACTGGAGAAAGCCCTCGCACAGAAAACGAAGACCCAACACAGTCAAAAATAAATAAACAAAAATTAATTAAAAAAAAAAAAAGATGTTTAAAAAAAAAACACAGGGACGGTTGGTGTCATGGGGGTGTTTCTTCAGTCCCACACCACCACCTCCTTCCAGGCGCTCTCCACCTGGGGAAGCAGGACCAATGTGTGTCCAGTGACAGAAGGACTCACACGTCCTTGGAATGACTCCCATTGCTGATTTATTCCAGCGGTGGTGCAGGGCCCTCTGTGAATCAGATTCCTGCTTGGCTTACCTACCCATAAATCAGCTCTTATTTCAGTCTGAACCTTCCAACCTCACCAGCTCAGACTCAAGCATGAGCAGGCAGGACTGCCAGAACGAGGGCCTCCAGGAGCATAGAAGTTGCCATGTGCAAATTTAAAAGGGTCCTCCTGCGGGTACACAAGGCTCAGGGCTGGACCCACCGAAAGGCTGATCTCAGCCCAGCTCACCTCCTCAGCCGGGCACCTTCAGCCCATGCAGAAAAGGTCATAGTTTTCCACGGTATCTCTGGCCAGAATCCCTCTTCTTTCACCTCAAGACCATCTATTAGCCCAGTTTTTCTTATCTTATCATTACCACCCTTCTCCCAAGAAGCCTTTTTAGACCTTTTTTTTTCCCGAATGCCCCCCTCCCGTAAAATTTTAATACCTCATATATACTGTACCCCTATTTGTGGACTGAAGCCCTTTGGAAGGCCATAAACCATTGTAATGATCTAAGATTTTTTACTTCCCACGAACAAGTTTTTATGATTTCCCCCCATTGAGAGTGCATGTACTAACTGTTACTACAGTAGAGTCTGTCCTCTATCACCAGAGGAATCCACCTGCGCACAGGGAGGGTAGACCCAAGTCATCCACAGCACTAAAATGACCGGTTCCTCACACTAGTCCCAAGCACCCTGCCTGCCTGGCTGCCCTGGACAGGGCACTGTCCCTGGTCCCTCAACCCACACTCCATGCCCACCTCCCAGGTTCCTTCTGCCCTCACTAACCTCCACGCTTCCCCTGGTTTCCTTCTACTCCCGCAGACTGCTTCCTGGTGTGCAGGAGAGAGAGATTCAGCTCGCAAGGAAATCTCATAATCTTTGGATACTTCATGAAGCAAAACCTCCTAAGTCTTTAAGTTGGCAAGTTGATAAAGTAGTATATTTATTCATTCATTTATTTGTTGGTTCGGTTAATCAATCAACAAACATAAGGAGTTGGTTCTGTGAGCAGGATGAAAAAGATGTAGCCCTTAAGCACAGGACATGGGGGTTGGGGAGGCAGAGTGACTTCCAGAAGGAGCTGGTGCTTGACCAGGTCTCGAGGAGCAAACATGACCTGGTTTAGACAGTTGGAGGGACACCTGTGCAAAGACTGGGCAGACAGACGGAGCCTGACTGCTAAGTTTGGGAAACTGCTCCAGAGTCCAGTATGCTGAGCGCAGGGTGAGTGCAAGGAAACCAGGGCCCTTCTTTGTCTTTTATTATAGACTCTTAAAGTCTACTTTGTCGGAGAGTATTTCTACCCCAGCTTTCTTTTCATTTCCGTTTGCATAGAATATTTTTTTCCGTCCTCTCACTTTCAGTCAGTGTATGTCTATAGCTCTGAAGTGAGTCTCTTATAGACAGCAAATAGATGGGTCTTTTTCTTAATCCAATCAGCCACCCTATGTCTTTTTTTTTTTTTTTGAATTTTTGAATTTTATTTAATTTATTTTTTTATACAGCAGGTTCTTATTGGTCATCAATTTTATACACATCAGTGTATACATGTCAATTCCAATCGCCCAATTCATCACACCACCACCACCACCATCCTGAGGCTTTCCCCCCTTGGTGTCCATACGTTTGTTCTCTACGTCTGTGTCTCAACTTCTGCCCTGCAAACCGGTTCATCTGTACCACTTTTCTAGGTTCCACATACATGCGTTAATATACGATATTTGTTTTTCTCTTTCTGACTTACTTCACTCTGCATGACAGTCTCTAGATCCATCCACGTCTCAACAAATGACCCAATTTCGTTCCTTTTTATGGCTGAGTAATATTCCATTGTATATAGGTACCACAACTTCTTTATCCATTCGTCTGTCAATGGGCATTTAGGTTGCTTCCATGACCTGGCTATTGTAAATAGTGCTGCAATGAACATTCGGGTGCATGTGTCTTTTTGAATTATGGTTTTCTCTGGGTATATGCCCAGTAGTGGGATTGCTGAATCATAGGGTAATTCTACTTTTAGTTTTTTAAGGAACCTCCCTACTGTTCTCCATAGTGGCTGTATCAATTTACATTCCCACCACCAGTGCAAGAGGGTTCCCTTTTCTCCACACCCTCTCCAGCATTTGTTGTTTGTAGATTTTCTGATGATGCCCATTCTAACTGGTGTGAGGTGATACCTCATTGTAGTTTTAATTTGCATTTCTCTAATAATTAGTGATGTTGAGCATCTTTTCATGTGCTTCTTGGCCATCTGTATGTCTTCTTTGGAGAAATGTCTATTTAGGTCTTCTGCTCATTTTTGGATTGGGTTGTTTGTTTCTTGAATATTGAGCTGCATGAGCTGTTTATATATTTTGGAGATTAATCCTTTGTCCGTTGACTCCTTTGCAAATATTTTCTCCCATTCTGAGGGTTGTCTCTTCATCTTGTTTATGGTTTCCTTTGCTGTGCAAAAGCTTTGAAGTTTCATTAGGTCCCATTTGTTTATTTTTGTTTTTATTTCCATTACTCTAGGAGGTGGATCAAAAAAGATCTTGCTGTGATTTATGTCAAAGAGTGTTCTTCCTATGTTTTCCTCTAAGAGTTTTATGGTGTCCGGTCTTACACTTAGGTCTCGAATCCATTTTGAGTTTAGTTTTGTGTATGGTGTTAGGGAGTGTTTTAATTTCATTCTTTTACATGTAGCTGTCTAGTTTTCCCAGCACCACTTATTGAAGAGACTGTCTTTTCTCCATTGTATATCCTTGCCTCCTTTGTCATAGATTAGTTGACCATAGGTGTGTGGGTTTATCTCTGGGCTTTCTATCTTCTTCCATTGATCTATGTTTCTGTTTTTGTGCCAGTACCATATTGTCTTGATTACTATAGCTTTGTATTATAGTCTGAAGTCAGAGAGTCTGATTCCTCCTGCTCCGTTTTTTTCCCTCAAGACTGCTTTGGCTATTCGGGGTCTTTTGTGTCTCCATACAAATGTTAAGATTTTTTGTTCTAGTTCCGTAAAAAATGCCACTGGTAATTTGATAGGGATTGCATTGAATCTGTAGATTGCTTTGGGTAGTATAGTCATTTTCACAATATTGATTCTTCCAATCCAAGAACATGGTATATCTCTCCATCTGTTGGTATCATCTTTAATTTCTTTCATCAGTGTCTTATAGTTTTCTGCATACAGGTCTTTTGTCTCCCTAGGTAGGTTTATTCCTAGGTATTTTATTCTTTTTGTTGCAATGGTAAATGGGAGTGTTTCCTTAATTTCTCTTTCAGATTGTTCATCATTAGGGTATAGGAATGCAAGAGATTTCTGTGCATTAATTTTGTATCCTGCAACTTTACCAAATTCATTGATTAGCTCTAGTAGTTTTCTGGTGGCACTTTTAGGATTCTCTATGTATAGTATCATGTCATCTGCAAACAGTGACAGTTTTACTTCTTCTTTTCTGATTTGGATTCCTTTTATTTCTTTTTCTTCTCTGATTGCCGTGTCTAGGACTTCCAAAACTATGTTGAATAATAGTGGTAAGAGTGGACATCCTCGTCTTGTTCCTGATCTTAGAGGAAATGCTTTCAGTTTTTCACCATTGAGAACGATGTTTGCTGTGGGTTTGTCATATATGGCCTTTATTATGTTGAGGTAGGTTCCCTCTATGCCCACTTTCTGGAGAGTTTTTATCATAAATGGATGTTGAATTTTGTCAGAAGTTTTTTCTGCATCTATTGAGATGATCATATGGTTTTTATTCTTCAATTTGTTAATATGGTATATCACATTGATTGATTTGCATATATTGAAGAATCCTTGCATCCCTGGGAAAAATCCCACTTGATCATGTTGTATGATCCTTTTAATGTGCTGTTGGATTCCCTTTGCTAGTATTTTGTTGAGGATTTTTGCATCTATATTCATCAGTGATATTGATCTGTAATTTTATTTTTTTGTAGTATCTTTGTCTGGTTTTGGTATCAGGGTGATGGTGGCCTCATAGAATGAGTTTGGGAGTGTTCCTTCCTCTGCAATTTTTTGGAAGAGTTTGAGAAGGATGGGTGTTAGCTCTTCTCCAAAGGTTTGATAGAATTCACCTGTGAAGCCATCTGGTCCTGGACTTTTGTTTGTTGGAAGATTTTTAATCACAGTGTCAATTTCATTACTTGTGATTGGTCTGTTCATATTCTCTATTTCTTCCTGGTTCAGTCTTGGAATGTTACACCTTTCTAAGAATTTGTCCATCTCTTCCAGGTTGTCCATTTTATTGGCATAGTGTTGCTTGTAGTAGTCTCTTATGATGCTTTGTATTTCCACGGTGTCTGTTGTAACTTCTCCTTTTTCATTTCTAATTTTATTGATTTGAGTCCTCTCCCTCTTTTTCTTGATGAGTCTGGCTAATGCTTTATCAATTTTGTTTATCTTCTCAAAGAACCAGCTTTTAGTTTTATTGATCTTTGCTATTGTTTTCTTTGTTTCTATTTCATTTATTTCTGCTCTGATCTTTATGATTTCTTTCCTTCTGCTAACTTTGGGTTTTGTTTGTTCTTCTTTCTCTAGTTTCTTTAGGTGTAAGGTTAGATTGTTTATTTGAAATTTTTCTTGTTTCTTGAGGTAGGCTTGTATACCTATAAACTTCCCTCTTAGAACTGCTTTTGCTGCATCCCATAGGTTTTGGATCGTCGTGTTTTCATTGTCATTTGTCTCTAGGTTTTTTTAATTTCCTCTTTGATTTCTTCAGCGATCTCTTGGTTATTTAGTAATGTACTGTTTAGCCTCCATGTGTTTGTGTTTTTTAAGTTTTTTTCCCTGTAATTCATTTCTAATCTCATAGTGTTGTGGTCAGAAAAGATGCTTGATATGATTTCAGTTTTCTTAAATTTACTGAGGCTTGATTTGTGACCCAAGATATGATCTATCCTGGAGAATGTTCCGTGCACACTTGAGAAGAAAGTGTAATCTGCTGTTTTTGGATGGAATGTCCTATAAATATCAATTAAATCTATCTGGTCTATTGTGTCATTTAAAGCTTCTGTTTCCTTATTTACTTTCATCTTGGATGATCTGTCCATTGGTGTAAGTGAGGTGTTAAAGTCCCCCACTATTATTGTGTTACTGTCGATTTCCTCTTTTATAGCTGTTAGCAGTTGCCTTATGTATTGAGGTGCATGAACCTATGTTGGGTGCATATATATTTATAATTGTTATATCTTCTTCTTGGATTGATCCCTTGATCATTATGTAGTGTCCTTCCTTGTCTCTTGTAACATTCTTTATTTTAAAGTCTATTTTATCTGATATGAGTATTGCTACTCCAGCTTTCTTTTGATTTCCATTTGCATGGAATATCTTTCTCCATCCCCTCACTTTCAGTCTGTATGTGTCCCTAGGTCTGAAGTGGGTCTCATGTAGACAGCATATATATGGGTCTTGTTTTTGTATCCGTTCAGCAAGCCTGTGTCTTTTGGTTGGAGCATTTAATCCATTCACTTTTAAGGTAATTATTGATATGTATGTTCCTATGACCATTTTCTTAATCGTTTTGGGTTTGTTTTTGTAGGTCCTTTTCTTCTCTTGTGTTTCCCACTTAGAGAAGTTCCTTTAGCATTTGTTGTAGAGCTGGTTTGGTGGTGCTGAATTCTCTTAGCTTTTGCTTGTCTGTAAAGCTTTTGATTTCTCCATCGAATCTGAATGAGATCCTTGCCGGGTAGAGTAATCTTGGTTGTAGGTTCTTCCCTTTCATCATTTTAAGTATACCATGCCACTCCCTTCTGGCTTGTAGAGTTTCTGCTGAGAAATCAGCTGTTAACCTTATGGGAGTTCCCTTGTATGTTATTTGTCGTTTTTCCCTTGCTGCTTTCAAGAATTTTTCTTTGTCTTTAATTTTTGCCTATTTGATTACTATGTGTTTCAGCGTGTTTCTCTTTGGGTTTATCCTGTATGGGACTTGCTGTGCTTCCTGGACTTGGGTGGCTATTTCTTTTCCCATGTTACAGAAGTTTTTGACTATAATCTCTTCAAATATTTTCTCTGGTCCTTTCTCTCTCTCTTGTCCTTCTGGGACCCCTATAATGCAAATGTTGTTGTGTTTAATATTGTCCCAGAGGTCTCTTAGGCTGTCTTCATTTCTTTTCATTCTTTTTTCTTTATTCTGTTCTGCAGCTGTGCATTCCACCATTCTGTCTTCCAGGTCACTTATCCATTCTTCTGCCTCAGTTACTCTGCTATTGATTCCTTCTAGTGTAATTTTCATTTCAGTTATTGTATTGTTCATCTCTGTTTGTTTGTTCTTTAATTCTTCTAGGTCTTTGTTAAACATTTCTTGCATCTTCTCGATCTTTGCCTCCATTCTTTTTCCGAGGTCCTGGATCATCTTCACTATCATTATTTTGAATTCTTTTTCTGGAAGGTTGCCTATCTCCACTTCATTTAGTTGTTTTTCTGGGGTTTTATCTTGCTCCTTCATCTGGTACATAGCCCTCTGCCTTTTCACCTTGTCTATCTTTCTGTGAATGTGGTTTTTGTTCCACAGGCTGCAGGATTGTAGTTCTTCTTGCTTCTACTGTCTGCCCTCTGGTCACCCTATGTCTTTTGATTGGATCATTTAGTCCATTGACATTTACAATAATTATTGATAGATATGTAATATTGCCATTTTACTACTTGTTTTCTGGTTGTTTTTTTGTAGTTCTTCCCTGTTCTTTTCTTCTTCTTTTAGTCTGTTCCCTTGTGGCTTGATGATTTTCTTTAGTGTTATGTTTGGCTCCTTTCTTTTTAATTCTTGTGAATCTATTGTAGATTTTTGACTTGTGGTTACCATGAAGTTTATATATGTTGACTTACACTATATCTACGTGTTTTAAGCTGATAGTCATTTAAGTTCAAACACATTCTAAAAGATCTACATTTTTACTCTCCCTCCCTCACATTTTGTGTTTTTGATGTCATATTTTACATTTTCATGGCTACCATTAAATATTCATTGTAGTTATCATTGATTTTACAATGTTTGTCTTATAACCTTTGTACTTACTTATTTAAGTGGTTGATCCACTACCTTTACTGTATATTTGCCTTTACCAGTGAGATTTTTTTCCCTTTCTATATTTTCTTATTTCTTGTTATAGTTGTTTCTTTTTCACATGATGAAGACCTTCTAACGTTTCTTGTAAGGTCAGTTTAGTGGTGATGAACTCTTTAAGTTTTTGCTTGTCTGGGAAACTTTATCTCTCCTTCAATTCTGCATGATAATCTTACTGGGTAGAGTATCCTAGGTTGTAGGTTTTCCCTTTCAGCACTTTAAACATATCATGCCACTCCCTTCTGGCCTGCAAAGTTTCTGTTGAGAAATCAGCTGATAGCCTTATGGGGGGTTCCCTGGTATGTGACTCTTTGTTTTTCTCTTGCTGCCTTCAAAATTTTCTCTGTATCTTTAACTTTTGCCATTTTAATTATGATATATCTTGGTAGGGGTCTCTTTGGGTTCATTTTGTTTGGTGTGCTTTCTGGACCTAGGTAACTGTATCCTTCTTCAGGTTAGGGAAGTTTTCAGCCATAATCTCATCAAATACATTTTCTGTGTCTTTCACTCTCTCTTCTCCTTCTGGGATGCCTATACTGCAAATGTTAGTACACTTGATATTGTCCCAGAGGTCCCTTAAACTATTCTCATTTTTTAAATTTGTTTTTCTTTTTACTTTTCTGATTGGGTGATTTCCACTAATCTATCTTGAAGGTCGCTATGTGTTTTTCTGTATCACCTAATCTGGTGTTAATCCCTTCTAATGTATTTTTCATTTCAGTTATTATATTCTTCAGCTCTGACTGTTTGAAACATAGTCTTGTTTGAAATATAATCTTCCCTCTTCTCATTTTGTTTAACTTTCTATGTTTGTCTCTATGAAATTAGGCAAAACAGTTACATATCCTGGTCTGGAAGGTGTGTCCTTGTGTGGGAGCAACTGTATGGA
Organism: Eubalaena glacialis; assembly: GCF_028564815.1. Taxonomy (NCBI): domain Eukaryota; kingdom Metazoa; phylum Chordata; class Mammalia; order Artiodactyla; family Balaenidae; genus Eubalaena; species Eubalaena glacialis. Next base: position 8,134,597 of record NC_083727.1, on the reverse strand, counting down.
GTCTATGTGTGCCCAGTGGCTTTGATGGGAGGGCTGGAGCTGAAATGAGCACAGGCTACATCTTCTCCCTGCGTGTGCTGGCAGCCTCCACGTTGGTGGGAGGTAAGGCTGGAGTTGGAAGGGCTAGAACTGGAGCCAGGTGTGAGCCTGGGCTTCTCCTATTGCGGGGTGGGGCTGGGGCCCAAGGGGTTAGAGCAGGCGTCCTGAGGGAGTTGGGCTTCTCCCTGGTGTGATGGCAGTCTCCACCTGGGTTGGGGACATGGTTGGGGTCCTGAGGGGTTGAAGCCACACTTCTGAGCTGGCTCCAGGTCTCCGAACTGACTAGAGGTTCGAGTTCCTCACTCCTTAGGCAGGATCCCCGAGCCTGTGATATCCCCCTCCTCTTCTGGGTCACCCACTAGGGGTGTGGGTCCTGAATAGACTGCTTCTCCTCCCCTCCTACCAGACTCCATGGGGTTCTTTCTTTACAGCCTTGGTTGTAGAAAAGCCATCTGCTAGTCTTCAGGTGATTCTCAGCAAGAGTTGCTCTATATGTAGCTGTGTTTTGGGGGTTTTTTATTTATTTATTTATTTATTTATATTTTATTTTTGGCTGCATTGGGTCTTTGTTGCTGCGCACGGGCTTTCTCTAGTTGTGACAAGCGGGGGCTACTCTTCGTTGCAGTGTGCGGGCTTCTCATTGCAGTGGTTTCTCTCGCAGAGCACAGGCTCTAGGTGCGCGGGCTTCAGTAGTTGTGGCTCGCAGGCTCTAGAGCGCAGGCTCAGTAGTTGTGGTACATGGACTTAGTTGCTCCACGGCATGTGGGATCCTCCCAGGCCAGGGCTTGAACCCGTGTCCCCTGCATTGGCAGGCAGATTCTTAACCACTGCACCAGCAGGGAAGTCCTGTAGCTGCGGTTTTGATGTGTTCATGGCAGGAGGTGAGCTCAGGGTCTTCCTACTCCTCCATCTTGATCCCTCTCAAATAACATAACATTTTGAGTTTATATTTTTGTACTCTACAATATGTCAACAAATTAAATAGTGATATTCACAATAAACATTGTATAACTGCAAGTACATACACACAGCCTACTTACCATAATCTTAACTAGAAGGAAAAAAATCACTGTTTGGGGAATGACGACAATTTACCAAAATTACTTTAACAGTATCTCCCTGTGGCAATGAAACTTAAATGCTTTGGGGTTAAGGTTTAGGATAAGATTTTAAAGGCCATTGTAATAACCATTAGGACCTAATAAAAATAATGAGCAAAACTTGTGATAAACAGGCATTACACTGAGGATATCACAATGGCAAACACTCCATATAAGTAAATAGGCCTATTAGCTATGCTGCACTACAGCCAGGCATACCTAATACCAAACATCTGGTTGAAAACAAAAAATAATCAAATAATAATGGGTGTCTCCAAGTAGTCATGGATTTGGAATATGAAATAAGATTTCACATGTTAAGTTTTCTATTCCATGGTCTTTCTGCAATACAGCTCTGCTCTTTATCAAAGTCAGAATTAAATTTAAAAACCAAATTTTAACATCTGTGTATTTTGCTACTTAAAAGCTAACATATTTTATTTGTAAACCACTAGAATTGTTCTATAAATAGAACTAGAAAATAAAACACAAAATTGAATTTGAAGTCCCTACACTTTTTGTTAACATGGGCATTTAAATATTGAGGCTCTCATACATTTTCAAGATACAGATTCCATGTTAATTTCAAAATCTGATTTTGAAACATAAATGCATTTCAAATGTTCACAGATGTTAGAGTTCAAAAACTCAAATTTAAGACACATACATTCTCTGGCAGTAGTAAAGTATATTGTATTTTTGAAGAATTCACAGAACCCTTCAGAAAATGTTTGTGTAAAGTCAAGAAAAAAGTTAACTTGACACTGTAACTGAAGTCTGCCTCATGACAATTACAAAAGACTAAAAAACAGATAACTAACCTGTTTATTATAATCTAAATAAACACCAATAAGTTTTAGATAAACTATCTGATGAATAGTCTAGAATATATCAAAATGATAAACACCATCTCCAAACAAAATTTTTAAATATTTGACTTAAGTGGAAAATAAAAAACAATAGTTCTGGCATTTGCCCAGGACATGCATTATCAAACTCTTTATTTATTTTACATAGTAACTTTCATCTCAAGAATTCCATCTTAATGTTAAAAATCTTGAAAATAACCAGAGGCAAACATTCTGCCTGATTCTCCTCAAAAATCTCTATAAGAGATTGTGTGCCCATCAAAATTTAAAGACCAGCTTAAACAATTATATTGGGTTGGCCAAAAAGTTCATTCCGGTTTTTCCGAAACATCTTACGGGAAAACCCGAACGAACGTTTTGGCCAACCAACCCAATGCTTAACAAGTAACTCTTCTCTCTCTCTCTCTCTCTTTCTCTCTCTAGCTCTCGATCTCTCTCAATCTCTATCTCTTTCACACACACACACACACCCACACCCACATACCACCCCTTCCAACACACACACAAAGAAATTATACCAAATCGATTTTTGGGTCTAAATAAACAGGCAGTAAATAACTATTTAGCCTAATATTTTTAAGTTACTGTCTGTCCTCTGATACATTTTTGGATATGCTCAAGTTTTTCTACACAATTAGTAAAAATTTTTTTCATTTCAGTACTAATGCAAAAAATTTTAATGTAAGTGCTTTCTGGGCCATTGGGATGTCTGCTTTGTGTCTGAGGATGCAAGATGATTTTATTTGCCATTATGTTTATTGATCACATGGTCACCGGGTAACAGCACTTACTGTTTGGTGAGCTTAGCAGAAATGGACTTAAGAGATAAAAAAGGCATTTTTAAGCCAGTAAAGGTAAAAGGTAAATTGCATTGCAGATGGCAGAAGGAATATATATTTTGCAATATTTTGAGAAAAGGAGAGTGTTGGGTGACACTCAGGGAATTGCATTAACTCAGAGAATGATGTAGAACCTGCCAAGCCAAAGACAGGAGCAGGGAGCAGGCAGTGTGATGTTCACAAGGGGAGGCATGACCCAGGTTCACTGATGCTGTCCATTGGAATGGCATTGGCTTCATAATCGTGTTGGCACTAAATGATATATTTATTTGATTTTATAGTTGTATAAGATCTGTAAAAAATGAGATTTTTATATAAGTTTATATTTTTACATATTCATATTAAATATAAAAATTTTTTAATATAAAAAAACTTAACTGAGTCTCCTGAATTCTTTTATTTACACACAGAAAAATGGGTTTTCTTATCAAATCTTACCATTCCTCTGAAATCTTCTTGTCTGCCTTTCCAACAGATTGGCAGAGCGGGGACATTTCAGACAATTGCTAAATCATGACCAAAGCTGGGACCCCTGGACCACATCTTGCTGGCAGAAAATACAGTCTTGCAATGTATTCTTTTTGTTTTTGTTTTTTTGTTGTTTTGTTGTTGTTGTTGTTGTTTTTTACTTTATTTATTTTATTTATTTATTTTTGGCTGTGTTGGGTCTTTGTTGCTGCGCGCGGGCTTTCTCTAGTTGGGGTGAGCGGGGGCTACTCTTCGTTGCGGTGTGTGGGCTTCTCACTGTGGTGGCTTCTCTTGTTTCGGAGCATGGACTCTAGGTGCGTGGGCTTCAGCAGTTGTGGCACGTGGGCTCAGTAGTTGTGGCACATGGGCTTAGTTGCTCTGCGGCATGTGGGATCTTCCCGGACCAGGGCTCGAACCCGTGTCCCGTGCATTGGCAGGCGGATTCTTAACCACTGTGCTACCAGGGAAGCCCTGTATTCTTAAATAGATAGATTTTTATCCAACAATATAATTGCTTATGGCTCTCTGAACAAAGGTTTCATAATGTTTGGCTCCAGCATTATAGCAGTAAAGAGAATAAAAATTATCATACTGATTTAATGTATTCATTCATTCAATCATTATTTATTAAGTATACAGGACAGTGTAGTGGGTTCTGGGGACACAGTGCTGAATTTTAAAGCAGCACCATGGCCTCTGCCTTCATGGAGCTTATGGTCCAGTGGAGAAAATCATTAGTAACCACACAATCATGCAGCCAACAAAGTAATAACCAACTATGGTATGAATTCTGAAGTCACCTACTGCTGCAAGGATGTTGTACAGATAACCAAGACAGGTCATCAAACTGATACTCTATTGCCAAAAAGGGGGCTTTGCTTTGATCAGAACGTTGATGTAGACTAGATTTCTGGCTGTCAACACAAAGAACACAACCTGAAAAGTCACACAAGTCACACTTTCCATAGTTGCTCTGAAGGCCCATCAGTTGTCCAGGGACATAGTTGACCTGATACTGCAAGTTGAACAAAAGTTTCCCACTGAGGAGGAAGAGGAAAGAGAAGGAGAAGGAGAGAAAAGGGAGAAGAAGGAAGGAAGGAAGGGAGAAAGAAAGAAAGAGGCTTCCCTGGTGGCACAGTGGTTGGGAGTCTGCCTGCCAGTGCAGGGGACACGGGTTCGAGCCCTGGTCTTAGAGGATCTCACATGCCACGCAGCAACTAAGCCCGTGTGCCACAACTACTGAGCCTGCACTCTACAGCCCACGAGCCACAAGTACTGAGCC